>NC_139484.1:10692743-11292743 GCF_008360975.1 Lichenostomus cassidix | reverse complement strand
TGCCACTGCTGTGGAGCTTTTAGGCTTCACAAGTAGCACAGTCAGCAAGCTGACCTCACGCAGCCAGACTTGGGTATTATTTTGAGACGGATGGTTTTAAGTGAAATACTGTGATTTTCACTGTCTCTATGATGTTACATATTCCTAAACTGATCATTGTCTCTCTGGCATGGGACATATTAAATACTTCTGTTAGCAGAATGTGAATCTCATGGACTTGTCACTTCTCAATACACAAGGCAATGAGATAGTTTAAAACCTGTATTTATTAGGCAGGCAGTCTCAAGGAGAAAAATTAAGTTCCAACAAGCAGATTTAGGGAAAAAATGAACCAACCTAACCTGGTCTGAATAGCACAGGGGAGACACTAAAATGTTAAAATCCCCGTACTGCTCAAACACCTTTTCACCACTGAAGGTTTCAATCTTTGTGTAAGAAAGCTTTACTAATGTAAACAAATCCAAACCAAGAATTCATATGTACTGGGAAAGATTTTTGGGAATGTGTGACTGCTTTGAGAGCAGACACAGAGACTCACACAATTCTGAATGGTTCTGGTCTCCTCAGCTGCATAACACATATAGCAAAACAGCCAAGTCTAATCTGGAGTAGTTGGGATGAATTTATACTATCTGATCTAAAAATGCAAGATTACATTCTGTGAGTAAAACAAACTCATGTACTAGTTTCCTGACTTTTCTTTATTCCTGTTTTGCAGAGCAACTCTGAAGGATGGCAGAGAGGTGTGCTTGGAGCCCACTGCACCCTGGGTACAGCTGATCGTAAAGGCAATTTTGGCCAGGTAAGTCCCATCCCCTCTCTGTTTGGCCAGTTGAGTGGCAAACCTCCCAGAGAGAGCCAGTTTGTAGGATTCCGTAGCGATACTTCCCATTCTTTCTTAATCAGATTAAAAGAACAGGGAAGATATCCTCCTTAATTATAGAATTAGGCTTAGTTTTTCTGACTGTGCTGCAGGGTCCTTGCTCTAGGCAGTATGTTAGTACTAAACCTCTGAGTACCAGCAACTCTGTCTGCAGGCAGAGAAACACAGAACTGTTTGTGTCACTTTGAAAAACAAGGCTTAAAAAAAGTCATCTTCCCCTTACTTATTTTTGAATTAATGAGCTTCTTGCTATGAGTAACTGCAGAAGCTCATGCTGCAGATGTTTCCCAGCTGGACACCAGATATGCACATACTGGGATTTCAGCAGTTGCTTTCAAAACATCAGCTTTATTCTCCCTGCGCTTCAAGATAGCATATAGAATTGGGAAGAGACCCCTCATCCTTAACTGTTTGTGCAATACTAAGCAGTGAAAACTGTCTTGAACCCTCTTTTAAGTTATCCTTTTCCCTCACCTCTTAACAGGGCTCAACAAAATTCTGACTCTCCTCTCTAAGAAACACCAGGACAGAAAAACCTGGGAACTGCTTCTACTCCTCCGTTAAGAGAAATATTTGGGAAAAGCATCATTCAAGCAGTCTTCCACCTCCTGCATCAGTGTTGTGATGTTAATTACAGATGGTTTTATTTATTTATCTATTTATTTAACTGTGTATTTAAGGAAGTCTTTTGCAATGGTCACTGTTGTCCATGGGACACACTGCCAATGACACTGAAGGAAAAGTGGTTTGCTGAAGGAGACTGAGAACCTTTGGCAGACACTTTAGCCAAATGTATGCAGTGAGGTGCAATGCACCTGCAGCACAGCTTATTTACACTAAGCCTGATAATTTTGCTATTTCACCAGCAAACTGATGAATCCTCCTGCTCCCCTGGAGTGCACTTGTATGTTGTGTCAACAACAGCTTCCTGAACCACAGTCAGCCTGTGGCCAGACTGTGAACTGCAATGTCTAACTTGAAAAACCTAACCTACAGAATGTGTAAGACTGTACTTGGTATTTATGTAATGTGATTTCTATGGTATTTATAAATGTATTTATTAAGTAGTTTCTATATAAGAGAGAAACCAATTATAATTTATTTCATTTTTACTGGATGTTTCATTGCTACTATTCATTTCTGAAGAAATATTCACAATCTCATTACTCTGTACTTGATTGTATGCCTAATTAGCTACTTCACTGGCTAATGGAAAAAACTGCATTTTACAGACACAGAGTTCAGTTGTGAGAGTGTAATTATTCCTATCAATGTATTATTAAAAGTTTTATACAAAAAATCCATTTGTTATCTGTTTGATCTTTTAACTTTTCATTTGCTTTATTTTTGCCAGCCTGATTTCTGGAACTGAAATGAAAATTTTTATGGCCATGGTACCATAACTCCTCCTGTTATGGTAACCTGGCACTCCTGACTACACCGACTAATCCTTGGGGTGGGGTAAAAGGCTCACTCTCCTTTCTTCAGGCTGTTCCCAATCCCATGGGGACTGGTGGGCTGCAACTACCTTGCAGATAAGAGTCTTACCCCCGGTTGCCTGAACACCGCTAAGTGTCCATACCAGCCCCACAGCTGTAAATCTTTACTGCGACAAAAGGCCACTATTTGACCATCAAAATGGGAATTTGTGACCTTTACTTTGGGTACCCTAACTGGAAGCACTTGTCCTGGTGTAACAACTTCTTCCTATTCTGATCCCTGAAAAGCAGTGTGCTGAGCACGATGCCTGTCTCTCTTAAATGTTTTCTGGAAAGAAACAGGGAATAAGAGAGAAAGGGCATAGGTTTAAAGCCTATTGCTTTTAACTAGAGTATAACTGTTTATTTGAGGGATGCACACTTTTATTTCACTTTTATCTGCAACCTAGATAGTAATAAAACAGCAGAAGGATTTTTGCTGGGTAACTTTGTGATCCTAAGAGAGCTATCTCTAGCTTGGTTCTTTTTGAAGACCCTTCTCAGTAAGATTAATACGGGTCCTCTCCCTGACCGTTGTTATTTTGGCATCAGTTTGAGGAGATCTGCCACTTTAAACAATGTGCCTCGTGGCCCTCCAGCTATCTGGCCATGCAGAAGCCGCAGGGGGAAGCTGCACCCTTTGGAAACATGCAGACTGTGCAGTCAGTGTCTCTTTGTGTGTGTACATCTGCACGTCTCTGCAACACAGCAGGGAGCTGGCCAGGGGGTGACTGAGAGTCATGACATTTGCACCACAGGGCAAGGATGGACCCTGGGATTTCCCTGCAGTTAACCATGTGTTCTTGTCCATCTCCTCCTTTTCCCAATCTCATGAAAGATTCTGCTCCCCTTGGTCTCTTCATTTAGCATCTAAACCGTCTTTCTACAAGACAGTCAGAACTTTACAGCTGCTGTGGGCATTCACCACCTTCCTTTCATTTCACTGCCCTCCAGATAATGCAATGCAATGCAACAGAGATGTTTACATGCAGTTTCTGTCTATCATTATTCTGTGGGTCCCTTACATCACCTTCCTTTCAAACTACTCTTATTTCCTTTTTTCACCAAAAATTCATTTGGGGGCAAGAGTAGCGACAACTACCAACCGACCAAGCACTGACCTCTTGTCATTTCCTCATTCTCAAACTTCCGCTCCCATGTCTGGGTGCTGGAGTTCTGCTCTTATATCGAGAACTGCAATTTGTCCCCTTGACCGTCCATGGTTACTGTCCTTGTCATAATGAAAGTATATTTGTCTCTAATGTATAAACACTGCAAACTGTAGAGGAAGTCATTGAAAGAAATACTGGAAAATCCCTGAAAAACACTTCTAACTTTTCCTTAGATGATCAGAGAATACAAACATGAGTTTCTTGGCCTCAGCTTCTCTGTCTGTGATGAATATTGACTAACATAAACATAATATTGGCTAATATAAATATCCTGGGTTTGTATTAGTTGACAAATGCATGATCCATGCTTTACACGCTTTTGATTATGGATTACTTCCCATTCTAAAAGCATAGCATTTCTTATCTTCTTAACATGGGAAAATCCCATTTTCCCCAGGAACATTTATTTTGACTCTATATATCAGACTTGGTTCAAGTCTTGTTCATAACAAGATATCATGAGCAACTCTACAGGAAATGGATCCTTTGGAAATTACATAAGCTGCCATGGAAGCTTTAGGGTCAGCAAATAGGCACTTTGGTTTTGTGTGCACAAGTGAAACAAGCATTTTGCCAATATAAAAATAAGCCTGAGATTTCTATTTTTGAAAGCTGTAATGAAAACTGACTTTAATATTACCTGCAGTAAATTACTTCTAATAGCAACCATCGGTGTCCTTCAGTGCAAAGACTACTTCACAAATCCTGTGGATTTCTGGAAAGAGAGATTCTTTGTGCGGAAGAATCTGGAAGGTTAGAGGTTGAACCAGGCTCACTGATACTGTTTCCTCTGCCCTTTCATGAAACAGGCAGCAGTGTTACATCTCTCTACAACCTTCTGCAGGCAGATTTCGACAAAGCTATGCTGAATAACTTGGCATCATTTAAAAATATAATATATTTTAACAAGCATCAACTCCTGATAGGTCCAACCACCTTATTCCATGAAAGTTCAAATTCACAAGGAACATGATCAATATTTTTTTGAAAGAAAAGAGTTGCACTAGGTTTCCCAGATCCCATCTCCACAGACTCAGCCAAGGACTCTAGCAGAAGTGTGAAATAAGACTGCACCCTTCAAAATGCACATTGGCAACTCCAGCATCAGTCTGTTGATTTCTCCTATCCTTACTGGAAGACAAGTAAACTGGGGAAAATCCAATCCAATCTTTTTATCTTTTGCAGAAAGCTTTTTCATACATAGACACCTTATAAAAATCTGCTGGAATAAGAGATCATTAGGCAAATGGCTTGTTTTGAGAGCACATTTGGACCCAGTTAATCAGCTTACCTCCAAATGAGCCTTCAGTTTTTGAGGAGAATTAAGCAGCTTTTCTGACTCAGTTAAATACAAAATGCCAGAATTCCAAAACCAAGTTTTAATCACTGAAGTAAAACTCACGCTGGACTCCTAAGACTAAGGATTTCCAGCTTTTCCCTTGGAATAATTTTCCATAATGATGAAAGCTTCACAGCTCCTAAGAGAAGCAAACTAATAAGTCCACCCTGTTAGCATGGCTCTTTTATTAAAGGCATATGTTACATGTTTGCACAGAAATAATGAGGCTTCAAAATACTGACAATTATTCTTTTCCTCTTCTGTTTTTAAGGCCACATTTTTTACAAGTTTGCAAGCAGACAGGAGAATCAGAATTCAACTGTTGTACCAAAACCAAAATGTCAATAAAATTGCAAAAGCTTAAAATACCATTTCTATGTAGAGTGTGTGCTAAAGCATTCAGTGGCAGATTTCATGAACAGAGAGACAGTACCTGTGAGTGAGAGCATGGATCTCATGGGCTTCTTTTTACTTGGTGCAGAATTTCTTGAAGGAATAAGAATGTGTGAGAATGAGCCAGTGTGTGGGGGCAAAGCACAGGCACAGATGAAACAACTACAGTGCAATTAAAGGGCAAGGTTTCTAACTGAAAGCCAGTAGCTATTCACAGGTGCTCAGGAAAGCATGGCCACCTGGTATAGCAGCAGATAATTAAACATATGCAACAGATATGTGACTTCTGTTCTCCCTTTGGTCAGGCTTTCAGTTAGTAAAGGAGAAGCAAGATATACCAAGTCCAGGAAAGGACTAAAGAGCAGAACTTGAAACACCACCTGCCATCCATTGCTCTTACTGAAATGTAAGAGTTTGTCCATGCAGGTATCAGACCTTGGTGTGAAAGGCACTTAGTCACCCAATACAGTGAGGAGCAAGTGACTTGTCAAAAAACCTGGTACTATGAAATCTTTGTGTTTGATTTATCAATAACCAATAAAGGAAGGAGTGCACAGCCACCCAGCTGGTTCATTGCTGAGCTAGACATCACCAGCACAGACCAGTAATTGAGCCAATAAAAACATGCTTGCTGACTTACTGAATCCCTGTTGTCAAAATTCTATCAGCTCCTCATTTTCTGCTTTCTTCTCTGTTTGGTACTTCACCTCTGACAGCAAAGCCTGTCATTCTGCAGAAGAGAAGCAATTTACGTCAGCACTGCTCGCTGTGAACACAATTTGTTGTGGCTGGGTCATATTGAACACTGCAGCTTCACCTACCCCATGTCAACACCAAGGAAAACCCAAGTGTTTTTTGCATACACAAATCTTTCACCAAAGTCAGCAGGAAACTCAGTTGAGGAAGAAATGGAGGAAGGAGCTGTCAATGTGCCTGCACACACCTCACCTGTTGGCAGGCCAAATGCTAGAGAGTAATTTCCTTGTTGAAAAATATTCACAATACTATTCCTGCTTGGAGGAAAGGATGAAGGAGAGCGTGCAATGTCTTCTGATACTAAAATGACTATTAAAAAAAGAATAAGAAGAAAATGAGTGAAAAGTACCCTGTACAGTTTGTTTCAAATGGTGTGTGTACCAGGAATACAAGCCGAGGCCATCCACATGGAAAGGACACTGATGGAACAGTGCTCCCCTAGAAAAATGAGGATTCGAACAAAACAAAAAACTTAATTAAAAACCAATGATTTTGTCAAATTCAAGTATATATTCAAGTGCTAATGGCAAAGTTCATCTAAATTAAACTAATCTTAGCTCACAGCAAAACAGCATGTGGAGCTAAGTAAAATTATTCTTTTCAGTCAAAGTCCTGATCAACTTCATTTTATGAGGATTTTCACTGTTTAGAAGAAAACCAAAGGTGAAAATGCTGAATTTCAATTCAATCAAAAGTTGCTTTTTTTCAATAGCCTGTTTTCTAGAATGTCCCATTTTTTAGAATGCCCCCAACTTCCTTACTCTCCTGCCACCTCAGTTTACTCCTGATACCAGCAATCACCAGCAATTTTAATTTCTTAATTTTAAAGAAAGAAAAAATGCAGTGCTCATGTTTCTTGTCATAACTTTTAGCACAATGTGTTGGCATAGTCCTGTACCCTGCGTGTATTGAGGCAATTTGGAATCACACTATCTGGAAATTTTAAAATGAAGGGTGGGGGGGAAGATAATGGGGAAGATAACCATTGACTGTAATCTCAGTGGTGATCACATTTATCAAAAAAGTTTAAAAAGTTATCAGAATGTTTCCTCCAAACATCTCCTCCTCTAAACACCTCCCTGTAACAAGCTGAAAGGATACATGTCCCTCTTACTGCTTTGTAGGCTATTTTGGATAATTCACTGAGAATTAAACAAATATATCAGTGTCATTTTTACTTCCTTTCAACAAATATCAGCCTTTTTTTGTTGCCAGGAACGATCAAATTCATTTTACTACTGAGTCCAAATATGCTGAAGACAGAACATGCACATGGCACTCAAAGGGCTTTAAGAAAGTGTTCCCAGAGATGGCAGCTTCAGTCTCCTAGGGTGTAAGCCAAGAACAACTTCTTCATTTTTCCTTCCTTGCAACACAACCAATGTAAGTAACAGACACGATTAAAGTCTGGGTGTCATGAAAGATGACTTCAAAGATTTTGGGATGACTCCAATGAGTCCTCTCATTTCTTGTGGTCAGCTGCCTCGTGTCACTGTTTTCCCAACTGAGGTCATCACTTTAAGCATAAGACCACAACTATCCAAAGCACACCCCCAAAAATTACTCAACTCTCCTGAACCTGAAAACTTAGTTGGATTGAAATTGGCTTAATCCGGGTTTGGGGGGATGTTCATTTTGGGGCCTTGGATTGTTTTTTTTTACTGGTGAATAGTTCAGTTTTTAAGAGGCTCATATTTTCTTTACTTCCAACAATTTGCAGATGGAACGAGTTTTTAGGTATGTATTTCCAAACAGCTTAGTTTCCAAGTTGAGTGAAATCTTTGTTATCAGGTGAAAGGTATAAGGGTGGGAGGACTTTGCACAGCTTCTTTGTGGAGTCCCCATGGGAACAAAAGACTTCACCATAGTTAGCAATGTCCTGATAAGGGACCTGTATTTTACTGCCCAAGAGCTGTTCCACTTGAACTGAAAATATTGGTTTATGTTTTCAAACTGAAAAACCCCCATGTTTTTAAAATCAGTCTCTTGGTCATGCTCCCTGCGAGGCCCAGGTATTTCTATCCACCACTACCAAATATTATTACCTAAAAAGTATCACCACAATGGCAACATATCAGTGATTCTATTCTACTTCTCCCATGCCTGGATGATACCATGGGAACAATATTTAGCTTTTAGAGGATACACTTTGTCATGTCTGTGCAAGGCACTGTCAGATGTTGGAGCCTGAATTCAGTATAGGTTTACCTGAATTCATGCACAAACCATACAACCAAGATGTGTCTCAGCAAGCACAGAACTGGCCTGCAGGACCTAACAGCTCACAGCAAGAAATCCACTCCATCTGCTGAATAAAGGGGTGCTCCTGGTGTTCACTCAGATCCACAGGCAAAAGCCTGCAGGCAGTTCATCAGATGAAGAGCATTTTCAGCTCCTGGTAAGGCCAAGAGGAGCTCCTTCTGCCTTTCAGAAGCTGTGGTGACCTCAAAGGCTTATCAACTGAACAACTATGTGGGGGTGGAAGGAGTCACACAGTTATAATCTTTATGCAAGATCATGCCTTCCACCAAAAAGCCTGGAGATTCTTCCCCGCTCAGCGGTGGTAAGAACAAATTGCTTAAACAATTGGTTCCCAAACGCAAAATAAAGCCTCTGCTGCCCTTATATGTTAGGTGCAAAATACCAGAACCGGTGAGTCCACCACCAGACAGTCAATTTTTGGAAATGGTTGCATGTCCAGGAGTCCCACAAGGTAAGGTGACAGTGTAAGCACAGTCCCTACAGTCCCGTCAGTGATCTCAGAAAAGCTGGCACTGAAACTGAAAAATGGAGAAATGATTGCCAAACACACTGATTTCAGAGCCAACCCATTCTGTTTGCCAAGGTAATGCATGAGTAATACAAACACACTCCTTTTAGCTATAAGCAGAGTGTGTGTTCACACTCTGATTCCCAGCAGTGGGCACAGGCAAAGAACCTCTAACTCCATGGAGGGGAAACAGAAAGACCCAAGGGCTCCAGAATGTTAAAATTAGATGAAGATGCACAAAGGCAGGCAGGAAAATACTAAGCATTATTTGCTATAAATCATGATTGTAAATGCCAATTTTCACATCTCAAAAGGTATTACAGTAATGAGCACACAACAGTATGTGATGTGTGCCACACTGCAATTGGCAAAACAGAGTTGGGATCCCCCATGACGCAAGTTGAACAACAGGATACTTCTATCTCTGACATCTTCAGGTATTATATTCAAGTGCATTTGGACTGGAAACAGCTCAAAACACGAGAAACACACAGGGAAATTGAAAGAAATAAAACATCTGATAGATATAAAATATAATTTGCACAAAACTGTAGGTTGAAATTTGGCTGCAACCTCCAACAAGAATTTTTATACTCCATGACAGAGTTGGATCCACAGGAGGGGTCATAGGTGCTAGGGAACAGCACCCCATCATAGCCAGGGAATACTGTGAAGCATACTGGTATAGGTAAAAAAATTAACATCATAAAGATGAGAGGATATCAGCAGTGTATAACCTCTGACTTTAAACAACAGTAGGTAGCAGCGACTTGACATTTTACAGATGAGAACATAAATAATTTCTAATCAAAACCCTGGAAGAAATACACCTGCTCCTTTTGAGTCTGGCCATGTTAAAAGGTTTCTAGGCCATGATAAAAGTTGACCTTAGACTTGCATCTGGGACACATCCTCCAAAGTCATTCTCATGCATTTACGAGAAGTCCTCACTTGCTGAAGTGAGACATCTCTTGTTTAATTGTGTTTTAGCTTTCTTGGGCCTGCTGCCAGTGAATGGATGCCACTACAGGTGCCAAGCCAAATAAATATCTGCTGGGGAAAGGCACACAACCAAAGTCTGCAACAAAGCAACCAAATTACTTCCTTCACATAATGAATTAATAAATGGATAATGTGACGGTAACTGAGCCATGTGGTTTAGTCTCTTTATGCATTTAGACAGGGCCTGCCTGAGCTGGGACTGCTTTATGTGTCCCAGTAACCCCAAAACCCATGCTAAGGACACTGAGGGATTTCACAAAATCCTGGAGTATCTTCACACAGTAGCTCCTGCTAAAGAGCACCGGCAAAGGTGGGTGACTTGAATAGCAACTTCAGTGAGGCACATACAAACATTGTGGTGAGTTCTGTCCCAGCTACACTGGCACCACTACTTACAATAACTAATTTAAACTTAATTCAAGATGATCTTCAAGGTCCCCTTCCAACCCAAACCATTCCATGATTCTATCTGTACCACCTGCACTCAGTGCATGGCAAACTTATCTACAATGAAAGAGATATGGCAGCAGGCAGGGAACAACTCAGCTTTCTAAAATAATGCTGTCTGTTCCCTATCTTTTCCTTACTTGATAAAGGAATTGTGCCAAAGGCAGTGAAGGGAGAGAGGGGAAAAGGTATAACTCAAGACAGTTCTTCAACAGCTCATCCTTGTTGCTGCTGTCATCTGGACTAAGGAGACCCTACTCACATTCCCATGGAAGGGAGCTAGAAGTGACCTGAATTCTGCAGGTACAAAGTCTTGCTCAGGCAGATGGTCTTGCATGTTGAAATAGTCCCAGAGACACCCATTTCCCTTGTTCCAGGCCTGTTTGTGCAAGTACTGATTCAGAGGACCAAGCTCTGTACCATCAGCTGCATAGCAGCACATTCATGACCTCTCTGACTGCTCCTCTTCTTGGCACATGTCTCTGAGGGAGAGCTGGCCGCAGAGTTTCACACATTGCTGCTCCATGTCTAAAATCAGTCTCACTCTCCAGACCCCAGGAGACTTCTGGAATTTCCTCAGCAGTAACCACTGTGGAATGAGCCTGACGGGTCAGTTCTTCTGAGCAGTCATGTAAGCATAAAGCCAAGCGCTGTCACGTAATCTGTCCTTACTCATGTGTACTGTCCAAGCACAATGTCTGATCTGGCTGTGCATGAGTGACAAGGAGTGATCTGCTCCCCACATCCATTCACAGCTGGATGTGCCAATGATAGTTGCAATGACCTGAAGCAGATTATTTGTGCATCATCCTACCTGCTTATTGCCTCAGTTTGCTACAGCTGAGCAAATCCTTCTTCCTGCAAAGGACTTGACACTTCCTTGGGACAACCACATGGGGAACTTACAATCCAAGGCTTGTGTGGCTATAACCTGGAGGGAATGGTGATTCCACCCCCATGATCTCAAGGGATCTCAAGGGACCCCGGGAAGGTTTCTAATTAATGGCTGCCTCTTTCAAGATCTAGCTAAAAGCCAACCACTTCCAAGAATGTCATTATCAAGCTGCAGCTGGAAAGGGGTCCAAATTAGTCATTAGTTATTTCCTTATAACATGGGGCAATCACCATTTGCTTGTGTCATAGAGTCTTCCTGCAGAGCTGATCTCCTGGGGGACTAAGCCAGCAGCTGCATGAACCAGCTGAGCTCTAGACAATGAAGCTCAGGAACGAGAGTCTCTGTGTCCCACCTGCTTGCTATCTACTGAATCCCTTGCTAGGACTGCTTTACATGCTGTATCTTATCTGTTTCAGGTCCTGACTTGGTTTTGTTTTCAGACAGTAAATCTAATCGAAAGCATGCAGGGAGCTGGGCAAGACACATGGCAGCCTGACCCCAGAACAATTTGACTTGCTGAACCCCACTCATGTTCACAAGCGCCTGAGGAAGAAAGCAGGTCAGATACAAAAAACCCCAAAACCCAACCAAACAAAAAAAAAAGTACAAAATTATATTTCTTAATAAAACTTACTACAAAAGAAAGTGTGTTGACCATAACTGAACTAAACCTATATGTAAATAAAACTCAGAAAAGCTGTGTCTCATTTTCATTAAAAGCTCACAGAAAACTGCTTTTTTGCTCTTTATAACAGAGCTTGCAAAACGCCTTGACAGGAATGAAGAAAAAGAGAGTGACTTATGTGTGCAGAGGAGTGGAATGGAAGGCTTGCAGTAGCGGAGTGTAGGTATGGAAACCTGAGGGTTTCCTAGTTGCAGGAAAAAAAGATTTGCAGTTTTCAAAAGGCAGATGAAGTAAGGGGTGCTCAGGGGAGCAATGCCAAATGAATAAGAGTGCGTGATTGCACGGGGTTAGGCAGCAAAGCAAGCTGCAGAGCCCAAACTCTCTTTCGGCTCAGCACTCTGCACCCTGAAAACTAATGGAGAACCCCACAAAAAAGCCTCAGCTCCTTTCGGAGAATGGGGTCCCAGCAGACCCTGAGCGATCCTCAGGACCGTGCACTCTCACGGTTCCCTCTCTCCCTGACCTGAAGGAGCCGCTCTGCCTGGGGCAGCCGCTCTTCTCTCTCCGCCCTGCTCCTTCAGCACCACACACCCGCCGGTGGAAAGGAGCCAAGGGGCCACTGCCCCCCGGCTCCACTCCGGGAAATTCCCCCGCAGCTCCCGGCAGGGAATAAAAGCACGGGCGGGAAAAGGGGCCACCCCGCCGGCTCCCGCACCCCTCCACCGCCAGCACCAGCCATGAACCCGCACCTCTGCCTCCTCGTCCTCCTGGCCGCCGCCGCTCCATGCCAGGGTAAGCACAGAGCCGGGGTTACCCATCCGTCCGCGGCCGGGCCTGGGCAGGGGGCCGGGGGGTGTCGGGGGACTCCGGAGCCGAGGCTCAGAAGGCTCCTTCCCCCTGCCAGGTGCGCTGCTGGCCGGGGAGCTGCGCTGCCGCTGCGTGCGGACCGTGTCCGAGGTGATCCCACCGCGGCGCCTGGCCCGCCTGGAGTTCCTGGCCGAGGGGCCGCACTGCGCCGTGCCCGAGGTCATGTAAGTGCCTGGCCCCGGCCCCGAGCCCCGACCCGCCGCTCTGGCCCCGGCCCCGGCCTCACCCCCTGCCCGTCTCGCCCGCAGAGCCACGACGAAGCAGGGACAGATGGTCTGCCTGAACCCTGCCGCACCCTGGGTCAAGCTCCTGGTCATCAGGATCCTGCGCAGGTACCTGCCGGGCCAGCTGCCGCCAGCGCCTGGGGCCAAACTTTGCCTTTGGAGGGGCTTAGAACCAAGAATAATGAGCCACATTCTGCCATTGATTCCTGTGGGGAAATCTGGCTAGTTATGCAAAAAATGTGTCCAGGAGGTGGCTTCTTTGTTGGGAAGAGACAACCCAGCAGGCTGGGAGGTAGAGTATCCACAGCAAATGCCTGATTAATTGCAAACCTAGCTGCAGTACAGTCCACCATCACCATCAGGCATCTTTTCCACACCTCCTATGGGATTTATTATCCTATGGGATTTATTATCAGGGGTATGCAAGATAACTTAAGGAAAGATTTCCTGACTGGCTTTACAAATTGAATTCTGCCTGTTGCAGTTCACCTAACAAGCTCTGAGGGAAGGAACATCTTGGAATGAAGTTACCTGTGTTTGCGACAAGATACCAGGAAACAGATGCTACAAGAAGAGAATAGCTCAGCTCTCTAGCTTTGATAAGTTTGTAGATCACATGTTCTATGTTTAATCCCCTCTCCTCATATTTGTTATTGCCTAATCCCATGTATGGATTTATTGACTGAGATAAAGTGATTGAATCCATTTGATAAGACAACAGAAGCTTTGCTGGACACCTTTCAGCAACATTCTCACAATCCGTTCCACCTTTGTGCAAGCTCCTTCTTGCCAAATACTATTTGCCAGTAAGTTCTTATAAAACAGCGTTAATATCTGAAAAGAAGATGGGCCCATCATGTCTGCAAAGAATGTGACAGGAGAGGTTTGAATGGATTGTGCTGGTAATCGGGGGTAATCCTTCTGTTAGGGATCAGAAGAGTGCTGTCTGGCACTTAACATTTCAGAGCCTATTCAGGATTAAATGGGAATAAAACCTGGTTCAAGCAAGAATGTTTTGCTGAATTTTTTTCCCCACTTTAACTCACCAGCCTTTACTGCAGAATGCCTTGGATCTTTTTGCACAAGATACCGTGCAATGAAATCACAAATTTTGCCCCTGAAGTCTTGCCCCTATTCAATACTTAGATAAGTTTAATAATTTCTATGAAATTGCGGGGGTTTCTGCCATGATTTGTTTGGTTTTTAACCAGATAATGTTGGGATTGGTGAGTTGGTTTGTTTTTAAATGAGTTTACATTGAAGTATTTGGTATTTATGCACAAGATCTAAAGGAACAATAAATGTTCTGAAGAAACTTAGATATTTTATGTCTACTTGTATGACATACTGTCATAACTCATAAAGAATAAGTTATTGTTATTATTCTGCTTTGGAAGATTGTATGTAAAGAGGTGGATTTCTCATGATAATGTAGTGAAATATATGATGCAATAAAAATGTTTTCTGGTTGAAAAATATACCGGTGTTTTTTGTCAATTCCACGTTAAATGGGCCTGTGTATCTGTGTCAGCTGGGCCAATGGGATGCAGGGAAGCAGTGACTTCTGTGTGTACCCAGGGATTCCTGGACACACCTGCAGATCAGATCTCTCTGAGGGACACTTTGTATCAAACAAACGTGTTTCTATATTCAGGGGAACATAATTTAAACCCTGTAGTAGGAGCTGCTGATGTGAAGTTGATGAGAGATCAACTGCAGGGTGGATGTATTGAACCCAAGCACACCCCCGCAATCTGCAGGAATTTCTATTCTGGTTTAACTTGAAGTGGGGCTGTGCTTAATGGTAAGCACATTTTGTTGCATGGGAAGGAGTGACAGTGTTTGCTATGGTAAGAAACAGTGAAAGTTTGCAACAGTAAATTTGTTTCCAGAAAAAAAAAAAAATTGTTCAGGTCCCACCTGTAACAAGGATCTCTGACACTTCTGAAAGCCAAGAATCCCCATGTCTGGATTCCTCAGGGCACATTTCTAGTGCAAACAATCTCTTCCATCACTGGGTACATGGTACCTGCTTAGTGACAGACAAATCAACTGTTTGCACATGTAATCCAACAAAACCTTATCTGAAGGCACAACCACACCCTGGCCATGTTGACATGGCTGAGTCATGAGTGTTCTCCTGTGACACCTGAGGAAAGCAGGCTCATCCTCAGAACATGGGACAGACAAATGAAGGTGCATGGAAACCTGTCTTCTTTCCCAGCACTAGAGAATACTGTAGATAACTAACCTCTGTTCCCAACCTTGGCAGGGCCAAAACACACCCATGGTTCAAGAGCATGAACTGTGCTTTCCTTTCCTTGCCACCATTATTTTCCTGCTGTTTAAAGGTGACTTGAAACTGTTGCTCCCTCTCCAGAACCTTGAGAAAGTCCTGCCTGTGCTGGCCACCACTCAAAAAACTCGTGTGTCTGCACATACAATGGCTTTTCTCTAAGAATGGTGTCTGTCTGAAATGACCACATTGCCTCATTGCACAATGTCTGTCTCAGGAGCAGCATGGATTCCAGAGAGAGCTACATCCAGCTTCACTTGATCAGAGCAGCACCTTGGGATATTTGCAAAATCCCAAGGCAGATTTTTCACTTTCCGTCTAGCACACACCAAAGACCAGGACCAAAAGACTGTCAATAACCAGATTCCTTCAAAGGTCAAAATGTTTAATTTACCTGCAGGAATAGATGCCTATTTTGTAGGCTATTTTTGAAAACCGTGGCTTAGTAAAAACTTCTACAGTTCTTCACTTCTGTTCTATGTCATATGTTTTTCTTCCAATGCAAGTTAATCTACTACAACAGCAATGGAAATATCTTGTGTAACTCTGGATTTTTGCCTCCCACCCAGTTGCCAGCAGGGAAGTACACTGCCCAACAAAAAAAATGCTAGTAAAACAGGACACATCAAAAGCATCTCAGCTTATTAAAGTCCTCATGGGGCTCAGGAATTGTTATCATCCATTTTTTGAAATTCTCAATATGTTAAGCATGAAGAAAGTTAATCTTCACTGTATCCAAAGAGATTCAGATAAGTGCCTGCAGATAAATCAAACGTACATCACAGTAAGCCTATCGTTGCAACTTAAAACTCCATTTAACACTTGCAATTGTTTGCTTTTTTTTTCATGGAACCAGAAAGAGGGTTTGGTTTCTGTCAGGAAAATTAATCCACCAGAGGTTTACATCCAAAAAGGAGACAGAGAAGTCCTGTAACTTTATTCATGAATAAAGGGAGAGGTCATGGGCATTTCCCACAGGGTCTCTCAAACTGATAGAGGATGCAGCCTCCTTTTTATCCTAATTCTTGGCCACAAGTTCTCGCTCTTCTTCCCCATTGGCTGAGGTACTCAAGAGGTACAGATTTCCCAGAATGCCTAATGCAGACACCACAATGCCTGTTTAACCAAAGTAAAATGAGCCAGACTCTCCCTATAGCTGGGCACTGCTGCAGAAAGAACGGTAGAAGTTAGACAGTGGTGACACAAGACTTCACAAACCTTTCCCAGATTTTCAACATAGTTCTTACAGAGAGAAAAAAAACCTTTTTCTGGAGTTTCTGGTCTCAATCTCCTCTCTTTAGAATCTGGACACATCAGTGAGCATTTCTCTCTATCCTAAACCGAGATTCCTCTGCCTTGTACTTGGATCCATTAGATTCCTGTATTAGTGATATTATCCCATTTCTGAAGACCATCCACATCCACTTACAAGAGTTTTAAATTAATAAACACGAGAATCAAGTACCAGGTCTGATTTCCTTTTTCAGTTAGAACTCTTAGCTGGACTATTCCCTTATACCTTTATACTCAATTTCCTCCTTTTAAACATTTTCATGGTATTCCTCTGAGCCAGGCAGCTTTCAGTAAAGCTTTCTGGCAGCAGTGTCCAGTGTCTCCAGGCATTTCTTGGAGCCAGACCATCCCCTATCCTGAAGCACAAGGCCAATGAGTCTCACCAAGTTTCTCCTCCATTATTTTGAAGTGTGTGACCAGACCCATTTTAGCACATTTATGAGGACTGCTGGGAAGTCTGGCATTTACTAAGCTCCTGGTGTGCTGAGATTTCAATTAGTTTATTTCCCTTTCTTCAGCTGACAGTGGCTGATCTGGCTAACCAGCTTCAGATCTCTGTTAAACTTTACTGAGCCCTGACCTGAAGGAGCAACTTCATGTCTTTGCCATTAAAAGAAGGTTCAGCACACTAGAATTCCAATTTTGTCCTGCTACTGACTGTACTGTAGCCATTTGTTAGTGATATATTTAATAAGGTCAGCATAATGTACTCCTAAATATATTTAGTATTGATTTCCTCCTCTTCACTAGCAAAGTAATGTTGGACAGCCTGCCAAAATATTAGTTGGTTTTCCAGGATTTTTCTCTTCCTAAGGTTGTTTCCTACAGTTAGATTTAGAAAATTAAATCTATCATCTCCAAAAATGTATTCTACATCCAGGTGTCCGACTGTTTCTGCCTCCTGGATCCCTTTCTTTACACTAGAAAGCTGTGCTCTGAGCTCCTGACAGCTATTTTCTTCAGCATTAAACCCTCTATTCAGCATTTGCCTTTCCTTTCGGGTGTTGCCAGTGAAGAATCTACTTCTCCTCAGCAGCAGACCTAATCAGTCCTCATCCAACTAAGCTTAAAATGGACATTTGAAGCTCAGAACCGCTTTCCTCAAATACTCACAGAAGTGTTTTTCCCAAGAAATCTTTTCATTAATTTCATAGTTTTGGGCTAAAACATGTCAGCTTGCATCTGTTCACAAGCCTGCATAAGACACACTCCCTATTTTATACAGATGGCATTACATTCTTTTTATCAGCCTTTGTATAAGATAACACATTTTCAACAAAACATTGAAGTAGGTAAATTGACCAATGTATTCCAGCTTCTGCCAGACACGCCAGCAGCTAGCTGGGAAGAATCTTCCCTTCAAAACATCCTGATCCACAGGTATCCCTAACAAGCCATCTTAAGATTTGTTAAGTTTTCCATAAGACTGCATGAAAGAGTACCATTAAAAAAATCTTCAAAACCCCAAACAACAAACCAAATCACAAGTACACCTTCTTTCTTTCATCCCACAGGAGAACTTCAAAATTAGCTACTCCAATTTTAGCTACACAAAAAACCAGAAAATCACCATAGAAAATATATGTGATTGAATTAATTTTATTGTACTTGTTAACACCTGTAGGCTAGTTTCTCCACTGATACAAATTGGGATAGTTCACTAATTTCCATTTAAGTAGTTTTTTGCCACCTGAGCAGCTAGCTGAGTTCTTTTTGTTTTGTTTAGCTTCAATAACCACGTGGATGCAATTTGAAAATGCAGATAGGAGAATTCTTAGAGAAATTATTAACATTGCATTATAACATAGTTGTGTTTTTAAGCTGATCTGTAAAATCAGGCATGAAAACTCAGATTTGGGAGTTAACTCAGTTTGGACTATTTCTTTAACATAGAATCCCCTTTCACCTGAGGCATTCAGAAATCTCCTTCATATTTCCAAGTGTTTCCTACAAACTCTGCTGTCACAGCACATCTGAAGTAACAGCTAATGTCTGGATAGTACTGTGGCGTCAGTTTCCTAACAAGATACAAATTCTTGGATAAAGTAGAAAAGCTCAAAACTATTCTCAATAGCATGGGAGGAACTAATAACGCAAGGAATATGACATTTTTATTAAGCACCATAGCCTAAGTCTCCTCAGAAACCAGCTTTAATAATTTGGTAGTACATTGCTCTGACAGGATTAATATTATTTAGTTATAAGCATGGCTTGAAGCAGGACTGCTAATACATCTTGTACTCTTTCATCAGCTCTGCATCCAATTTGGGCTACACATAATTCAGAAGAATCACCACAGAGTGATTTCCCAACTATCTATGTACCTCCAAGCACAGGCAAGGGAAAACTCTACCATGCATAAAAACCAGCCTTTAATATCACAGAACACCTTTTGAGATGCTTCCCTAAACTAATTCAGAAAAGCAGATGAGCAATGCTGTCTGTTTGTTCAGGAAAATATTGCAAATTCTACACAGTCATGTGTAAGAGGATCAAACCGAGGCTATCATCAGTATTAATCACTGCTCTCCAGATAGGTTTTACTTTGCATTCTCCTTGTTTTGTTAAGTATTTGATAATAGCCCTGACTGATCACTGTTGGTAGCCAGAGGATGGCAGGCTTTTAAGAAAATGGCATAGCTGTAACACTTCAAAACAGTGCAGTAAGACAGAAATAATATATTCAAACGTGTTCTTAATGTGTCATTGATGAAGCTAATATTATTTGTTATAATAATTTCAAAAATGCTTTATAGAAACACCTAATTTTAAAGGTACATCAGCATCAAACTTTTACAGAATCTAAGATGCAGTTACCAAACATCTACTGATATGACAACTGAGTAGAAGCCATATTTCTTCCTAGTTTTCCTTTGTTTAATTTTTGTTTGACTATCAGAAGGATTCATGCTTACTGGAGTTCAACAACAGGTTTAAGAATCCCACTTTTAGGCTCTTTAAGGTTTAGGATAGGTGACTGATCTCCCTTAGTCATAGTGGGAATTCAGGAAGGAACTTTAAGTGACATAAGAAAAAGTAAAAAGATGTCTTGCCCAGCGGAGTGTGTTTGGCACTTTGTGTAACATCACGAGCACAAAATCTGAACATGTGTATGCCATACCAGCACCAAAATGAGCCCCAAATCTGTCTGTATTAGTGCAAGAATTCTGTCCCTTTTCCAATAAAACAAATTTTCCTTCAAGCAAGATTTCCACCTGAACAACAAGACAACTATATGAAAGAAAGAAAGGGGTTGCAGACAGCAGTAAAGCTGGCATTAAGGATAAGTACAGGAATACATGCAGACATTGGGAGATATCAAAATGTTTATATAAAAGGGAGGAGAAGAAAGTTTTCTTTGAGTGAATAACTATCTCAAACATTGGGAGAAGAAAGTAGCTGGTCTCAGCCAAGGACAAGGGAATCAGCTGCGGCTGATCAGCAATTTCTTCATTTTCCTCACCCCCAATATACTTCAGAGAGTCCCTCAGATAATTAATTACTTTGGGTCTGCTGCTGCTTGTAAAAACATTTTCCTTGGCACCTCATAAGCTTGATAAATATTGTTTAGATTACAAATTTCTGGGATTTTCCATATCAGAGAGTCAGAAATGAAAGAGATACTGTCATACTGTCAGGTCAAAAATAATGGCTGGTGGCAACTGCTGCCTCTCTGTATTTAGGCTGCAGACACACCCCTGCAAACTGACACTGGAGTAGGTACTTTTTGAAAAAGAGGATGGTTGCTGCCTGAGCAAACCAGTAAGTTCAGACACTTCCTAATGTTACAAATAAATAAATCAATACACAGTTATCATAACACCAAACACTATGTTAATGCACAACATGTGGAAAATGGGAAAAAGGATGGGAAAATAGCATTTTAGGCCTCCAGGTTTAGTACAGCCATTAATGTACCTAGTACTATTTAATCAGTGAAACATGTTGAGATGCACACAAGGGTGAAAATACTTGGTTTGGCTGCAGTCAATATGAGAATGTCATACCACCAAAAGGTTAAGATCCTGCTCTTCTTCCCTGCCTATCATTCCCAGCCACAGAATGGATCTTTAAGCCAGGTAATTTCAGTGATCCAGGTTACAGTGCTTCCTAAATAATATTATATTGGCAGACCTGAGGAGGCAGGCAATTTAAACACAGGACACATGGAAACAAGCCATTGTGGGAAGGAGACAGAGTTTCCTAAGTTGGCATTCTTGTTGAAACCACTGTCTGGCAAGCCTGCACATTTAGCACATATGTATTTTCAGAGAGCACAGTTTGGTTACTTCACTGGCAGTGTACCTTGGTGCTCATTAATTACCTGTTTTTTCAAAATAAACTTTACTAATGACTCTTCTTTCTCTTTTCTGAGGTGAAGCAACATCATTCTGCTACCTGGAGTGGCTGTCTCCCTTCCTTCACTGCCTTCTTCCTTGTACCACTTACAGCACTCATGTGAGCCCCTTGAGAGGTTCTTCAGCTCCCTCCAAATCACAGAGAACAAGTCACTTTTTTTGCTGGGTTAGTTTTCTCTGGTTTAGTGAGTGGAACTAGATTATAGTAGGATCAAACATACACAATCAGCAACAAGGAAACTAACAGGAATATGTGGCCAGGAGAAAGGGGAAATTGAGTTGACTGTTTCAGCAGTGGCAAACCACTAAACCAATTCAACATCAGAACTAGAACAAATCTGTTCTCTGACTGAAGATAATAACCAATGGCTCAGTTACTGTTGGCTGTAATATTTGCCCAAAGAGCTACATTTAACAGTTTTTCAAATAAACCCTTGTCACCTCCTGTATTTTCTGGTTATAAAGGGTATCACTGAAAAGAACTGCAGTTCTCAGTAAGACAAACCCATCTTCTTGGCAATGAAAGCAATAATCTGCACCATGATCGGCAGTAGCAGTGGAGAGTATCACTGGTGTCTTTTGTAACACTGATAGCAATAGATGAGGAGATATAGCTAAGAATGTGCTTTTTGGGTTAAGATCAGTAACAGAGGATTTTCTCAGATGAAGGAGTTTCTCTCCCAGCCCCATTGCTCCCTTATTGAACTGCTTCTCACCCAAACTGCCTTCTAGGACACACAAATGGTTGGTGTCTCAGTGCTCTTCTTGTCCTCTCCTCGGGAAAAGCAGCACTTCTCCTGGCCAGGGAAGAGAGGGTGAACATTTCCATCAGAGGAAGACAACCATAGGGGTAATGTAGACCCAGCCCTGGGAGGAGGCCAGAGGGAAAGGGAACAGAGACAAGGCAATGGTGGCACAGTTATGCTCAGAGCCAAGCAGGCTGTGACAGCGAACAGCAAAACTGAGTGCCACAGACACAATCCTAGCACTGCAGGGACCAGCAACTGTATCATGTACATTTAGAACTGAACTATTACCATGTATCACCATATGCTGAAACTACCCACTGCTAATAGCAAGGATCATTCAGATGTTGTTTTCAAGCATGACAAAGGGGTCCATAATTGGCTGGGCTCTGTCTGAAGACTGTGGGAGGATAATGGCCACAGGAAAAAAGTCACAGCTATTGCCATCTTAACACCTGCAGATTTACTCCCATTATGGTGTGACTCCTCTGGGCATAAAGAATCAACCTGTTTGAATGGTGCCCTGCAGATACTTTTCTAAACACAAGATTATTTTACATGAGCTGTATCCTGGGTTTTTCTTAAGTAGAAGGGTCAAGCAAGTCTTAGTCTTTTCATATTTTGTTATGGATCCAGACTGATGACAGCTAAGCCACAAGCATATATGTCTGACGTCGGTGGTACAGAAACATACCATGTTGAGACTACTGCAGGAGCCAGCAGCCCAGAATGTCAGAGTGTCAAACAAGTATTTTTTAGACCTATTAAAGTATTAATTTCATGTAGTCTTGTGTAATTCTAGAAAATCCAAATGTAGCCACAAAAGGGTTTATTTTCTATGGACATCATCTTATTGGGTGTATTTGAAGCAAAGTGGCTGCTGAGCCCTTGGGAATGAGCACTGGATAGCTCTGAGGGCTCCAGGCACTAAGCAGTGCAGGGAGTGCTGCCACCTCTTGGCCATTTGCTCAAAAAAATCCTTATCCCCATTTTTTAAAACCTCATCAGTACATAACATTATTTCTTTTTCCATAAAATCCTTCCTTCTTGGAAATTCTCCCTCCCTTCTTTTAACTTAGAGATATCTGGATACTGGATATTTAATATCCTTTGTTGTATTTGATTATTAGGCCATTTTCTTTTTTAACAATGCTAAGAAGATTCTGTGGTTTGATTAATTTGAAATAAAAACATATTGCAGTTTTTTTCAGACTCCCAACGGCACTGATATTTGTGACTGCAATCTTTAGATACTGCTGTCCTGGAGAGTTATTAAATATGTCCTTCTCTAAAATAGATGTCATAAATAATAATAACAACTCATAACTCCGCTCTGAACCATAAGACTGGAAACCAATATCCTCAGAAATGGACAACTTTCAGTATGACACAAAAAACCGCCAACATCCATTCATTCCAGCAGCTATTTAACACAGGGGATCAATTTTCTCCTGTGAAAAAGACCCACATCTTGCATTTTTGTAAAGTCAACAGGAATTCTGAATGAAAAGTCCCAGGTTGAAACTTTTCAGATCACATTTGCTACTTCTCTGTGTGAATTACTCAATGTCACTTAACTTCCTATTCACATGTAAGATTTAGACATAGCTCATGCTCTAGGAAGAAAAGGAAAAATGCCAGTTCTGAAAATTTCCAAAGGTCATACTCTCTGGTAATAGGAACTGCAGGAAAAGACACAACACCTTGTCCTGTCAGGCAATGGAGACTAAACTAGCATATTTACTTTTATTAGTTTAGATCTGTGCACTCTAAGTCATAAAGCACTCAAAGTGACCACTCACTTCTCCTCTCTGGGGTTACAACCTTCTCAGTAGCAGCTGTTGCAATAGGACAAGGACTAATTAATAATTTTACACTAAAAGAGGGTAGATTCAGACTAGGTATAAGGAAGACATTTTTTAAGATGAGCATGATAAAACTGCACAGGCTTCCCAGAGAGGTGGTGGATGCTCCATCCCTGGAAACATTCAAGGTCACATTGGATGGAGCTCTGAGCAACCTGGTCTAGTTGAAGATGTCCCTGCTGTTGGACTAGGTGACCTTTAAAGGTCCCTTCCAAACCAAATCATTCTACAGTAACACTTTTTTGGAAAGGTGAGGAAACTGGGGATTTTCAGACAGGTCAAGAAGCAGACTTGGGTTCCTTCAATAACTGCTCTTTCTCCTCCATTTCCCTAATGAACTTACATCCCTCCAGCCAGACAATGTTCATGTGAGGATTCCCCAGGGTACCGGACATACTTTCATTTAAGTGACAAAATTTTTTGCACAATTGTTCTTTTTTCTCAGATGGTAAAAGGCCAGGGATTACTTTGACTGCTGCATTGGACCCTTATGGTTACATTTTCAAAGCTATACTTTTGTTGGCAACACAAATCCTGTTATTGTTACAGGATTAGGGTGCATAACTTTCCAAATGCAGCTTTGAAAATGGAGCCAAGGCATATTATCTGTATGCACTTTCTGGAATTAATGTAGGCTCTAATTACTGGCCAGTTGTTCAACAGCACTGTTATATATGCATCTTTAGATGTCCTGTCTTTAAACACTCATTCAGACTTGTCTGAATTTCTTCAGTAGTTGGACATTTATTTAAAAAAAAGGAATGGTAAAACATCAGTTTCAACCTACCTCTTCCTTTGCCGCAGATAAATAAAATTTGTCTTGACTCTGCTAACACTATTTCTTGGCTTTTTCTATTTTTTAAATGTCTCTTAGGAATCAAGAAAAAACTCAAAAAATTATTAACATGATCTCTTTTTTTTTTAATTTAGAAACTTTAAGGTTGTACTGCAGCAATGGAATCAATATGGCACTGACATTGCCAATTCCCCAGTTCCTTGAGCCTCATGAAACATTTTTTGCCATTCTGAACTAAAACAGGTTTTGTATCTTATTACATTATACAATTGCCACAGGTGAGAACTAGTTTTCTCCTATTATTGTGCAGCCTCTACTGCAACCATAGTAGTAATGTCGAACTATAAATGCTTAAAATTCTCCTGGGCTTGTATTATCAACTTTTAAATGACAATGGGCCTTTTAACCATTGTTTTAACCACTAAAAATATTAATAATGGTCTTGACATGGAAATAGAGGAAAAGAAAAGAATTTGTCTTATAACAGAGAGAACATATCACCAGGTCCCTGGCACAGTTTGAGAAAGCCTAGAAATTGGTACCACATAGGCAGGCATTTTCATATTCCTGATTTTGGCCTTAAGTGCCTTATTTTGCATGTGTCATACTACAGGCTTATATACTTAGGATGATTTGGTTTTTATCCCTGATGTTGTCATTCCTTTTCTCCATTTATACAATAAAGTAGGAGGTTGGATGCTGTTGGTGTCCTGTGCATCAGCAGGGTGAGAGGGCCTCATTAGGAGAGTAATTTTGTTACCTGTGGTGAATCCTTCCTCAGAATTGCCCTCTAGGTGGTACAAATCTCTTTGTCCTAACAATTTTGGAGGGCTCTAGGAAGGCTACTCAACCAACACAGGCATTTGCCTTAAAGTGCCTTGAACGAGGCTGTATGAAAAGCACCCAAGTCACAAAATAACACCACCCATGCCTGGATCAAACAGCAAGATTTTTTTATATAAAAGAAGGTAAATTATGGTAGTTGTCTTCTCTGCTATTGTCATGCTGACATCTAATACAGAGCTGACATAGAGTCAATACAAAAAAAAACATTTATCCCATGAACCACATTTCAACTATTTCAGGACTAAATCTTTCACTGACCTTTGCTTTCATCTTCATCTTTTGTAAAAATGTTCTAGGATTTAAGTATAATCCAACTCTAAAGAAGAGAGATTAGTTTTCAGGAAGCAACGATAATTTCTCTTGTGTTGGTGTGGTAAAAATACAGACAGCATTCAAAAGTCTTATAGCCACTTGTGTACTAAAGTTCTTTTTCAGTGTGATTTAACATCAAATAGTGTTAAAGAACCCATTTATAAAATTTGAATTTCAAATGCTTATTTCACTGTCGAAAATTTTGTATTATGTTCAAACAGCTGAACTATAAATCCTCCTAATTTTTAAACTGCACTGGCCAAAGAACTATATCATTCATTAAACAAGAATAGTGACTACCTCATTTAAAATGAATCCTAGTAGATTACAGGCTGTGGAGGGAATATTTTCTAGTGTGACATGAGCCAGAAATGCAATTAGCTAAAGGAAATAGCATTGAGGAGTGGTAGATATTAAACATGGAAAATGCCTGCATGATGATGACTGTTGATGGAGGCCATTTAGAGCTTCTACATAACCAGTATTTCTTACATGGTTTGACTGCAATCCAAGACTTCATAGATAAATATATATGTATGTATGTATGAAAAATGCACACTCCATCCTGGTATATAATTTAAAACATAAATTAAAAATTCTTACATATATATATATCCAACAGTTGTGGGCCACTTGCTATGAGAGTCCACTACATGTTACAAGGAACAGTATTATTTATCATACTATATTATCTATTATTTTACAATATTATTGTTTAAATACCTTTGGTCTTGCGATATATAGAAAACTGATGGTGTAAATCAGGATCTTATGTCTCATTTGGCAAGAAATAGACATTTCTAAAGGTTTTAATCCTCTGAGGACAAAGTAATAATTTGCTTCCAATTTTTGCACAGGTCCGTTGCATTCAATATTAAAAAAAAAATCAATGTGAATGTTCATATGAATAGATTTTAGGCATATTCATAAAATTGGAAGAGATATGGCCTTAGTATATACACAGATAGAAGCAGTTTTACAGCAAAGTCAAGAAGATTGGTCTATATTGACTGGACATGTCAGGTACTCAAAGGCCTACCTGCACGTGAGCAATCACTTCTAAAAGCAGCTTGAAGGGAGATGGAGAAGGGCAAAGGGCAATATCTTTCTGTAGAGCAAAAAGTGAAGACTTTAGACTTTTTAAAGAAAAAACCTGAAGGGTTTTTTTTCTTTCATTAAAAAACAAAACAACAAAAACCCCAAACAAAACCAAAACAAAAAACCCTGCAAAACCAAAACCAACGAAACAAAATTATTTAGAATAAAGAAATACAGGATTGAATATAGAAAATGAGAGCTACTTCTACCATACTAACCTAAAATGTCTTGAGTGCTATGACATGTTCTTCCAGTGCATGGCTAAGGCAGGAATAAAAAAGCTGAGATCAAATTCAGCCTGGAAACAAGAGGAAAATGCTTTCAGTTACATTTTGGTCTTGTCCAGAATGGTTCTGTTGGCATTCAATATGCATCCACAAATTTTAAGATATGGGGTACCTCCTGTCAGTTGTTTGGATGCATTTCAGCCCAGAACGCAGCAATAAGGTCAAGAGAAGTTTAGGATTTATTACAGAGAAAGGATTGCTGCTGTGGGACACCTCTGGCATCAAGCCCTGAGAGCAGCCCCCTGGAACTGCTGGTCTACACAACCTCCATTGTTCTCTCAGGTTTCACAGCTGCAAAGGTTGTTTCCACCTCCAGAAGGCAGGAGCTCTCCTCTCTGCAAAGCTGCACAGCAGCTCCACGACAGCAAGGATTTTGCTGTTTCTGTGTCATTTTGGGGAGGGAGGGGTGTCCCCCTGGCTTGTATCGCCCTGCTCCAGAACCAATTAACTTATCCTGAACAGCCCAGTGGGTCTCAGGTGGCCGGGGCTTGATAAGGCATTTCGTCTCCCTGTTCTCGTCCGGATAAAAGTTACTTGAAGGACACGCCCTCTAAATGATATAACCTTTATTTATTTATTCCAAAAAACAATTTCTGCCCTATAGATAAGAGTCTGAAGACAGGGCAAGAGCATTTGAATTGAATATTTTAGTCTTGTTTAGCTGACTGCGTTTCTCAGAGATAACCCTTTTGGCTCCTAAGAGGAACCTTCACATAAGAGTTTCCTTTCACGGAGGGTAAACGTTTCCCAAATTCTTTAGTAACTCGATCCCTTTCCATACTGGAATTCTCCTGTGTCGCCTAGCAGGAATCACCCACAATACCCAGATGATGACACTCTGGAAGGCAGGATATTTGTGGCATAAGGAAACTACAATTTGAACAAATGTCTGGAGTTTGAAAAGGAATCTATCCATGCTTCGGCTTGGAGCTGTAGGGCTGGTGTCCCACCACTCTGCTAGGGCGTAGTGCCATCTTGTGGACTACAGCAGTTCCTGGCAGAAAGCAGAGGAGAAGGGAAAGATGGAAAGGAAGATGTAGACAGAACAGGTATTCAGAAAAGAAACCAAACCCTGTTTCATCTGCTCTGCTCCTGATACAGTAGAGCATTCTAAGCAACCTGTAGGCATCTGGTTACACAATTACCATTGCATACATTTGTCCTTGAGGGCCTTTGTGGTCTTTTCAAGCAATGTGGATGTGAAATTGCAGTGTGACAACTCCAGAAAGCTCAGACATAACACACGTGAAGAGTGGGCCCAAAACCTGAAGTTTAATAATGCGTAACTCTAAATAACAAAGGCAGTAAAAAAAAAAACCCTTGTAAAATAAAGGAGATCTAAGAGGTTAGTATAGTCCTTCCATGTGATTACTAATGTCTCCTACTATTTGTGCACAATTGTTCATATTTAATGCAGTGAAAAACAATTAATTTAGCCACAAAACATTTATGTGAACTAGGTACCAGAAAAACGTAGAATTTTTTTTTTTTTTTACTTCACAAATTTGGTGGCCTGAGAAAGACAGTATGTCGTGATTTCTGTATGACCCTATTCTAATCCAATGGGAAGTGAAACTGATTTGTAATGATTTAAAATCACAGATTTTCATTGGAAATGTAATGTGTCACGCACCTGAACTCCCACTATGGCTCTGCAAGACATTATTTTGTCAGTATAGTAAGCTTTTAATTACTATACTGCCCAAAAGAAATGCATCACTCATCAGCAACTACTAACACAGCACTGAGTCTGGATCTAACCTTTTATAATAAAGTAATAAGAATATTATCCAGATTAAGAACTACCTCGTTTTCTTAGGTAGGTCACAGTCTCCTTCACTGCTTTATTTTTTTTTCAGATATGAGTTGAAACTCTTTTGATAAAGGAAATGCATCTGCCTTGATGAGGATTTGGCAGCAAACTCTGCAGTACTATGGTCTATCATATCAGATGACACCAGGGCTTAAAACTTTTCACATTCCTCTGGTTACACAATGTAGCAGAGCTCTGCACAACTCCTCACACCTGAATTTTTAAACAGCCTTGGGTTTGATTTCTGCCTGATGTTGAGCATAAAAACGGGCACTTTATTTTGTTGGGAAAACTCAGTTGTTTTTAGAGTAGAAAAAGATTAACCTGGTTTATTTTCATCATGGATGTAAGTGTTACAATAAAATTCACTTTCTAGAGAGGTGCCTGCAGTCCCCATAAAATGCAGGAAATTCAGGCATTCAAACCATCAAACTTAACAGACTGACATCTAGGCTACCAGTAAAAGATGCCAAACAAGAAAAAAAAAAAAAAAAAAGGAAAAGGAGAGGAGAGGATCTGATATATGCTCTCCAGAGGCAGTTTGGGGGCTATCCTTATCCAGGATTCTCAGCTACTGGCTCTCCTCTAGAACAGCTCTCTATGTCCCATCAACTGCTCCTCATAAAAAATAACACACAAAATTCAGTGTCTCCCAATTTGCAATGCTTAGTAAGTTTGTAGGGGTAAGTGCTTGTTTGAATTCCTTCTCTGGATAAATTGAAGCCTTGATTTTTGCTCTTCCATGGTTTATGTGAGTTACCTGTTTTTCAGAATATACCATCAATGTTTCCTCCTCTCCCTTTGGCTCCAAATAGAGAACAAGAGATTCAAATCCTCAGCTCTATGAAAAAGCTCTGACTACTGGGTTTGGGGGAGACACATAGAAAAACTTGACACTTATTGTTCCTATTGCCCTTCTGCACTGATGGAGCTGGACCCAGCTGCCACTAAAAAAAACCAAAACCACACAAACAAAAGAAACAAACCACAACAAACCCCCCCATAAACCCACAGGCCTTCATGTAGTATTTCCCAGATTCCTTAACCTACCAATACAGTATCATTTCAAGCTGGTTTTGTGAATATTCTTTATAAATAAATTATTTCATTTCTGACAACAATACAGACTTGAGCAGGTTGTTTTCTCTTTTTTTTTTTTTTATAGAATGGAAAGATTTGCCTGTCAGACTCAGTGAGATTTTAAAATGCTAATCCTCTCTTGGAACATATAGCTGACATTGACGGAATGTTTTATTATGTGATCTCTTGCTCCTACTTCCAGCTAAGATTAATAAAGTCCTCACTTCCCCTTTGGCCTCCAGATCTTATTCCAGTGGGAAATCACACCTTAAAGTAACTGATCCTGCCAGATACTTCATCAGTTTTCACTAAGAGGGAAAGTGGCAGGCATGTTCCATCATAGATCTTCCTAACTGTGTTGAAGGGAAAGAGGAAAAAAATTAGATGTGCTCAGCTACACCTGTGAGTATCTTCTATTGTAATAATGAGTATCCTTTATCTTTAGATAATACACATGTAAGAAGTTGGTCTACTCTGAAGTTTTCAGGAGTTTCTTTTTGTATGCTTATTACTGTATTACTGCAGCCAAATAACTTCAATTATTTCATTAAGACCGATATTTTTAAGTATCATCCTGACATATTTGTTGAAATTCTTTACACAGATAAATTTCTGGGCATTATTGCTCTGTACAGTACAATGCACAGTACATTTCTGTGAAATCCACCTAATTCCAGAAATATTAATGTAATTAGTATAATGGTTTTAAAAAGCAATCTAGTGGAATGGAAAAAAGCCCAAATGTAGAAAGATTTTACCAGAGATGAGCAAAAGTGATTGAGGGCTCTCTTTTCATCAGGCTAGACCCAGTGATAGGACAGTATTCAATGCCATGTGGGACTGCCAATTTCAAGCATGGTATGACAATGCAGTAATGTGTTCAATCAAGTTTTTGCATTATCTGGAAAGCTATATCCAATCTGTATTGTGCAGGCTTTTTTTCTTTTTCAACCATTAACATTGCCTGCATATAACACATTGTTCTATTCTGTGAGTTATTATTCTAGATTTCCAAGGGGAAAGGACTGGTTGTTTTGTCTTCAGGGTTGCTCAAAGAAAACACCTGCATTTAGAATAAGACATTTTATAGAGCTACGAGATATTGTCCAGGGTGCAAGTGGAAATTCGTGATTGAAATGAATGTACTTTAAATTTCTGTTTCACTTTTGCACATATGGAATACGTTAAATGTAATTCTCAATGCCTGTAGACTTCCTTAAAGCCTGAGATAAATTTACTGTCACAAGGAGCTGTGTAGTCACACAGAAGTCATTACTTTTAGTCTTACTCCACATTTTAGCCTGAAATCTAGTGAGCATTTTTGTTGCCACCACAGAGGATCCGACATGAAGAAAGCATCTCAAATTGTAATCTCATAACCTCTAAATTACTTCCATGCGCAGCTGGAAATCACAGCTGAGTCATAGCGCCCCAGACTTTTGCCAGAGCAACATATTTTAGTAACAATATTACAAAATATTTTCATGTTTTTTAGAACTTTATAAAGGATAGGAAAGGATGGTGGTACAGAAAAATCACATCCTCCTAATGATAGTTGTCCTTAGAAAATTTTTCAGATTTGAGATAGGAACACGTTATGGGATTTTGATAGATTATGCGGTTATTTAAAATAAATATTCGCAGGTAAGACACAATTTTGCAATGTCACAAAGGTAATTCTGCCTGGGAGTCTTCACTGTTTCATAGGTTCCCCCCACACTGAAATGTCAGATGTTTTGACAGGCTTTTGATCCATGCAGGCATTTGGTTTTGGTCTAGACCTTCAACCTCTGAAACAAATGATGTGGTTTACATGCTTAAAGCTCCTTCAGACCAAATATTGGAAATATGCAACGTCCTTCAATATGATCACAACTAATTTCTTAGGATTGTTATGAGACACAATGTGAAAAATAGATATTTCTATAGAAATAAAGTTACTATTTGCTGTGAATGAATTTAAGCCTGATAGCTTTGACTCATACACAGGACATACAGAACACAACTCTTCCTGCTCTGATTCAGAAGCAAATGCAGTTGGGCATTGTCACACTGATTCTGCCTACAAGTTTCAGAATAATCTGCAGTGCAATTTGCAAAATATAGCATTTTAAATTACTGAAGCATATGGATAATTCTTCAGGAACAATTTAGTTCAGTTTCTTTTTTTCTGAGTGTCACTGACTGAGATTATTCCTCCTTGATTACCCCTGATTTTACAGAAATCTTAGATTCTTAGTCTTTAAAATTATTTTCTGTTGCATTGCCATAAAAATAGATTGTCCTATTATTCTTTCATGTATAATATATATTCATTATCTTCCTAACTCATCTGCTTAAATCTGTAGTGTACTAACATTTTTTTCTGGTTTGATATTTCAGTTTCTATACCAACAGTGTTTTAAAGCCCAAGACTGTTCTTTGTAGTATCCAATTACAACAACCTTACAGCCAGGTACTTTATATTTAATAGGTTCAGAATTCCTGTTTGAGCTACATCCATGAAACACAACTGTATGCACATGTCTGTGGCCATGATAGAACAAGACATCCTGTAAATTTTTAGTTATCACTTTAGTGTCTAAGTTCTCTATTAAATACCATTGGCTTTTTCTTGCTCTTTATAAAGGAGCCCTGCCTCACAGCATATAGAAAAACAGCAAAACCAAGCAGAACACTAAATTCATCTCAGGGCTCTGCTGATATCAGAAACCACTCAATCTTTGCTCAAGAGACTCTTCATGTATTTATAACCCTGTAATTTACAGTTTCTTTCCATTTACTCTCTACGTGGGTGACCTACCAAACATGCACAACAGCCAATATTCATCCCTTATATGCTGACAGTGAGCTGCCTGACGTTAGTACCCACACTCCAAGCAGGCTTGAAAATATCCTGGACAAAGACATTTATCGTGGAGCAAAAATTAGAGGAGCTGCCTTCTAAATACTACTCATAAAAACAAAACTATTGGAAAGCGAGCCTGACAAGATACAAGTAACTGAAGAGTTCAAAGATGGGAAGAACAGTTGGGTTTTACATAAACAGTGCTGGTTTTCTTCATTAATTAATTTCCCTTACTTACATAAAAATAGAATAATTTTCTAATCTTTTCCATAGAAAAATCCATTATTATTCATGTTGAATAAAATCTTGTTTTTAAATGGGTTTGACAGAACAGTTTCTCTTAACACTTCTTCAGAAGTAAGCTGGGGCTTACAGCAGGAATAAATCAAATGCCACTGGACCTTTTTTGGAATTTGTTAGGAATAAAATTTTTCTAGATTGTACAGTATATTAAAACACTGCTTAAATTAAAATTAAGTTAAAATAATTTAACTGCCACTTCATTGCAATCAGCCCTTCTGCTTCAAAGCTAGCTTAGCTCCTTTGGTTTCTGTTTGTATACTCTTTGAAAGACACAAAGTTGCCCACAGAAAAGACTACCAAAGAGTACCCAAAAGTCCTCCAGTTTTGTTAGGAGATTAATTCAAGGGAAGGCCAGAAACTAACACCACCAGTTGCAGCACCATACACGAGCAAGGCTCCAAACTGAATTAATTGAGAACCAGTTTATGACTCATCTATGTTATGCTGTTTCTTCAGTCTGTGCTTCATTCATAAACAGATGGCCTGTAAATATTCATGAAACAATTTTTTCAAAACTAACTTCTAACCTCAAAACTAAACAGTAACTAGACAAACCTCTGTGAAAGTGTAATTTAAACAGATCTCTATATTTAAGTGTAAGGAATGTGGAACATAACATCATAAACCCTGAACAGACTTTTAAAAAATTTTCGAATTTAAAATACTCAGTTTTTCAATAACATTTGACAATCTTTACTAAATTGGCCTCTATTGTGCACAGAAGATTTAAAAGATTAGGGGTGCTTGGTTTAGAAAAAGATGAAAGAAAATCTGGCCTATGAAATATAAATGTCATCTTTTACTTTTATTCATTAGGCAAGAACAATTGGACAACCATAATTACGGCAGACTAACACATGCCTGTAAGGTTTGTGCTGATCTGTAAATTCCATTCTGTGACCATTATTTTGTCTAAAGAGCTTCTAATTTTGTTTATTCTTCTGCATTTTTCCACTTTGAAGTAAATACACATAGAATGGTGAAGTCCTTCCATTCAGCAAGAACATATTCATGAGAAGTATGCCAAAAGTGGAAATGCTAATCATTAATTTGTGTTCACTCTAGAAAAAACAGGCTGCCTGCAAGCCTGGAAAACTGCTTCTCCTTGTTTGCAGTTGCCGTGAAAGGGCGAAGTTGAGGTAGGCAATGGAGCTCATGACTTGAACTGCTGGAGACCTTTGAAAGATAAACTAGAAACAGCACAGATTTTTTCATACTGATGTCTCTGTAACAACCTATCAGCTGAGGTCAGGATTAAGGGTGTATTACAAAAACCAATAAACTGTAAGAAAAACACATGGACTTTGTAAATCTTGTGAACTCTCAGAGGAAGTGTTTGGTGGGAAGGTGTTTTGTTTAGCTAAAAAACTATGGCTGATTTGAAAAGAATTTTCTAAATCTGTAAATTCCACAGTTTTACTTGTAACCACCCCACTGAAGGGGTTTATTGATCACAACATGCTAAAATGCAGGGCCCTGCATTAACAGAATGCTTTAACACAAGAATATTGCAGTATTAATATTGGTCAGACTGAAAGAATGGAAGTTGTCAGAGTCAAAAAATGGGCTCTACTATGGCCCTGAGAAAAGCTACACCACCTTTTGAGTTCTTTTCCCATCTCAAGTAAAGACCTTGAATCAAATCAGAAATACATTGTGTTTATTCCTTGTCTTCTGGCTCATGAATAATAACAAATCACTAGGGGAAAATAGTTCCCTCTATATTTAATGGAACAAGTACAACCAAAACAATATACCGGACAACTGTGGAAATATTTGTAGCTGTTGTAATGTACTAAGAAGCAGAGTCTTTCTGGTTCTGGTAAATGAGATAGTCATAACACATGAACAATAAAATCCCAACGGTGGCAAATGCAAATAAAATAAAATAACCAACTGACCTTCTGATTGTACTCAGAAGGAAGGATAGGACAAAGGCAGTGTTACAATGACAGGTTTTGAGGACTGATCAAGCACACAGTATTAAAATAAACACCCCGCTCTAAGAAAACCTATGTTATGCTCCAATTAGAAATATGCTGAGAGTCACAGCTGTTAGGGAAAGGAAAGTTAGGAGCTTATTTAGTGGTTCCATATTACTCAGCTCTTTACCCTTACAGAAGAAAGTGAATCCATAAGATATCAGCCAACTATGTAAAGCAGGAACCATGCAAAACTGCTAGAGAGGGGTCCAGAGATTAGTTGAATGCTTTCTGCATTCATTTTCTGCAGACACCTTATTTTAACTTGAAGTCTTATGGAGCACAAATATAGGACTCTGGTTTTCAGGTCTGGAATATACTTAGGTTACCATGGGACTCTGGTTTTCAGGTCTGGAATATACTTAGGTTACCAAATAAGGTGTAAATTTATGGTGTCCCTAGTTCAAAACAAACAAAAAATAAATCCAGACCTGAAAGCGGAGTTTCTGTAGCAGAAAAGATTGACTTGCATTACATCCACAGAACACTGACATTCTCTATTTCTACAATAATCACTGCAGCAAGAAAGAATTGTGATATTCTAACTTTAACCTCTATTACTAAAACCAGATGTCTTGTTGAAAAGAAACTGCTAGAGTTTACAACCACAACAACCTCAGTAGTGGCAATTTTAGACTGAAAATAATGAAGATCTGAAAAAACCCTGGAAAGGATTATAAAGGCAACTGTTGTACCACAGCATGCAATCGTTATTACATGGTTATTTCAACTGCACAAAGTATCTTAGAGACACTTCTGAAACTTTCTAGGGTAAAATTTATGTATGTAGATAGAAAAAAATAAAGCACCTAATTTTTTTTAAAAGCTGGATTTAGGCTAGTGTTACAAAAGTCACTCTCTGTTTATGCCTCCCCAGCCTATGCACAAACTGAAGCAGGGCACCCCTAGGCAAATTATAGGCTATCATGTAATTGTATGCTGTATCATAATGTATTCACTCTAGAAGGCAAAATTAAAGATACATTTACTTTCATGGGAAGAAAAAAGCCAATAATGATGGTGAATATTTTAGAAGCCAAGATTAAAGATACATTTACTTTCATGGGAAGAAAAAAGCCAATCATGGTGGTGAACATTTTAGAAGCCAGTATTTGCTAAGAACAGAGAATTAAAGGGCTTTTATCAAGTGGACTTTTTTCTAACTGGTACAAGTATTCCATTTATATTCTCCACACTTACAACCCCAACAGTGGCAGCAATAATGGAAGTGATGTTAGAATTAGGGTTCAAGGTACTGAGGCTCAAATTGCTGTCATCATCAAGGGGAAATGTTACAACTAATCACAGATGCTCAAACAATCAGCTGGCCTGACTTAGTCTGATGACCCATAGAGATTCCATACTGAACTTAGCAGGATTTTTGGAAATAGTTTGTATATGAATTCTTAATGTGACTTCTGGAACAGATCTCATCCTCTTTACATTCAGATTTTTAATTACTTTTTGTAGTATCTTATACCACTTGACAAAAAACACAATTAATAATCAGAAGGTGTAACTTCACAGAGGTTTGTTTTAGTGTAAACTCAAGCACAAGATCTAAAAGGACAACTCAAAAGAGGTAGTATTCACAATGCCCTCACTTGTCTCAGGTTCACAATGAAAATAAGCTAAAACTTTTCACTCAGCAGGTTTCTGTTCCTCATTCTAGTAGGTAATTAATTTAAATACTAATAAATAATCATAAACTTTTATATTGTTCGTGTTACTGGAATAACAAATCAACTCCCAGTATAATTCAAAGGGTACTTTACAGGTATGTATCTACTTACCAGCAAAGGCCACGAGTATTCCAATTGTACATTTCAGTTCGTATTTACCTCCAGTAATGGCATTAACTACACTACTTAATAAACTAAATTGCACAAAATTGGAATTTATCCTTGAAAATATGCAATTCCCATATGCAGCCACTGGATGGACTTATGGAACCAGTGAAACCTTTTGACTGCAGACAAGATGCACAATTAAGTGAGCAACTGCCAAGGAATTTCCTTCTGGACAGAAGAAACTGTCTGTGAAAAAGGGTTTGAGCCTAAAAAACAAGGTACAAACAGGGATTTTAGTTTCTCCTCTTCAATCGAGTACTTGTTTTTCAATATAGTTAGTTTAAGAACAACTAAGTTGCTGACATGAACCAGAATGATAAGAAAATTAGTTTGTAGAACATGTATGTCAGTTCCAAAAGTGATTATTTGACCTTAAAGTTTTAGGGTATAAGCACTAAAAATTGTACTGAAAAGAAACTAGGTTTTTTTGATAGTTCAGTTTGCAAACAGAAGCAGATCATAGTTATTTAAAATTCTGCTTAATTTTTAAAACTTACACTACTTTAAAAGGCTCATATTCTTTAAGAATAAGTTAGAACAGTATTTGCTCAAGATCTCTTACCATTTTCTGGAATAGAAACCTACTACTCTGCATAGTAAATGTAAAACAAGCCCTACATTAAGAGCATGGTCATCCATGAATATAAAACCTTTATTTCCTTTTTGATTACAGGTAGCTGTTAAAAGTACTCCTGAGTATTTTGTGTGTATCACATTTAACTATATTAAAATTAATTTAATGCACTTTTTTAGACCAGTTACCATTTCAGTGTATACAGCAGTGATAAAATACATATGTGATCCCACACACTGTGTTCTTCTTGTTATGCAGACAAGAGCAGTAGAAAAATGACAGTTGTAGCAGGAAAATTCAGTAAATTCACCTCAAAGGAAGCCAATAGGGTTGCTGTGGAGAGAACTAAGTGAAGCTGGGGAATGAAAGGATAGGTGTATGAGCCCAGGAGAATGAAGAGCTATGGCATAAATCTGCCCATACCTGCAGTTCTCAATCTGTGGGCAGTGACAGTGACAAGCACAGCCCTTCACTCCCCCTCTGCAGATACACTCAGTTACAGGATCTAAAAGGGGATCTTGTGGTTTTGTAATTTTGTCTTCACGCTCTTCTGTCCCAAACAATTTAGAATGGCACCAATCCCAACTCGGCATGCCTGGATTTCTTTAGTCTTTGTGTTGTGAAGGTCATATGCAGAGTCTGTGCAGTGAGTGAATGTCCTCTGACTAATTGCACAGGATAATCTTACTGGGTACCTATTATAGCCAGGACTGAATGAGAGACAGTGAGAAAAAGGCATGGGCAAGGAAGGCTGGGTCAGGTTCAGTGCTGCTGTCTATTGCTTTCAGTCCTCTTCTGGAACAAAGCATGAAAGGAGACTGCAGACATTTGTCAACTAACAACTCCTTCCCAGCCTAATTTGCATCTTAACCACGCGTAAGAGCAACTCTGTGGATAATAAAACATCTGCAGAAAAAATCACTCTGGATCTCACTGATTTTGCTGCTTTCTACCATATTCTTCAAATTCCTGTTATTTTTTAGGAAAGCAAACAAAGCCACTCACAGGGCCCAAAGAAACTAACTGAGCAGCCAGATTTAAAGATATGTGTGCACTTTAACACCATTCTAAGTCAGGAGCTGATATCCATGAATTAATTGCCTGCAATGATCATACAAATGGAACAGGATGGAATGACACCTCGTGCAATAATCATGGTGCCCATCACTGGACACAAAATACATGCAGTGTGTCTCTGGCATGCCAAGACTCCTGAATGCCATATGCTCTCCTGACCTCAGATGGGGGAATACCATCTGACATAAAAGCCCCACAGTTGGCACTGTAGACTGCAGGCTCCAGGCTCCTCTCTCTCCCACCCCACTTCTCACCCTACCCCTGTTGACAATTACAGAAACAGCAATCTTGCAGGAATGAAGTCAGGCTACAAGAATATTGAATGACTGAGTCAGAGACTAGGAATGGAGGAAACTCCAGAGCTGCCTGATACATATCATTGCCTAAAAGCAAAATTGTGACAAATCAGGTTCTTCTGTACCACTCACTAGGCAATGAGATGCCTTCCCTGATCTCCCTACTACACACAGTGTTGTGTCACAGGTGTGTGTTTCCCTGCTAAAATCCTCTCTGAAAACATCCTACCTCATCCAGGAATGCTTCCCCCTGCAAAGCCCCTGAGCACAACTTGCTATTTTTGGCTTGTTCTGACCTCCTTTAATTTCTTGACCTTGTTCTGGAACTAGGTGTTGGTCCACTTTTAATCATGCCATTACAACCAAGCAGCAATCTTCCCATACCAGTGCTGATTTGGAAAGCCTTTGCTAAGCTGCTGCACTGGGAATCTTTCACCGTACAGAGATTAGGTCACAGACTTCCTTCCAGGGAAGGTGGCACCAGGAGCTGCCAGCTCCAAGCTAGGACAGTAAAATGGGTGGGGCAGCATTCTAATATGGCACAGGGTGATGCAGACAGAGCCTGTGGAATTACTGGGACCACTAATCTAACCACCCACATAAGCAAATCAAGTGAATCATCTACCTTACTGGTCTATCAAGCCTCCGGCACACACATGATACTGGGTACATAATGGGGGACTGGCTCATATGAATTAGATTTTTAAAGTGCTTCTAAATTATATGTTACAGTTCAAGTTGCTTAGAGACACAAGCTCAGTTTGGGAGTGGTCCTCCTTCAGACAGAAAAATTAAGCAAATTTCTTATTCTGCATGAACCACTGAATACCAAACTGTTTATTCCTATTAATAGATTATTTGTCTCAAATTCCAAGACCAAAGAATTGCAGAATAATCAAATTATTCTACTGCTATGACAATTTTTTCAATCTACTCTGGTTAGGAAATATGAAGTAAATATCTATACTTACAATGTTGCTTTTAAGTAGAGCTCTGTCAGGCAATTAGTTGTTAGATTCACAAATGACAGAACTGATGCAAAGCTCTGAATATTTTTACTCACAGATTGTTTGGTAAATTGGTTGATTTGTGTTGGATGCACTACTCAAATAGTTCAAATTACTAACAAATCAGTTGCTGTTACTGTACACCTGAAAGTGTAACAGCAAATCTGTCCTATTACAGCCAAATGACAAATATCAGGAAAACTGTTGCCAAGGCTGCCTGGCTGTTCTGTGCTGAGGCCTGTGGATTTCCACCTGTTCTGTGCAATGCCACTGCCTAGATTAAATCACAGCACAGGCTAAGCACAGCTTGGAACACTGAAAGTGTGTATGACATATGACATTCAGTATGAATTCCCCCCAGTTAACATTGTGTACTTTCTTTGACAAACACACACACAAAAAAGACAACTTAGTAGCATATTCTTAAAATTTAGAGATTTGGCTTTGATTTCTTTTTGGGCATTCATGTATGCCATTCTGAGGAACAACATAGTAGAACTCACAGTGCTCAACCTCGACATTCTCAATGTCTAAACCTCATGCCAAATTATTTTTTGCACATCCAAAGTGCTTACATACTGTCATGCTGATAGGTGTTTCTTATCTCCTGACATTTCAGATTAGCTCTTTTAATACATAAAGACTACCAGGACATGTTTCCATGTGTGCTGTAACACATTTCTACTCAGTTCAGACTTTAATTTCTGGTACCACACACACATGTTGCCTTTTCTTATTGAAAGCAAATTCCCATGCAAATGTGAAGGAAGAAGGAATTTGAAAGGGAAAATAATAATTTGCAACTCCTGAAAAACAGATCAGAAAGTTGATAAACCTTCTATCCTGGAGAACAGCTGCTTTTATTTATGCATAATCAAATTCCAAGGCCAGAAGTTGGTAAGAAGAGATTTCTCTCCCCACTACTAAACGTGTATCCAGAGCTGACCAATTCAGTTCACACGCATGCACAACGAAGCAGGTCCTGATCCAGGGTAGCCCTACACTTACTTTGCTGGTCTTCAGTGACTCCTTGTCCTATGTCCCAGCTATCCATGCCTGACTTCGATCCTCACTGCTTTACAATGAGGTATGTCTTTTTATTAATTGGTTCTTTATTGAAACTTCTGAAAATTATATATGAAAGTGTGTTACATGGTGTATTTCCCCTCAGAAATGTGAGTCTCGCAGTGCTTGCTAAAGTGCAGATTGCATGCCGTAAATCCACCCTCATTAGCCAGCAAATCCAACCCTAATAAGGGAATAGATTCCTTGAAAAGGAGTGGGCAGGACAATGCAGGGTATTAATTTCGTGTACCAAAATGCATTGGTATGTACCAATAAATATTATAATCTCATGGACCAGTTTGCGTTTCTTTTTCCACCACTCTGAGCCTCTGGATGAGCTCAGAGCTAATGATGACTCTGAAAATTAGTGGAATGGTTTTTATAGGTATATTTGAGAAAAACATTGATGGAAATGGAGGCCAAAATTATATAGGGAAGATGTACATTCAAGTGTGCGGTAATTGAAGAGGAATAGAGTGGTTTAGCATAAATTACAAACCTTGCAGTATTAATAGAATGGACAAGTGTACTGTGACCTTTCTTTGTAAGATGCTGTTCTTGCATTAAGTGATTTCTAAATATAGCAGTATTCTGTAGACAGACTACTTAGATAAACTGGAGTGGCAATGCCATTTCATCTAAAAATAGAGAAACACTTCTCCCTCTAAATACCTAGAGCCTGTACCTGTGGTCTCAGGCAGCTGAAGGCAATCTGTTTCCACAGTCATGGACAGTGGCTGTCCTGTCCTCTCCTCCATCCCTGCTTGCAAGGATCTGCTCATAGTGATAATGCTCCAGTTTACAAAGTGGTATTAATCCTTGGTCAGAGGTAGGAAATTTGGCCTAGTTTCTTCCTCGGCCAAATGTAGTTAAACACAAACCTCTCTGTGATGTGCTTTGATCATCAGGCTAACACTTTGCTCTTGGATGAGGGCTCAAGTAAAGTGAATGGTCAGGCACTTTAAGTACTTGAAGTTGTGCCTCTTGAAGAGAAAAGGGAATTCTAAGCTCATTGGGCAAGATAGAAAGCAACACACTAATCATTTAATGTAAAAAAAAAAAAGAAAAAAGAAAGAACTCATCTTCATTACATGATGTCCAACTGTAGGTATGGAAACACAGCTCTACTGATGAACAAGGGGAAAAAAAGATTTAGCTTTCTCACATGTGAGACTCTAATTACTATCAATTAAAATCAAAACAAAAGCCCCAACCCAAACAATAGATTTGTCTTCTAAAATTTTAGGAGTCTGGGTTTTTTTCATGCATCCAGGTGGAGCCTGCATGTTTATCATTAATTCAATTTACGTTATCAAGTTCACTATTCATATTAATTTACTTTATCAGATCTTCAGTTCCTACTGCAAGGTAGTACTTCTGTTCATACAGAAGCCCCAGTTTCCAGCTCTACAAAGTTATGTGAATGATGATGAACAATGACAGGTATTTCTAAATACAAATATGTACAAATATGCATAGTTGTCCACACCAATTGAATTCACTACCCAAAGTGCAACAAGCCACGAATTACACACTCAAAAGAGACATTGATTACATATTTCAGAGGTGCACAGGCCTGGGTGCTCAGTGGTATTCCACAAATCAATTCCACACCAACCACTAAAACTTTTTACTCGTTATACATTTTAGCAAACAAAAGGATTAGTGTTCATTGGCTACAAGTTACACGGTTCTCTTATTTAATAGTATTCTATCTTCTGTTGGTTAATGATTCTCTCACTTCTAATTCTAGTTAGTCTGTATGCTCAGTCTTTCTCTTCTTTTGGGTCAGTGAGTTTCTTGGGTTGGTGGTCTGTGAGTTGGTGGCCACAGATTTACCCCTGCCAGAACTTTTACCAACTTCATGCTGATTACAGCCCAGTTGCTGGGTTGGCTTTATTAGTTTCTTCCTTATCTTGGGGGTTCTGACAAACACCCTTGTGGCCCTTAAATTCTTCATTCTTTGTGTCCACTATCAGTGGTACATCCTTCTTCCCAAGCTTGGTTAACCTCCCCCTGGGTCTGAGACCACTGAAGCATGTCCAGCCCTAAACCTTAAAAAGGCAATTCTACCAACAAGTAATTTGTTTTTCTAACACCTGGACAGCACTTAGATCTTATTAGCTGCTACCTGTTTCACACATGTATGCTGTAGCCCCAGCTGTCAGACTTTTTGAAAAGGTACAGATATTGTCTTTCCCATTTTTAGGTTCCTCTTCCCTGAATTGTACAAAAGTGTGATGAGGCGACAAAGGAATTTCTACTTTTTGCCCTTCTTTTGTGCTGCAATGATTGCCTTTCATTTCTAAGATGCTTACAATTGTCAATACTAAGGAGAAGAGAATAAAGATTGTAAAGGAGGAGACTGCTTGAAATCCTGTGTCATGGGCCTTCTGACATCTTTCCACACACATCATAAACAGAACTTTCATCCTCAGCCTTAAAAGCAGTCAAAACCACCTGAAGACTCTTTCAGATTGGACTGTCCTGTTAAACCAGTATCACTGCTGCTCTTTACCAGAGTGCCTTCTCATGTGTTGCCAGTAAGTCACCTGAATTTTCAGTTCAAAGACCTACCATGTCCTCCCATATACTCAGGAACTCTCACACCAAAGTAGAACATCTCACTTAGATAAATTTCCAAGTGCAAATCAATAGAGAGGATACAGAAGGAAAGAGCAAGTATTAGCCACAAACTCTGCTGATCACCACCAAGATAATCATTAACTGCACATTCTAGCTGAAGCCTGCAGTCAGTTACAGAGCTTTGTTTCCTTTTCTTCTGGATCATGAAGAGCAGTTGCAATGTTATTTGTAATCCACTTTCAGAACATGGAGTAAGAAGGTATTTAAACAGGGAGACAAGGATATACAAGCTGCCCTTTGAAGCAGCCTATAAAAAAGGAGTTGCAGCTGCCTTAACGAGGTAACACTTGTATTCCTGCCTGTAAAATGTCTGGAATTCAGTCTGATTTGAACTTTGCAGAATGTCTGCATATGTGGGTCAGTTCACAAAGCAGGACAATTCAAGTTGTTTGCTGTGTCTGAGAGATGTATTACAGGTCAAAGAGAAAGAAAGAGACTGCTGAGGGTGGCCAGGAGGCACTGGGAAGTGCTGGCCGAGAGGATTTAGTGAAACTGCAGCATCTCAGAATACAAGGAAGTGTTTTGTAAAATCATCTTTTTAGCTGGGCAGGAGGAAGGAAAGGGAACTGCTTGCTTTTCAGTCTGCTTCTCTTGCAACGGCCTCATTCTAGTTGTTCACTTTTGACTGTGATCTGCTTCAGAGTAGAGAAAGAGTAAATATAATCAGCTGTAGATGGGACTCCTGCAGTTCAGAAACCTGCTATTGCCTGCAGCACAGCCAAAGACATAGAAAATTTAGCTGAGATGTAAGATTTTATGATTGCATTAGCAAATATCAAAGTACCACTGAAGACACACACAACATAAATGTGTTGGAATAGAACTATTCACAGCTGATTACAGGAGCAGCAGAGGGGAGGAGCACAGGTACAAATTACAGCAAACACACCACACTGATGCATGGAGGACTGTAGTCTTGCCAGATCAGCAGGTGATTATTCCCCTTCCCCATCCCATTTCGTACAGAGGGAGAAATGGATCGTAGGTACCCACGATGACACATCTTCAGCTGGACTTCTTTAAATTCAAACTACATCTGACAGCACAAATAGAAACGCCTGATGTTTCATAGGCAAGAATAATTTTTAAATGTTCTTGCACTGAACAAGGCTTTTACAATTTTTTTTTAATTAAATCAAAGAGGAGCATGAAAGGGTGCCACAATGAAGCATTTAATCCAAGAACCCTAGTTGTGCTTCATTTTCCAAGATTAATTATCAAAAACTTCTAGGATCCTGCTAGAAGAAACAGAACTCTTTTTTTTTCCCTACTAGATCAAATTTTCTCTCTTAATAATTCTTTTCCTTAAAAGAAGAGCGGTTTTTCTCTTCTTCTCATACATGCAGCCTTTAATTAGTCCATTAGACAAAAGCAGTATTAGCTAGACACTGTCACAATTACCCACATTTGGTAGCTAATTACTCCTTGAATAGTCTTAAGGCTACCAGCAATTTTAGTACAATTGGCAGCCCGGGGCCCCCAGGAGCTGCTCCAGCAGCCAAGAATAGCTGGAACAAGGGGGAGGGCCAGCCATGACCCTTTCTCCTCAGTCACAACCTAACTGATCTGCTATGCCAAAGGCAAGAGTAACACAGAAATGAAAATATTCCCAAGTGGCTAAATGTGCTCTCTTTATAGCCTTTTTAGACTAATGGAGTGGCATAAAGGGACCACAGGAGAAGAGAAAATAGGATCTTTTAAATGCTAAAGCATTGGCAGGACTACTAATGATTTTTCAATTTTGCAATGTTCCATTAGAACAACAGTACAAAACACTTATATGAGATCAAATTCTGACACAAGACTTTTATTCTAGTGCAATTCTATTCACTGATGCCTCATACTGCAACAATTTACATCACTGCAATATGGGTGTCAAGACAGTACAAAATGCTGACTTGATTTAGTAACATTTCATATGCATTTTACACAGGTAGAAATTACTTCATAAGGGACACAGCAACGTCTGTGATTTGAGTGAAATTATTGCTCCTGTACGCTTGTGTGACATCAGTGGAACACTAAAATTAACATAAAAATTTAAATGAGAACCTCAGTTTTAAATACATTGCTAATTCAGATTCTATTCCACAACTCCAAAGAGCACTGCTCTGCAAATTCAGCAGTACTGTGCTTGTAAAGAGCAAGGAATTCCTTTTTAAAAACTTTACAAATACAGCAGGGATCCCTTTCCACCACATTCTTTTAATTTAACCTTTAGCTTACAACTGTTGATGAGCAAATTGATACAAGTACATGGATGTGGCAGCATTGCAGAGGCTGACTGTAAGATGGACACAACAGCAACAGCTTAGCTCACCTGTCAGCAGCAGCATCACAAGGCTGTAAGTCTGGAGAGACATTGCCTTTGGCAGAAGTATTGACTTAAGGTGCTTCCAACCATTTTTGCTTCCTTGCTGCCCATCCTGCTCTCTCAAGAGCCATACAACTTTTATCAACTCAACTGTCTGTAAGGCCACCCTATGCATCAGGCCCAGGGAATTTAACAGGTATTAGAGAAAAATTCTTTAAATAAAAAAATTTAAAAAGCATTGTTAGTCAGTTTAACCTGAATCAGTCTCATGATTCAATTCCCAAACATCAACATATACAGCTGTGTTGGCACAGCTGAAAGGGTTTCAGGAACAAGCAGCTGGCAGTTGAGGTGCTGGAATGCCTGGAAACAGGTTGATCCTGGCAAAAGTGTGCATGGAACAATACATTTACTGCTGTCCATCTTGGCATTGCTTACCTGCATGTGCACTGGCCAGTTACAGACTATGGTCCACAACTTTAAGTACTGCAATAAGCTGAGGCACCAGTAATCCTTTACCAGTGTTTGTGAGGGAGTTTGCCTCTCCTTCTGGGAGCAAAGCAGGGATTGGAGAAATGGCAGTGTTCTTAGCACCTGACTGCAAATCACCAGCCTAAGGGAAAACAAAGATAAGACGTATCAAATCTGGGTTCCACTGAAGTACAAACCTTGACCCTCCTGACTACCTCTAGCAAAAGGTGCTCCTGAGCTCATCTGCTTAGTGGGACTTATGCTAAGACCTTGTCCAAAGCACTGCACAAAATCCTCTCTGGCTTTAAAATCCAGAAGGATTCCCAAGATTCTGTGGTGTCCTGGCTTGAGATTCCCTGCCAGTTGCACTCCCCTAACATCAGAGTCCAAGACTTGAAGAACAAACAAATGCAGCAGATTCTGAAGACAGTAAATTACTTCCTAAAATGGTCTTGGTCATAGACTGGATAGTAGCATACATGGATGGTAGGACAGACAGAACAGCTACTGTGGGGGGGAGGAAAAATCAAAATAAAGATAGACCAACACTGGAGCAGGTTTTCCAAAGGTGTCTCTTGACTCTCTGTCCTTCAGAACTCAGCAGGACAAGGCCCCAGTCAATCTGATCTCAAATGGCCCTGCTCTGGTCCAAGCCTGACCAAGGATTCCTTCAAATTAAATTATTAAATCCCTTCAAATTAAATTATTCCGCAATTCTGTCACCAAGGTGTACCATGTGCATGACGGATGAGGCTTCAAGGATTTGAACTGGGTAATGCTCAGGAACAATCCAAAAGAGCAGTCAAAAAAATCAAAGCCTCAGCCTATCCTTTTTATCACTTATCCAGTTCTTTAAGCTCTTAATGTCATCAAAAAAAAAACCCCACCACCTTATTTTTAACTTTAATTCCCCTGTAAACCACGACAGGTAAGCACTTGATGACACAGGTGGTTGGGAGAAGCTCAGTGTTTAGAAGCAATACCTGGAAGGTGAAGAGTTCTGTTCAATTTTCAGTTTTAATAGTAGCTAAGGTTTTGATCTTGGGTTCTGAGTGTCACTCCTGATAGTGGAGATCACATGTCTTTTCCCACCTCTTATTTCAAATGCTTTGGAAATTAAGGAAATGTCCATAGCTCTGGCACTGCTAGTAGTTGCATCAGAGCAGTGAGGAAAATGGGAGCTTGTTTGTAGCACAGGAAATGCTCTCAATCTTTCTTAGTATCTCTTAAAAGAGTACAGAGCTCATGGGAAGCCTTGACATAGGGGAAGCAAGGCCTGAAGTGCCTTTCAGGAAACACTGAGAAGGATAAGGGTAGGTAAAAGGCCTTAGTTTTATTTTCCAAAAAGAAAAATAAGTAAAATAAATACTTATTTATAAGAACAGTGTTACACTTATTTTCTGCAAGGCTGGAAGATGTAAAGAGACCTATCCAGCAAATCAGAAAGTGGTTTTGCCTTGCATTATAGCTTTTCCAAGCACTTTTCATTTGGGGGAATTTCTTTTATATCATCTGTGGGCAAATCCTAAGTTAGGTGTGTCATTACCATTGCTGTGCAATGAGATCTAAGCACGCTGGGAGTTAACAGTATAGCAATTATAATAATTGTATATAATTATAAATTGCATTAAATGTTTCTGTGCATTTTGCCTCACTAGTGGAATGTGAGAGTTATGGGGTTTTTAGAGATTTGTATCTAAAACATGCTAATTAGACCTATACAAAACCTATACATATTACATGGTAAGAGCAGCAAACTACAGGAATGAAAATAAATACTATGTGTACACAATATCATATTTACACCAATATCTTACCACGGTAAGAGAAATGGTTCTTAATAAATTCTTCTACAATGCAGCTTACAGTCTTTCTTTCACAGAAGACCAGCCAGCAACTGGGATGAAGGGAAACAGGAAGTGGAGGAACACAGGACTCTATCCATTCCTGAGAAATCAAGTCTCTGCATACAAAAATCCCTTGGTATATTCCTCAGTCATATCCCACTAACTGTTCTCTTCCATACTGTCAATGTCCAAAATGGAAAAGTAAGTTGTATCAATGTCTTTTTAAAATATCATGTTTATTTTGAATTCTGATAAAGGCCCAGCAAGTATGAGTTTTCCTTTTGGATATCTTCACGTATTTTGCTCTTAATGGGATGTTCACCAGGGCCTGTGACCAAGCTCAATTCACAAGTGCCCTCAAAAGGTTTAAATTCTAATCTTCCTTGTACTTTTACCTTTTCTGTGCAAAGAGCAAGAAGACTTAGGAGCTCAGCATAGCTTTTACGTGAAGGACACAGAAGAGGCAGAGGGAAATTTTGACTGCTAGAGTGTGGTGTTACACAAATTTGCTATTATTTTATAAGAAAATGCATCAGGAGAAATCACATGCATGTTTGGATTTTGGGTTTTTTTTTCACATGACTCTCATTCCCACCTGGTTTACCACAAATTAACAGGCCCTATCATTCAAAGAGATTGGATCCTCTTGGAGTATCTGGGCCAACAGTACTCAGTAGTCTTCAGTTGTTCCTTTGCTTTAAGATTTGTGGGCAGGGTCAGTCCTGAGACTGAGCATCCACAAGTTTAAGAAAGTGCCTTTTACAATGTCTGCAGCTGGATCCATTCCATCCCAATTGTACTGGAATCACAAACAGGACAGCAGGTGTTTCTCTTGCAGGTAGAAGTCAAATATATAAATCTCTTTCTGGGTTAAATATCCTCATATGCAGCAAACTGCTATGTATCATCAGAGCTTAACTGAGTATATTTCATCAGCTTTTGCCTGGAAGTGTTTTCTGTTGATGAGCTTTTTGCAAAATTCAACCCCAAAGGGTGCTTAAAGTTCTCTTTTTATATACCTTTAGTACTTGCATATAAACTAATGTGATTGCAGTTAAAATTGCACCACTGGTGCAGATTAAATCGGAATGGTCTGGAGTCCAAGCCTGTCTGGAGTGAGTGATGGGAGCACTTTGTACGAGTTGAATAGTGGTGCACTGCCAGGAGCCCAGGTTATTCCTCCATAGGAAACTGTGTTAAAAATACCAATCTCTCAGTACAATCTGGTCCCATTTGGAGAACAAACATAAGCTTTTAAGAGGTAATCGTAGTAGAAGAATTAGTAATGGAAGAATGCTAAAGATGCTGCAGCTGTGCCAAGACTGGTTTTGGAAAGTTCACCAAAATGTATGCAGGGAAGTAAAATAGTTCTTCAGCTTCTAAAAGGTAACTTCTGCATTGTCCCACAGTGCTAGCTGAGAGGAATAACAGCTCTGCAAACTCAGACCTGCACAATAGGAATTCTTGTTGAATTTGGGGCATGCAATGTTTACGTTAGATGGGTATGTTATTTATTGATTACTAATTCAAATTTTTAGGGTTCTTGTACCTGTAAAAGTTTTATTAGCATCACTCTCTCGGTTAGGAGGACATTTTTATTTACATTAGGAGGACATTTTTATTTACACTGTTAAACCAGCACCACTGTTATAGATGTAGTCATACCAGAACGAATCTGACTTACAGCCCCCAGTACATGTTTGTACTTTTCAAGCGTTTTTGTATCCATATGACTGCATCTACTTCAGGATATCCTTTCCAACTTTAACTTATGCCCTGGGGTGGAGGTACAGGTATGCTCTTACCTTAAGTTTGTCAGGGATAATACTTCTTTACATTTATTCCACACTGCCATCATACCCTTTTGCCAAGTCTGCTCTAAGTTCCCAGCTCCATTTGTTTTCACAGACTGTGTTGTTTGGAGGAAAAAAAAAATCAGTGGCAGTGTCAGCTGTCATAATCCCTGCTATTCTTCAGTTTAATCAGTTGCATAGGCTACTCTAGCATGCACCCAAAACCATTGCTGTTCTAGCCCAGTAAAGACTGCAGTAGAGGTGCAGGCAGAAACAAGCAGCCAGGCTGGCCTGAACAGTGCTAAGCAGTGCTGTCATTGAATGTTGCATTGCAGTCAGTCACAATCCCTGGCCAAAGACTGACAATGGTGGAGTGACAAAAATCAGTTAATAAATTCTAATGAAATTTAAATGAAAATTAACAGAATCTCAACAAAAGTCTTACATGACCTCAGCCAACTTTATAGAAAAATCAGTAAAACTTGCATACACTTATTGATGGATTCGGCCCTCCAGCTTAGGAGATCTCAAAAATCACTGGGTTCACACTGTCATGTTCTGGTTTGCTATCTTCGCTTCCCACAACTATTGTCATGACAATTCAGCTTCAGAATGAAATGCCAAGGATTCATAATATGACACAGAAACTACATATTTAAAAGATGAAACGTGGGAAACACAAAATCAAGTCCTTTTTCGTTCACAATATGGGCACAAAACTAAACAAGTAATTTCAATAATTATGTTTCTATCACTATGACTCATTTTTTTCCCACCTCATTATTTACATTTACACATGAGTACACTCAGGATCACACAAATCACATTCTGGAATATTTCTGTACTTGCCTAAGGTGTAAAATATAATGTGAATTTGTGACTCTCCCCTTCTTTCCCTCTGAGGAAAAAATTGTCAGTCTATTTACAACTAATCAGATATAGACATGCTTTGACTTGAAACAGATTTTTCTAAGGTCTATATAGGGTTTAAAGAATATTAGGGTGGTAGGCTATCACTCTGTGTGATAGCAAACAGTTTAAAAAAATAATTTTGTCCCAGGAGAGGTCCTATCAGATGAGATACTGTCTGTTTGTACCACTCTAACTTTGTGCTGGATCAGGCATAATTTATCCTGCTCAACTGACAGAAAACTGGCATAAACCCTGAATAAACAATGTAACATATGCTCTGGCTCATTTGGTAAAAAATGCAGTCGTGTGCTCACACCAATACAGATCAAATTTCAACTGCCAGGAAATCCCACATTCACAGATTTTACAGGACTTAATGCACAACCACAGCCTTATATTGCTTCATTTTTTTCCTACATATTAATTGAATTTTAATTACTTTATGATAGGCACAAATCAAGAATACAAATATTTGAAAAGATATTTGAAATCTCCCTGACAAATACTTGTGTAGAATGAGTCTTTTGTAGTATAATGGTTCTTCAAGTAGGGAAAAACAGGATATCCAGAGAGTACCAATGTCCCTTTCATAACACTGGTGGACATGATTTTGTACCTTTATGGCCTGTACAGAAATGAACTCACACAAGGCAAAGCAGGCTGTAACATCCCTCTGTAATAAAGAGGTTGGACTGGCAGTACTTTTGTGCTACTTTTCACCTCTTTGCAGCCACTAACAGCACTGCAAGAGAGGAAACACTGATTTCCAGCAGCTCATGGCCCTGCACAGGCTTTATGCTGTCTGAACTCTCCTGTACACCCCTGCATAGCTGAATCCCTTTTCAGAACAAATTACTACAAGTACATTGTTGCTATTACGATTGGAGGGAAAGTTTAGGCTCTGAGATTACTTCAGCAAGACTGCATCAGAAACAGACTTTGACAGGAATGTTCCTAAATCCTTACCCATGTCAAAGAAAACCTCTCTTTGTGACTCTCTCCAGGCTGTTTCTAATGCCCATCCAGCTTCCAGTTGCAACAAACTGATTTTTAAATTATAATATTACATTGTCTCTTTGAAACATGGATTTCTCACTCAGTTTCAGCCTAGTCCTGGTCATTACTCAAAATCCAAAGGAAGACATAGTGGGGTAAAGAGATAACAGATGGATATACACACACTAGGCCTGCTTTCCTAGTGTCTTGCATTTTATTTACTCATATACAGGCCTGATAGGTGAGTGCAAAACACAGGTCAAGGGCTCCTATTTTAATTTCTTAGTATTATTCACTTACTTGCAAAAAGGTTTTAAAAACCAATAATTTGCAAGGTATCTAGTGTACTTCACCTGTGAATTAGAACCTCTGAAGCTAGCCTCAGACTAACGTGTACAGTCAAGAAAACATAACAAAACACAGAAATTACATTCTTCTTCTTTCCAGTTGTCCTTCAAATCTTTAAATACTTAATGTATTTATTATATGCACAATAATTACACTCCTCTCATCACAGGATCTAGACTACTCCCCAAAGGATATGGCTGTCTCTTCTCAAATAAGGCATGTCTACATAAAATACCACAGGGTAATACTACATAAAATACTCTCCCCTCAGAAAATGTCAGGCCAATAATTTTTCCTCCCAAAAGTTTTAACACCAGAAGAAATGTAACTCCAGTTCTGAAAGTCTTGAGGAATTTGGTCACACCTATGTCAAAAACCCTATTTGCCAGTGTCAAGCACTAAAAGGACAAACTGGAACTTTATTCAGAATCAGTGGCATTGCTTGCAATGGATTAGCAGTTGTTAACACACTTGGGTAAAACGCATCGACCTTCTCCTGACATTATTTTGGAAGCAAGTCCCAGACAATGTGGGACCTGCAGAGAAAAATGAGCTATTGTTCTCAGCCACTGCTGAAACAGAACATGGGTTTGGCAGGCAGGACAACACTTCCTTTTATACTACCAACAATTTACGCTGGTTTCTAGCCTACTTCATTTTGCACCTTCTCTTGAGAAATTGAAAGTGAGGATTCTGACAAGGTTTGGATCTTGTAAACTTTTGCTGGGAGCTGGTTTGAGCTGACTCACACTTTTGGGAAGCATCCATGATTTTGGAAAGACACCAGGAAGACTAAAATTAGAAAGACTACATGTATTCAGATGAGGCCATTTTAGGGAGCAGTTTATTGTTGATAGACAGGGTGGTTTGACACTAGAAAAATGCTTTGGAAGCACCATGCTTGAATATTATGAGGTTTTATAGAGGCCTGTGGTGCTTATTCTGTAACAAGCTTTAGGTTAGGTGGCCATAAATTTCAGCTGTATAGCTCCAGAATCATTGTAAGGTTTCCACAGGGTAAGGATTGATTGCTTTTTTAGATGATATGTCAAATTAAACATAAATCTTTCTGTGAGCACGGGATGCTGATCTGATCTTATAGATTGGTTGCTTTACTCTTCTTTAAAAATTTTGACATGATGGCCATTTCTTTATGATGAAGTGAACAAAAATTGTCTAAATAAACAACTTCATTAATATTAAAAGCATATAAAAGGAAATGTTTAAGAGCAAGGCCATCAAACCTGCCAGCTAACAAAACCCTGGTCATAACTACCTAGTAGTTTGGCAGACCAAAGCTAAAGTGAAATCTGTGAAAATAAACTCTATAAAAGCACTGTCATAACTTTTATGTGCTACACTATATAAGTTATTGCTCAGGGATCTTGTAATTAGTCTTTATAGAATTTGTATCTGCCCATAAACCATAGATGTTGGAAACTATTTGTGGCATTTTTAGCAAGTGCCTTCTTTGCTCATTTTTCCTCATGCCATTAAGTTGGCAGTTTCTTATCCTTTGTTCCTGTTGTACCTGCCACAGATTTTGGAATTTGGTGTTCCTCTTCTGCATCTCCACAGCAATGTCACAGGGTATGAGATACAGTTCTTTGCTGGCTGTGGCAATGGCATTGCCCAGCCTCCTAACTGGCCCTCCCATCCTCTGAGTGCCTGCAAAATCAGAGAAAGAGAATTTGTTGATCTGAGATTCCAAAGGAAAGTGTTGTCAGGCCTCTTTCTGATAAAGGCCCCAGTTTACAAACTGTACCACAAAGGCTGTGCTGTCTGTCTAAGAAAAGAAAAGGTGTTTTGTTACAGTAATGTCTTCAGCCAGTGAAAAGGTTTTGCAGACTCTGGTGACAGCACCACACATCAGTGAATGTGAGTGTTAATAACAGAAATGACACAGCTAAATTCACCCTATTAAGCAAATCAATCAAAATTCTGGCTGTGCAAGAAGTTTGTAAGTAGTATGTATTAGAAAGTGGCAAAGGCTACTGATGAGTTGCTGATGTAAATGATCCTACCTGATAAATAAAATCTGATTGTTTTCAACTTCCTCCCCTTTCCTCATCAAAAATAGAAAAATACAAAGGGCAAACCCTGAAATAAACATGGACCTTGTTACAGAGGTTCCTGTTGTTCCTGTTCCTTGCCAAAGAACAGGAGCTGCATGTGTGTACAGTTTTCACACACACGCCTCCAAAAAGGAGAAGAAAAATTGCTTACAAGGACAGACGGACTTTTGGAGACTTTGAACCCTAACATACTCCATCCAATGAAGAGGTCTAATTATCAGTAGTCTAACTCATGACAACTCTATCTCAATCTGTTTCCCATTATGTGTGAAAGATGCAGTTCTAGATTATGACACACTAAAGAAAAGGCATCTAATTGTATGAATGGTGCCTATTTAAAATATATAGGTCACTATTATGACACATTTACACTTGGCTGTGTATTTACCATTCTCCCTCCTTGATAATGAGGTGGACTTTGGGATGGAGGAGAGGCAATAAACTTCTGTGTAAGCTGCTTAAATGGCTTTTGCCCTTTACAGAAGCCAATCTCTTCAGGAAAAACTAACACTGTAACAGATATGGCTAAAAAAACATGTGTTGGCTTGAGACACTGGTTCCTTCACTTTGATCCTACAAAGCAATATGTACATGTAAACACAACGGCATTTTATGCAGATAATCAATCCCAAGAGTGAGTTAAAATTAAGAACACCATTTTTAAGGACAAAGAAATAACAGTAGATTTTTTACCAAAGAAAAATTGAGCCCCAGACCAGTAAGTCTGAAGAATATTAACTCTATCCTAGCCAAAACCATGACAGTGGGCCGATATGATTTTTATGTGACTGTTCATACTGCATTTTCAAAGTTTTAAATTAAATTTCTGAATAATTCAGTATTCCTTCTTCATAAGACATGATATTAAACAATTTTTGATAAGTCTACTTACCTATGTAGAACTTAAAATAAATATGAAATAAATATGTGCAAAGGAATTCAGGCAGGTACTATTTTGAAATAAGACATCAAGCATTGCATTGACCTCATCAATGTTTCCAAGCTGTATCATCTTAAAACAAAATCGTCAGTGCATCCCACACATTAAGCTGGGTTTAAAAATACCCCAAATCAATGGAGCTGATTGATTGTTCTGTGAATCTAAATTTACTCAAAAATCCCTACATTCCTTCAAACACAGTCCACCTCTATACTGAATGCAGCTCGTCCTTGTGTGATAAGAGATGTTTCTTTGGCTTCAAAATCAATGGAAAATAGGCCTCAGCCACGAGAGTGGCTTATGTCAGAGTTCAATTTTTGATCATAAAGCTGTGCTCTCCTTGTGCTTTCCCCTGAGTTCAGTCTTCTTTCCAGAGGCTGTAATAAGCAGTGTTTGAAGAGAAAAAGTGAACAGCATAACTCTGAGTTGAGGCACTCACCTCCAAATGGGTAAGTTATCCAGAAGATGAAGAAGCAGAACAAGGTGAGACTGCGTGTGAATATAGTGATGAGTTATTCACTTTCTAGGTGTTCTTGAAATTTTCTAAGGGGAAAAAACCCCTATAAAATTAAATAATTACTAAAGAACAACCAAAGCTACAGTATCTGTAATTACAAACTTCTTTCATACATTTTTTCAGGACTTACGGAACTCTTCATGGGAAACTGTCATATGTAAACATTATCACTACTTTCCTCTTCAGATCAAACCCCTAAGAATGAACTAGCTGTGCATAGATTTCAGAATCTGAAAAATTCTGAGGGTTTTTTCCCCACAGATAACCCACAGTGCCAGACTTTCACTCCTTTAATCATATTGCTGTAATTACTCCCCTGACACTTGCAATTATATACTTTAGCTATACCTGGGCTTCCCAATCATGGATCAGGATCTATGACAGCTGGCTGTCAATTAGATCAAAGCAAGACTTGTTCACACCTAAATAACCACTGAGGAATGCACATAAAGAACAGAAGCAGCACAGTAACACCAAGAGATTTTTGAAGACCCCTTATCATTTATCAGTACAGCATAACTCTTACACTGTACAGGGACAGACTTTTTGTCTTGGCAAACCAGTCAGGCAAGGAAGAAAACACTACAAGTCATGGTGGAGAAACTGTGTTTCCTGGCATTTCTTTGGCAGGTCGAGCTAACCGTGCATTAATAAAATTTGACAGGTTTGGAAATGGTCTAATCCAGATATATTTCATATTTGTCTAGTTTCTAGTGTTCAAATTCTTTCAAGCACAACTCTCCTAAATGCAGTCTTTTAAACTATTTTGTGTCCTTAGGGCGGGTTCCTGAAACTCCTCTTGGTTTCCAGCTCTTATCTGGGGATCAAAAATAGTCACTATGGCTCACAGAACTAAGCCAAGGTGTCCCAGCCAAGCCCAGGTAGCAATATAATCTCCTGAGGCATCCAGAAGAAAAAAAATGAAGATGAAAATGAATGGTTGGAGTTGCAACACCAATTTCTTAAAAGTATTTCTGCCAGGATTTAGCATACCACCACATCCACGCAGCGGGAAACCACAGGTTTTCAAAGAAACAATTTTCAATTTAGCCAGCCTGTATGAACTCAGAGGCAAGATCCTTCAAAGTAGATGGATGAAAGTTCTTCACATCTCTTACTACTTGTTTCTCTTTTCTGAACCCATCTCTGAAATACCAAGGAAGAGAATATATTAAGATAATGTGGAAAAATCTATATTAAACTTGAGAGAAGGAAATCCAGAGATAAGACTGCAACTTTGTCTTTTTCTGATCTGCACCATAGCTGTGCCCAGACAATTTAAACATGTTATAATTCTGTAATAAAAACTGTTGTTAACCACAATCAAGCTGTGACTTGTTCAGATAAAAGGACTTTCTTAATAGTGTTTACTTATACATATATTAAATAGAGCCTGCTGGGTTAAGGAGAATAGTAGTATTTTAATTGCAGGTCTTTAACTAGCAAGAACTTTATCCTGTTTCCTCACAGAGGTAGTCATTACCGAACCAGCTCAGAGGGCAGAAGATTAAACACCTAATCATTACACAGGGTGTTGAAAACTCGGGGCTTTATGTAAATACCAAATATCCTTAATGTTATTTCCCACTGGGTTTAGTCTCTTGCACTGTCTTCCCAGCTTCGTAAAAACGTTTGAGTTTTCCAAGCGAGTTACATAACTGTGAATTAGTCCTGAAGCTGGTATTAGGCAGGGATGCTTCAGCACCACAAAGTTACGTGGAGCAAGAGCCTTTCTCAAGTCCAAAGTACTCCCTGTACCACATTCCAGCCGCAGGGAGAGTTGCCGAGGCAGGCTTACATTCCCTGGGCCTGTTACACATTCACAGAGTGGCTCTTCTGTGTCATCCGATGAGATGGTCAGTGCTGCTTGGCATCACGTTCACAGAGTGACAGGAGCACAAGGGCTAAATTCTGCTTTCAGGTCTCTGTGGTCTCTGCAGGTGTCCTCCTGCTGTGACGATCTACACGCACCCCTCTCTCCCCCTGGAAACAATACAACCTTTAAGAAGTCTTTCTCCTCACGTAACCGAGCAAACTCCCTCCCGAGCATGGCTAGTACGTAACGAGGTGTACGAGAGCCATCTATGTGCTGCCAGCGATGCATTTCACAGCACCAGAGGTGATCGTAGCGCATCAGCCTTCTGTCAGCAATCACCCCGTTTGCTGACAGCCACAAATGGAAGGAAGGGTACGTTCATCCTAAGCAGCGAAGCGCACCAAGCAGCCCCCGAGCCGCTTCGCCCCACACACCGGCCCGGCGTGCCCCGGGCGGGCGCCGCCGCCTCAGAGCCCCGCACAGGCAGACGTGTCGCTCCCTCAGCAGCTGCCAGGCCGGAGCTGCACGACGTGGCCGCACCGCGCTGGCCAAACACCGCCGGCCTTCGACCCCTTCCCCGGTGGCGGACCGGGCGCCTCCTGCTAACCCCCCTCCCCCCGCGCCGCGGGTCCAACGCGGTGCCCTCAGCCCCTGCCGCCGCTCCCGGCGGTTCCCGCCCGCTGCCGTGAGGAGGCGGCGGAGCGATCCCGCACCGATCGGGAACGGCAATGGCAATGGCAATGGCAATGGCAATGGCAATGGCAACGGCGCCTCCCGCGCGCCTCCCGCGCCGCTCCCGCCAACGCCACCTGGGCGCGTGAGGGGGGGAAGCGGGGGGGCGGCCCGCGCGCACGCGCGCTAGGAGACGCGGCGCCTCTCGCGCGAGCGGCGCGCGCGCGCCGTTGGGCTGGGCGCGGGGCGTGCCCGCGTCCCCATTCGCCGGCGGGGCGCGAGCCGGGCGGGGGCGGGGCCGGCTCGGGCCGGCAGCCAATGGGAAGCGGGAGGGGCGGTGGGCGGGGGCGTGTCCGTGGCCGGGCGTGTCCCGGGCGGGCGCGCGCTGTCCGGGCAGCGATGGCGGACGATGGGCAGGGGCGGCTCAGGACTGAGGGCGGCCGGGCGGGCGGCGCGGCCGTGGCGGGCGGCGAGGTGCTGCTGAGCGTGGGGCTGCTGGCGCTGGCGCTGCTGGCGGCCTACCGGCTCTACCTGCGCTGGGGAACGCGGAGCGGGCCGGGGGGCGCGGCCCGGCAGGGCAAGGCCGCCGAGCTGCCGCGCATGAAGCGCCGGGATTTCTCCCTGGAGCAGCTGCGCGAATTCGACGGTGCTCGCAACCCTCGCATCCTCCTGGCTGTCAACGGCAAAGTCTTCGACGTGACCAAAGGCAGCAAGTTCTACGGGCCCGGTGAGACGGCGGGGGCACGGGGGGGAGTCCGGCCTGGGACCCAGCGGCGGTGTTGCACTGGTGATGCACAGCGGGCCTGGGTTCTCCTCGGGCACCCCGCATTGCTCCACATGCCTTCACTTGGATGTGCCGTGCTTAATTCTATTTTTTTTTTCCTTCTGTCTCTTTTAGTAGGTTTCCCAAGTGCAGCTGAGCAGTGCTTTCTTCGTTCTAGCGCTTATGGCTCAGGAGAGGAAACCAACCAGCTGGTTATTTATTTAGGTGTAAATGGCATATTAAGTATGACTTTTAGTCGGGATAGAGACAGGCAAGGAGAACTCTGGGATTAGTATGTTGCTGCTGTTGGGAAGAGTGCAGAAATCAAGCCAATCTCTTAGACAGACAGACAGCACTCCTCTTCAGAGAGAAAATGTGTATTTCGAAGGTTCAGAAAAGTAAGCTTCAAAGAAATGTTCTGGTTTTGTATTCACCTTGTGTCCTGTGAAACTGCAGCATATTTTCTCATGATAAACAGTGTTATTAATAACGAGGTGGGTAAGCTTACTGGTGAGCACTGAGTTCACATCTGATGCCAAAGGAAATAAGGGCTATGACTGCTGATAATTTTCTTCTTTAAACAATGGTGGTTTGGAAAACTTGATGTAATCAAACTATGCAGGAGCTTTTATAGTAGGCATGGCAATCTTCCCTGTGAGAGGGGTGGAGGTGAGAGAGGATACTTCCCACTCCTCCAGGAAATAGTTCGAGTTAAGTAATCATTATTATTGTTATTATTTAATAATTGGGGTTACCAAAAGAAAAATACAGAGCTGGCATGTTACAAGTCTCTGGTTCTTGGCAGGGAAGGGACAAGCAGTTGTATGGTTGGAGTGGGCTAGAATTTTGTAACTGTTTTTACTCTGAAAGTTTGTAATACCAGTTGCAGAAATTGAAACTGCTGTAATTGAATGAAAATGCTTCTTTGGCTGGGTACTGTTAAAGTTCACCATGGAATCTGAAGTACCTTGCCATGCTTTATGTTGTTTATTAACTAGTAAAGCAGAGAAAATGCAGCCTGGTGAGCTGCAGCTTTCATGACACTTAATCAGGCTAGTTCTTTTGTCTCTCTTATTTAGGGGTTTTTAAACTGAGACCTGTGTGCTGACATAAAATGCAGGTAATACACGTGCTGCATGAAACGTAAAACACTAGTAAGCTGACAGATTACTCCATGAAATAATGCTGAACCATGATTCTAAACATTCACTTTCTCTCTTTTGTGTATCAAACTTCAGTTAAATGTTAGGCTCTCCACTGTAGATACCATCAGTGGTTCACACTGTCAACCTTTGGAGGCCCATTATTGTGATGAAGCCAAAACTTTATGTTCTAGGACATCAATCTGCTTTTTGATAACTGGTAGCAGCTGGTTTCCTTAAAAGCAGTGCTTGTAGTTTTCGTGGAGGCTTTCTTATAAAAATAAGGCTTTCTTATTTTTTCTTTGTCCCTGTAGTGAAAGATTGCCTTTTTCTAACAGAAGTGACATCGTTTCATCTATCAGATCTGTACCTTGGGGTGTTGCATGTAAAGCTCAACCAGTGCATCATCAGCTGTGTGTTCTCTGCCAGAAATGTTGATTTTTGAATCGTGCTGACGCTGTTTCCCTCTTTGGATACATAATCAGGGAGTTTTTTCTTGCAACTTTCTTGTGGCTATAAAGAAAAATAGTCGTAGGTAGTTTGCAGGCCTTAAAGACCTGAGAAGAGTTCAGGTGGATAAGTCTCCTACAGCTGGTTGAGAACTTTTCCGAAATGCTTCAGCCAGAGTAGCCAGATGTCCTCAGCAGTTCTCATGGTAATTTTATGTCTCATAGCTGGAGTGTGGCAAGGGGAGTGCAAAACATGGCCAAATTTTAACAGAAGAAAGAGCTGAGGACACTGGCTTTGCTGATATTTCAGGCTCTGACAGTGAGCCTGTAGTAGTTTGTTGAGATACTGATGTGGAGAAGTAGTGCTTCAGCTTTGAAGGCAGCAAAAAGCAATGGCTGAGGGCTTGCTGTCAGTCTTCAGCATGTCTGGAGTGCTGGGTTAACGTTGAATAAAGTGACTGTCTCAGGTGGCTTCTCATGTCTTCATAGTGAGGTCTGGGTTTTCTCTTCCAGTGTAGTTTGGATGCCAAGGTGTTCCTTTTTTTTCTGCTCATAGCAGAAAGTTTAAAATGCACAAAATTGTTGTCTAGTCCAGATTTTTGTCCAACAGTTCAGATTCCATTAAAGTTTCCACCAAACTTCGGATTTTATTCAAAATCTCTCCTGGTTTTAAGTTTCCATCCGGTGAATCCTGTTATACTTTGGTCCGTTTCTTTGAAGAGCCCTTTACATACATACAGTTAAGGGTTTTTTAAATATTGATAGACTGTTGAAGCCATCTTTTCAAACAGCCATGACTGAAAACTTCATTTTCTTGAACATTTAATCCAGATGTTTCCCAGTTTTGTGGGGTGTTTTTCTCATGTTGTCTTCTGTAAGCCTTCCATGGTTTATCTCATTGGTATTACCCTGTTAGTGTTTGGTATGTCTTAATGTATTTTAGACCAAGAAAAGGTCACATTGTACATTTAACTGTCTGTGTCTCCAAAAACCACTTTGCTTACATTGAACTTATAATTTAAAACTTTACTTGCCAAGTTCTTTGCCAAAATGCTGCTCTGTCCCGCAACTACACCCTTTGTTTCAAGACTTGACTTAAGTGTATTAAATACCACTTCTGCTTGTGCCCAGATGAGTAAGTGACCTAGAATGCTTTGACTGATTATTAATTCTAATTAATTGCCTTTCCCTTTATCATCTGCAAACTCCAGAAGAACTAATGTAAACAATTAGTGATTCAGTATTAAAAATACCACATAATGAGACTGTCAGAGAACCTCTATTGGGATGATTTCCCATCTGTAATCACATCTCATGACTTAGGGTTTAATCAGTAATACCTTTTGTGTGTGCTGTGTTGGTTTTATATCTTGGAATGAGAGACAGTTTTTACTTTTCATTTATTGTAACATTCGGTTTTGTGTTTGTTTGTATCAAGATTTCAGGTTATGTATTTGTCAATAGAAGATCATTGTAAGAGTTAAAGGACTTCATGTCAGCAAATCTTAATATTTAGCATTTCAATTGGCATGCCAAGGTAATGCTGTAAACATGTTTTGATTAACTTAGCAAATACTTTTGCATTTTTGAAAGTTGGCATCTTTGAGCATGACAAAGCAAGATTATGTGCAACCCTGAGTATGCAACTGTTTGCATCACTTCTTGGTTCTTATTGTTTCATGATCTTAAAAAAATCAATTTCATGACTTTCCTTCATTGCAATATGTTGTCACTGTCTACTCATTTCTCATGCCATTCTTGTCTTTCAAGATGTCGTGAAGATTTTTGATCTTCCAAGTTTGCCAAGAGGAATAGATTAGATAGTAGTAGTTCCTTCTACAAAAAATTTCATCATAGTTCATTTTTCATGAAGGGAAAACTGGTTTTATTTCGTTGAGGTTAGCAGCTGTCATTTTTTCCAGTAATTTTTATGAAAATAATCTGATGCTGTTAGACTTGGTTCAGAATTGAGTGCTGTAAATTTCACTGTGTCCCTGTTGACATGGCAATGGTGCTTTTCCAATAATCCTTTCCAAGGGTATGCTTAGAGTGAAATGTTGCAGGAGGGACACTAGATACGTTGTATTTGGAGAATACTGTTAAGGGTGGCCTTATCTTAACACAACAGGCTCAGGGGTTAAAGATGAGTACAGAGGATAAGACTGGGGAAAAGAAGTGCCTTCTGTAAAGTGTGTAAGGTCTTCTCTGTGGTTCTGATGTTTGTCAGCTATTGGGTGTCTATGAAGTGGAAGTGTCTCTCGCCCTGGGATTCAGCTTTTCAGAGAAACAGTATTTCTGGATAAAGAAGTGGAGTTCTAGTCAGAAGCAGTAAAACTAAAAGGTTTGGGGTTTGTTTGTTTGTTTATTTATTTAATTTATTGGTGAGAGATTGTTTCCATACTTCTGGTTAAAGGGAGTAGTGTCTTTGCTACCAGGATGGAGGTTCTGAGCCTCCAGGCCATGTTCATGGAGATCAGTAAAGTGGTTTTGTGCAGGAGAATCAGCACTGTGTCCCTCCTCTGCTTCTGCTGTGTGTCTGTCAGCTCTCCCTTTGTCTTTTTTTGAATTCCTTTTTCCATAACCTCAGTGTATTCCTTAAAACTTGAACAACTGTGTATTTGATAAGAGGTCAGTGTAAATTCCTAATTCCTATTTAAACCAATCATGCTCCAGTCACAGAATTGATTAGGCTGGAAAAAACCTCTGAGATCATCGCGTCACCTGATGCCTGATCAAGCAGTTGTGCTCAAAGCAGGATATATTAGATGTGATAGTGACATCATGGTTAGTGACATGTAGATGTTAAGTCCAGTCCACAGCAGCATCGCTCTCATTGAACCAAAAACCTGGCCAGCATTGCTTGTCTTACTGTGAAATAAACTAGCGGTCAGACAAGCCAAGATGTGGAATCTAGATCCTTCTCAACACTGGAACTGTCTTCCACCAATCTCCTGACTGCTGGACTACAGGCTCTCTTAGCAGTGCTTGTTGTCTGCCCCTTTAGTTGAAATTGGGTCATTGATGCTTGCACTTTTCTTTTTGTTTTTTTTCCACAGAGTTAAATAGCAAGTAAGCAAAAGAGAGAGTGAGGCTCTCTGGCCTTGTGCCTGAGGAGTCAAGTTTAGACCCCTGTTTCTAAGCAGTTCCCATCTTAGCATGTAAACTTCCCATCTGTAGAGTTCTCATTTTAGCATGGGGCTTGGTCTCCTAAGAACACATACTTTCCATGCAAGTTGTAACTTAAAATTGACCCACATCTTTCATTTCATGTAAATCTGGAGCAGTATAGTTAAAATTGTGTCACCTTGAATTCCCAGTGATAAATGTTATTAGAAACCTTCTGCTTTTAAGCTGCATCTCCAAATGGCTTAGTCCAACTTTCAGCTTTTTCATTCTCTTATGAAAGATGCAGCACTGAGCAAACATGTGTCAGGATTCAGATAAAAAATTTGAAACAGCCAGTGGACTTTTCACTTTGATTTGGAGTGGAAAAAGCAGGCAAAACCATAGAATAATGTAGTTGTTCATAATTTTGTGGCCTGTCTCCCTTTGTTCCTTTAATTCACATTAAAGGAGAGATTAGTCCTTGTCTGCAGATTAACAAGTGCTGTCCATGAGTATCTGAGCTTCAGACAAAAACGGGGTTTATTTCCAGTAGCTGTATGGAGCCCACAGATGCATATTTGGTGATTGCTTTGAAGTGCTTTTTGACCACTTGAAGAAACCAAAGCTGCTGGTTTAAAACTGAGCCTTGTTGTTAACCTGTGCAGCTTCCTGAGAGAAATCACGTGGACCCTGTGAAGATGGATACAATTCTTAGCTTACCTAATCACCTCATTAGCTATAAAGTCCACATGTGGCTGTGTGTGGTGTATTCCTCATGCTGCCCCTTGGAGCGATCCAAAGTTCAGTGTACAAGGTTCACCTTCGTTGCTGCTGCTGGACTCATAGTCTGGGATGTTCCACAAAGCTGCTACTGAGCTGAAATGGTCAGTGAACCTCTTTGGCAACCAGGGATATATTCTGAAGTTGGATACCAGCATAGGTTTTGCTGGGGGAACTATTGGCCAAACTGGCTGAAAATTGAAACGTGTGCTGTTCCAAGATCCAGTTTAGCCTGTTTTGGAGGAAGTGACTAGAAGCAGTGCTTCCAAACAAAAACTTCAAAATGGTTCAGAATTTTTAATATGGTGCTTTAGGTTGAATAGATTTTTCCTCATCTGCAGAGAAATTAAATCTTCATTAGAGAACCAAAACAGGGCTAGGAGATGCAGAAATCCTGAGTGCATTTTTATTATCTGAAGAGACTTTAACTTCACCAATTCTCAGCCTACCCATTTATTGTGGATAAAGACAAATAAATGTTAGGCTGGAACAGGATGTCAGATTCCTCAAGGCTGCTAGATTCTTAACTGGATTCTGCAAGGAAGTGAAGCTCTGCAGGTGGTGGGTAGCAACGTTTTGCATGTGTTGTAGCTTAGAGAAGGGCATACTTTATAGAAGGTGGAGTTGTAAGGTAGATGAGGACTTTATACAGGGAAATGCAGTGTATGAACATGGAGGTATAGATGTGGAGATAGGCAGGCAAATACGTGGGCTTGATTACTGGTCTCAGGGCTAAAATAAACAAAGGCTCTGAAACAGAGTGCTTTAATATGTGAAAGCCATGATGGGAGGAAAAGCATTCTTCAAGGAACAATTTTCCTTTATGGAAGACTTGTACCTCCATATAGCCAAGCAGCATGTAGCAGATGTGTTTTAATTGGTTTTGACACTTCCCTGACTCTTGTTGTTGTGGTATGCCAAATAGGAGTGGGAGGAGAATTTTCTAAAGACATATTTGACTGTGAAATAGCTAATTTGGGGATACAGCAAAAAACAAATACCACTGAAATTCTGTGATATGGTCTCAAAAACTTGCTTTGGTTTACATACCTGTGCTACAAGTCACTCTTCCTGCCCTCCCTTCAGCATGTCTGTCATGTCATGCTGCAATCAATTATTTACAGCAGGAGCCAGGCTAAATAGGTGGGCAGACGAAAGGAGAGAAGGACTGTGGGTAGGGCTTGCAGAGTAAATTGCATCAGGCCATGAAAGAACTCCATGGGAGTGTGTCTAGGATTGCACTAGTGCCTCCACCTCAGAATCCTCTTCCTGAAGGATATTTTCGCCCCAGGATTTCATGTGCTGGCACCTTCCTGGACACTTCTCCAAGTGCAATGACATCTGATACGCAAAATACCCTTTAAGACTGTTGCACCACTGTTTTATATAAAAGTGAATAATAGACTGGGGCTTAGAGCAGAACCTGAGACCTGTATGTTTTGTATTAATATAAAATTCTGTGCTTAAACTCAGTGCAGAAGCACCTGCATGGAAGCTTTAAATCTCGAAGTAGATTGCTCATACTGAGATCTCTGAACTTCTGCTTTAGCAACTAAGGTGAAGCCAAGCTTGCACCATTTACTAATACTCACAATTCAATATTTACCTTTTAGTGTAGGATTAAAGAATAGGATACATTTCTAAGTTACATTTGCCAAGCTGGAATTTGAAATGCTGTCTACTGAGTCCAAAGGTTGGTTTTTACAAGTTAGCATTCCACTGAGTGCTTGGACTTGGCTTGACGATTCCTCTGTGACTTCTGAATACTTCTGTAATAAACATTCTGGAATGTTAACATTCAAATTCAGTTTTAGAAAAGAAAAAATATATTGGTGTAATAGCATCTGAGATTACAAGATACTTGCAGAAATTTTGCATCCATTAATCTTAATGCAAGCTGATACATTCTGAAAGTTTTCATGCTTTCAGTTAAGTGTATTATTGAGATTTAAGAGTGTTCAGTGCTTGATACTGATAAATATGTCATTCTCTTTTTAATATAAATAATTGGAATCAAGCTGGTGGACCAAGAGGTGGCATCTCAGCAGGTGCTGTGACTAAATGCAGAGTGAACAGGAAGGGGAGCAGGGTGCTACTTTCTGATTAGCCAGAATTTGGAAAACACCTTGTGCAAATAGTAGGATTTATGGACATACTTGCTTGAAACACTTCAGGGAAAGGAAAAACTGGAGACAGAATACTGCTGGTGGGGTCGTTAAGTGACAATTTACAATTGCTTTTAAGGATTTACTAATTGTGGTATTTGTAAGAGCTGTTTATAGCTCCTGTGTTCTTCATTCAGAACATCAAAAAGGAGATCACTTGAATGTTTGCTGTTTTGAATGAAGCAGGAGTTTTTGTTTGAAAAACTCTATGTTTTGTTGCAAATGATGGTCACTGCTGCCTCTTAGCCTGTTCTGTGAAAGCGACTGAGCATGCAGAGTGCATTGGTATAGGTTTGATTTCAGTCTCTAAATCTTGTTTTTCAAATAATTCCTTAACTCAGGATGCAATTAGGAAAGATAGCCCTCTTGACTTTGTTTCTCTGAAATCCTGTAACTGTAGTTCCTGATCCCTGAGGTAGTTCTTGTGAACGCTGTTCCTGGAGCTAAATAGCCAAAAGGATGAGCACAGAGATGCTGTTCATTATTATGGTCAGACTAGTACAGTGCAAACTTCTACCTGACAGTTCATTCTCTATTGTCTCCTTCTTGTGAAACTGAGCTTTGAAATCAATTGGTTTATTTCCAGAGAGACAAGGGAATTGTCTTTGGTACACAAGACAGCCTTCTGTTCTCAGGTTTGACTGTAAGCAGCTTACAACACCAAACACTGTGGGATGGAGAGATGACACCAGTTCTGGTGAGGACATAGTTTCTTCTAATCCATATGGTACTCAGGTTCCCTGCTTCAGGAATTCTTCCTGCTGCATTCAGCCTCTGTCTCAACCCTGGAGTCAATGCCCGGCAAGAGCAGATAGGTGTGGTGGCTGCAGCGAGCGGCCTGGGAGGAACCAACCTTTCGGAATGATTCCCCATGGCTCGTCCTGGTGCAGAAGAGGTCTGAGGTGCTCCAGCAGGCAATAGAGGGGGTGAAGGACAGTGTGGTTGCCACTTGCTTGTGTTCATTCTTGCCCATGCGTGCTGCCTTTTCTTCAGGTTGACGACCACTGTTGAGAGGTAAGCCAGAGAAGGGTTCTGGCCTGTTTACTACCATCACCTAGGGACTACTCTGGAGCAAGCCTTGCGTATCTCTGTGGGGCTAGGCTGCTGCAGTTAGTGCAGAAAATTTTAAAGTGGGATTTTTGGTTTTTTTTATTGGTTTGGGTTTTTTAATTGATCTGAATTTAAGGTATTTGGTTTTAGGTCAAGAAAATCTAAGATAACAATATGTTTGAAGTTCTTTCAGTTAATTAAAATTTGGGAAAGCCAGTTACCAACTCTAGCGTGCAAATTATTGGTTTGCAAATCATCCATTTCTCTTGGTAGTACTATTTCTTTCAGAGTCATTCCTCAAAAGTGAATTGGGATATTTGTGCTGCTTTGCATTGGTCAAAAAGCACAGAGGAAGCAGTTGCTTTATATTCTTAACATGACAATATGTGCCATTTTTTTTTCAAGAGCATTACAGGCTAAGGCTATGTGGGATCTGCTGCCCAAAATAAGTGAGGTGATGTCCTCAGAAGTAAGAAATGTCAAAAAAGATTTAGAAAGTTCTTGTGATTCTGTAAGTGAAGGGAAATAATTAATTAGTCCTCTTAAGTTACATATTTTTATAATAATGGATTTGTAATTAAGATGTCTATGCAATTTGCTTCTGTTCCTGCCCGACTTGTAAATATTCAATGTGTTGCTTAATAGAAGTGTATTTCTTTTGAATTCCAGCCTCTGGTCCTTTTGGAATTTGCATCAACTGGCTTGCATCAACTGACAGGGATTTTTCCAGTTATCCCTTCAAAGCTATTTTCCTAGTTCTGCTTCTCTCAGCAGACTTTATCTCCTAGTGATATTAAAGATTGAATTGCAGTGCTGTTGAATGTCTAACAGCCATGGCATTGAAACTGCTGCTGTTCCCATCATTGCAGAAGTTTAATGTATGGCTTTGGCAGACTGCGTAAAGAAGTGATATTTGCTCACCATAAACAAAGACGTGAAGGTATCAATTTTGTCTTTTTGTTTTCAGAGGGCCCATATGGAATATTTGCTGGCAGAGATGCCTCCAGGGGACTAGCAACTTTCTGTCTAGATAAAGATGCACTCAGAGATGAATATGATGACCTATCGGACTTAAATGCTGTACAGATGGAAAGTGTAAGAGAGTGGGAAATGCAATTTAAAGGTAAATTCTCAAACTATCGGCGTAAGGAAATGCTTTTAAATAAAAATGACTGATTTGGGCTTGGGGAAGCTTTTAAAGAGATACTGACAGTAATATTATCACAGAATATGCTGAGATGGAAGGGACCTGCAAGGATCATCCATTTCAACTCTTAGCCCTGCACAGGACCATCCCCAGGAATCCCACCCAGTGCCTGGAAACATTGTCCAAATGCTTGAACTCTGTCAGCATTTGTGCTGTGACCCTGGGGAGCCTGTTCCAGTGCCCAACCACCCTCTGGCTGAACAACCTTTTTGTAATACCCAACCTTAACCTCCCCTGCTGCATCTTGAGGGTTGTGTCACTGGTCATCACAGAGAAGTGTCTGCCCTTCCTTGTCCCCTCATGAGGAAGCTGTAGATTGCAGTGAGGTCCTCCCTAATATGTGTGCGATGTAACTTTGTTAAGAAAATACATGGCATTTTAGGCCTTTCTTCCACAAGAGAGCCTTTTGCTCTTAGTACAGCTTTTTTAACGTTTTAATTTTATACAAGAAAACTGTTCTCTCAGCTCTTCAGCACAGAATTTCACTCTCAAATCCCATCATCTTAGCTGGTGCAACTCCCGCTCAAGGTTGTTTGCTTTGGATGCCATGAAATTATCATTAGGACTAAGAGTTGTTTTAGCATAAAGGGTTGAACGAGTTTGTCTTGAAATAATTTCTGAAAATATGGAAGGAGGGAGGGGGAAATAATTTTGCTAATTGAAATCAGGCTGAAGCATTGAAGAGCAGTGATTCTAGGCCTTGGGTGATAAATCTTGGGTGATCAGCTGGAGGAGAATGGAAACAAAGTACTCTCAGTTAGAGAAAGTAATGGTAGAAAGATTACTTTAGGAGGCTGAGCATGCTGCGATCAGTTTCAGTGACTGAGATTCAGAACCGTAGTGTGCAGAAGTGAATTTGCAGTAGTATGGGCTAGCAAGCAAATGCAGCTGTATTTAATTGTAATGGAATCATAAATCTCTTTCAGAAAAATATGACTACGTAGGTAGACTCCTAAAACCAGGGGAAGAACCATCAGAATACACAGATGAGGAAGATACCAAGGATCACACTAAACAGGAATGAACTTTGTAAACAACCAAAGTCAGGGGCCTTCGGAACTGCAACCTCTTTATTCCCCATCACAGAATGTCCTGCATCTTTGGGTACAGTTCATCTGCTGCGAAAAAACATTCAACAGGTTTTGTACAAGGAAGATAATATACTCACAAATGAAGATTTGGATACTAGACATTCTTTGTGCTGCCAAATTTTTTGTTGCAGTTTATTTGTAATGTCTGGTTAGGCTTCATTAGTGAAGAGGGGCCAGGGATTTAAAGGCAAAAATGCTATTCCTTTTTATCAGTAAGCTGAAGCCTTCAACTAGTGTATCTTACAAGCTCTCTAAAAGATATGAGTCTTCAAGCTCAGAGGAAGGTTTGAATCTTGTTTCGTGTGTGTCTTCTCCTTCAGCATTAAAGAAAGACGTACTCATCCACATCAGCAGCAGTACGTTAGAACACTGAAGCTGGTGTTAAAATGTGAATTTCCAATTTTGTTTTCTATGTGGGCGTTAGTAGCCCGGCAGAATACTTCAGTTCTCTAAGAGAAGTCCATGTAGATTAGGATGGGGATAAAATTCATCCTTTTCTCAAAAGGATTGGGTAAAAATGTTTCTTCTGCAACAACTATTATCTGAAGCCTGTCTCTCCCCCTTTTTCTCATCCTCTAAATCAAATCAAATATTAATTGTGCCTTATTTTGCTTACATAGACTTGAATTGTTTTAAGGGACAGCCCCCAAATTGCGGTTTCATAGTCACTACAAGCAGCAGTGAGACTGAATTGGAATGTTCTGTTGACTGGAAAACCTTGATGTCATTCTGTGTATAGAATGTAAAAGAGGAGTACTCAGTGTTACTGCCGTATGTTAATACTACATATACTTAAATTAGCATTGTGATGGCCAAATGCATACTCCCATGCTTCTTTTTAATGAATTACAAACACACAAAAAAGTCTCCCTTCCTCCTCTTCCAGAAGCTGCCTAACTTTTGGGAGCATAGCCTTCACATCCCCGTAGAGTGAAGGGGCGTTGCGCGTGTGTGTCTGTGTGTGTGTCTGTCTGAATGCAAGACTTGGGAGGGATTGTTTCTGCAGATATTGTAAATACGAGTACCATTTTAATAAAGCATGTACAATACCACATGTGCTGTTAGACTTTGTGTAGAAGCTGTTAAGCAGAGCTGGAATATGATGGAATAAAAAGGGGAAGAAGTCTTGGATAGATGAAGCAGCCACTGCTATTTATACTGCTCCTTGTCCCGGTGGAGTTATTTTACCTTTCAAGTCCCAGATGTTGAGGAATCATGAAGACTTACTCAGGTAAGCTGTATTTAAGAGACTAAACCTATGTCAGTGCATTTATGGTGGGGGGAAAAAAGCAATTTAAATAAAGCATTTTAGGACCTAAATGTAATGTAGAGTATAAGGAATATGTCTCATGGCATTAACAGGACAAGAACAGCAGCTTCATGGCTTATGTTTGTACCTGTGGTTGCAGATTTCACCTGTGATAAGTCTACAGTAACAATTTATATATATATATATATACTTCCTGTTGAATTGTAAATGCTGAAATTCCAGGGATGACTACTTTTTTATTCCTATTTGACTGAACGAGATTCATATCAATGTAAATGAAACAAATAAACAAAAACTCCTCTGCAGAATCATGTGTAACTCACGTGTCCTAGAAGGCAGGTTGAATTCTCTTGCATCTCCAGCCTTGGAATAGAATAGTTTTAGCATGGAAGAAGTAGAAGAAGTGGAGCTGTTTTTCCGTAGAAGTTGTGTTTCTCCACAGAAGGCTCCTGTACAGGCTGGACTCTCCTGGGAGGTGTGAATTCAGCAAGCACTGGCTTCTGCTTGGGTCACGTCCTTATAAGCTGAGCAACGGTGCAATGTCCAGCCTTGGATTGAGTGTCTGCTAATCATCTAACTGCTGAAATGCTGGGCATGCTGCTGTAACTCACCACAGAAATATGTGGTTTAGATGGGAGAGTGGGAACTAACAGGATAAATAAGCTTCCTCGCATAGGACAGGGGCTGGGAGTAATTAAACACCAGTTCTATATCTGGATGCTTCACTAAGGAATTTTTTTCTTTTAAGTAAGTCTCGCTATGAAAGGTTTTACACTGCATTTACAGTATGCCTTTCACTTTTAGCTATTGCACAGCTGTTGCACCTCATCATGGCACCCAGCTTGTCTGGCTGTGGAACAAGCAAAGGCAGCTTGCCCAACTCTCCCTTAGGACAATCGGATAAGTTTTTTTCCCCAGGCTTCCACATGAAAATGCATGTATGAGTTACAGCTTCTGCTACACGGAGTCATAGCTAGAGGTTCTTGACACTTGCTGTGAGTTTCTCTGCTCTTCACTCAGTACAGCTATTGGTATTGCTACATCTAGCACAGCTGTAGCATTAGCTGTGCCTCGTGCTTGTATCTGCTTGATGGACTAACTTCCTACTGCAGAACGGTAGCTTTTGAAGGAAGGGTTGTATCTGCTTGATGGACTAACTTCCTACTGCAGAACGGTAGCTTTTGAAGGAAGGGTTGTATCTGCTTGATGGACTAACTTCCTACTGCAGAAAGGTAGCTTTTGAAGGAAGGGTTGTTTAGCATCTGCTGTGACTTACCAGCTCAAGTGCAGTCTTTTCCTTTCCCTTGCTATCAGAAAGGCAGTGAAGCTTAATCACAGTGAAGTTATATGTAGCTCTGTTGGGGTTTTTAAATTGTTTTAGAAGGACAATGCTTAAATTTTGACCTTCAGGATTAGCTGAACAAGATGGGGAAAGGGTGAGTTTTGCTTTGAAGCATCTTAATGATAACTGTGAAGAATACAAAACTTATCCCATGCCAGCAGAATGTTGCACAGACGTAATGGTTAATTTTGATGTTTAGTGGATTTAAATTAACCTCATCCATCCTACATACAAAGACACTAGTGAGCTAAAGTTGGCAACCTAAAAAAAAGGGGCTTTAAAACACACTGTAGCTTTCATATTTATAAAAAGTTGACACTAAGCATAATTTAGCATAACATCAGCTCTATCCAAACTTCAGTGCAATTATTATAATTTTATGGAGGCATTCAACCTTGGAACATTTGTGTCAATCACGTGGTCAAAATTCACTGTTAAGTAAAATGACAGGCAGGTTGATACCGTGTTCAATTTTGTTTAAGCAACATGAGAGTCTTGATGGAAGAATTCCTCATCTTTAGAAACAAAATACATTTCCAGTTTAATATATGACTTGTTTTCCTAAGCTAGACTTGCTGTTAAATTAGTTTGAGTCATCATTTGTTTTGACACTTCTGCCTCATTTTGTACACCGCTTCCCAAAAATGCCTCATTTTGGCAGCAGATTATTTTCAATCCTCCTTAGTTTAAAAAAAAAAAAAAAACAACAAAAAACCAAACCCTGTTCTTACTTGATCTGAACATTTTGAATTTCTAGTAAGGACTACAGAATTATGCTTATACTTGTTTGTATCTTTTTATTGAGCTAGATCTACTTTTCCTTGACTAAGGTTTAAATTTTCTATCATTCAGAGTTGGGCACAGCATATAAAATCAATATGGTACTCTGCTATTGACATTGTTTCACTTTAGGTATCTCAGTTCTAAGCTATTTTCTAACTTTTTTTTCCTTCCTGAAAAACCAGTTTGATTTTACTGTCTTCACTGTGAAAGGCAGGGAGCAGTTAAACAGTTCATAGGCATTGTTTGAGTCTGTTTGACAATACAGTAAGAGTTTGTGGGGTTTTATTTCCTATAGGGAGAGGTACTACTCCTCTGTATGGAATAGTACAAAAAATTTGGCTCTTTAAACCTTTCCTCAGCTGGAATAATAATGTAACTCTGGCCTTGCAGACTTACTTATATATGGGAAGCAAATCCTCCTCCTGGGTTCTAATTTACGGTTAAAGGTAAATGTTTCCTAATGGGTGCTCAGAGTGGGTTTAAGGTTGCTTTGACAGAACCTGTGTGCCAGGGCTGGCTGAAATACAGGTGAAGGGTTGTTCACCTGAAACCCCAAAAGCACCGAGGCTGAAGACAGCAGAGAAGAAAGCTCTTGAGGTGGCAGATGGAGTCTGGTGTAGCTGTGGAATTTGACAGAAGAGATCCTCAGCTACTTTTAAGTGTCCTCTCTGCCTGGAGCCGAGGGAGTGTCATTTGTCACCTCAGCAGTACCTGAAGCAAAGGCTGCAGCAGGGTGGAGGCTGCTGTGAGTATAAACTCTTTCCCATCCATTCTAATGCTCTATCTCCCACAGAAATCCCTGACAGGCTACTGCTGCTCAGTGCAGGAAAACATTATCTGGTCTCCATCAGGAACAAGAGCCAGCTTAAGTCTTCCCTCTGAAAAATCCAGGATTTTGATAAAAATCTTCCTCTTTTTAGACAGGGTAATGTTTTGAAGTGTTTGTATGTTTAGTTGTCAACAAGAAATGAAGACAAACTTAGAAGTTCTTCAGCAAGCACATGGGAGACTTTTTAGACAAGGTCCAAGACTTGCAAAGTGGTCAGTCAGAGACCACTGTTAGAACACTAGTTAAGGTCAGATTAAATGGACCTAAAAGGCATGGGAAAGGATGCTGGATACACATCTATGCATGTTCAGTTATGGCCCTGCAACAAGGTCCATCAGTTCCCATGAAGCACTTGAAACCAGACAGTGAAACAAGCAGCATTGCAAGGATTGTTTTTCACACCTAGCAGGGAAGAGAGGGAAGATTCAAGTCCATGGGAAGTGAAAGGGGCATTCCTGAGAGGCAGCCAGAGGTGTAGATGGACTTTCACTCTCCTTGCTTTCCACCACATTTATCATTCCCCTGTCATATTTCTGACAGATACCCAATTGTATGCCAAGAATAAATCAATACTGAACTTGAAGAAAGCTGGCTTACATTCCAAGAAGCACTTCCACCTTTAACGGGCCGGGTTTCCTCACTACCTCAGTGAAGCAGAAATTCCCGTGCAAATCTACAGCCTTGCACTCTGCCAAGTTGTTTTTCTTCACACTTTGGGGGGAAAAAAGTTGATATACAACAGTATTAGGGTTTTTTGTTGTTTTTATAAAATTTTTCAAGGTATCACAAAATTACACACACTAAAAGCTTAATCTGCACATTTTCCAATGAAAAATTGAAATATCTTAAATTTATTACTTGTATATACAATTTTAATCCAAATTTATATTCGCATCATTTTCATGGGTAGCAAAAGGCATGGATCAAACACGGGATTGAGATGTGTCACTTGAGAATATTTATAGGATATAAACTTAAAATCTTGGTATGTGTTCATTTAAATTTATTTAGAACAGGCCACTGACAAAAGGCTGGATTTTGTGCTGAAATGATATAAACTGTGGGGAAGGTCACTGCTACCATCCACTCTTCTCAATGCAAACATCCATCATTTGTTTCAGTGAGATTCACAAGACAATGACTGAAAAATTAATAGATTCATTATAACCTCTGAGAGCTGATAGTTTAAAACTCCATCCATGGCTGTGCAGTCAGTTTAAGGCATCTGTGCTAGACATCACTTTTTGACCTTTAAAGTTAACTGAAGTAATTCTGCAGTTAACTAACAAAAAGCTGGAGTTCCTCTCACCTATCCCAGAAGAGAAGTTATTCACTTGGTTCTTCTTAAGTCTTCAGAAACAAAGTAATGAAGTTAATAAGACATGACAGGTTATAAACATCCCCATCTTTCAGCTAAAAAAATGAATTTGTATTTGAGTAACTTACATTCAGTGAAATTGTCTTTAGACCTGTTTGAAATCACTTAGGCTTAGCGAGCACAATTTAAGCAGAACTTCATTCAGATATTGCAAAATAAAGCAAATAAAATTTACAAGGAATACTTTGTTTCCCTCCAAACTAATTATTACTTGAAATATGGAGAAAAAAAAATCAAAATTATGCCTCTCTTGCTAGAGTTCATAATCATAGGAGAATTCAAATGAAGATACCTCTCAAGCCCAGAATAATCTGAATAGTTGGCTGTCTTAACAACCTGCACAAACTGTAGATACTGAATGTTAATTTAAGACACTATAAAATGAAAAGCTCAATTTTCCCCTGTAGTTTTCTGTTGCTTGAGTTAATGAAGAACCAGTACTGAAGGAAGTATCTGCAAAACTATACCAGTCATGTCCACTCAAACTCCATACTTAATAAAATACTAACTATGGAGACCCTGAAAAAAATAAAAACTTTAATACAATCCAGAAATGCAGTTTCATATGCAGCCGCATGTTCTTGAGTATGCTTTTGCAGAAAAACATACTTTTTGATAGCTAGCTTTGAAAGCAAACCAATCACATAGATCCTTCCTTTCCATTTAATATTCTACATATAATGTAATCTTTTTCTGCTTTGGTAAAATACAAATAATGGGGAAATATGGGTAAGGAAAGCACAGTAAATAACATGGGTATATCATACCTTTTTTAAGAAATCTGAGCTGAAATGTAAGGCATCCCTCGAAGTATTTTTTGCATATGCAAGGAATGCAGTTCTTTGTAAACAAAAGCTTGAGGAAAGCAATACTGAAGCCAAAGAATCTCCCCTAGGATCCTTCCAATGATCCCATAACCAAGAGCAACTCTCCTAGGGCAAGTGTTTTGGAACTAAATCCCGTGAAAAAGAGAATCCCATCCTTTGTCTTCCCATGCATATTTAATCACGTAGTAGAGACTGCCTCGCCTTGAAGATCTCCAGATTAGGAGAGTGATGTCAAAGTTGATTCTTGAGGGCAAGAGCTCATCCAAAAGTCTATTTTTCTGGTACATCACTTTCTATAGATTTTGTGGCAGCATTGCTACGGCTTGCAGAGGCTTGCAGAGTATTCCCACAGGAAACACTTCCCAGCGCCCGGGACTGACACGCAGCAGAGGGTTTGGTGGTGGAAAGTGTTTTGGAAGAGTTACACTGATGTCTGCGATGACCTGAATCCTCACCTGGTCTCCTCCTGCCACACTCTTCACCAATAGGAGGCTGAAAAGAAACGTGGGCAACCTGTTACGTGTTTTGCCATAAAGCCAGGTATTTTTGCCTTTCCACGACTTGTAGGACTGAAAGGATTAGGCCCTTAGGATTTATCAAGCTGCCTTCTCTTGAAATCAAATATTGCTCTCAGATTATCTTGCAGTGAAAATATCAGTACACCAAGTATTATTTAAAACAGTCATTGAAACTTACATCCACCCTGAAGTCCTCCAGTCTCTTAAATTTACTCAGGTATTCTTGCAGTTTGGGGTCAACAGCTGGAGTCTTGTGCTGAGAATATTTTAGGTAAGCCCAAAATTTTTCCAGTCCATACAGCTGACCTAGTAACAGAAAAAAGATAATTTTACCATTTTACAAAGGTCAAATTTAATTAAAAACTTAATTATTCACTGGTAACTATATTTTTAAGAGAACTGAAGATAAACAAAATACATTAATATAAGCTGTTCTTGGTTCATTAACAAGTCAGTGCTAAGGAATTAGAATTATCTTCAACTAATGTTACCACAGTGTGAGTAGTGACAGGCCTATGATAATTACCAGCTTCATAGTCCCTCTTTGTTTCTTGTTGGAAATCCTCGAATATTTCTTTCCTGAATTTCTTTTCTAGGCCATAGCTGTAAAATCTGAACAAGCATTCCAAGCCGTACCTGGAATAGAACAGAGAGGTATGAAAATCCATCACAAGGTGGGGGAACTGGGTGAAAGGAAGGGAATTCTATCCAAGAGCTGTGACAATTTTCTTTGTGATCATTTTTCTGGTATTTTTGTAAGGCAAGAGCCAGTTTGGACAAGTTGAATGAGGCTGAGAATGTCTTCACCTACGGAAGAACAACCTTAGGAGTGTTAGCACAGAACTGACTTGCCATGGTCAGCAAGCTGGAGGATTTTGTAGAATTCAGAACTGATTACAGGTCAGGAAATGCTGCACATTTAGCTGCTCATCTGCAAAGCACAAATACATACTGTTTTTTGCTATTAAAATAACTTACACACACTCTATTTTAAAGTTTTACAAAAAGGCAGTACTAAAAATGTTCACTGAAGATATGTGTGAACTTCACAGTCATTAAAAGGAATGGTAAGGCCTCAAGAAACAATACCTGTAGTGTTCCTTTGCATCCTCTAGAGCAAGCTGTTTAAATTCTTCATACATTTTCTTGTTGAAGTGATCTCTCAGAAAAAAGGACCAGAAACGAAAAAGTGTATTCATTTCTTGGGACTGGCCGATTCCCAACCGTTTCCTCTCTGGAAGAAAAAAAAAAAGTGAAGAACAAAACCACTATTTAAATTTTTCACCGGCATATTTTATGTGCCTTGCCTTTAGTAAACAACACACCAGATCTTCTGGCAACATCAGTTCAAATCTGAGGGCGATTTTTTTGTCAGGGAATGTAAAGTTAAATGGAAAGGAGAGTTCCTAAAACAGAAGTGTCAAATAAATTTTGCTTGCCTTTACGAAGAAAAATTAAGGATGAGGAACCATCAAGAAAACTGGTATAAGACAACACCTGGAAACTTCTATGTAAAATTTTAGGGAGTGCATGGAGCAGCTTACCCGTTAAACACCTTCGGCGGTACTTGTGGTACACCTGCTGAGTAAAGCCATTTTCCTTTAACAGTTCGTGAGATGGATGCTGGAATTTGGGAAGAGAATTTGGAGTACAGCCATAACCTGCTAGTGGAGCTCCTTCTGAAGGTGAGGCATTGGAACTGCTGGAGAAAAAACCCAACATATTTCTGATCTATAAACAGAGCTTTTCTGCAGAATTGGTTTTCACCCACCCTGGCCTATGAAAGAGCTATAGTGGTGACTGCTGCAGTGCATCTGGGTTTGGGTGCACCTCAAGAAAATCAGATTTCGTGCTAATATGTCAAAAACAGAGGCAGTTTTGGACAGTAATTATTAAACATTATTACTGTCATGCCTGATTTTTAAATGACCACTGAAGTGCCTCAAGTACTGCTGCTATATCATGGATTAAAACACGTTGCAAACACTGGTCTGCCGAGATTGTTTCCAAACAGCCTTGTATTCCATGTTTTTGTCTTTCTTGATCCTTCTTTTCTTGCTTCCATGATATTTATAAATTGCCTTTTAAAGCCTGTTTCTCCATAAGTAGTGAGAACTACCTGCAAATAAATTTTGAATAAAACCAACATTTACCTCACAGAAGAAGTTCTTGGCCTGTGGTCTCTGGAATCCATCACCCAACCAACATGGCATTCTAAGGGAGGATTTGTACTGTGGCGTGTTTTTCTTTTTCTTGGAGTCTAAGAAAATAAATGAAGGATTTATTTCCCTAATTTGACTTCACTCATTCTCTCTCTCTTAAAATAGAGATCTAAAAATTTTATAATGTTATCTAACAAATTATAAAGTCACAAGACCACAGGACATAACCTGAAGATTAGTCTTATGTAACTAACCAAAAATCTTAAATACTACACTTCTTTTAGGAAGGACTTTCAAGAAGACTCGAAAAACATTTAATAGAAATTTTAAAAATTAATATGGTAAATATTTTGGAGATTAACAACAGGAGAACAAGCATTTACTTTTTTTGCCTTTTAATTCTTGTTAAACTGTATGCACAAACATGAGTTTTATAGGCTTTTCCTGTTGGATTTTTAATATGTTTTTCCACTTACCTTTACATCAAAGGATCGTGCCTCTTTAACAACAGGGTAGAACCTGGGTGTTTTGTTTGGATCCTGTAGCCTTGGGGTGCGAGGTGTTCGTGGGATGAAGCCAGGGTGGAAACGGGGGGAATCTGGGACTGCTGTTGGCAGCGACCGAGCCATTCCTGCTGTTGGAGGTACTTCAGTACTTAGGAAATTGGAAGTCAGTTCCTCTGCTAAATATGGAGGCAGGAAGGAGAAAGTGAGGTGGTTTTATTGAGCTTCTATAGAGATGCTATTAGCAGGTAACCCAGCAAATGTTAATAGTGCTACTGTATGAGAAATACCTCAAGAGATAAGATTTGGATGTTGTGACTGCTCAGCAATGTTATGGTATAAGTAGTAAATTCTTCTAATCTCATTTCCTTCCATCCCCGTATCCCATAAAAATGCTGGCTTCTATAAAATGTTTCACAGTTTAACTTTACAGATTGTAAATTCCAAGTTACGCAAACAAAAAGCACCTGGTGCTGGTGGATAATGACAACAAAACAGAACAAGTGCCAGCTTCTTGTCATTCAACTGAAACCATGCTACCCATGAACAATTGGTAATTTCAAAAATTAGCAAAGAAAAAGCCCCTCAGCTTGCTGACTGAACCAAAATTAAAATATTACACAGGCAGAAGGAGTCAAAACACTTGCAAGAGTTGTTCATTATTACAGAGATTCTGAAAGAAAAATACTTTTATACTTACCTTTCTGTAACCCTGGAGGTCCTGGAGGAACTTCTTGGGTTGGGTCAGCAGTTTCTGGTGCAAGACTAACAAATTCATCCTTACTAACGAGGTTTAGCTTCTTAAAGTTCTCAATCTCTTGCTGAATTAGAGAAAGCAAATTGTAAATGCAAAGCAGGGTAATAGATACCATCCTGAGAAATAGATGCATTTCATGAATAAGCCAGAACTGACACACAAGTACCCTCATATCTGTCTCAGGTGAGACATGTGCATGTTGTGAGTGAAAGATCTTGTCAAATCATTGTCAAGATGGAAACAGCAACAAAAATGAAAATATTCTCTCTTGCAGCTTGCTAATTCTCACTGCCCTCTTCATGTCTGCTGGTTTTCTTGGTCCATTCTAATCCATATTCTAAATTCTACCTTTATTTTTGCTTATTCTCAGCATTCACTTCCATCTTTGTCAGCTTGCCTTTGTATGGACATACTCTATTTGCCCATGAAGCTACTTCCCCTCTTTGTGCACGGATAAAGCCCCTTTCCCTCACCACTAAATGTTTAGGTAACTTCATTCTAACTATTGTTCTAACAAACTACAAAGCAAACAGAACCTGAATATAAAACTACTTGAAAATTACTGTATTCCTTTCCTCTCATTATCTCATCTCAGACATGTGCCCCCTTCCCCTCTGGACAGGGGCGTACAGAACAAGAAAACACTGGAAAACTTGAACCTTCTCCAAAATGTTAAAAAAAAAAAAAATTCATTCAGTGTTTTTGGTCAAATCTGTGGCATGAAAAACTTGGGTTTGCTTTCAACTGTAAAGGTAATTCAGCAGACCTGCAAATTACTGATACTTTTCTGTAGCATTTTACAACTACATAGCAGATGGCTGAAATTAATTTGGGAAGTGCTTGTACAGGCATGGTTTCCAGGACAAAAATTAAAGAGAATTACCTTCATCATGGTATCATTTTCACTCTGATCCAGCCACAAATCCTGTTCATAGTAGTACAAGCCATCGTTAATGACTTTAGCAAGTTCGGATGTAATTTTTGCATGGCACACACGGTTGCCAGCACGGTCTCCACAAGGATGTTTTTTCACATACGGTGGTGTCTGTGTTACAATCAAAATCTTGTTTACATCCTGATCATCAATTTCATAATCAGAATCACTATCTGACCAATCTGTAAATTTATTCTTCTGACACTGATTTTGTTCCATTTCTTCATCAAACAAAAATTCAAGTTCTTCCTGTTCTTGTTCTTCTGGAGGTGGAGGTGGCTGGTTTTGATCTGGTGTTTGATCAGGTACAGGAGCAGTTTCCTAAGATGGAAAAGGTTTTATATTTGAATTGGATAATGATTTTCCAAATGGTATTGCATTATCAGGCATCACATATGTTAAGATGCATAAAACCTTGGTTTACAGTGTAACCTCAAAGTTGCTTTTGCATTTGTTTATTTAAACATAACTTAAAAGGTTTTTGATTTTACCTTTAGCTTGACAGTGGATGCACGATGCCTCTTCTTCACTTCTATCCAAGGTTCAGAGTCCAAATCAGGCAAACTTGTAGACAGTCCTTTAGACATCGTCTGAAAATTAGTTGTTTCAGCATTTTCCTTTGGACTCAGCGGGCTTCCCACTCTTGGAGAACTTGGTGCAGACTCTAGAAGTAGAAAACAGAAGTTCAATTCCTGTTGTGGACTGTTTTGGTTTTCTTTTGCTTGTTTTTCAGTTGTTTCACTGGTCTTTCTTTTAACCACAGCTACCATTTTTCTCTCTGGATAAATATAATGCTGATCAAGGAATTTTTCATTTTTAAGAGACAGCTTTTCACAGGTCAGGCAACATTTCAGAATAAAATGAATTCTAAGAACTTATTTCCATGGAAAGTTTCTTCATAGTCTGTGAGGTATAAAGTGTTGTTCAGAAAAAAAAGAGCAGCATCATTAGGATCATGTTTTCTCCACATAATTCTCTAGCTCTATGGATGGATGCATAACTCCATCTTCATTCTTCCAGTTTAATTTCAGCCAACATTTCAGTAAAAGATTTACTTGCCAAGGGTTGTCAGCAAACAAAGCCATCTCCCTATTAATAATGTGAATGAGTTTCCCATACAGAACAAGGATGCACCAAATAAAGAGTGAACTTCCAGCTGCCACAAAAATGAAGCAGATTTTAGGACTTGTTTAAGATTACTATTACTAATTCCACAGGACTGTAGTCCACCATTCTATATTCTGGGGAATGGTCACAACCATAACACACAAGAGACATTTTTATCTACTTCCCATCAGCCATGTGACTTGGCAAGTGGAAGGTTGGCAGGCATAGCAGCTGAATAAACCATTAGCAAATGTACAACTTCTATTATGAAATCAGTATCAGGAGGCAAATTTCCTAAGCTAGACAGATAGCACCAAACTTATGTTTCTGTAAAATAAATCCTTTACCAGTATGTGAGCCAAAAGTTTGGCCTGGTATGAATTCTGGACAATTGATGAGCTGAGAAAAGTCAGTTGGAGGCAGGTTGCACGGAGGAGGACCTGGAATTGGCCACTTTTCTGGATCAACCCTTTTTCTTAGCTTCTGATCCACAGTTTCAACTTCTGTGCTGTCCTTTAGGGCCTGTGTGACAAACATGATAACATCAAAAACTATCCAAAAAAAAGAAAAAAACCACACCAGCTTGGCCACTTACAGCCTCTTTATAGAATCCTTGTTATTATGAACACCAATTTTTCTTAACTTCGTAGCACTGACTTTAAATGGCAGCACAGAATTACCAAGCAACTTTTCAAATACATCCTTCTGAATGATTTTACCTCCAAAATGAGTGCAGCATTTGTAGTCAGAGCTTGCATCCGACGGAAACTGGCGATCAGTGACACAGGCAGAAATCCTTGTTGGTCCATCTTTCTCCTCAAAAAGAAGTCTCTCTCCAAATTTTCTGTGCTGAAATAATACTCACTGCAGGACGAAACATACAAACCCAAGCTTATTCTACCGTTAAGGGAAATCCTAAAGTAGTAACCTAGATTCCTTGTTAAAGTTTTCCATTAAAACTCAGAGTGTACTCTGACATCAACAAAATCATTCTTCAACAGCTGTATTACTACAGAAGACTCACAGAGCAGTACGCATGCTCAACAGGTTAAGGCAGACATGACTCAGGACAGCACAAAGGGGTAAAAATGAAAGCCATGTTACATTTGCACAACCAAAAACTACACTGCAGTTTTGTTCAGCCCACCCCCTCCCTCGTTACTTACATGGACAGAAGGGAACAACACTGTCTTGGCCTCCACACAAATGAAGGACAAGCACTGCTTACAGTCAGGGCTTAAGTTATGTCCCACACAGCAGTATCAGTTCATCCTGAACTGCATCTTTTATTGTGCCAGTTTCCACTGCAATAGAACATTTAGTATCCTATCTGAGTGTGGAGGTACAGATACATACTCTGAATCATCGAGCATGCTTGTGGGAAGATGAGAAAGCAAAACCAGTAATGCTGTATTCATCATGAAACTGTACCAAAAAGGCACTACAGTTCATGGAGAAAGGGAGTCTTAAAGAATAGATTATGTTTAATGGATAAAGAAGGACAAGGACGTTTCAGGAATCTGGAAATACCACAAAGATGAGGGACAAACAGCAGAAAGACAAATCTTCAACAATGAAGCTGCTCTAGGAAATAATCTGGGTGTCAAGATGTTTTATACTTAGTGAAGACAAAATGTAAGGGATTAAAATCGTGATCTGTCACACAGAGCAAGGGAATGAGAAAACATCCTATGAAAAAGAATGGACCCACTTCCCCCAAATTTAATCACGACGACTAAAATCTAGGCCTTTCATAGAGCTTACACATCATACCATGATTTTGCACATTACATCCACGGAATACTAACTCCTCATCACATTCAGAAAAACGCAGGTAGAGAAAGACTTAATGGAAAGCGGTTAAAAATCAATGACAAAAATAGAGGAAGTGCAAAAAGAAAACAACAGAGTATTAAAATGCTGCACATGCAAATGTCAATAAAGATCATTCTGGTTTCAACAAAGTATAAAACACTGAGTATCTCCACTGAAGTTGGGATCAAGGGCAAAGTCACCAAGAGGAGGGTGCTCTCCTGCCATCATTGGCCCAAGCAGTACCTTGATACCATTTTTTTCTCTTAATTTCTTGTAGCTGAAGAAATTTGAAGCAAAAGCTGGCTCTATGAGACACACGGAATGACACTGAGAATATTCTGAGTTGGAAGGGACCCACAAGGATCCTCAAGTCCAACTCCCAAGTGAATGGCCCACACAGGGACTGCACCTGCGACCTTGGCAGTATCAGCACTGCGCTCTGACCGACACTAAGCTCCGAGACAGAATGAATTTAAAGTCTCAGTGCTGGACAAGACAGGACAAATGGAAACACTGCTATTAAGTCAAAGCAAGCAGAATGGAGAACAAGGCTTTTGGAGAATTAAGCTCTTATTCAGAGCCAAGTATGATCAGTGAAGCAACAGGGCACAAAGACAAAGTTTCTTTCAAGAATATCCTCTTTACTGTTCTGAGCTGCTACATTCCTTTCCCCTCCCAACCTACAAGATAAGCAAACACAAATGCCATACACCAACATTTGACTAATGTTACCTTTACAGTCATACAGTAAAGGTAAAATCTTGTAATGATTCACCTAGTTAAAAAATCCACAAGCAGAAATGGACAATGACTGAACTTGACTCAAACTGCCTCACTTGATGTCCATCACTCTAGAAAAAGGAATGTGAAAGACCATTAATGATAAATGAAGACAATGCACAAGTTTGCTCCAAGTAGAGGGACAAACTTAAACACACACACCCTCCAGCTTTTCCACTTCTTCCTTTTCCTCCAAGTCCCTTTGCTTATTCTTGAATTAACAGATGAACCTTTATTTATTTATTTTCTAAAGCAAGAGGATTTTTAAGTAGAGTTCTACTGCATTTTGCAAAATGAGGAGCTGCTAAGCAGTGACATTTTTCAGGCTGGCAACTTCAGCCTGCAATTAAAATTATATAAGTTTTTTTGTATGCAATACAAATATTACTGTGTTGTACATCGAGCTGGTTCTTGGGACAAGCATAAACTGCTTGATAGCAGCATGTTTCTTCCTGTAATTACATATCAACTCAGTTGGACAGTGTCTAAGATTTTTCCTTATTAAGCAGGTAAACTTTTAAAATTTATTTATTCATTCACTAGTATTTAATCTCACTTTTTTAATATATTCTGATTTATCTTGGACTCCAATAGGAACTCTGAGACATAATAATTTTGTGTACCTTTATTCTGTACATACTTTTTTGGCTACCTTTCCTTCCTTAGTCACTTTAACATTTTATTGCTAAATTATGAGAGGCAGACAAAGCCACCCCCATTTAGAGGCTAATAATAGGTAACTGATGAATAAAGTCTATTTACCATAATTTTCAATGTGATAAAAGAAGGGACTAGATAAAAACCACCTTGTTTGTTTGGGGTTTTTTGTCAAGGGGGAATAAAACTAGTGAAGTTATGTTCTAAAACTGCTCAGGAATCTCCCTCTCATGGAAAGCAAACTCCATAACCAAATTGCCTTAGGAGTTCACATCAGGCAAGCAACCAATGGCTGTGGTTACCCAGCCATGCCAAGTCTTCTACCAACACTTGCCAACCTCTCGGTGCCAGAAGGAAATACAAAAATACCCAGAAGTCAGATGTGACCAATGCTGTAACTGACATTTTTCTCAGCAGAGGGGGACATCGTCATGTCCTACCTTAGGAGGTCTGGATTCTACACTGCATGCCCAGAAATCTGGCCAACAGTGGAGTGGCTGTGCTCCTCCCCCACTTGTCTGAGGACAGTGCAGGCCGATTATCCTGACATGGGGGTACATGTCCACTGTCAGGTCTCATAGGGGCCTGGCAGCAAGAGTAAAAAAAGACTGCAATAGAAGTTTTGAAGTTGATAGCCACATGTCAGATACTTTCTGCCCTTTAAAGAGGCTTTTCTCTTCCTTTTTGCGTCAACTGTAACAAAAGAAGCGAGAATAAAATAAGCAAGTTGCTGTACTGAACACGAGGGCAATCAAAAACCACCACAGAGGCATCGCAGAGAAATGCAAGCACTGAGGATGAAATATCTGCCAGTGGTGGAAACTGTCTCTTTAAAATGAACTAGTGGTTTCCAGGCCCTTTTTGACTTGTCTCCTGGTGATAATCAGTCTTCCAGATGGTTTCTCATTGCCTAATGATGTACATGAGAAAGTAAACATTTCAGATTATTGAAAAATCAAGTATCATTGCAAAACTACTCTCTCTCAGTTACATGTTTCAGGTGAAACACACTGAAAACATAAAACTAACAAGACTTCTCCAAGTGAAATTGAGAGCAAATAGGGGAAACGTCACCCAAGAAGAGCTTTATAGGCAAACAGACCAACAGTACTCAAAAGCACAAGCTCAGAGACATCCATATCTCAATTACATGACAACATAAAGAGGGCTGTGTACCATAAATAAAGCAGTTCTACGAGTTAGAGCCAGACTACAGCACAAGATGCAGAAACAGCTTCCTTAAAATTCCTCCCCATTACTCAAGTTTTTCCACTCAATCAGTGAATAAATTTGATCTGACACTAGTAATGGTCAGAGTTAACACAAAAAGTTAAATTGAAGTGCCTTAATCTCCAACTTGATATGGATAATAAGGATTCAACACTGTTTGAAGTAAGTCATTTTATCTTAACCAGATCTCTAAAAATATTTATACATTAAGCAATCCACTTACATTTGGTGTTTTATATATTCCTTGAGCAGTGCTTCATCCACAGAATACATCTGCACTCCTGTTGCATCACCATAGTAGTAAATCACACCAGGATTAAGCTCAGGCTGAAATACTTGGTCAATTCCTTCACCATACAGCTCTTGGTAACCAACTGAATAGTCAAAGTTCACTTCAACATCAAAGAGAAAATAAAAGAATAGCATTAGAAAATTAAAACAACAACATTATAAACATATTTTTAAATTTTTTTGCCAAGCATCCATTTCTTTGCATACCGTTGGGGTTTCCCCTGCCTCGTCCTCTTCCTCTGCTTCTCCCCCTTCCTCTGCCTCTGGAGAATCCTCGGACACTGCCACCCTCACTCCTCACACTGCACACTTCGTCATGGTCATCTCTCCTTTCTCTATCACGACGCCAATCTTGAGGAGAAAAAAAACCAAAATACTTGCAATCACAATGAAACATCGTGGTGCCAATAAGTCCCTCAAAACACAAGAATTCTCAGCTTGCTCCTGGGCAATCCACAGCTCAGCCATGCTGGCTGAAGCAGGTGGTCAGAGCTGAAGCTGCAAGAGAGGAACAGGAAGGTTTGCCAGCCCTGCCAGAGGGTGAGTCAACAGGAGTGGTCAATAGTAAGGAGGCAATCAATTGACTGCAGTCAATCCCAAATGCTTCTGAAGCAACTGGACACTCTGGTGCCAGCTCAGAGATCACAGAATCTGTGATCAGCTCAGGGCAGGAAGGAATGGCCCTGACAGTACAGTCTCCTCCTGTGCCTACTAGAGAGAGATGGGAATCACAGAACTCCAGAATGGCTTGGGTGGGAAGGAATCCTAACGACCATCTCATTCCAACTCCCCTGCCATGGACAGGGACACCTTCCACTGGACCACGTTGCTCAAAGCCCCACCCAGCCTGGCCTTGAACACTTCCAGGGATGGGGCATCCACAGCCTTTCTGGGCAACCTGTGCCCAGGCCTCACCACCCTCACAGTAATTCTTCTTTTCGTAATATCTAATCTAAACCTATTTGCCTTCATTTTAAAACTATTCCTCTTTGTCCTGTCATTCCATGCCCTTGTAAATAGTGTCTCTCCATCTTGCAGGCTCCCTTCAGGTACTGGAAAGCCACAGTTAGGTCACCCCAAAGCCTTTTCTTTTCTAGACTGAACAAACCCAATTCTCTCAGTCTTTCCTCACAGAAGATGTGCTCCATCGCTCTGATGAGCTTGGTGGTCTCCTCTAGACTCACTCCAAGTGCTGCATGTCCTTCCTGTGCTGGGACCCCAGAGCTAGATGCAGTGCTCCAAGTGGGGTCTCACCAGAGCAGGCCAGAGGGGCAGAAAACCCTGCCTGTTCTGCTGCCCTTGGTGCTTTGGGTGAGCCTCGGACACATTTGGCTCTCTGGGCTGTGAGTGCACGTTGCTGGGTCATGTTCAGCCTCTCCTCCACCAGCACACTCAAGTCCCTCTGGGCAGGGCTGCTCTCCACCTGTTCCTCCCCAGCCTGGATTGACACTGGAGGTTGCTGTGACCCAAGCGCAGCACCAGCACGTGGACTTGTTAAACCTCATGAAATTCCCATGGGCCACTTCTCAAGCTTGTCCAGGTAGCTCTGGGTGGCATCCTGTCCTTCAGGCATGTCAACTGCACCACTCAGCTTGGTGTCATCTGCAAATGTGCTGACAGTGACCCCTTTGCCCAGCTCTTGATGATGGGATTCCCACAGCAGTAGCTCTCTGGATTCTTCCTTTTGTTCCTGGGAGCAGCTGCCAACCACTCCCCTGACTCTGCCCATTGAACAGCAACTGTCCAAACCAGACCCCAGGCACCTTAGCTTCACTCACCACAAAACTTAGGGACAGGTGTAACTCTCACTTCACCCATGAGAGGAATTGTGTGAGAGAGGGTTTCATTTTCTCTTTTTCTAACACTGCAGGAGACGTCTATGTTCAGTCACCTTTGCTGAAGTTTCTCTGGGTTGTAATTGGATAGTCTTTCAGGTGCCAGGGGGATCATTTTATCACAGGAATGCCTGGGGATACAGCCCCTACTTGACCAAATTGAGAGTTGCTAAATTTAACAAAGGACTGACTAAAGATATGGTCCTTTGTATTAAAAACCTCAGTTTAGCAACTATTTTTAGGGAACCCTATAACCTCACATGTAACCTCCTACACTCCAGTCCTGTCAAGTAAGACCAAATTTACACAGAATATAATCTGTATGTGTGTGTCTCACTGGAGATTTGGACCTTAGCACTTGTCACCCTGAACCTCAGAGATCCCAAATGCATAGGTATTCCTTGAACTATTTTTCCAGATCAGTTTAAATTTTGCATCCTAAGACTGCCTATGGCTCAGACTCAGGCAGAAGTCCTATATATAACACCCTCATGAGCGAGTTTGTATTTAGCATGAAATGAGGTTTTTTATTTAAACACAAATGTTCCTGAAAAGAGCAACAGATGTTTTATGTTCTCTCACACTCAGACTGGTTTTGAATCACTCAAATCTTGAGGGAGAGTTCATGCTACAAATTTTCACCCATTTGACCTAAGAAAAAACTGCTGAAGGAAGTGATAACTGGTAAAAATCCTCCCCCTGCCCATATCAATCCTTCATGCATCCAAATCAATCTCTTACATGTTCCTAAAATGACTTCATAAATTCCGTGTCAGTAGCATCCAGTACCTTTTATAATGAGCAAACATTCAAACTGTTAATGTATACTGCAATTTTAAAACTTAAACCAAAGCCTTACACTCAGCCTAAGATTTCTGCCACCTAGCCAGCTGTGTTCACAGCACCTGAAGACCAGAAGCTGCACCAGCTGTGGTGCAGGTACAGCTTTTTTGCACAGCCATGCTGAGAAACAGGTCGGGGAACTAAGGGAATCTGTCCAGCTCAAAGGAAAAAACATCAGTAGAACTGCCAAAGCAGAGTTCAAAGTGTAGCTCCACAAGCAACTGCTCTGGTAGCGACAAGCTGGGGGAACAGCAACCGAGCAGGACAGAGCAGACGCCTTCTGAAGCTATTTCCAAACTTCCTGCGTTGTAAAATTGTGGGACAGAAATTGTGTAGGGAGCCACGAAGAGGAAAATATATGCTGCTGATTACTGGCAAATATAAACACCAGCTCTACCTGTCGTAGGTAAAACCTAAGTTTCAACATGAACTGCCAGCTCACGTGATATTTCACTTTATTTGCCACCAACAGCAAGACCCAGAGACTGAAAACTACTTACGTCTTGCCTCATTCCTTCTGTTGTTATGAGGAATTAACTTGTTTGTTTCCAGGACAAATCGGGAGCTCGTTCGAGAGCCTGGTCTGTCTTGACTATCTGACCTCACATCGTCCAAGTGAAGTGGCACCCATTTCTGCTTGTTACCTTGAAAAGTTAATATATTACTCTTAATTATACTAATACTTGAGATTTCAGCTCCTGAAAAGATTCTGTAGAAGTCTTCTTGCAAAACTAGCAACAGTTAATTTCAAATTTTAAAAAGCAGGAAAAGCTTAATATTGAAATTTTAAGATATTACAAATTACTAAATAATAAATGCAGTAGACAAGAATTTCTCAAGTGGAAAGGTAACCTTATCTAAGCTTCAAATATAAGAAATAAAGGCAAATTTTTTTATTTAATGGCTTTTTAGATGCTCCATGACCTAAAATTTATTGCTATGTGAGTGTTAAATATAGACAGTAAATTCACTGCTATATAATTTCCCAACTTGTACATGAAACTTAGAGGTAAAAAAATAACATATAAAATTAACCACCACAATAAAGATTTCAATCACAAACCATACAAATTTTTCTGAGAGTTTTTTTCTGTGGTATTGTGTTTTCAAGTCAAGATATTCAGAGTAAGCTCATTCACATGCATCAAAAATTACTAGCAAAGCTTTATTTTGTTGTAGACTGGCCTAAAATACCCACTAACGATTTACTTAACTATAATATTGATTGGTATTGTGGGTTTTTTGTAGCTAAGAAATACAAGCAAATACATAAAACGTGTTACCTACACTGGGGAGAAAAAGAAAAACATGTTGTACCTGTGGAATGCTTCGCTTTAGATTTCCACTTAGACTGAAAAAATTAAAAGTGGTAGAGGTTTTGTTTTTAATATGTATATATATATATATAGAGGAAGTTTAATAAATCTAAATAGCAAAGGTCTTTAGAATCTGGAAAAACACCAGCAGGGAAGCAAGACCAAAAAGCAGCTGATGGCAGCAAGATCTTGAAACTCTTCCTGCTGTTTCTCCTGCCTCTTGCAATCTCCTGACTAAATGAGATACAAGTTTGCTTCCCATTTTTAATGCAACAGATTGGCTCAAAAAGAAGCAAATAACCTGGTTTAGTTTTCAAATGATCACTTCAGTGTGTAAGCTAACAGTAGAACATGAAAGTTGAAGAGTTAGTGTACATGCAGTAACATATATACACACACACACACGAAGTTAAATTAACACAGTGCTACCTATTGAGGGAAATAAAGGTATGAGAGACAGTTATGGCTTGTACAGCCATGATAAAATCTGCCAGAAATTGTCAGAGCTCCAAGGACGAGCTGCTTTTCCCCCAGAATTCCTGCTTGACCAAACAGCATGCTCCAAACCCTGAGAGAGGAAGCCTGGTTGAAGCTTCCATGCAGACAGCAATATATTCTGTATCCACCCAGCAAACACAGATCATGAGAAGTTGTATTGAATCACCCAACTGGAATCAATGCAGCTGTATCAACAGTGACTTACTGCATTATACACAGTGCTGAAACTCACCTTTTTTCCTTTGGTTATTAGTTTGAGCTTCATCTTCACTAGTGTTATCTGCTGGACCATCTGGCTTTGCCTCTGGATTGTCCTTGATTCCATTATTGCTTTTTTGATCAGATTTCTCCTCCTTTTCTTTTCTATTTGTTGGCTTCTTACTGTGACTCACAGTCTTATACTGTAAGAGACACAGGTAATTATTTCTGGCAGTACAGCTGCTGATAGCAGGAGGTGCACATTTCCTTTAGCTATTAAAATTCCTTTTTTATTACCTGTTCTCAACCTCTTCAGAGGGGTGAACTTTAAGAATTATCTTGTTTTGTAAAGTCTCTAACTAGCTTTATTTTCTGCTAACTTGGCACAAGTATAAAATTAATTTTTAGATCAAGAAACTTTATGGTTTTTAACAGAAGACATAAAATGGCAGTATGCACAACAATCATCAATCAATCCCTCAGACATGAAAATTTATTTTCTAGGAAAGAAAGAAATATTCTCACTAGTATCTACCATTCAGACTGATTACCTTTAAAAAGCTGGGCTCACAGAATACTGTGAGGGAGGGGATTCTGCTCTGGTGAGACCCCACCTCCAGTGCTGCATCCAGCTCTGGGGTCCCCAGCATAAAAACATGGACCTGCTGGAGTTGAGTCCAGAGGAGGCCAAGGATGATGAGAGAGCTGAAGCTCCTCTCGAGTGAAGACAAGCTGGGAGCTGGGATTGCTCAGCCTGCAGTAATAGAAGGCTTCAGGAAGACCCTATCATGGCCTTTCAATGCATAAAGGGGGGTTATGAAATGGGGACAGACTTTTTAGCAAGGCCTGTAGCAACAGGATAATGGGGAATGGTTTGAAAGTAAAAGAGTTTCAGGCAAGGTATAGGAAGAAATTTGTCACGATGACAGCGGTGATACAGCAGCACAGAGAGAGGTGGTGGATGTCCCATGCTGGGAAACATTCAAGGTCATGTCTGATTCTGAACCTCTGAGCCACTTGAACAAGTGGAAGATGTCCCTTCCACTTGGGTTGGGGGGCTGGACTAGAAGACCTTTAAAGATCCCTTCCAACCCAAATCATTCAATGTTCAGATATAATATTTACCTGCAAAATGGGAAGTTTCGCAGACATTTCTGCTAAAGAGAAAGAATTTTCCTACATTGTGGGTACAGCTTTGAACCTGATGGAGTACATACAGTGGATACTGCAGTACTGTGCTATAATTAATTTGAACACAAAGCCTTCCCCTAGACAAATAAACTCAGTTTAAATACAAACTGAATGTTATTTTGTTTTATGAACTCTACACGGATTTGGACACTTTCAATTATAAAATGGAAGTTGTTGAACCCAAATGTTCTGGTTTCCCTGACCAAGAAAACAGCAAAAGCACCACAGGGATGCTGCTGCAGAGCTACAGCAGAGTGAAATGGCACCTCACCACTTGCAATAATCTGTGCTCTCTTCATGTTTTAAATAGCATCAAAGAGGTCTAAAATGCATTATGCACTCATCACTTGAGACAGAGAGAGAGGAAGATAATTTGACAGAATAGATATTAACTTAAAACCCAGAAGGGGAAAAATTTATCAGAGGAACAGGATAACTAGGAATAACTAAATTGTGTTAAGACAATGGGCACAAAGCACTCTGAGCCACAAGAGAGGGCAGCACGTTCACAACTCCAAAGGCCTTCTTACCTGTGCACACACAGATGAAAACAGCAGAAAAGGTAAATGAAACTTTTTAAACAGCAGAGTAAAAAAATGCAGTACATTTTCATGTACATGTCCGTGGCACACCACTAACAAATTCCAGTACCAGTGCAGACAGTTGAGCACACACCTGAGTACACTGAGTTTTTGACAGCACTTCCTCTGAAACCCTACAGCACCCAAAGCACATTCTGGAGGGAGCAGTATTAAATAGATAAGCCAACACGGCTTAAAAAAAAATAATAATACTGAGGATAACAAAGGATACTCACTTCATTGTTTGCTATTTCACTTGGTGTCGGCCAGTTTGCGATATCGCCCAAATCATCAGCCTGCAAAGGTGACAAACAGTTTATATTCCTTCCTTGATTTAGCTCTTTTTAACACAGGGAATATGTCAGTCATGACTCAGCCAGACTATCCCCTGGAGCAGAACTGTTAGAAGAAGCAATTTAAAAAAAGAAACAAGAAATACAACAGAAAACAAACACACAACTTTTGAAAGAGGTCTTATGACTTCTGAGCACACATCAAACAACTGTCAGATTAAATGCTGTCTTACATATAGGTGATCGAAAGGTATCTACTGCTCAAGGCTTTTAGTTTTTGGAAGACCTTGACAGGTATTAACCAACCTAAAAAGGGGTGGCTGTACAAAATTTTAGACACTTAATGTTTCAATAAAAGGACTCAGTGTCTCTTGTTGTTTATGCACATAAAGGACATACATCACATAAAATGCAAAAAGGATTTCCAAAACAAATCCAGCAACACTTCTGCTCAAGTGATGCTGTTTCTTTGCAGCCCCTTCACATTTTTATGTCATCCCACTAATTTTTTAAACAAAAACTCCTTTCTTTATCCCTCTTGCATACAGCAATTTAGCATCCCTTCTAATTTTAAACTTCCCTTCCTTTTTTATTTGCCTTTGTGTTCAAAATTATCTATGACCAAAGTATAACGTAACATTTCTGGCTGGAACTTCAAAATACCTTCTTTTTACTAGAGCAGTATCAGCTATTTATTATATTATTTATAATATTTTTTTATTCACAGGCAAATACAAACCTTGCTGCTTTTTCTTGTCCTGGGTTTTCCTGCTTTTATGACTTTAGTGGAATTTTGTAGTTCTGAAAAGGAAGAAAAACATTTTCAGGTGAAGAATTAAGCCACTTTCTCCAAATGAGAAAGGAATGTGTATGGTAACAAGTCTGTCATGCTCTATCATACTACACCAAAAGTGGGTGTAGGGCTTGATATTGAAGTCAAGAAACTTTTTTTTAGTGAATAAAGTCACTAATAGCACGTGATATTGAAAAACTCATTCACAATAAGTGCAAATACTCCTGCAAACCAGGTGTACAAGATACTGCCTAACACTGTATTTAAGCATTTTCTCAGCTAAGAAGGTCAAGACTATGTCAAAATGCTTGTATTTCAACCTAACAAGTAGCAAAGAAAATGAGCCCCTGATACCAGAAGTTCTCCTAGTAGAAGTCCAACTTATGAGACAGAATTTATGAAATCTGTAATTACGCAAGCAATAAAAGAAAAACCCATAGAAACAATTACATATTCCCAAATTCCTAGTAATTTCCTATTATAATACTCAAATGCCAAATAGAGTTTAGCCATATAGCTCAAAATCAAGGCAAAGCCAAAAAAAAAAAAAAAAAGGAAAAAAAAGGAAATTGAGAAGATGAAAAGAGAAAATTACTATAAAACTGTATTAAGACTGATAAACTTTAATGCCCAAATTCCACAACGGATATGTTTATGGTAAACACGGCATTTGCAATGAAGCTGACACATACATTTTCAGAACCATCCTAAGTGAAAGCCTAAACATTGTAACAAATGATGATCTGATCTCCTGAGCAAGAGGAAACCATCCCTTAATGTCTTGTGTTAAGCCCTGGTTCTCCCAGCACATATTTTCCCATACAGATGGGAGTCACAACCATTCCTTGAAACTTCTTATTCAGTATTTTATTGCAAGACAAACTTGAAACACTGAACGTGTCTGAAATCACAAGAGGATTATTTTATATGGGGATAACATCACCTCCTCTGCCCTTATCTCTTTCACATCCAGTGACTAATCTTCCTTATCAGGGCTCCACACTGGGAACCCCACCCTTGTGCCCCAGTGACTCTGGAAAGCCTCTCTGGCTGCTTCCTGGAATACACAGTGAACGTTAGAAGCATAAACTAATGCTTACCCCACATTCCACTCTGAATTTTAATATAATTTATAGTCACGGAAATTATGAATTTCATGAACATGCTATATACAACTTGGACGTCTCAGCAGACATGAATTCAGTGAATCCTGATCACCATTTACTGGCAGGTTTTTGCCTCTCCTACAGATCTACTTTTTAAAACAAAGACAAAACACACACCTCAATTAAGTTCAGAGTGAGAGCTTTAAGAAACACACAGTGACCATGTAACCCTAATTTTCGCTTGCCATTCAACAGTAAACTAATTGCCCCTTTTACAAAACAAGACAAACGACTGCAGAGGTGGAGCAGCAAACAAATTTGTAATTTTCTCCAAGAGAGCTGCCAATTACCCATGCAGGTAAACTGAGCGGCCACAGCGTGGCTGTAAACACACATCTCTGTCCAATTACCTGACTGAAGCCCTTTTTCCATCTCGCAGCACTTTTACTTAAATTGCTGCTGAAGGACTGTTCTGCCTGAACTTCTACTCTCTGTGTCACCAGGGCGTAGCGAGGGACTCCAAAGTATAGGACTTGGTGTTGCTGCTCTATCTTAGTCATGGGATATTATTCCAGGCGGCAGGAGAGGCCATCTGAATCGAGCAGAATGAGACCCAACTTGTTTTAAGGAATCTCTCTTATCTGAATGGAGTAATCCAAGACTCTGAAGATGCATTTGCAAGCTAAACAAAAGGAAAAATATTAGGCAACACAGCGCCTGGTTGATGATGCCCTTTCGGAACTCAAAAGGCTTGAGATCTCATGTCACACTGTGCTTCCCTAGCTGACACCACCTCCAAAAAGGTTCTGGTCCTCCCAGAAGAGCCATGCTCAAAACCAAATTTAAAAGGTCCTTCCTAGCTGTATTTCTGGGGCTTATCACATGGGAGCTGTGAAGCACGAAAGGGAAGATAAAGGAGAAGGAAAAACAAAAAGGAGGGTGGCAGAGTAAAAGAACATAGCATCAGATCACTGAAAGGTTTTACCCAGGTCACACCTGTTCTGTTGTCATGAACAAGCCACTGTTCAGGCAAAACATGTGTTCCAAAAAAAGCTCCATGTTTAACATCACTCTGGGGTTTGGTTTTAACATCCCATAACAGTGTGGGGGACCCCGAAATGGCATGTTTAGTACACTGTTTCAGCAGAACTCAACAAGCCCTTCCAAATAAACCACTTCACTCGTTAATTCCAACCCAACTGCATTAAAATGGTTTATTCTGTCATATGCCACAAGGAAACTATTCAGTGGTCATCTTCAATGATTTTCCTTGCCGGGCATCAGACGGGAAATGGAGTGATAGGTCGGAAGAATGAAAGGTGAATTTTGGGACCACCAAAACTGCAGCAATTCTCTGGGACAACAGCAGCAGAGAAGTAAAAACAGTCTGGGTGGCTGAGGAGCAAAGTTTGTATGTAAGATGTGTCAGCAAACGATCCCTGATCACAAGACAAACTACACTTACAGTAACAGGACTTCAGAATGGATGGTTTGAAGCTCTGCAAATAAACAGTCAGCAAGTAATTTTTTTCTGATAGAAAGGGAGGGATGATACTGCCAATTTCTTCTGAAAGCAAAATCTATTAATATAGGTGGAAGACATTCTAGTTTTGATACATACACTGTTTATGCTGTGAGGCTTTCTAGACAATTTTCAGGTTTTATTTTTACTTGGACTGCACGTGTGTTCCCTTTTGTGAGAGAAAAACATCATATAAATACCAGAGGTGCTTCAGGGAGCAGATAAAATCACCCAGCAAGACAGCTCTTCAAAACTCAATTGGAGCCTGTTTGTTCAACTAGTACAATATTTTCCTTTCAGTGCTCAGTTTGAAACTTGACAATATATTCCGTTTTTAAACAAGGTAAGCTATGCTTAAATCTATTGTTTTAAAAGGTGAAGTACTGCAAATGTAACAAAATAATCCCTTGGAGAATATCATTAATTTAAATCCAGAGCATGAATTTAGAGCAGAGATTCTGCAAAACAATGAAAAAAATCCTAATTATGATCCTAACATTCTGTCCTACAATAATTCTAGAATTTTGTCACAAAAACTACATTAGATTGACCTTCTCCACGCCATTTGAACAATTAACCAAGGCAGCGAGTTACAACACCTGCACCCCTCCACCTATTAACGTTCAAAACCAGTCAGTATTTCAATACAACAAACAATGGGGGGGGGAAATCCACAATACATTATTGATTTACACTATTTATTTTCCTTATATTTCATTTCTCAACTCATTTTTTTCTTAGCTTCTTCATAAAAACTGCAGCCTGGGACTCAACTGCAACCAAAGCTTTCAGTTAAATGTAGCATGTGCTGTAGCACAGAGAGCTGGGTTTCAGTCTCAGAACAGGACTCCAGTTTAGAAACAAAAACCCCTTACAAAAACCCACCACGCAACATTACACATGCTGTTATGTACAACTAAAATACAGGCAGCAGCTTTGTAAGGATAATGTTTTTAATCCCTTTAAGGTTGAAGAAATTGTCAATGCTGTAACCTCTGATAACGCTCTGAATAATTTTTAGAAGCTGCTATTAAAGCACTCTGTGAATTCTAAGAACTAATGAGAACACCTACCTTAATAACACCCCAAAAAACCTGAAAATCAGATCATTTATGAATTTACTAATCTAAGGTTTGCAATTCCTAGCAACTCAGTGTATCTTTACTAAACTGTACTTTTACAATCTGTTTCACTATCAGACCAAAGCAAATTAATTTATACAATAGCACTACAGTGAACTGGGTCTGCTATCAAAATATCAAGCAGATAAAATGTATTCTTTGATGCCCAGAAATAAACACAATGAGCACAAAATAAAAGAATGAAGTGTGCACTTATTTTAATTGACTACATCATTCAAGCACACACTATTGGGCAAACCCACTTCAGCAGCACAAGTATTTTGTTTCATTGAATATTTTCAGGAATTTCATGAACAATTTTTGAATAATCCTCTAAAAAATCATTAGAGACCCACATCAGCTATACAAACCAGAGGAAGACTACAGCATCTGTCATTCAGATTCTCTTTCTGCAACCTTACAAAAAGGGCAGCGCTTAAGGTTTCATCAGACAGGTGGGATAACTTTTGAAATGAAATTATTTTAAAAACTACATCCTGGGTGAATTATTTATGTGGAGGATGAGTAACTCACAGTTTCCACCCAAAGAAGTGACGACTTACTGCAATATATTGGTTGGGCACTATGAGGGAAGGAGGCACATTACAGAAGCACCTTTCACCCCCTGACAGCCTGTATTAAAGCTCACTCCCTCTAAACACGATCACCAGGATTTGAATCGTGGAATCATTAAGGCTGGAAAAGACCTCCAAGATCATTGAGGGCAACCTTTGACCAAACACCACCCTGTCAACTAAACCGTGGCACTGAGTGATTTCTTGAACCCCTCCAGGGACTGACACTCCACACCTCCCTGGGCAAAGCTTAATCACTCTCTCAGAGAACAATTCTTCCTGAATTAGACAGAAGCCTATTGATTTCACTAGCAATTTTATACCTGATATGAGTCTTTCCCCACAAGCTAAAAGCAGATGAGGAGGTAAAGGCAGCTGTGTAATTCTAAAGTTATTCTACTTAAAAGCGAAGTTTAATGAAACACTTGGTCAGAAACACTGAACTGTGGTAACAAACACACCGTGAAAAGTTTGAATATTGTTTGCATTGGGTGTTTGGTTTACTGTAATGACTAAAACCTACTAAGGTATCTGAGACAAAAATATAGTAAGTTGTAGTAACAACGCTTGGACCGAATTCTTCTGCTAAAATTTTACATTTTCCTTGTAGTATCAGGTGACATGAACAGTAACAAGAGCCAGGTTTGCCTCTATCACAAACCAATCCCATGACAAATTGAAAGTCCGAAGATGACAGACTGGAGCCAATTTTCTCAAGTCTGTAACTATCACTGAACATACCATAGGTGCACGTCTCAGGAAACTTTTAACAAATTAAGCCAGGATCAACAAGTCTAACAGGATTCAGTCACTGCTTTGATGTGAGAGCCTTTTACATTTTATTATCCTCTTTACGGATAGTTCTACATTCCATCCCAGTAGTATTTCTGCTCATCCACTTATTATTTCACACGACTAATTTCCATACTACAACATTCATAAGGGCCTAGTGTGACAGATTTTGCTTTGCCAACATGCAATTAGCTCCTTCAAAATACATCCCTTGTTGCGGGTGGAGGCACATGGCAATTCCTTCCTTCAAACAGCCAGGAAGGATCAGCTGCTTTGCCTTTTACAAGGGGAAGAACGGTGGCTTCCTCACGGTGCTTTTGGTGTTGGCCAAATCAAAACACACACCCTGGTGTGTGTTCTTCACCAGCACCACTGCCAGCAACGCTGACTCCCTTATTTGCTCAGTTATACACCTGCCTACTGAAAATCATGTTCTAGTACAACTCTGCAGTTTAATTATTAATTCCATAAACTGTAAGCACAACTTTCTGCAGAAGAAAAACAATATAAAGTTCTCCAAAAATCATGAAATGAAGCAGATAATGTGCACAGTGTATGAATACACTGCTTCCTGCCCTCTCCTTCCTTCAACAACCATTTGTGTGCTTTATCTTTGCTGGAAAAGCAAACTTTACAGAGGTGAAGCACAAGGTGCTAAATCGACAGAAGCAGCTTTCCCACTGCTTTTGAAGTGCCACTGTTATTCTTACTGCCACAGCAGGGCAAACGAGTGGCAAGTCCCCTTTCATGCATGAAGCAGACCACAAGCTACTGCCCAGCAAGCCGGATTGTGGAAGCTTGGCATAAAGAGGTACTTAGGAGCGCGTCAGTACACATAAACAAAACAGTCCAGATAATAAAGATGGGTATATATGCTGCCAAAAGTTCTGCTCTTCAGCCAAATAGAGATTTTGTGGTCTGGAATGTGGTCTCCGTTTGTATGACCTGTATACTTGAAACCGTAAATTATATATTTCTCTTTGTCAACGCACATGTTTAACTCAAGGATAAAAGTGACTGTGACATCACAAAAAAGGTTTGTCAGGTGCCCTCAGGAGCCAGTGCTGAGATTAAAATTCTCGGGAAGCACTGGTTGAAGTATTTATTTTGAGGTCAGCAGTTTACTTGCAGCCAAGAACAATACTCCAAGAAGCTGCAAACTTCTAGGAACTCTTTGCTAGCCTAAGCATAAAACCTGGCAATTTCAAGTCAGGTCTTTGACGACCAGCCTTGTAAAACCATATGCCTGTTCTGTCAGCGTGGTGCCTACAAAGCAGCTTTATCTCACATGTAGTGATTTAAAGCCAGAAAATTATACCGTGGCTACTCTCGCTCCCATCTCTTCCCATGTAAACGCACTGAATCCCAGCAGCGAGCGAACTGCCTTCTTTTGTCAACGTTTAAAGCCTCCGCAATGCCATTCTGGAAACCAAACCCAAGTAACGGATCGTTCCGAAGGCCTTAAACACAATTAGGAAAAAAAAGAGCTGAGGCAAAGCGGTATTTCTCAAGGAGGCAAAACGAAACGAGCGGGTGAGCAGCCCTATCTGCGCGCACCAGGGGCCGGCCGGAGGTCACCGCCGGGCCGGGCTGGCCACTCGCAAGCCCCGGGACCTGCAGCCAGCCCGGCGCTCCCGGCCCTGGCCGTGTCCTCCGCCCCGTGCGCTCCCTCCTGTGCCCATGTATGTCAAACCCAGCGCGCCGCGCCGCGCTCGGGCCCGGCTCCGCGGCCGCCGACAAACACGCGCTTCTCGTTCCTAAAAAAAAAAAACCCAACCAAAAAAAACCCCACAAGACCAAAACCAAAACCACCCCCGTGCCACAAAGGCACCTCGCAGACGCACCTGGTTCCTGCGCTCCGAGCCGCCCGTCCGGCCCCGCGGGAGGGGAAGGGCTGTCCCGCCGGGCTCTGCGCCGCGTCCACGCGTTCTCCTTGGGCGCCGGGGCTTCCCTGCTCCGGCCGCCCTCCTCCGCCACCTCCTCCTCGCGGGGCGAGCCGGGCTCGGGCTGCCGGGGTACCTGGGCCGCCCCCCAGCCCCGCCGCTCCGACACCTGCGCCGCGGACATGCCCTGCCGTGCGCCCGCCGGAGGGGCCGCAGCCGGGGCGGCCGAGGCGAGGAGCCCGCGGCGGGGGAACGGGAACCCGCCTCCTCTCCTCGCCGCCCCGCCCCGGAGCCGCTGTCAGCGCCCCCCGGCCGGGCCGAGCGCCGCCGGCTCCTTGCTGCCCTGCGGCCGCTCGCTACCGCGGGAGAGCGACGCGCGGAGCGAGGGACAGGGACACCGACCGCGACCCGCCGGGGCCGCCGCCGCCTGCGGAGGGACGGGCGGCGCTCCGGGCGCGCTGCCTCGGCCGCCGCGGCCCCGCCCGCGCGGGGGAGGGACCCGGGGCTCTCCCGTGCGCCGTGACCTCACGCGGCCGGGAGGCTTTCCAGGGCCTTTCGGACATTTCGGTCCTGCAGGCCTCGCCCGCACCTGCGGCACGCCGGGAGGGTCTCACTGTGGTGAGCGGGAGGAGGAGCGCGTTTCGTTGGTGCGGAGGGGGCTTCCCGGGGCGCAGCCTCGAGAACGTGTTCAACAGGCGCCGGAGAACGCACTTGAGGTCCCAACAGCGAGGGAATACTGTATCATTTAAGCAGCCCAACAGACAGGTGCCTCTCTCATCGCACCATTTCTCCTCTGCCTTTCTACTTTCTGCCAAAAATCTGCCAGAAAATCATCTCACAGTAGCACATGTACCACGCTCACCGGTTACACGCACACTTCTGCCACTGCGTGATCCCACAAGCACTACGGTCACAGGATGAGGAAAGCCACCACAGCACGGCATTAATCACCCCTTCAGCTCTTTGCCAGCTCCAAGTGCTCCCACAATTCTCCCTGATTACACTTTTAGACACCTGTTCTTCTCCCATGTCTTTCATGCAGTCTCTCAGCCATGTTTCACTCCCTTTCTTACAAAAGCTCTTAACCCAACAAACTTCTCTAATGAACTAAGCAAATTCCCAAATTCTATAAAACTAGAGAAATATTTTTGAAGTAGTGTCACAAACAAGCAAATTTCCTGGGTTTTGCAGAAGTAAAATATGTTCTTTTTGGGGTAATGTTATTCGCTGCTCTAATGAGATTATGTGGGGTTTTGCCCCTTCATCAGACAAAAAATATCCACAAATCAACCAAAAACCCAACAAATGCCCCACCACAGCTGACACTTCAGGCACTGAAGCATTTTTAGAATTATTCTGGACCTGTGGGTCCAGTAGCAGATCAGATCACATGATGGAAGTCCAGGTCTACCTCAAAGAAAACCTCAAGTGCCTGCTGCTTTGTTCAAGGTATTTGGAAATTAATGACTTGTGGTAAAGGCTTGAAATTAAAACATCTACTACAATTGTTATGTGACAAGGAGAAAACCATATAGATATGCTGATGCACATTCCTGTAATTGCAATTCCTGTAATTGGTAAGAAGCGGATTAACTTCTTGTTTCCTCTTTTTCCCATACAGTGTTAGAAGATAAGCAGAGGAGTAAGCCAGCTGGGACTTGAGGAATACTACAGTGCAGGAACCTAAACAAAGCAGCAAAGAAGCAGGAAACTAATTAACGGCTAATTATGTGGGGGCAAAACAGCACTGAAGTTGACCAGTAACGTGGCACTTGAGAAGCTTTTGCCCATACTTGTTTTGCTATGTCTGTGGTAGGATGGAGCTTCCTGCAGACTTTGTTGGATGGACTGGAACTGAAGAGCATATGAAAAGCTTTTACAGTTGCTAAGACTCATCCTTCACATATTGTCCACTTGTATCATCCTCCTTGTTACTTTCTAGCAGTGTGAGTCAGACGTCTGTGGCAAAACTCTCTTTCCTTCAGGAACACAGTACTTAAAATACTTATGTTTGGAAAAGGGGCTGATTTACACCAAATGAAACCAAGAGACTAACGATTCTTATGAGCCACTTTACGTTTTAATGCTCATGTTTTATCTTGTGTGGAAGCATCCAAGCGTTCCAGGGAACACTGCAAATTCCAGGATTTCATGGAATACCAGCATTTACTCATATTAGGTAAAAATTCACACGGAATTATGTGGCTACAGACCACCCCAAACCTCCTTTCCATACCGTGGAACTTATCATTGCAGCCAAGCTGACAGAGAACCTGACAGTCTGAGATAAAGAAACTTCCCTGCCCAACCAACAGCAATGCAGACCAACATAGAAAAAAACAAACCCAAACCAACACAAGACAGAAACAATTAAAAAATACCTGCCTCAAAGTGTTAGGAGCTATCAAGCAAAAATAGTATTCTTAGGATCCAAGGATTTTCACTTTTCTACTGTTTACAGAGTATTTCCATTACAGGCATCTGGCATTCCTGTAAGAAGCAAGAAAAAGCAGCAAGACTTCATTCTTTCATATAATGTTTCCTTTCTGCAGACTTTCTACAGTAATAAAACACAAGGGATCAATCCTTGCTAAAAAAAAAAAAAAAAAAGGTACCTTTTGAGTTGTTTGGGGGCTTTTTTTTTGGCCTTGGGGAAAAAAACTACAAAAAGCTCCATCTGACAATAACTAGATATGTCCTGCATGGCAAGTGTAAAATTAGAATCACAATGGTATCTTAATTAGCTGATACAAACTTATTTTCTCTACTCAGTACTGCATGTAGAAAAACATCAAAGCACCACCAGTGTTTGTTATGTGAAGCTTTTATCATGTCCTGTAGATTACCTGCTCTCCTCCTGCTACAGCAGTAGTAGGAATATAAAGGATTACAGGATGACAGTGAGACGCGTTTTGAACACCTGTTAACAAGAAAGAAAAAAACCCCGTGCACCTAAATGTTTTTTTAGGACTTTTATTGAAAAAAATTAAAACCAAAAAATTACCAAGGCCAGTTTTACAACAAATTTAAGACATACAGAATGTCTTACCTTCTACATGGAAGAAACCTTATTACAATATTTCTCTCATGCAACTCCTGGATTAAAACCACATTGTCATTTAACATCGAAATGGATTATTTATACTTTCTTAGAATTTAACCTTAAAATATGATTTAAAAAGTCGATTTTGCAAGGGTTAAAAACATGTACACAGCAAGATTCTCCCTGTCATAGACCAGCTCCCTATGTCTGATAACTGGCAGAAATAGACCACTGAGCTCATTTTTCCTTTTTTATTATTCTAACCTGAGAAATTTGTTAAATAATGCTTACTGGGCTTTCATATTTGGCAACATGACTTTAGTTACAGAGCAAAGTGTGATTCCTTATTCTTGTCAGAAACCAATCTTTCACTACTTGTCCCAAAAGACCCTCTCACAACCAGGAGTAGCATTTGTCCAAAAAGACACTCTCACAAGCAGAAGTAAATCTTGTTCTGTGCACAGTATGCCCTTTTGGTAAGTTAAACCTTGTTAGTAATACCATCGGGACACTAACCTCAGGATGCAGAGTTCCCATCAGTTGTGTAATTCCCAGTATTGTGCGCTTTGAAAATATTTACTTTGGCATGTTATACTTTGTAGCATAGTTGATTTTTTTTTGTGCTTACTCCTGGCCTTTACAAAATCTGTCTTTTCTCTCTTGCATTTATTCAAGCCCTTTCCTTTGCCACCAGTTATCTCCCTTTCTCATAGCTGCAACAGAAACAGGACATAAAGCACACAATTACATTTAAAATGTGAGAGCAACAAAAGCTGCTGAACAGCAGACAGTGCTCTTGTAAAGCACTCTAAGCTGATGAATATGCTTGTAAACCCTGTGAATTGTTTAGTTCACTTCAATTTTAAATTGGTAAACTTACTAATATTTGATTTCAAACCCTCCAAATATTTGGTGTTTTACTCTATTTAAATGTACTAGCATTTCACATTTGCTCCCCATATATAAAACCAACACTGTCCAAAGAAATGATGAAAAACCACTTGAAAGAAGCAATTTAACTTTCGACACATTAGAACTTTTTTAAATTTTCAATAAATGTGTATGTTACATAATTTGGGTTATTAAAAATTGATGCTCTTCAGTTTTACCTGAATAGACTTGATTTTCAAATGAACCATGATTCCTTCGCAGTTACCAGTCCTGTCTACCTAATTAAAATTCAAGAGAATATATAAACTGAGCTTTGCTTGCTCCATACTTTGCCTACTAAAAACCTTTACAGTAACCATGGAGATCAAAAGTGCTTGATTGGAAAGGTACAGAAGTCACACATACTGAGAAATGGCTGGATTTGCCTGTTGGTTTCAGTGTAATCCTGGTCGTGACTGTACTAAGTGTTGTGTTTCAGTTTTCAACTTCCCTGCAAACTGGCTTTAAAAGAATTTTATAGGAGATTACCACAGAAAAAAGATGTGGAGAGATACCCATGCAGTTGCTACATGACAACCTTTTATTCTGCTGTAATTTGTTGGCATTTTTGATCCCAAAAAAGGAAACAACAGACTTTGGATTTTCTTACATGTGTTCAAAATCCAAATTTCTTTATTTTCCATCCAATTTAAAAACACAAGTGTTGTAAACTGAAGAGCAAACCTAACTGTTTCAATAACCTTTAGTCTCATGTATCTTTTAAATTATACAGTGCAAGTGTATTTTGCATATCAGTGCTGAGTGCACTTTAGAGAGGACATCTGTTGAAGTACTTCCAACAGGTCTTTATAGCACCATATAATCTGCTGTCAATTTAACTGTTTAGAATCATCCAGTGCTTAGAAAGTAAACTGATAAAGTTTCTATTTCATCTATTATTCCCAAAAACAAAAATAAATCTGGAAGCTTATGTAATCCTACAGAATTAATGTAAACAATGAATTACCAGACACTTGATTTTCAGTTATTCCAGTTTTGTGAACCTGACTGATGAATTGCTACATGATCCTTCTGTAATGGCACGGTTTAATTCAGTGGCAGGAAAACTTCACAGACATGTTGAATGAAACTGTCTCTCTCACTTATCCTTGAATTGTCCAAGTCTCTTTCAGCAAGATTTGGTGCTGAGCCATCTCCTAAGACTCATTTTCAATTCATAATTGAAGAGAAAAACAGTGACAAACACGAGTGCTGGCAGAGCCACAGTACAACACAACTGGAACAACAAGGCCATGAGGAAGCAAGAGGTAACCGAGGTATCTGGAACAAACCAAAACTACACTAAACACAAGAGAGCAGCTTAGCCCCACAACACATTTTACATTCTTTCAATACTTGATTGGTCTGTTTTGTACTGACACACAATTCAGGATTTATTCAGAATTAAAGGAATACACAATCTGATTAGACATGAAGTACACGAACCATTCATGCACTGACAAATGCTGCTGCTGTTGTTTTTTTCACAGGTAACACCGAAGCAGCCGTGTCAGAATGGCACTGGGTTGAAATGAAAGTGATGCTGGTACTTTACCACTTCTGGTAATTGTTACCTACAACAGTCAGTGACCATCTGCTCAACATTGCAAGAGGCTTGTTTTCCAAACATGAGTTCCAGTAAGTCTGAATGCATTAGAGAGATCACATGGTGTATTTCTGGAGAAAGCGGTCAAATGCGTCATAAATCGCTTGTCTGAAAAAAGTTAAGGAGAAGAGAATTTGTATAATTTGTGACAGGGCAGATAAAAGTGGCATCTTTCCATATATTTACAAATACATTTACAAAGCTATCAACACAATTCCAAAACAGTGTTCAATAAAAATATGTTATCAGGTGCTATTTTCTCCTTCCTTCATTTCTGAGAACTCTCACTTCAATCCAGTAATATATTTATGCTTCAGGAATGAGTGGGATGATTTTCCAACTTTAATGAAAGTGCAAATATTGCTGGATTAGGAGCTTTCTACTCAAACACATCAGAAATGTGTTAGAGACATGCATAACTGAAAATTTTTGAGCAGCTATCATAAAAATAAGGCTGGAGTTTTAAATAGCAATAAACTAGTGGTTAGCATACATTGACCCAACATAATACTATTCTTTTTTGTTGTTGCTTGGACTTCCTAAATGGTGTGTACAGTCTTACTGATTCCTTATATATTAAAATTAACAGCACTAGTACTTAACTTTTTGGTTACAGAACTGCACTCATGTAACTGATTACAGAACTGCACTCATATAACTGATTGATGTAACTGTCTTTAGAAAATCAATATCTAATATTACTAAGGCACAAATTCATGCAAGTACGCAAGCTTACATTTTAATTAAATCTAAAATTTAATTTTAAACTTTTCTGTTTCCCTTACCTAAAGAGTGCTTGTTTGAAGAGGTAGGCACTGACATGACCTCCATCCAGATACCTGATTTCACACCCTGGCCAGATCTCTTGGAGGCTGCGCACCCCAGTTCGAGGAATGTACGCATCCTCCTTAGCTTGTACAACTATGATTAAACTTGGGTCAACTGGAACTGAAGGAAAACAAAGCAAAACTGAATTTATCTGCGGCCAGAAATAACAACAGCTGAGATTTCTGTTGTAAAAATGCTATTTTTACAAAAAATTAAATTATTCTAAGCTTTAATAAAAGTACATGTCTAAAGTTTCCAGCAGAATTTATCTGGTTTTTGATGTTACAGTATTAAGGTCATCAGCCTAAAAGCAAACTAACCCTTCCCCTTCCTGCCCCCAAGGCAGAAAACTTCACAAGTCTTTGAGGAATGACAGGAAAATTCTTTCCTCTTATCAACAAAACTCTATAGCATTCATGTCAGTTCTTTGAGGTCCCTTTTAACCAGCAAAAAGAACACTGAAATTCAACAGACTGGAAGCTTCTTTTATTTTTTCCCCTCAAGGAGGGAAAAACACAACTTTTCATACAAGAGGTCAGAAAGTACAGCCTATGTTCACTTTCTTTTCTGTTTCCTATATGGTTTACTTGCACCATAAAAATCCCAACATATTGTTATACATATTTATTACTCATAACCAGAATTGCACCAATCAGATTACTAGCGTGAATAACACCAATATGATGCTGAGAAAAATACCACCAAAATTATGTTGAACACAGAACATTTCTCTCTTCAAAAAGAAAATATGTGATATGTTAGAGAGTGACCAGCCAAGATGTCTGGCAGTGGGGTGTCACCAATAATTTAAACCCTTCCTTCTTTCATGCTAAATCATGTATAGAAAATATATAATGCTAAGATAAATTCAACTCTTCCATTCAGTTTTCCATGAAACCTGAGTGTTAGGCAGATTTTCTGAAGCTCCTCTCTGGCCTCACTCCAAGGATACCCTGGCAGAGGATGCTAAGTCTCCCAGAGCATGACGAAACCTGGGAGACTATTGACATGATGGACTCCATCACTTTGACAAGTGCGTTAGGATCACAGATCCTTTACAGTTCCAGGAAAGGTCAGTGCTTTAGCTAAGTGATACCTGGATAAGTCTAGATAACTAAGAATGTCTGTACTTCGAATAAACCTTACAGGGCTCTTGCTGACTACTGAAATAACTTTGAAAGCTTAAAGGAAAGCACTTCATTGGGTATTTGTCACAAAACACCTCTGGCTTGCAGTGAAGGAATCTACACTAGATTCCTTTAATTGTGTGTTTCCTTTTATTTAATATTTACTTAAATTTAAATAATTGTAGCAATGGAGTACTCAATGCCAGAATTAAAAAATGAGGTGGCACAGGGGCTCCAAATCAAGAAGGTTTTGACATTAAAAGACAACTCTGTCTGAAGTCAAAGCATGTTGTGGGAGATGCCTTCAGCAGGTACATGCACAGACAAACCATGGACTGCCACAAAAGGAATTCCAAACCCCCACTCCAGCAGAACCTTTTAAGGCTGCTCTAGGAAGCAAGCACTTGTTTGCATTGCTGAAAGGGATTTGTCCTGAACTCCAAGGAATGCTGTACTACAGCTCCCTCTATATGCTATGCCTGTCCTGGGGAAACTGTATTCACCAGACTGCACCACCCCACAGGGACATCCCTTCTACCTGAAGTCAGTATGAGATTTCTGCTTTATGGCATCTACCTGAATCTGCTGGAAAAACCTTATTAGGAGATTAATCAGATCTAGGTGTTACATCACATAAGTGTTTTCTTCCTTCAGATAATACAAATTTGCACTAATTCATAGCTGAAATGAGCCACAGCAAGGCAGAGGAGAAATGAGGAAAGATACTGATGGGCAAATTTTTAATTCACTTTGTCATTAGTTGGCCATCAAGAAGGAACAGAAAAACAATTAGGAAATTGAGTAGTAAATAGACACTACTGAGTAATGCTCGCAATGTTTCCATATTTGAGCAAAGGTGCCAGCAGGTTTACACATGGAAAATGAAGAAAATACCTTTCCCTCCGCTGTATTTTATTCAGCTTTCCAAAGTGCACATTGAAACAAAGAGATACATACCTGGGAAGTTACCTACATGGGTACATTCATCCATTACTCCTTTCATGAACATTAAGGATTCTCTCTGTAAAGTGTCACTCCTTCTTGTATTTATCCTGTGTCCTTGTGGGCTGGTTAAGTTTTTATTGCTACTGCTACTGGTTGAAAAGGTTTGATTTATGCACTGCATTTTAGGAGCATCTTGTATTAAGAGTCTTTCTGAAGAGGCACTTAGAGCACTTCTGTTCGTGCTAAAGCTGTGAACAGCTTCCTTAGATAAAGTATCATTCAAGGACTCAAAGCTGAATATTCTGGAAGTCATGTCCATATCCTCCAGACTGTCCACACTCTCAGGGAAGTTTTTAACAAAGTCTTGTCCCATCTTGAAAGAATCCGTCTAAACAAAGACAACAGATCATTTATTAAGGGTTTCCCCATTAAACCAATTGGTTATTCTTATTTTTAAAATGAACTCATTATTAAAAAAAATTAAAAATATACAAACAGCACTGCTCACTTGTTATTTTCAGCTTGCAGGTCATTCAGTTAAATCCTCACCATCATAACCTCTTGATAATTTCATTCTATATTTCTGTCAGCTTAAAAAATGTAGGAATACTTATATATACAGAAGATTATTATATAAATAATTCTTTTTCTTTTTATAATAAACTCTGAATTTATAATTACAGTCATTTAAGCTTAAATGATCTAATTATAATAATAGAAAAATAAACATATGTGAGCAGGTCTAATGTTAGGTTTAGAACTGAAAAATCAACTGTCTCTAAATAACAGGAAGACACAAGCTAAACATCTTTAAATGTTTCTTCTTTTCATTTTGTCTTCTCCATCAGTGTAGCTGGAGTGTATATGACTTAAAAATGACAAGTGCCCAAGTAAGAACTATCTGCACCCCTGCTCCTCTTCTCCTGCTGTAAGGTATTAAAAAAAGAACAATCACAAAGCAAAGAATCTTGGGGGGAGGCAAAAGGCATTTATCAGAATTTTGATTGAATACATTTTAGGTTGCAGATTACACCAAGTGTGATCAAAGGAAAACCTTGTAGCAAGGGCTACACTTAACACTCATTATACAACCAAAATATTAGTTTTGTTTTTCATGTTTTTCCTTCAAAGAATAAACTTATCAAAAGCATAAAGAAACAACATGCAAGTATGTTTTAGCTAACAATTGTCTAATTTAGTGGAAGTAAAAAGAAGTTACCTGTTAGATTTTCACATGTAAATTTTGGCAAATAGGGCAAATAAACCATACTTACTCCACAATATTCAAGCATTTGAATGATTTCTTCTTCATAAACAGTTTGTGTAAAATACTGTTTCTCCAGCTCTCTCCAGTTCACTGCCTTGCTCAACACACCCTGAGATGATAAATTAAAGCATTCACTGCACAAGGAAAACCCAGAGGTCATTCTAAAATAATGATACATGCAGAAATTTGACCTGTTCCTCTCCCGATTTTTTCAGTAGAATTCTGTTCCCGGACAGCCCTCAGAATTATTGCAATCAAAGCATAAGCACATATTGTAACACAGGACATGGAATCCCACCTCCCTTGTGGCCAGCCCAAATATTTTAACTTACATTTCTGATTACAGTCTAATATATTAACCAAAATGTATTTTGTAATTTGTTAATTACCGTAGTAAAGACTGCAGAGGCTGTTGACCAGGAAAGACATGGAATCAATGGCAATGGTTTAGGCCAGTTTGTCACTGCTAGTGAAGCCATCTAGAATCAAAAGCACTTATTACACATTTTAATATTGAATTCACAATATGATAAGAAGAACTCTTCCATCTTCAATTTCTTTGTTTATGTGGTATCTATGAAATATGTGGTGCTGAAGAGTTAAGGACTGTGGCAGCTGGATACACTTTCACCTCTTTAGAAGTTACTATCCATTCTCCAGTGATCTTTTTAAAAATAAACATTGCTCTGGAAAGGATTCATTTCAAGGCTGAATGGGTTTTGGTAAGAATTCCCAATGGAATATTTAATTAATATTCCATTAATTATAATTCAATTAATTATAATTTTTTGTAATTCTGTTCATTATAATTATAAAAACTAATACAAGCTATTAGTTGTTTAAAACCATAAAAAAAACTTTCTATAAAGCTTTTCACCAAACTCTTGCAAGTGTATTTTAAGGCAAAAGAAAGGCAATCTATGAGAAGGATTACAAAATTCTGTACTTTTAAAATTTGTGTACTGGAAACAAAATGTGAAGGAGAAGTAACTCAACATGTTAAGTGGATTTTTTTTCTGCCCTTTAACTTTGAATTATTACTTTCACATCCATTCTCAGAACGTATTTGTGTGACTATTCTGTTTATCCTAGAAAAAGCCAGAGCAAGGGAGTGCAATGTGCAGAAGTTCCCTGTATGGTATGTTCTTCTTGACAGATTTTATTTTACTATTGCTTTAAACAAAACCCCTTAATACAAAAGACCTCGTGTCTGTGCCAGATGTTCTAATAAGTGGATTTACACAACTGAACTATACTTCTATTCTAATTATTTTTATTAATAAAAAGTTACAAGAATGCCACGTGTCTATGTTCTGATTCTCTCCTGTAGTATAACTCATTCCCGTTTAGTAGAACTGAATCAATGCTTATAACCTTCTGTTGTAAAACATATTCTGTTGAGGATCAACATCAAATGTTATTTATTTCCCAGAAGCTGCTGATTCAGCAGGGTGATGTTGATGTAAATCAAAGATGCTTTGTACCTTTATGACATTTAGAGTTCTAAAACTGTGCTTTAGGGGAATATTTTCCTTTCAGTAAATGGTACCATTACCAACATTATTTACTGAGCTCCTAACAACAAACGAAGGTTTTAGTAAGCTTTGCACCTGTGTCTCACAGATCTATGATAATCTGTAGAGACACAAGCAGTAACATTTTAAGTGTGTATCAGTCTTTCAAGCACCACAGTAACACACTGCTGGTTTAGTATGAATATGCACAGTGTCACACAGAAAGTGTTATCCATCTCACCACAAATCTCTGAGCAGTACCAATGATCAGGGGGAAAAAAGAGATGAGTTAAGAACAGAACTGACAGCACAAGTCACCTCAATTACAACATGCCTACGAAGAGGGGGTATTTCATACAATGCATTAAAACACAAAGGTTTAAGTGAGAAAAAAGGAGGAAAAGAGGGAGAATTAGCTATCGATCAGTGCAGACTTTCTTTCAGCAAACATTTCTGCCCCCCATCCTTGTGGGAAAAAAAACAATTATGTGAGAAGTTTATATTCTTATTAAGCCTGCTGGGAGATGGCTGACAAAGGGCTCTATGATTTGTCAGTACATATTAAGGATTATACTAATTCAGCACCACAGAACATGAGAATTGCCAACAATTTGTTTCTCATGACTCTAAGTGTTTATTTTAAAGTACTTCTGAGATCAACACTGTAAAACAAATTATTTCTGTATGCTACATGATCAAATGAGAAGTTAAAACAAAAATTACTGAACAGGAGATATAAAAGCTTACATGTCCTCCCATGGATATTCCAGTCATCCCTAGTGGTCCATAGCCTTCTCTCTCTAGCCAGTGCAAAAGAGCTGCCGATTCTAGAATTAGAGCTCCTCCCATCACAAACAGGTCCGAGACATTTTTTAAACATGACCGTCTTTTCTCCCCAGAAAAGGAAAATATAGGGTTTATTTTCTAAGATTAGACTCTGACAGTTCTTATCATTCTATACATTTATACACAGCTTAATCCCAACCCCAGAGAATTTTGGAGCTGAACTCCTGTTGATTCAACAGGAGGAAAAAGCAAGCCCAGATTTACCGGCACTTGTAATTTTTCATCCAAATGAGGATGAGAAATAGACACCTGCCTGTTCTTTCACTGTAATATCACTGACAGCTTGGTCTTTTGGAACCAGTTATTACCAACATTAGCATCTCATTAGTAGTACTATTCTGTCCTGTGAAGTTGTAACAGATATTTTAGAAATAGAATCAAAGTGCTACACTCCTAGGCATACACTATCTCGTTTTCAGAAACAATTTTTTTTTTTCTTTTCTTATTTACCTGTTTTACATCACTGAAAAATTGCACACAACATTTGAAGAGCAATCAGTATGTCAGCTTTGGAAGCACTCATCAGTGTCACTGTAAGACTGAAACTGTAAAGTGGGAAGTTTGTCACGGTTCTGAGAAATTCAGGCAGCGTACTGCAAAGCATTAAAACACAGAAGACACACAAAAAAGTAGAAATCTATTTGGCTGAGCCATCAGAGGGACTCTAAAAATAATAGACCTCTAAACTGGGGAGGGGGACTGAGTATTTTCAGTACCACAGGCAGGTTACAAAGGGCTCCTGGCCTCTCCTGCCAGCATGCCACCATCACATTTGCGACACTCTGAAGCACAAGGACAAAGCTCACTGTGAAGTCACACAGAAATGAACATAGCTGCTGCAGACCAGCATTTACAGGCTAATGCAATTCTTTCCTACAGCTTTGTTATGAAATTCCTCAGCTCTCTGCAGCTGCTGTATTTACTGAACACTGTTACCAGCATATTAACTAAACCCACTGGTGCTGCATAACCCTGGATTGGAGAGTGACAATTACCTGTTGGGGTATCAGACTGAGCACCTCCCCATTGAAACAATCCTCCTCTACATGGCACATGATCTACTAAGCTGGTATGCTGGACAACTGAGAACAGAGTTATTTCATTTATTCTTCTACATCAGATCACCCATGACTGGAAATAAACCTACTAATGTATTCCAGCAAACGGTTTCCCCCTCACTTTCCTATAATCTTACATAAATCACCTTCTCTGTGTCGTCTAGTCATGTAAAATGTCCAAGTTAGGATTAAAAAGGATTAAAACACCAACACATATTTGGACTGGCAGAAATATTGGGAGACTAAAAGCACAGCTTTGCTTCAGACACATATCCTGTTGAACTCTGATAATAATTCTGTGGTTTGGAAAATGTGAAAAAAATAGACTGCCTAATTAGGCTTCTAAATTCACATTTAAGAAACTGACTGGAGGAACAAATCCTGTAAAATACCAAATATTGCATAGCCTCCACTGACTAACCACTGAGCAACAGTAGATTTATTCATGTCTGAAAATCCTTAAAAGATCTTGGAAAAGCAAAATCCTAGCAATTATAATGAAAATACAGTATCTGAGCAAAGACTATTACAGCTGACTGAAATATAAATGCAGCACTTGTACATGTGCAGTTAGTTGTGAGTCAGGAAAATAAAATGGCCCTTGCTTGTACTCACTCAAGTTGTTTGCATCTCACGCCATACTGCAAGTTCAACTTGTGCAAACTTCCCTGATCCCTGTGATCTCCTAACACAACACCCAAAGCAGTTTAGCAAAGAGCAAACAATTTCACACTAGCAGGTTACAAGTGGTTTTTTAAGTGGTTTTTTTCTTAATAAGCTATCAAAGTTTAGACAATTTTTGGCTCAAAAGAGAAAAACAAGAAAAGTGATATTTTAAAAAGACAGTATCCATAAATGTAACAGGAATACTTACAATTGATCCTTAGGTTTTCTACAGCCATGTAAAAGACTCCCGTTAAAGAAAGTAAAAAAGCCTTTATAAAACTGGTCACTAAACCAAAATAAATAAATAAAATAAATAACATACATAAATAGCACAGATTAATTGAAATTTGAACTTAAATTTCCAATGTTAAACTGCCACTAAATCAAATTCAATCTATTTTGATGATGCAGTTTGGAACATATTACTGTTGTCAAATACATGGGTAGGAAAAAAGTGTAACCCAAGATCCTATTTAATGGATCAGAATAATACTGTTATATAAGATGACAGAACAGATTAACTGTTTTTTTAGAAAAACCACCCAAATCTTAAGTGGTAATAGCAAGTTTCTCAAAAGTTACCTGGGGTGGTACCACAGAACTGTGTTTCATGTAATGGTCATTCTTTCTTTGCTTCTACCCACTGGGAATGGATCGAAAAAGTAGGTATTTTATGAGTGTGGTAAGTCTTCTACCTTCCAGAGAGGACATTAGCAATAACTATTGTGTTTTCCACAAAAGGATATAATAAGGATTTTCTAGCAACAGGGAAGCCATACAGGCTTCTTTAATCATTGGCCGTGCCATTAATGTGCGTCTTCTCCAGAAGTGCTAAAGACAAGATGTACAAACAATATATGTAAGACAAAATTGATAATTTAATTTCTCAGTAACTATCAATTTTCCATTTTATACACTCACATGATCTCCAGTGCCTGCTAAATGAATGCACACAGGTCTGTGCTTGCTGTTCCATCTTCTGGGTATGATGAACTGAAATCTGTGAGAAGTGAACACCTATTTTAGCAAAGTATATCTGTACAAGCTGCATCAAGAGAAACTAACTAAAAAAAAAGCCAAAAAAAACAAACGACATAATAAAGTATTTGTAACCCATGCAGGCAAACTGCCAGCAATTCAGCAACATCATTTTTCATCAACCCATTCAGCAAACAAAGGAATCTGAAAGTAGGACAGAAGAAAGGCCAAACAAGAAAAGGAGCCAAGATGAAAGATCATGTTCCTAAAAAAACTACTACCTCATCATCACAATTTAAATTTTGCAGAGTGGAGAAATGCAACTTCAGATAAAGAGCAGCCTAAACAAGCATGTCCAGCTCTCCTACGCATCATTGCTATTTTTCTCCTGAAGGCACAACAGCTGAAATTGAAGATTAAGATCAGCAATAAATAAAAAAAAAAAAAATCAAAAACATACAAACCATGAAACTATTCTATAGACACAACATAAATCAATTAATGTCTTCTGCTGCTTACTTATCTATAATCTGAACTACTGGCAAAAGAATCCCTTCTGAGCCACCAGTATTTTCTCCACAAGATGGAGCACTGCTACCTACAACAGTGTTACACTTCAGGAAAAACATTCACTCAATGCACAAGCATCTTGAGGGAAATTTGTACAGCTTTTCAAAACTGTCACAATACTGGCCAAAGTAACAATTATACTAACTTGGCTACAAAACACAAGAGAACATAGATAAGGAAACAACGACCATATTGTATTTTCAAATATTGTACTAATTAATTTGAAAATGTTAACAGTTTCTTTCTCTAACCAGTGGAGAGGAGGAATAGAACTGATATCTTGACTATCAACCTTTTTCTCACAGTCCTTAATGTTACGTGCTTAAGCACACATATAAAAACACCAACCAGTGTTACTGACAAAATTTACAACATCAGTATCAACTTGATCTGACAAACTTTTATGTTTATGTTATTAAACAAACAAAGTCTGGGAAGAAAAATTCATCATGACAGTTTAGCTCAGAACTAAAAGCAAGCATAAATTATGCACCCTTTGCAAACCAACTCCTCATCTGCAAAGCAGTCTTAGTGTGAAACCAGCACTGTTAGGGATCATCCAGCTTTCTGTGAGCATGCTTTTTTGTGTTGGCCAAGTAAGAAAGGCACCAGATTCTCTTGCTGCAAGTAAATGAACTTGCTACTTCATCATACATACAACATTTTTGTATTCAGTGTAAACGGAAAGCTGGAATGGCTCCTTCAAAAACAATATAACACACTTTTATATAAACAGCTTCTCCTGCTGCATATAAAAAAATGACTACTGTTCTTCATTTCCAGCATCCCACTCGTGGAAAAAAAGAAACCAATAACACAAAAACTCCAGGGTATTCCACAGCTTTATGCAGTATGACTTCTACACTCGAGAGGAAACAAACCCAGAAAAGTAATACTTTGCCAGTGGATTTTTTTTAAAATACACAGATTGAACTATCACATGAATAAGATTTATTTCCACTTTTGAAAACAAATCTGTTTTAACACATTAGTACAAAATACCCGCAATTTGAAATATTTTACAGATAATTTGCATTACAATCAATTAGTTGCACAATACAACTATTTATAGACAATTATTTCTCTGCAGCACTTATTTCAGAAATACCTCTTGGTTTCTCTTACCTTGCTACAAGAGATTCAACTGGCAGGATTCCTGGGACACAATGAGCCAAGGGGGAAATGAAGTGTCCCTCAAGGATTTTACAGTCGGATTGCCCCTCAACCTGCAGAGAGAATGGGACAATAGCAATAAATATAACATCAGTGTTCAACATCAGCTCCGAAAGAAAATATCTTAAAGTAGAATTTGTTATAGGATAAAATATAGAATTTGATATAGGATTTGTTATAGGATATAGGATTGATATAGTAGAATTTGATATAGGATTGCTTTAAGAACACCCAAAGCTGAAGTCTACTCCTCAAACATAGGGATACATATTATCAACAGGGTCAAAACACTTGCTTCCAACTTTGCTTTTATTAAATAACTTTTTACAGGAATCAAAGAAAGGTGTAATGCTATCCCATTTTAAATACATTCAAAAAACACATACTAAGTTTTGAACACTTTCCGAGTTTTAATATTTGAAATCTCACTCCCCAACTACTGCACTACTGGGGAAAAAAATAATATCTGTACACCCACTGCTTTAGTCTCTGTTTCCTTCCATTCTCTGCGAGTAGCCTATAAAAATAGGCTGGTGCTAAATACCAAGTTATTACACCTTTATAAACTATTATGAAACCAAACGTAGTTAAATCACATCATCCCTTGCCTTTAAGTACCTTGTCAATGAACACTGGGTAATCTTTCGAAACCAGCGTCTGGCATTTTTCCCTGTTTCCAATAATCTTTCTGAATTCAAATATTCTGTTGAAAGGAAACAAGTAGAGAAGATTCAACTTTTAATCTAAAAAAAAAGAAGAGACATATTTATATAAAATTTCAGGAGCTAAAGTAAGCCACAAAGAAAATAAAAGTTACGAAGCCAGCTTTGCATTTACAGGTTAACCAGGCCACTGTAAGGTAGGCTCAGGTACCTTGCTGGGGAACAGAAGCTGAAAATCTGATTGCTTTCTTCTGCTACTTAAATGGGTTGCAGAGCCACACAGAGAAAATGAAACAAAACTCTTCTCAGAGGTGTACATGAATGGACAGGATTACTGAAGGACATGAATACTGAAGCGGCAATGGTTGTCTGTTGCAATGTAAGAAATCCCTACTGGAGCAAAGTGGGGATTTTTTCACAATAAAGCACATGGAAAAACAGCCCAGGGAAACTATAAATTATCTTCATCCTCAAGGGACTTTCAAATGAATTAGGTGCCAAGTTGAAGAAACAAGGAAGTCAGCTTTATTTCGAAGAGGGATTTTGATTTGATGCCCTCAAATTGGCCCACTGAATCTTGAATACTCTCTGCCAAGGATAACTTGCTCATTCTTATGGTCATAAATATACACATCACCTGACAAGCTAGAACAGTTTTGAGTGAAAAGAGGAATGACCTGTTCACCTCCCCAAAACCAGAGAAAACGCAAAGAATGGAAAGAAAAGCCAGTTTATCACCCCATCAAAAATAGCTCCACTGTATAACCTTTGCTTTTCTTATACAGAACAGCAAGTGCATCAATTCTGAGAACATATGGCTAAAGGTGTGAGATGTGAACATGGAGGGTAAGCTAAACAAAGAGATGCTTTGCTTGACAATAAGTATTCTAAAAATAAAGCATTTATCTCTTTTTTTCTACAGTTAGGTGGATACTAAAGGCTAAATCTTGCCTCTGTTGAGGAATTTCAACCCTTGCTGATGACTTGAGGATGAAGAGTTAGGATATTAATATTCATCACATCAAGGGCACGCACATAAAATTTCAGATTACACCTAGGAAGGATAGTCTGTCATTCAATCTCATTTAATGCCTGAAGTAAAAAAAATAGTAATAACTTAATGGAACTTCACAGAGATGAGTTAACAAACAAAAATAAAAACCCTCCTTCCACTAGCCAGGTTGAGGAGTCAGGAGGAGGTAATATTCTTCTTTCTTCATCCAGGTGAAGCCTGGCAGCTGGAGAACAGCTCATCTTCTTCCCACTGGGGGGCAACATATAAAATAAAATTTTCTTCCCCTTTTCAGACCTGCATGCTTGCCTCCTATTTCCCCCACCATTTTTGATCTCTTATGAGAGGGCCTTTCTCCTGAATGAAGAAGGAGGAACTGGAGCTGATATCACTGTTACCACCAGCAACACCCCCTTATTGCCATTTGGTGTGAGTGTGATCAGCCTCCAGAGCCAGGCAAGCTTTGCACTGGTCAACAGCAGCATCAGGCAGAGGCAGTGAAAACTCACCATGTCTCACCAAAAATCCAAAAGTCTTTATCAGAGAGACAGTTTTGATAACATTAAAATATACCATTTCGGCTACACACACAGAATAGAATACAGAAATGCTGTAAGCAAAACAAACCCCACTATTTTTGGTGGGGTTTATTCCAACCAAAGCCAAGGTTCTCATTTTGCAGGAAAGTCTGCTATGTAAGAGAAAAAATCAACTGAAGATAGACACACAAAGCAATCCAAGTGCCATATCCAGATCAGATCTTTCACGTGGACTTAAAAACAAAAAACCAAGCTCCCACAAAACTCCACTGCTATCTATGGTGCAGAAAATTTTATTTCAGTAGTTTTCAAAGTTTTCTTTATTGATTTTCAGATACATAAGAATGAGCTTATTAAATGCAGATTTATAATTTCCTATTTAAATACTGCATGATGTAGAATATATATATTCAGTCACTTCATTTCTAAACTTAAGAAATCCAAGTGCTCAACTTCCAGGTGTTACTCTCATTAGTAATTAATAAAAATATTTAAATGCTTAAAAATTAAGAGGTACTTCAATTTTTTTCTTATTTTCAAGACACCTTAAAAGGAGGTTTACTTCTTTGGGCTATGAGAGGAACTTCTGATTAAATCTTACACTTCTAAAACTCACTAGGAAGTTACAGACAGATAGCAAGAGCCACTTTAATGTTAAACAAAACAATTCTTCTGCAGAAATTCAGCAAGTTTTGTTTTCAGAAAACACTTCCAGAGATGCTGTTTGAAGGATGTCATCATACATACATAAGTCAAAAACATAATTGGACACATAGACATTCTCTCAAGAAGAGCCTCTTTAAACAGAAAAGAAATAGGAAATCACTTTAAGATTTCTTTTAAATCCAGTTACTCCCTTGGTTTGGAAACACATGATTTCCGGAACAAAACAAACACTTTTGGTATTTTAAATACAGGATGGCAATTACTGTTGCTACTTCAACGGTTGGGTTTTTTTCTCCTTTAATGCAACATATTATTTATGCTGTTACTTTTTAACAAGTCACCTTTTCAGATCCTCTGGCTTTCCCCATCCTCTGATGAAAAGTTTAGTGAGGAGAAGCTTTCGGTACAAGACATCTAATTTACTTACACCCATTAGCAGCACACTGTCATCTGGGGAAAAAGCAGAGGTAAAAACAAGGCAGTTAAAGGGGTTGTCTACATGAGGGGCAAATTCATTGATTGTAACAAAAAGTATTTTCTTATTCTGGTTTTTGCATTAAGGAAAAACCATCTAATTTATTCCAAGAAAATTAACCTTGATATTCAGGTCAACTTGTTTTGAACAAAACATAAAGGCAGTTAATACAACATGTAGGAATTTAAAATAGTTAATTATAACCAGATATTCATTACATAATTGATGACAATCTGACTGAAGAGGCACATCAGGTCACAGAACTCTATCTTCAACCAGTCCTAACTGTACTTTACTTGAACCAATAAAACAAAGAGTGGCACTGATCTGCGTTCTCTCAGTGCAGCTACGATGGCAAAACATTTCAGCGAACACAGGCTTTCATGGACACATCTCAGAATGGAAGCTTGAAACAATGTTTGGGTTTGAACAACAAGAAAACTTCATCTCTAGCTACTTAAGAGGAAAGGAGAGGCAAGAGAAGAAGGGAAAGAGAAGGAGGGAAAAAATGTAGTTCCAGTCACTGTTGCAAAGAAAGCTTATTTTTGTAATATTGTCTTCATTGGTGTGTTAAACGTATATCATGATCGTCATTTTATCCATTCCTTTCCAATTTTGCCATTTCTTATGGTTTTCAAATCAATACTCCTCCCACTCCCTTCAGGGAAGAAATCACACCCTCAAAATCCTTGCCAATGTCATTTCTCTTTCAATAAATACACCACCTCAAATAGAGCTAAATCAAACAAGATTTTAGGCAAGGTGAGTATTATTTTCAAAGCAATACTTACTGAAGTGAATAGGGAGCCACTACTGAGCTCTTCCAATGAGGAAGGGAAAAAAAAAAAACCAACCAAAACTAAACGCAACTAAAAAGGAGAATTTAAATCTGGTTTCTTGGTCAGCAGGATACAGGTCACTCAATTCAAAAAAAAAGGTCCACGATCTGGATACACCTAAGAAAACAGCAGATTTAATAATCAAAGACTTGGTTAGTAAGTTCATTTCAGGCATTTTCTAGTATTTCCAAACCCCTCCATACTCAATGCACTCCATACTAAATGTACTCAACAATCGCGTCACACTCCAAAACAATTTAATTTAATTTATGGTTGTTTTTTTAAATTTTATTTTAATCCAAAAAGCATTTATTTTGCCACACTCCAATATGGTCACTCTTAAAATAAATTTGTATGAATATAACAGGTTTAAATTGTTGTCAGATTAATAAAAACATTCCTCTGCACTTCTAGAAAGTCAATACTTAAGAATCAATATACAGAGAAAAGAGAACTCTTAAAAACCTAGAATAAACTACTATCAAAACAGATTATAGAGAACTTAAGGTACTTGAATATTAGAACAAATATCCTAGAAAGCCACAGTGGCTCCAGGATGGTTCAGTCACTACAGGGCAAAAATAGATACACAAAATGAGCAGAAAGTCATAGTGGGGACCTTCTGTTTTGAAAGCATGACATTGTAGATTTTGCTTTGAGTCCAAAGTCTGGCCTGATGAACTCTCTGCTGTACCAAGGGAGTGCCAAGACAACTTTCTAGGCAAGCACATTATATTTTAATGTAATATTGATCAGGGCAAAAAGAGTTCTCTCATCCTCTCTTCTGCTTCATTGATGGAATGGAGACTCTGAAGTAACTCAGGCCATTTCAATGAATCAGAACCAAGACAAAAGCACTACTGGAAAGAGTACAGGAAACACTAAAACAAACCAAAACAATATTCCAAGTATGTGAAGTATGCTGCATAGAACTTCTCAGAAATATGACTGAGATATAAAAATTTGGGAAGATGCCTCCTCTTGTATCTCTCTAACTAATGGGCAGGACACACTTCAGTCACTGCCCATCCATGCCTACAAGGAGAGACAATCACAAACACTTTCACTGCCAGAAAAGGCAAATCCAACTGTTGGAGGCTGAAGTTTTATAACTTCACGTTAACAGGCGTATTTCAGCAGTGAGAATTTGAAATGGACGAGAGAATCAGTAAAGGCTGCTCAGAATGAGACTCGATTTCCACCACCTGACAGCACACATGTCACATCCCGATCCCTCTGTGAGACAGGTCAGCTGGAAGCAGTGACCTGATAAAAGATGCTGTGGAGTTGCGCAGCCCAAGAGACAGTATCTGTGTTATGAATCTTGAATGAATACACAGTCAACACGGAAAGCTTTATATAATCGTGAGCTGTGAATGGAAACTGCAGCAGATACAAAAGCACACTAAGAAGAAACATAGAAGCGGACAGAAAATTTCATTCAAAATCCAACACATTAAAAACTAGCTATCGCTTTTTATCCAGTGCAAACAGCTTCAGTTACAAGAAAAACACCCCCGGAAAGTACATGAGGCCTTCATTCAAAGTCCACAGTGTAGTTTCTATTCTATACATGGATGTGAAAAAGCTCCTACCCAGCAGGCAACCTGAAAAAACCACGGAGGTTCTGTTCTAGAAGGAGGAGTTGTCAACTTCCCTACCCCCTCTATTTAAATACCTATCTTACAATTAACGCCAGGTCCTTTTCTGATAGAAGAAATGACTGCTTAAAAATCAAAGAAATCACAACGAAGTCACGGCAAGGCAGACACAAGCCCCACAAAAACTCCACACAACGGGATGGACACGCAGGAGCCTGAGGATAAACAACGGGGCCTAAAGCAGGGTGAGCAGCTCCCTGCAAGCCTGACCCGAGCACTCAGAGGGGACAGGTGGCATTCCCGATGCCAAATCTCTCCAATCGCCCCCTCCGAGCCCTGCCCCAGTGGCGAGAAGCAGAACACGGCCGACACAGACACCGCGGCCCCCCCGCCCCGCTCAGCAGCACCCCGCGCCCCGAGCCCGCCTCCGAGGCCGGGCAGTGCCGTGAGGGGAGCCGCGGCAGCTCTGCGCTCAGCGGGAGCCGCTCCCTGGGCGGGCGGCACGGCCACCCCCGGCCCGGCCCGGCCCGGCCCGCGAAGGTCACTCGCTGCTCACCCGAAGCGCTGCCAGTGCCGAAGCACCACATGGGAGGGCGGGAGCGGGAACCGGAGGAGGAGGAGGAGGAGGGGAGGGCGCAGGGCGGGACGGGACGGGACGGGACGCGCCTCACGCGCGCGGGCCTGGCGAGGGCGCGTGCGCGCGCGGGACCACCCCCCACAGCGGGCCGCGCGCGGGAGGCAGCCGGCCCCGCCCCCCCGCCGCGCGCGTGACTCGCCCCGCCCCCCCGCCGCGTCTCGCGCTCGGCCCGGCTCGGCAGGGCCCCGGCCGGCAGCGCCCCCCAGCGGCCGAGAGGCTGCTGCGCGCGCCGTCGCTCTGCCGCTCGGGCGCCCCCTGGCGGTCTGGCGGGTCCCGGCGCTGCGGGGCCATGGCGGCCGCGGGCTGCGCTCCTCAGGCGCGTCCCGACGGGCGGGAGCCGCTGCTGGGGTCCGCAGAGGCGGCGGTGGACGAGGAAGAGGAGGAGGAGGAGAGCAGGTAGGGGCTTGTTGCGCTCGGAGGCGGCGCCAGGAGCTAGGACGCCCCCGCCGCGAGTGTCCCGCGGAGCCCGCGGGGTGCCTGGTCCCTTGCCGCCCCTCCCGGCAGCCCGGGGCTGAGGCGCTGCCCTGCCGGGTCCCGCCGAGCCGCCGCCGTGGGTCTCGCACCGTGCCGGGCCCGCCTGCGGCAGCGGGCCCGGCGCTGCTTCCCTCTGCGGGAAAACACAAACCCCCTCGCTTGGGAGTTCCTGAAAGACACCGAACAGCGTTCATGTGCGGCACAGGTCAGGGTGTTCAACAGCAGCAGTTCGGCGCTCGGGTTTGTTTTTTCCCTTCTGACGGCAAAACAAGTGTCTTGAACTTAAAATCGCAGATATGTCTAAGTGTAGGTATGACTTAACATCAACAGCGTTTATAAACTGTGTTCAGGCATCTGTATGCCTATAACCTGAGTGTGCATCATTTGATGGAGATTACTTTGTTTGTAACTGAGTTCGTAACTACTAATTTTTTTCAGCCCTTGCAATCTGCAGCAGTATCTTTTACACACAACTTTTACATTATTGTATATTGTTGTTTTTTCATCATGAAAATAGACTGGCTGTAGCTTTTAGTCAAATCAATAGCTGCCCAGGTTTGTGGTTCTTTTAAGGTTACAGATGTGAGGAAATATCTGGGGTTTTATGGTTTAAAGCACACTTCTTAAAGCCTTTATATGATGTGTGATGCCCCAAAGTGTCTATACAAAGAGTTTGCAGAATTGAAGACCTCCCTAGATCAAGATCAATTCTCTGTAACATTTGGTGTGTGATAGCATTTCTGTTATTTTGTTTGATTTGTCAGACTGGTGTTTTTCAGCAAAAAATAAATTCTTTATAGTCTTTGCTGAGTGGAAATCCACTCCTGCGTAACAAGTTACACAACTCTGTTGAGAGGTCTGTGAAAAATGTTGTTAGTGTCATATGGGAACAACTAGAAGAGGCTCTGATAATTATTTCTTTCTCTCTCTTGCTTTTTGGTTTGAAAACAGGGATGTTGTGGAAACACAGGAACATTATAAAAGCAGGTGGCGATCCATCTGGATTATGTACCTAACAATGTTTCTCAGTAGTGTAGGTGAGTAAACACATGTGGAATTCAATGTAACCTGTTTAATTAATATACTTTAGTTTGAAAATTACAGGGTTTTCTAAATATCAACTACACAGCTTCTTTAATGCTAGTGTTCTAACCTCAAAAAAGGTGTATTGTTTGATTCTTCAAAAAAGGATATATAAATCTAGCAAATCAAACAGTTACATCTAACAAGATAAGTAATAAAACTGGTTTTAGACAAAGTGGCATATTACAGGAAGCTGTGGTTTATGACTTCTTAATAGTTTGGTGATAGCAAGGTAAGGTTATTGCTCAGAACTGAGCAAAACAAAGGTCCCACTTTTATCATCCAAAGTGAAACAGAAATAATGTGGAGTTCTTAAGAGGTAAGATCTTTATGGGAATGTAAGCTGTATATTTCAAAATATGTATCAAAACTTGTTTTCTTCTACTGAACTTTGAATCTCCATTGCAGAACAAATTGAAATTTTATTCTTAAATAACTGCCCCTGAAAATAAGAATTCTGTTGATTTTTGACATGTCATGGTTTTCTGTGGGCCTCGCAATTATTTTGAGATTCATACAGGATACTTCAGTAACTCTTTTTTTTTTTTTATAAGTTAAAATCTCTTCAACTGATGAGTACAGATATGTCTGTATATCAAGAAATTCTTTTTACTTTGGGTACCTTGTCTTTCTGTTGGGAGGACAAGATATAAATTCTTTTGATTAGTGTGTATGCAGCTATAAAATTATGTTTTAAAAATAGTTCCTCCTGATAGGATGAATTACCACTCATTAAAAAAAGCTGGAAATGCACAGGTTTAGACTATAATACATTTAGAGGCAGAAGAATGAACCTTTACTAACTGTTTCAGGAAAGAAAATTACTGATAAAAATGACAAATAAAATAACTTCTGTTTTTACTGTGTTACAGGTTTCTCAATTGTAATTATGTCTGTGTGGCCGTATCTCCAAAAGGTTTGTAAATATGAGATTTTTAATTAGTAAGAACAGAAAACTGCTCAGAGAGTAGGTAATACAAAAACTGGCATTTTATTTAGAAAAAGAAAAAGTAAAGGGAAATGTGTGGCTTTAAGAGACTTATTCTGCCATCCACTTAGATGGCTTTTATTATTTCTTGTAAAATCTGTCAGTTTTTTTCTTGAATTGATAAGGTACCTCATAATCCAGAAACATTTGGATTTCCAATATCATGATTTCTTGGACAGTGAATCAATGGAAATGTTGTTATTAAAACATAATACACAAGACTTGCCATCTTGATATTCCTAACAGGGGGTTGTCATTGTTCCTGCATAGTGATTTTAGTTTGTTTGGGGGTTTTTCACCTCTTAGGTGTGATCTTAGGAGCAGCATAAAAGTCTCTAAAACTTTATACTGTACTGAGATTTTAGTGCCCCTGGAACTGTAGAAGGCAGTTTCAAATGCAAATTTGGAAGCACATAACTTGGGCAGGGATCTGGAGGTGTCATTGAAGGTGAGGCTGGTGATGTATTCTTGCAGATGACAAGCAAATGCATGAGATCAGCCTTGTAAATCATGACAGATTCAGGCATGTGCAGAGACAATGGAAGTGACTCTTTGCTCCTGGTGTGGAAACTGCCTGCCATATTGCTTGAATTCTGTCTCTAGCCCAGAATATCAGCAGTGCTGTACAAAAACTGTGGGAGTTTGCTGCAAGTGAGCCACTCCCAGGCTCAGAAGCAATGCATGTTTTATTGGTTTGGTGCATTGCTGGAGAGAGTTAGCCAAGGTTTATTACCACAGACAAAGTATTACAGTACAGAGTCCTTGGTATCCCAGGTACTAACTCTAAAAGGGTATTACTGATGATATAAAACACTTTACCAACAGAGCTGATTCATGTGTTTCCGCAGATTGATCCGACAGCAGATGCGAGTTTCTTGGGCTGGATTATAGCTTCGTACAGCATTGGCCAAATGGTTGCCTCTCCCCTGTTTGGCCTGTGGTCCAACTACAGGCCCAGGAGAGAACCTCTGGTCATTTCCACTGCTATTTCAGTAGCTGCAAATTGTCTCTATGCCTATGTCCATGTGCCCCATTCACACAACAAGTACTACATGCTGACTGCCCGTGCTCTCGTGGGGTTTGGAGCAGGTAACCACAGCAGAATTTATATTTCTGGAAATTCCTACATTCTGTGTCTTGTGTAAGATGGTTAATGCTGTGTTTTAGTACCAGGTTTACCACTGTGTGAATGATAACTAGATATTTAACAAGGCAAAGAGTTGGCCAGTAGTGGCTTGTAACAAAATTGTGTAATTGTGCGGCTGTGTAAAAATACTAGAGGGAGTGGTGGGTTTTATTTTCTTGCTAAATAAGAAACAACCCCCTAAAATAAATGTTGCTCAACAGTTTAACCATGTTACTTGATATTTACATGAACACTTGTTTGATTTTGGGTTGTCTTTTCTTGGAAGGAAATGTGGCTGTAGTTCGATCATATATTGCGGGTGCCACTTCTCTGACAGAAAGAACGAGTGCCATGGCCAATACCAGTGCCTGCCAAGCAGTTGGCTTCATATTAGGGCCAGGTAAAGCATATCTTCTTTCCTCTAATGCTTATTAGGTTGAAACTGGGCAGTGGAAATGGGAATCCTCAGCAGCTGTATGTAGGGGATTTTAAGGCAGAGTTTGTCAATGATACCAGAATTGAATGAATGGGATTGACTCCTCTATAGTTCTGTAAGCCAATGTAAATGAAACTGTCTGATCCAATTGCTTTGCACCCATTCAAAACCCCCCAGTGCATCTTTTCTTTCTAGTTTGCCCTTAGCACGAGGAATAATCCAGTCCCAGAGCCAAGGTTTTCCATGTAGGAGCAAGAGGAAAAAAGAGTAAATCATCTGTCTGCCAAGAGAATTAATTATTGGTACACTCAGAATTCTGTTCTATAACTGTCATGATGTTATTTATACTGTGTATTTATATGTAACCAAGTAGTTTTCTGGCTAGCTGAGATCCCACTGGTATCCATTTTGTTTATTTAGAGTAGGATTCTCAAAATGTAAAAGGTTATACAGGTATAATACTTAAATTTTACTTGGGAATTAGAACAACTTTGTGTATCCAGTTTTATATGTTCTGCATGTGTTCTAATATTTTCTTAATGATTCTCCAGGTTTTCACAGGACATTGATGTTTTTAAGTTTTTCAGACATGTTTTACACTTATCGGAGAAGAAGGAGTAACGTGGAAATTCCTTTGTCTTCAGCTGAACATGTACACGACACCAGTTTTATTTGGAGCTCTCTTAGGAGTTATTAATATTATTCTCATCTTTGCCATATTCAGGTAATCAAGTAAGAAAAAAAGATAACTATGCTACCTTGTGGGTGACTTGTAGCAAATAAATTGCTACTCAGCAGGAGGAGTAATAAACCCAAAGTCCAGAGTGCTAAAATCATATGTTATTTATTTTTTCAGTTTCTGCCTTCTTTAATACCTGTATTTTTATTATGCTCTTAAGTGAATCTTGATGATGCTATGGTTAGAATGTAAACTGGTTTAAAAAGTTAAAAATATTAGACTATTAGGCTCGATATAGTTTTAGTGTAAATGGTTGCTGCCCATGTATCTTCTCTACGGAGAAATGAGGTTGGTCTGCAGGGATCTCGCTGTCTGTGTCTTTCCTTTAAAGATCTCAGGGTTTTTTTTTTTTATTCATTATCCCATTGGTGCAGATGCGTAGGGATATGGGATATTATCCCACTAGAATACTATCTTTCTTGAATGGGATGGTGTTCACTACAGTCAGATGTAAGCTTGGTAGATGGTGTTTAAAGGAGCTGTGAATAATTATCATATAGGTGATACTGTTACAATTATTTTAATAGAAATATGAATCAGTAGAAGATTAAACAAATACGTGTATTAATGAAAAAAATTCTAACTTTCTAGGGAGCATCGAGTGGATGACATGGGACGGCAGTGCAAAAATATTAATTCTGGTGGAGAAGGTACCAGTGTTTTCTTGAAAACTTATTCTGTGATTATAATTTTGAAGTACTCTCTTATAATGTGTGAACATTTAGAAGTATTCTAAAGTCTGATGCACTGGGAAGTTGAAGTGGAAAATAGTCTACATCTCACTCTAGCTGGTCCAGAAAGTGCTTAATTTGTTCATGTTGTGTCCATAGTGCTGTCTGGTAGCAAAGAAGAAAAAAATTTGTATGGATCCTTCCATATTTTCACTCTGAGAAGTCTGCTGTGTAGCTTTGAGCTTGCAAGGAAACAGAAAATGTTTTGGTTTCCACTGTTAAGATATTTAAATAAATTTGCTTATTTTGTGGTCACTCAGGCCTCATTGGGAAAACAGACACTGTAGCCAGTTTGGAAATAATTTTCTGTAATTGTCAGCAGAATTGAAATTTCAGCAATTCCATTTCTATTTTAAAACTTTATACTTTGATTGTCAAATTATAACTGCCTAGCTGCCCGCCAACTTGCATGCTAAATACTTAAAAGACTGAAGGAATCATTATTGTTTGTAATTTGTGGTGGTATAAAAAAAAGCTCAGTGTGCACTTCAGGTAATCCTTCTGTTTTATTGCAGGAGGTGATGTTCTGGATCAGAACACAGAAGGAAGCATTGACCACGTTGCTGTGGTAGCACTCAACGTTCTCTTCTTTGTCATCCTGTTTGTGTTTGCTGTCTTTGAAACGTAAGTTTGTCTGTTTCCTCTCAAAATACTCAGATATGTAGAGTAACTAGATAGGGGGTGCATGTAGAGGCTTTTCTGTTCCACTTACTTTCCTAACTTCAAAGATAGAAGTCCAAAACCATAGGCAATCAAGTTGATGTGCACTGATACAGAGTAATGAGTTAAAGGTCAGTAATAACTAAAAGTATGTACAGTTTGTGGTATAGGAAACATTAATGTAAAAGCTTTTGAATGGTGGCAAACCCATATAGTCAACTTTTTAAGCGTTCAAAAATAAAAGTAGCTTAACTTGGGTTATGTAAAATCTTCAAAAAACACATTTTCAGTTGAGTATCTTGTTCTATGTTTTTATTTTAATTCTGTGGAATTTCTTAGTATGATTCTGATTAGCTCCAAGAGCTTCAGGGAATCCCTTACTTCGGTAATGATAAAAACAATTGTTTGATAGAGTTAATGCAGTTGTATTCTTAAATACACAATTTCATATGACTGGGGTATTTTTAGCCTAAATAAAAGATAATGTTATTCACTCCCAAACTTTGTGTGTGTAAGAAAATAAGTAAAACATAGCATTATCTCAGGCTGAAGTGTACTTCATTTTTTTAACTTAGAAAATACTCTGAGGATGTAAGATTTATTCTGCAAGTTTTTTGAGCTCTAATGTAGTGAAAATTTGTTTTACAATATGTCTCTGTCATAATTGCATTATTTTTAGAAAACTGAGGGTTTAGAGATTGGTTTCTGAAATGGAAACAGTACTAAAAGCTTATTATTGTTTTTCTCACAGAGTCTGATTTTTTTTCCATCTCTATTACCCTGGCTTGGTTTTAACTCCATCATATTTTCATGAACTATCAGAAATAGATTAATGATGCTTCAGAGTATGACTGGTATAATGCACTGATGTTTGGGACAACACATCTATGGAAACTAATGTAGGGCAGAAACTTTTTATGATCACTGTATTTTTGTTCTGTCGTTTCAGTATAGCTACTCCACTGACAATGGACATGTATTCCTGGACCAGGAAAGAAGCTGTTTTTTATAATGGAATAATCCTTAGTGTGATTGGCATTGAATCAGTTATTGTTTTCATGGTGGTTAAAATGCTATCCAAAAAGTAAGTTTTTGAGATTTTGTTGGCTAAGTGTGAAAAGATTTATGTCACAGCCAAATCTGTGTTACTCAAATCTTTTACTTGGTAATGAGTCAGGGTTTGCTGTGACAGTGAAATACTTCCAATTTTGGCACAGCCTTGATGCTGTAGTTGTTCTTTATTCTGTTAACATAACCCCCATATTTAACTATCTTTTACCACTGAATCACAAAACCCCAGGTTTTAAGATACTGTGATTTTGTAACTTTTCTTGCCAGTGTTTTGGTCAGGTATCATTTCCACAAACTAATGGGCTATATATCGTTAGCAGCTGCATAAATTTTACATTAATTAAATGATACACTTAATTGCAATTTCATTGCTTGATAGGACTGGTGAGCGTGCCATACTCCATGCAGGCTTACTGATTGTCTTGGTTGGATTCTTTATCTTACTGCCTTGGGGGAAGAAACTACCAAATATCCAGTGGCAAGGTATAGTTCAAGTCATACTAGACCACCTTTGTAATCTTCTTTTGAAAGCCTTTTATTGCACTTTTGTTCTTAATGACATGAATAACTTACTTTTACAGAAATAAAGAACAACTCCATTCCCAGAATGGTTCCCACTGAAATGTTAACACCTTTCTGGAGTTTGCAAGAGATGCAGCTGCCATCCAACCACACAGCAGAACCTGTGGGCTGCCCTGTCACACAGTCCTGGTGCCTGAACACTCCCATGATCTACCTGGCCCAGTACATCAGCTCTGATGTACTCATAGGGTTGGGCTATCCCGTTTGTAATGTCATGTCCTACACTTTATACTCAAAAGTCCTAGGACCAAAACCTCAGGTAAGCACAGTCCCTAAATGGTTTATGTCGTTTGCTCTTCAAGACTTGCACTGTCTTTATTAGAATGAGGCGTCTGGTTAGATTTCCTTTTGTCATCACCCAAGTAACAGTGTGTTTTAAGCAGGGCAGAACTTTGCAGGAGCTCTGATCTTTTTTAAAGTCCAAGGCAAGTCTCTAGGGCAACTAGAAAGCAAGGCTTGTGCTATTTATGCAAATATTAATGTGAAAATATCATGACTGTTCTGGAAGAGTCCTTTTTGTAAGTACCAATTATTTGGAATATCAGTGGAGAATAATGTTCCTAAGTTTATTATATAAAGACTACAAAAGCTACTAGATCCTCAGTACTGACATTTTGTAATAGTGAAACACTATAGCAAACTTATCGTGTAACTAAAAGTTTTACTCCCCTTTTCGCCGTTTTTTTCATGTTATATTTTGGTGAAAGAGACTAAATGCTTTGAGCCAGAATGCAATTTGCTGGAAAGCAGGAGTACTATGAGTGGAGCCTTGGAATTAATGGTTAGAGAGGCTGAGCAGTACTCTTGGAAACGAAGTAATCCGTGTCTTAATGAGTTAAGAAAGATAAGTGGTTGTTTAAATACTTCTAAATTTTCTAGTTAGGCTAATGGGTTGGAATTAATGGCAAGCCAAATAATTCCTGTATCACTTACATAAGCTTTTGATCTGCTGTAGGGTGTCTACATGGGATGGTTGACTGCCTCTGGAAGTGGAGCACGGATCCTTGGGCCTGTTTTTGTGAGCCAGATTTACACTCACCTGGGGCCACGCTGGGCATTCAGCTTGATCTGTGGAGTAGTTGTAGTCTCTCTCTTACTCTTGGAGATAGTATACAAGAGACTAATTGCATTTTCTGTCAGATACGGAAGGATGCAGGAAGAGAATTGTTAAATACATATTACAAAACCCCAAAAAAACCATAAAACCAACCAGAAGTAATACTTAGTTTATTATTGCTTTTTAATGAGGAGTACTTAACCACTGGCCTTATTGGCTGTGTGCTAATTGTACAGCTGTACTTACACATTGACAGAACACATAACTTGGTCATATCCTAATACCTGGTCACCCCTGCTGCAGTTGGCTCTTGTATTCTGCTTTTCTAGCAGCAGAGGAAGGAATGTGACAGGTTAGATCAACATGATGGCACATTTGAAGTGTGTACAGTTTAAATGATGTACATGTGCACTGAATGCAGCTGTGAAGGTCACAGGTTATGTGCATCCTTTCCAGAAAGAAGTAAAAGAAATATTATCTTGATTCTGTGAATCAGGACTAGTAACTCTTTTGTGACAAGAAGATTAGTTGAGCTGCATGCACTTTGTATGGAGACACCACTACTTGAGCAAACCTGATGTTGGGTTTGTTGGCTTGTGAGCACTGGTTAATACAGATCATCTGGTTCTGGAACCTGTTACATCTTCTCCAGGATTCCAAATGACAGGTGACAGAAGTGCAGAGGAAGGTATGTGCCCTCCACACAGGTAGCTGGTGTGGGATTTGGGTCTTTAAGTTGATCAAAAGCCATTGAAAATCAGTCTCAGCAGCTGTTACTTGAACTACAGTAAACCATATGTGCAATTTTTCCTCTACTGTTTTGCTGAATGCCTTTTTGTAGGAAGATAACCTGCAGAGTTGAAACATGCACAGCTTTTCTTAACTGCAAGAAAAGAAGTCTAAGCATGAGAGTTTACACTTTTGTACTTGGTGACAGTGAATGCACTGTGCTGAGCAGTGGTGGTAATCAAGTGAAAACAAAAGACTGGCTCCTTGGCATTCACTATTATCTGCAGACTTCTTCTGAGATTAGGGTACAAGAAACAGGAATTTACACTGTTTTAGTCATTCAGACTTTATTTTAAAAAGTAAGATTGTAATTTTCCTTCATAATGGGGCCTAAGCTCATCTGTACGGGTTTAGCTGTTTTAATGCTACTGGGGAAAAAAAACCAACTGGAACAATTCCAGTAGGAGAGTTGTGGCTGCTGTTTAATGTCTCTACTATTTGATGCTTATTGAATTTAATAAATGTAATTATGTATTCCTATGTAATCAATTGTTCAAACACTAAGAGACTACTGAATTAAAAGATGATTTTTTCAATACTGACTGAAGAGAATACAGAAGTTTTATTCCCTCCCAGGCTTTCATGCTGCAGAATCACAAAGTGTTAGGAGAAAGGAGTTCACTTTTATTAGCTAATTCATAGTAAGTGCTACTTGTGTATCTTTCTTGATGTTCCTAGTGCTAAAATCTTTGTTTGCAAGCTGTTTGCTTGATTTGGACATGAAAAAGTTATAAAAGTAAGTGAAGTTCTGTCTTTTAAACAGTAGCTGAATAAGGAGAACTGACTTGAATCAGTTAAGCTGAGCTGTGCTTGCACAAAGGCAGCACCAGCTCCTCTGAAACTCTTCATCTTCCGCCCACCAACACCGTTTTGGATCTCACTCCATTTAAGCCTTTTTCTAGCCTAATAAGGAGGTCATAGAGTATTTAAGTACACATCAAGCACCATCAGGAGTGTTAGCACACTTGAAGCAAAATGCTTAGGAAGAAAGCTACTGTTAATGCTGCTTCAGTTGCTATAAGTATTACTCAACATGTAAAACAAGGTAAAACCATCTAAAGTTATTAATTCCTACCCTTTAACCATCACTTGGCTATGAAACAAATAAATAGATCCAGACAATAACCACTGCATTTATTTTTTTTGTGTAACATGCTTGTGCAGGGAAGTTTTATGCTGCTGCTACAAAAAATAAAAACAGTTATAAAACATATACATATTTACATATATTACTTGTAAGACGTAAAAATATAAGTTATTTACAAATACAAATACTTGAACAGCACAGATGTATTTTCCTTGATTGTTGGCACTGAGTAAGCAGTGGGGTAAGAAAAAAATATAACAAATTCCAATTATTTCCAAAGACTTAATGCAGTCAAGAACTAAGTTGCTCTAAGTTTTGCTTGAGCAAGTTTATCCATCACTTTAATGAAAACTGTGTTTTGTATAATACTTTACACACAATTTGCTACACATAAACAGAACAGCCCTCCCCTTCCTACTTTTTACCAAATTTTGGCAGAATTTCTGCATAAGCTGAGTAAGATCAGTCACTTTACTGCGAAGTCAGAGTGAGTTCATTAAGCTCTTGTGCCATGACACCTGGTTCCCTTAAATCAGTGAGGACCAACTGGATTGGTAAACATCACAAGAATAGAAGATAGACAGTGCAGCTTCTCTTTGATGTATTCTGGCAATTTATCATCTTCTCCATACCTAGAGGCAAAGCAGCAGAGACCCTTAAATAATTTATTTCATGACAATATAGTTATTTCAAAACATTACTTTTCTTACCCTCCCTGTTTTTAATACTATGCCTGAATACTGGCTATACCCTAGACACCAAGTTGATACATTTTCAGCTTGTTTTATTCATTTGTTATCCAGAGTTCAGTCACAGCTATGAGTGCTCATCTTTATTTATTAAGCTTAAATAAGCTAATCCACTGAAGTGATTGCAAAGCTCAGGTTTAGTATTTACAAACCAAAGTCAATAGCAGCTGTGAAGCTCCCTAATGTACAGCAGCCTCGTACTGAGTGACCTGGACTGTTTTTACAGCAGGAACAGACTCACCTGGTTGTCTGGCCATCTGGAGAAGTGTAAGTGATAGAAGAGACACCTGCTTGGGCTACCAGCTGGGATCCATCATTGAACTGAACCCATACTGCTCCACTGGTCAGCTGAAGAGAGAAGTTGCATTACATTTTGAAGATATGAAATACAAAATTACACACCTAGAATTTTTCTAATAATGGAAGCTGAAAGTTTTTCAAAATTGCTGAAGTGCCTTAGGTATTTTGGTCAGTGTCTTAAAGCTAAAGATTTCATGGATATTACTTTGGAGTAAGTAGTCTCATGCAGACTTCCTCAGGTTTCAGATGCTTGGCTTTAATTATCCTTGTCCATAACAGATAAATAATTACCTTTACCTTAAACACTCCTAAAGAAATTTTATATAGGACCAAACACTAAATAGAGGTCCACTTGTAAGAGTTCACAGCTATACACAATTTGAAGTTTATACATATAAAAAGGATCTTTTTCTGTTAGGACAGGACGCTTACTTTATCTGGATTGCCAAGAACAATTTTTTTAACCTAAAGCTTATCCAACAGAAAAGCAGAGGGAAAATGGCTTTGCAAGGAAACAGTTTTTCCTGTTTTAGAGGAAGATGCATTTCATATGTACAGATCTAGTACATATGTAGTAAAAACTTTGTCATGACACCTTTGCATCTATATTAGTGAACAGAGAAGTTATAACAGTTTCAATTTTTTACTAGTGTCAAATTTAAATGACAAAAGACACTTAAGCAGTAATAGCCACAGGAAAATTGTGGTAACTGAGATGCTGAACTATTATTTTGGTTTCTTCTACTTACGTAGTTCACCATCTAATAAATATCTAAGACATTTATTTAAAAATATCTTTCCACAAACGAGTTTTAAACTAGTCCACAACTGAATGATTCCTCATAAATCAAGTTTAAAGTTAATGACTTGAACATACATACCTGAAATTTAATATGAAAAAAGAATAGACATGCCTCCTTTATCTATTGATTTCTCACCTGAGAAGCCCAACCAACATTTTTCACAAAAACAGATTTGACAAGTTGGGCTGAATTGGGACTGCATTCCGTTTGATGAACAGAGGAGCACATCTTTTCAACAGTGTTAGTCAGAAAAGTAGGTGTTTCACAAGACACCACCTAAAACCCAGAGATGCACAGAATTAACAGCCTTGGTATTAATCCTCCTGAAGAGGTACCAGCTGTAGTGGTAAATTACCACCTGTTCATGCATACAGGTAGATTTAGCCTCTATGCTTCATTTAACAGCATTACAGTATAAAAACCCCAGAGGGACACAAGTTTTTGTTGTCAGGTTCACTTCAGTCAGGTGAAAGTGATTCTGAACTCGGGACAGGAGCTACACAAACTACAGACATGCAGATCCAATAAATGTAGATGGATGTAGAGTCAACAAAGTTCACAATGCAAACTGAGTGTGCCAAGACCCCAGTAAATTCAGTCAGCTGAGGAAGTTTTACCAGGAACCAAAGCTTGGAGGGCCTTTTAAACAGAGCAGATGAAATTGCTCATGAAGCCTTATTGGCTACACGTATATTTTCACTTGCCCTTTTTTTATATACACATTAACACTTGATTATTTCAGAACAACAACCTCAAGTGTCAATATCCTTTGTGACTACCATTTGATATACACCACTGAGGGCACATCAGAACTTTCAAATTCAAGTCTGTGCTGGATAACATGAGTAAGCAATTCTCAAACTCTGCTCCCAGGAGGCATTTGTAGTAAAGTTTTGGAGTATTCTGATTTTTCAGATGCTCTTAAATCCAGATGTCAGAAGTTAGTTGAAATCAAAGTTAAAATTTCTAGTCAATATGCTCCCAAATGGCTAATAAAATCCTATGTCCATACAAATATCATTCCATCAGTTCAAGTGAAACAGCATTATGGGAGACTGGTTTCCATGGTATGTCCTTGTGTACTTACAGGAGCACAGTTTGGAGTCTGAACAGGAGTAGAACTGGCAGCTTTATTTCTATCCAATGCCACAATTTCTTTTGAATAGTTTGCATTGTCCAACAGTGGAGGTGCTACAGCCTGTGGTGATTCAGTATTACCAGGTTTTCTGGAGAGATAATGAGAAAAACTGGGAAAAAGTGTCCAAAAGGGACTAAAGAAAGAAGTGAGGAGACGCAGCTGTTCCTTCATTTTACCATGGACCATCCAAAGCACCTGATGGCAGAAGGCTTCTGCAGAACTGTTTTTCAGTTCAAATATGGAAGTATTCAATAAATATTCAATAAATACTTATTCAAATACATTTTCAACTGAAAGAGATTACCTTCCAACAATTATTGGAAAAAATGGAACACTTCTACTCCTTTTTTCTTCTTCCAAAACAGCAGATTCCAGTGCAAGGCATATACGATGTCCCTGAAATTAGAAGGAGTTTATAATGAAGTTTTAAACTGAGAACTGTATAAATATTTCATACATGTTTAGTGTGGCAGGTGAGCCCACACAAGGCAATTTCAATGATACTGAATTTTTCAAGTTGCATAAAGCAGCTTCATCTATTCTGTTTAATCCTTTCATCAGGCAGGCAAACCTGCTTCACACACTAGTGAGAATCTCCTCTCAATCTTGGTTGTGAGGCATCATAGCTGTTACCTATACACTGATATTTGCTCTTCCAAAAAACATCTCCCTCCTTAATAGTGTCATGAAAAACATGGAAAGCAACACTGGAAGCACACTTGTGAAAGAGAAGCTGAATTTTCAGCAAGTTGCTTTGCACTGGAAAAGGCCTATGAATAACACCTTACCTCATTTGCATGATCCATATAAACCTGTATTTCCTTCTTCAACCCTGCTTCGCTTTCTCCTTTCAAAGTGAAGGACTTCCCTGATTTTTCAATCACACGAGTTACACCAGCTGTCTTATGTATCTTTGCTCCTGCAAGAAAATGTGAACCCTTTTAGTGTGAGCTGTATAAAATACCAGTTAACCACAGAAAGCTTGGAGTAGGGACATGCCTCTCACCAAGCACGTTAACTATCAAAGGTAGATGTAAAAAAAAGCTCATGAATAAAAACTAAGTATAATTTAAATAACACTTCTGCAACATGCACTTCCAGAAGAAGATACCAGTAAGGAATTAAAGAATAATCAAGTAATCTACAAGAGCTAGAATAAAGACAGAGTGGCCAGAAAACTCTTTATAGGGCACTATTTTCTTCAAACTGAAGTGGTGGTTGTTTAGTGTTTGGCAATATTTTAGTGCAGCTCTAAAACCATGATCCTACTTGCATAACAGCAACATGAATACATACCATCATAAAAACAAATTTCAACATCTGCATGGGGTGAATTTTCCATCAACATGCACTTGGCATATCTCGTATAGAACGTCACTTTGGGGGTTTTTGTTCTTACCAACTGCACAAACTTAGCTGCATACTGGTATTTTTTCCAGTACTTTTCTAAAAAAAAAGAAAACAAACATTTTTAGAAGTTAGAAGATTAAAGACTGTGCACCAGCTTGAAGCAATTGAAATTATGTATTTGCTACCTTAAGGTTAGGAGTGATATTTAAGCATTTGACAGAAGTATGTTTAAAGAAACTGACTTGTTTCCACCAACAGCTCCTAGTATGAACTAGGAAAAGATAACAAGAGCTTTAATTTTAGTACACTACATTTTAAAATGGGTGACTCCTTAAAACTCCCATATAAAAGTTGGGAGTTAAATTAAAACCTGTGGGTTACACTTTCTTGTGAAGTTTCAAAATATTTCCACCATTTTAATCTAATTCTGAAAGGAATTTTACTTCAGAATTATCTGAGAAGTAACAGCTAAAAGCCATAAAGTTGCAAGATTCACTTAAAATATCCTGTTAATCATCATAATTTTAAAATAAATTTCAGGTTACCTGGCAAGTTGTCAAAATTATACATGCAGATGCCTTCAGGAGGAGCAGGAGGTCTGTCATCAAGAAGGAAACCTCTTCCTTCATTTGGATGATAAACTGCAATCTACAAAAAGGGAACAAAAATTGTGTGTAGTTGCAACTTACTACAGCACTGTGCACTTTTAGGAGTTATGGAAATAGGTAATATTTTAATTAATTACTGTGATTTACCATGAAAGCTCTATTCCTCTAAGGAATTATTTACAGCAGCACTTTTTCAGCAACACTTCACCTATTCCAAAAGTCAAGTCCAATTTTTCTCTGAAATAATTGCTTGCTACCTATATGGCTTTATTATGGAAGGGAGAAGTTTACAGCTGTGCATATGGAAACACTGGATTTCAAAAGAAATAATCACTTAACACAAAAAGACAAGCTATGAATGAACTCTAAGACCTTTATACAACAGTGAAGAAATCAAAAACACTCACCACATTTCCATCACAAGATATTCTGAGAACTTCTTTCACAAGTTCCTGTGAATGGTGTTCTTTCAGAAACTCCATACACACTTCCCCAGTATCTAGAATGCTCACCTAAATTATATTAAATATACAAGTTAAATAAAAAGACCTTTACCTTCTGCAAAAGGTAAAATACCACTTTTTTCCACAAATGCTTTAATAAATGCTTTTCTTTTTCCTTAAATGCACTTCAAACTTATAAATGCTTCTGACAGTAACTTTTGTTATTAGTGCTGTTAAAGCAGAGCACTTCACAATGACTGAAGGGTATCAGCCTGGTCACTGAGGGTGTGGCTTCTTAAGGGACAAATCAAACACAGACAGGCCTATTATATTTTAAGTATTCTCTATACAAAAATTAAGATGCATCTTATTAATATAATTTTAAAATAAATTATTATAGGTTAAGTTTCCTAAAAACATATGCTTCTAGTTTACCAAGTGATTTTTAAGAGACAGTTGCATTGCATTAAACACTTCAATTGTCCCCATTTTAAAGAACTGATACATACCACTGCATTTTTGGTTTTTTGCCTGATGGGTTTCAGCCTGTGAGCACTGAGAGGTGACACAACACTTCGCAGTGTAGGTTTCTGGTGTGCTGATGGTTCTTGGCCCCAAGTTTGGTTTTGTTCTGGAGTTGACCAAAGGCCACATGTAGGAGATGGCTGAATTTTCTCGTTTTTGCAGAGAACTCCAGGGATGCATTTCTTTGGGTTTCTCTGGTTTAAAGAATGTGGACAGTCACCAGATGCATCCTGATTCCTTATATCTTTTAAGGTGTTCCATGGATTTCTTGATGCATCCTGCTGCACATCCAGATGATACCGAAAACCTCCATGCGCGTTACTCTTGCCAGTCAGGTCTGCAGGTGGTCTCAGAGGAACTGAAAACATCACCAAGGGACATTTTAGATTCAAAGAGTCACAACCAGAAGGAAAAAAATTCTATTATCATTTTAAAAGCTTTTCAAAGCATTGTCTTAGAAGACTTATTTAAGGGAAGAATGGGATTTCTTTAATCCTCAGTACAAATCATCAGGCTATGACTTAAGTGCCATCAATACCAGTGCTAACAAAATTCCAGTGCTACTTAAAACAAGCTGTTCCTATATTTCAGTTATGACAGTCTTCAGTTTTTATACATCAAGTAATTTTAAAAAAATCATTTATAAACAAAACATGAAGATTTCAAATAGATTCTTAAACAAGAATTAGTTTAATCTGTTGAAAGACAGCTTATTTACCATTCAGATAACCACTAGTAGCAAGTTTCATGCAAGTTCCAGTTTATGTAATTAGCGTTTTACCACCAACCAGAGGTTTTGATACTCAAAACGCTAAATGCATGTTCCAAATCCCTTATTTTTTAAATCCTTGTATTTATTTTCTTTTAAACCCCTATTTTTATGTTTAATCTTCCTATAATCCCTCCCATAATTTTGATATTGAAGCCCTTGATCAACTTTCACCTCACCCACATCACTATTGTGCTCCTTCTGCTGTGTGGCAAAACAGTTGAGAAGGGACCAAAAATTAAATAGGATTACTCAGACCATATGTTGTTCTCTGATTCAAATTCCCTGTAGACAGGAAAGGAAGGAGTCCAGTAATATCAAACCAAAAAACACCAGAATGGATTTGTGGCTTATTCTTATGATTAGATTACATTATTTGTAAATGATGTAACGATGCAGAACAAAGAACACCTCCTTCCCTTCTGTGTCTTTTGTCCTTCCCTCCACCCATCCTTCTGCAGCCTTATTATCTTTCTCATTCACTGAGGTGCCATCTTCTCTTATTTAGTTGTATTTGCATGATGAAATTAACAGGGTTTCAGATCACCTGCTAATATTTTGTCATATTTACACTTACATATTTACACAACTGAGTAATTATGTCAGGGTCTAGAATTCTGGTTTCCTCTTTTTAGTTTTTTTTTTTTTTTTTTATTTTGCTAAAATACTAGTAGAAAATGAAAACTTGTTTTAGGAAACTAAGTATTCAAATTCAATTTACAAAGAAATAAAAAAAAATAGAAAAACCCACAGAAACTATTACAAATCAGTGCTCTAACTTGAGTGCAAAAATACACAGCTGATGAGTAACACACCATTTGTTTGCATGCTTCCAAGCCACTGCTGCATGGTCTCAGCCTGGGACTTCTGCTCTAACAAACCAACCTGGGGCTTCACTGGGCACAGATAATTTGAGCTACAAAATAAAAGTTAAACATGTAATCAAGATTGCATCAAAGACACTTGCACAACAAAAGTTACAGCTGCAGAAACCACAACACTTAGAGGATTTAAGAAATGCAGGCAGCGTTTTGTAGCTCTAGGCAGCATAGAACATGTTTCTTTTTCATGCAGTAAAGCATAAAAAAATAAAAGTTTCCAAATGGAATGAAAAGTTACAATAATGCTGCCAGCAGTAGCTGTTCTTACATCTGGATCTTTATTCACAGCCTTGGAGAAGACACAGTGATGACATGACACCCAGGATGCCAGTGTATCTCACTCAGCATAACAAATATGCAGCTGAAAGATGCCAATCCTGTGCTCCAAAGTAATTTTAATTCATATAAAATACAGTCAATCCCAAAAATTATAAAGATCTTTTTATCAGCTTTTCAGTTGATGACATAGATGTAGTCACAGATGAACTGAGGCTATAATCCACGTGTTGAAGGATAAAGAATACAACCAAAACCACTCACTGCAGAGTCACTGATATGTTGTAAATTCACTCTAAGCTCCTATGAGGTTTTTTATCTCCATAGCCTGTACCTGTCTGCACTTTCTTTTTGTGATGATGACTACTTCACCATTGGCAAGGACTTAGTTACCACCAAAACCACCCCAAAACTACAGAATATAAACCACCTAATTTAGGTCTCATGACTTTGCATTTAAGATTGCTGTACAAGCTGACTATAGATGTAAGAGGCTTTCCTATAATCAACTATGTAAAAGAAGGAGTAACCATTAAGTAAATCCCCACACTCACATTAATATTCTCTCATGTTTACATTCAGCATGGCTTTATGAAGTCATAGGGAGCAAAAGTAAGCATTACATTAACACGTGCATAAATTTTTGATCATCAAACATTTCTCAAACTAGAGAGAATGCACATGCCCACTGAACTTTGCTTATGTCAAACATTTGAGAACAGTCAAGAAAAACTTCTTGCTCCATTTACTTTTTCTGCAGGGAAAAATGCTTGTTTGTGTTTTCCTTGAACTGATTTGCAAAGAGAAAATATAGGAAATGATGATACCTCTAAAGTGGAGAGGAATGCAGGAACTAAGATATGGAAATCCTTATATTAAAATAGAAAGTGGTTCTTTTGATAATCTGCTGATGGAAAATGTATAGAAAGAAGCCAGAATTTTCACACAGAAACTACAGCTAAGTACAGAACTAAATTTTAGATAATTACATATGATCAATGCTTTCCCTACTGGTACACTACTTTTATAATTTATTGCCTAACCTTTACTAAATTTTTATCTTCTGCAAGCATAAGAGAGAGAAAAAAAATCACCTCAAGAGATCAGCAAGTAAAAATGTTGGTAATTGCACTTTGAATGCCTTCTGCCCTCATCTGTCTCTTCTACAAAGAACAATTAGCAAGGCTGTCCACTACAGTTTCTGGGGGAAAAGAAATACTCAACTTGCTGCACGTGGAAAGAAGAAAATAATGGAGTATTACCAGCTTTAAATTTCATCTGAATAAAAACTGATTCTTACTGTGGTTGATCTTTTACAGGTGGAGATATCTGCTCTTCAAAAGAACCAGAAGTACTAGAAGTCTTCTCCTTAAATATTTCTCCTATATCAGTATAGCTGTTGGCAGGTGAAAAGTATTCTGTGTTTTCCCTTGTTCCTACTTTAGGCTTGGAAAGCACTTCCAAGGAGTGACACCGATCAATGACGTTGGATATGCCTTGAGTCTGGGATGTGCCAGACCTGTCTGAGGAGTGGGCTCTTCGGAGGTAGCGGGAATGTGGCCTCTCCTCTCCAGGCTGTGTGGCTCTTCCCCTGCCACTTACGCCAATATCCTTTCCCTGAATCCCCCACTGTCGGAAAGAACCACTTCCATCTCCTGATGCATTAGTACTGGAATTCTTGTTTGTAGGAAAAAACGTAATTTTATTTGGGAGTGGCTGTCCAACTAACAGCTTCTTCTTTTCCTTCAAGCAACCGCTGGTACTGATGCTGGAAGAGCCTGTGAAGGTTGTAGAGATGGTGGCATTTCCGCTGTCCATGGAATCTTCCGAGGTTCCCAGATCTCTACTCCGTGCAGAGCTACCCCTGGACATGAAAGGATGATCCAACACCGAGGAAAGACTCAAGCGATCGGCCGGGTTTTTGCGCAGCAATCTGTGTATGAGGTCCTGCGCCTCTCTTGACAAGAAAGCTGGCATTTCATAATCTGCCAACACCACTTTATTCAGCGTGTTCCTGACTGTGTCTGTGTCAAAAGGGGGCTTTCCAATGAGAAGAGTGTAGAACATACAACCCAGAGACCACACATCAGATTCAAGTCCGTGTGGGCTCCTGGTGGCTATCTCCGGAGAAATGTAATTGGGAGTTCCACACATGGTGTAATGCTTTTCATGAGGCATCTTCAGCTGAGTCGCCAGTCCAAAATCAGCAATCTTGACATTCATGTTATTGGTGAGTAAGATATTGGAGAGGGTGAGGTCACGGTGCAGTATTCCATGGGAATGGAGGTACAGCATACCTGTGATAATCTGATGCAAGAAGTGTCGGGCTGTCAAAAAAAAACCAGATGTTGTAGTCTTATAATTAAAATCATAGCACTGAAAAGAACTCAGCTTTAAGTCTGCTACTGGTCTTGCTTCTTCTGTTTTTTTCTTTTTTTTTTTGTAATAAAAAGAATGTTACAAGGATGTTTATGTGTAAGGCTAGTGAAATTGGAATCAACTTTCTGCTTTCTACTTGAAGCAAAATGGCACAACTATGTCCTAAGTTCATGAAAACATATGCAACGCAGGAAACAGGACTGGAAATATTTTCAGTTGGCCTAAACCTTTAAAAATTACCTTCTTAAGCATTAAAGTTGAGTTGCTCATCACTTTTGGAAACATACAAGTTAAACTGATGATGCCTGTATAGCAGTACCCCTTTAATCCAGTCCTGTGGCCTGGGTTTCAAAAAATCCCTACCTATAGTAGTTCCATGGAATCAGAAATAAACTGGAAGAGAAACAGGTAAACTGGAAAAATTGTGCAACAGGTGAGCAGTGAGGTGAGTTTGGAAGCAATAGAGGCAGAAACTGACAGTTTTCCTGTACTTCTTTCCCCTTCCCAGTCTCAACCCACATTTCAACACAATTCTAAGTACAAAGGTAAGCTCCACTGTTTATATACCTCTGCCTTCTAAGATCACTATTTTTTTATATGCCAAATAGCACAAACAGAAACAAATGTGTATAGAAATGCAAGTGAATACATGTACAATAATAATTAATCTTTAGATTATCACTTAACCCAAGATTTTAAGGTATAAAACTGTGATGGCAGTTCTCAATACTCTTCCTCTAGAATAAAATATTTATTGAGTGAGCCTAAATGTTAATGCAGAGGGCTCCACAGAACAAAAAAAAAAATCTCACCTTCATCTTCTGAAAAGGGTTTCTTTCTGTTCTTTATGTATCTGCTCATTTCACCATTGTGACACATCTCAAGTATCAAGTATACGTAGTTGCTATCTTCAAAATAGTTATAAAGCTGGAACATAAAACACGTAAAAAATGAAATTCCATTCTGTAGACTATGCAGCAAGTCACATATACAGCCCTCTCGACAAACTCCACAATTCTTACCTCGAGTATAGATGGATGCTTTAGCTGACAATGTATTTTCACCTCATTCTGAACCCTCTGTACCATTCCAACTTTGTGCATGGCTTTTTTGTCTATCTGTAAGTGGATCACAGAATAATTTAGATGTTCTCTACCTATATTTGCCTAAAAATGTCTAAGCATAAGCAAGTTTTCACATAGTTTAATCTAATGTACTCTTGTAATGAACAAGTATAACAGATAATTGGAGGAACACCACAACCAAAAACAGTCAAGCGTTAATATTTTCAATACTAGCACTAACTAATTTTCTTCTGAAGTACTTGAGCAGAGAAACCTAGTTCTGATTTTGCCAGACATATCGGCTAAATGTAGTCAACATTAAAAAGCACTTCTATTAATTACCAAGTCTAATTGGTTCTGGTGCATCTTCCAGCACCGAATCCTAACCTTAATGTCCGTTATATACCAACATTCAACTCAAACATCAGCGCCCAACTGCATAACCCCAACCTGTTGCAGCTTTGCATCTGGTTTCTTGGGAGACGGATAGTTCCTTGGCCGGCTGCCTTACCATTTTGATGGCCACTTCCAGGCCGGTTTTCAGGGATACTGCTCGGTAGACCCCTGCGAAGGAGCCCTTCCCCAGGAGGTTCCCCACCTTGAAATCCTGCAACACGAACAAACGGGCGTCGTTAGCCCGGGGCTTTGTCAGCCGGGCTCCGGTGCGCCTCTCCCAGCGCGGACCCTCCCCCCAGCGCTGGGGAGCCCTCACACCCCGGGATGCGGGCAAACCTGGGGGCAGCTCTCCGGGGCACAGCCGCGGTGCCCGGAGGGGCCGCGCAGCCAGCCGCGCCGCATCCTCCTGCCGGCAGCGCGATCCCGGCTCGGACTGGCGCTGCGCTGCCCGGGGCGGCGCGGCCCGCCCGCCTTCCCGCCGCCGCTCCCGGGCCGCGGGATGCACCCAGCGCGGCTGCCATGGCAGCGCCGCGCAGCCCCGCTCCCCACAGACACGTGGGGACGGGCGAAGGCGCGGGAGGCATCGCGCTCCCACACACACCGCCGGGAGCGGGGCGAGCCCGCGCACAGCCCCCCCGCACCTCTATCCTCTCGCCGATGCAGGTCGCCATGGCGCCGGCCGCTCTCCCTCGGGTCCCGCTACCGGTCGTACCGAGGCCCTGGGGCGCGGTTGCCCATCAGGGCGCCCCGGGCCGCCCGCCCCTGCGCAGCCCCGCTCGCTCCCGGGCCCCGCGGCGGCCGCTCCGCGCCCCCCCCGCCGACATTTTGAAAAGTCGCGCCGTTACCCCCCGGCCCCGCCCCGGGACGAGGCTGCGTCTGACGCAATCGCGTCACGCAGCGGCGCGCGCGGGCCTCGCGGCCGGGCTGGGAGGGGGAGCTGCCGCGCGTGCGCGGGGCGGCGCGTGCCCGCTTCCCCCCGGGCGGCCGTTACGGCGCGTGCGCTCTGAGGGGCTCGCGGGGGCGCGCGCCGCCTCAGCCCCTCAGCGAGTGTCGCCTCAGGCCGGCCCGCTGCAGGACGGTGCAGTCGGGCAATGGCGCGGGATGAGCCTAAAGATCAGCTAGTTCCATCCTCCGCTGCCAGGGCCAGGGACACCCCCCTACACCAAGTTGCTCAAGGCCCTACCCAACGTGGGTTTGAATACTTCTGGGTATGGGGCATCCACAGCCTCCTCTGGCAGCCTCTTCCAATGTCTCACCACCCTCACAGTGACAAATTTCTTCCAAATATCTAAGCTGAATTTCCCCTCTTTGAGTTTGTACCCATTACGCCTTGTCCCATCACTACAGCTCCTGATGAAGAGTTTCTCTCTCGTTTCCCTGTCACCCTTTCAGAGACCGGAAGGTTACTCTGAGGCTTCCACTCAACCTTCTGTTCTCCAGGCTGAACAGCTCCAGTCCTCACAGGACAGATGCCCCAGTTCTCATCAACTTTGTGGCCCTCACCTGAACTTGCTTCAAGAGTTCTGTGTCCTTGAACTCTGAACTTCTGTGTCTGAACCTTACACTGGCGACACCAGAACTGTACTCAGGGCTCCAGGTGGGATCTCACTAGAGCAGAGCAGAGGGGAGAGCCACCTTCTCTGACCTGCTGGCCACGCTGCTTTGGATGCAGCCCAGGACATGGTTGGCTTTCTGGGCTGTGAAGGCTCACTGCCTGCTCATGCTGAGCTTTTCATCAACCATCACTCCCAAGTCTTTCTCCGTGGGGCTGCTGTCAATCACTCCTCTGCCCAACTAGTTGGTGTTTCTGCGATTGTCACAATCCAGGTGTAGGACCTTGCACTTTGCTTTGTTGAACTTCATGAGGTTTGCATCAGCCCGTCCTCAAGCCTGTCAAGGTCCCTCTGGATGGCATCACTTCTCTCCAGCGTGTTGACTGCACCACACAGCTTGAAGTTGTCAGCAAATTTGCCAAGGGTGCACTTGATCCCATTGTCCATGTCACCAACAAAGATGTCGAACAGTGTTGGCCCAGTACTGACCTGATGGACACTGCTTTCAGCTGTAAGTCATGGTTTTGTGAACAAATTCCTTCTGGGTCTTTAAACTTTGTCAAAGGTATTGCAACTCCCACATCTGTTAGTGTGTTCCTGACTAATAGAAGGAATTCCAGGTAGGAATTGTGACAGTTTTGTGGTGGTTGTTGCTGTAATTTTTGTTTGAATACAGCACAGCTTTTCTTTGAATTGTCTTATATGACAAGGAGGTGCAATGAGTATCAAGTACAGGCAAAACTGAGAGGCAAAGACAGCGCAGCTGCTTTAATCCTTTTGTGGATTTAATTCCCAGCTATCTTGTTTAGTTTTTTGAAAATGCTATTTCCATCCATTTTGCTGAATTAACATCTGAACTATGGGTCACACTGGGGTTTAAGGAAAGACACAAGTGAAGATAATCAGGAATGAACCTCATTCCATCACCTGTGTTTAGCACGCTCTTCTTGACAGAAATCTTTCAATAGGAGATACTAGCACATTATTGGGCAGACCTCTGAGTCATATGCCTGTATGTGACTTTAAAAGTATTCTGTGACTCTTTTGTGTTGAGTTTTACCTAAAATATAGGATAAAACAAAATCCTGGGGCAATGTACAGAGACTCTCATGTGTCCTTTGGCTCCTTCATTTAACTTTTGTTTATTTTGTCACAGTAGCAATTAGACCTGGTCAACAGTACTTCATGGCTAATGTGAAACAAAGCAACGGAGTTGTAACAAATTTAATTTAATTTGCTAGGGGCCTTCGCTCGATGCCAGGTGTCATTGATGGATTTCCTTTCTATGGGTAAGGTGAATTTAAAATGTGAGGGAACATCTTCAAATTCCATTACCTCACCAGTTTGTTTACAATCTCATGTGCTTTTCTATTCCTAGCTGCTCTATTAAAAATGAAATTCATTTTTGGGCAAGCATGCCTTCAATCAATATTTAGACTCGATCCCTATAGTGAGCTGGTGTCTGTCCCTTGCACAGAATAAATCTCCCCCAGTTTCTGAGAATATATTTTTTTCCATTTCTTATTTGTCAACTTATATAACAATATTTGGTTATTCAGTTTTGTTTTTGTTTCTTTCTTAATGTTCAGATGCAGCACTGTTTGCACAATCTGAAACAGATGTGACTATTGGCAGCCTGTTTGTTCTTCTTTTGTGAGACAGGACTGTTCATGTGGCTCCACAGTGAACCAGATCAAGGCATTGATTTGGGCTGGGAAAAAGGTTTTTATTTTTATTGATTTCTATTTTATTAGTCTGCCCTCTGAATTATCCCACCTCATAAACACATCTTGTTGGCTCCTTCTGTACCAGGGGAGTGCTCCCAAAGTTATTTTTGCTAGGGCAGGCATCCAGGATGCAAGGAGGAGATGGAGTGATTTAGCACTTCACCTTCTCCAGTGTTTGCCAGCTTGTGGCTATAAACTTAAGCAGTTCCCTCACTACCTGCCAACTTTCATTGTTGAAATAAAATACAGAGGTGGCTTGTAATCAAGCTGCACTTTCTCCTTCAGAGAACAAGGCTCTTGGGAAGGTGAATGCAGTCATGGATGTGAAATGGATTGTGGATAAGTGTATGTGTCAATTGTTGAGAATCTTTAAAGGTGAAACAGAAGCTGTGTGAGTGATTAAATAGACCTGGTTTGTGGAGCTGTGGAACATTAATAGTAATTGCTGGCTTGAGTAACTAGAGTAGAAGATTAGCAAAAAGGAGACTTTCAATTTAATTTCAAGGCCAGATTATTAACCTGAAGAGCAATGAGAAAAGTTGTATGGTGAATTCATGTGCCAAAATATACATACTGATGTTGGGGACAAACTAAATAGCTAACAGCATACAAAATATGTTTCATGGCTATACAGGAGACAAAATTCATAGGTAGAAGGGATTACTTTTTTAAATTAGCCACCACAGTTGAAAAACTGTACATTCTTTAGGGCACAGGCATGGAATTCTCTGAATTTCTGTTGCTAGTGTGTGGCATATTTGGGGTTGCATAGCAGTTGGGAAGTTATATATAGGAAGTCTTTAGAAGATGATTATGTTTCGTGCATGAGCTTGGGAGTTAGATATTGATGTCAGTGTCTAGTTTGGCTTCTGTTACTCTCATGTCTGCCCATTAAAAGGGACTTTCAACAAGTGAGTAGCTGCACCTCCACTGATTGCCAAGCCTGGAACATACAGTGAAGTGATACTTTCCTCTGTCTCATTGAAAAGAAACTCGAATCACTCTTCTGTTGCTGGGTTGAATTTATGACTGCAGGGGTCAGCATCTCTTGTGAGCAGAGCTTGTGAGACAAACTAATGATATAACAAATCCTTTGCTAACTGATGCTTTGGAGTAGTCCAGTTTACCAGTGTATAAGGTGCTAGTGTCTGTTTGTCTAATAGCATTCTTACAAACAACACTTCTGACCTCCTAAAGCCTTTATCTTATCACTATAAATAAGCCAAGCTATTTTACTCTCCTGTCATGTGCTATGTTTCTTGTTCCCCAGGTCAATCTGTAGCTTTTCTTTGCACTTCCTATGTAACAAATTCATCTTTTTCTCAACATGAGTTGCTGGTATTAAATTAACATTTAGTGAGTGATGCTATTCTAAAAGAATATTTAGTAGAAATACTTCTGGTACTTGGGAGATGGTATTTTGTTTTTCAGTCCTGTTATACTGGCAGTTTATACTATTCTTTGTGGCAATTACATTCAAATCCCTCCTTTGTTACCATTCTTCAAATTTAGAAACATCTTCTTATAGCATACTTCTTTTTTATTAATCCACACATGCGTGACCCTTCAATGTATATTACTGCATTTTATTTCACCTCCATTCCTCAAATTCTGAGAGTCACCTGAGTCATCTTCTAGGATACTCAGCCCTCTGGTTTTATGATGGTTTCTAATTCTATGTTACCAATAAAGCTTATTCTCGCAGCCCTCATGTTTTTATAACAGGGCCATTGGTAGTCTTTTAAATTTTTAGTCTTAAATTTTCAGTACCTTTGATAAAAAACAAATCTAAGCTTTCTCCGTACTTCAGTTCCAAAATCTTTGTGTCAGACATTTGTATTTTTGCTGAACTGAGGCAGAAAGCATAGTTCTGTGATTATTTTCTATAAGCTGGGCTTTTAATGGTAATTTTGCTGGTTGCCAGTCCAGATTCCAAGTAGAGCCACCCCTCTGTCTCAGTGTATGTGTGGCAAGGACTATGAAAGAGCTTCAGTTTCTTTTAACTGCTGAACTGTTTTCTCACACCGACTTTGTACTCTGCAATATTTCTTCTTCTAATTGTACAAGAACACTTTAGCCATATTTAAGTCTGATTCTCTCCCTTCTGGACTTTATTCCACCTCTGCGAAGTATCTGAATCCCAGTTTGGAATCCCCTAGTTGATTTGACCCTGCTTCATTGATAGTAGTCCTGATTAATTTGGTCTGTCACATCATCAACATGTTGTACAGTCTTAACAACAAAATTAACTGAGTTAGGCTTTCTGCAGTAATTATTAAATTACGTTTGTCATTTGGGGCCCAAAGTTTTGCCTTTTGCCAGACATATGCTACTAAAATATGCTCAAACCAAGAGAGAAATAAAGAAATCTTTGAGTTACTCTGCTGCAGGTGCCATAAGCAGACATAGTCACACTACACTGTTTTCTAAAATGAAGAGAAGGAAGAGCACTGGTAATGTGGCTGCCTGTGTGGCCCACACCTCTGCAATTCCATCTCCAGGGATCTCATTTCCATGTTAAACATGTCAAGTGCCAGTGAGCCTGTCATGCTTGTAGCTAGATTGTCTCTGTAGTTAATCACCCCCACTTTAAATGTATGTGTTTCTAGGAGAAACTAGGAGTGACTTTGGCTTCAAACCATTTAGCTTTGTGTTTCTTTTCTGCCAAAAATACAAATTCCCAATTACTGGATTTACTTATTCCGTGTCAGATGTTCATGGAACAATTTTTCTTGTGTAATGTAGAGATGTCAGGCTGATGCCTTGTATTGAGTGCAGATTTGCTGGCTGTTAACAGTATTCCAGTGCTATTCTCTTAGCCAGGAAGGCACAAATGGTTTGGAGAAGGACTCAGTCATATCCTCCCTCATACCTGAAGAACTGGGAAGATGGCTGTGCTTCTCAGAAGAAAGCTCATTTAGACACCATGGCAAAGTTTGAGCTTTGCATTACTTCAGATTTTTTTTCTTTTTAAATTTTGCATAACTTCTCTCACTTATGACTGCCTTAATATGTGAGAATGCTAGAAATAGCACATTCAGCTGAACTGAAGGGGAGGAAAGGAAATAAGCCACGTAGTGCATCATTCACTCTCTTAAGACAATTAAGGTGTGGCACAGGAAGGTGTTGAAAGGATCCCTGTCTGATTCTGCTTTGATATGTTAACTTTCTATTCTAAATATTTGAATAAATGGTGCCTTGCCTTCCCCAGCATTTGCTCAAGAGGTGGCTGCGACCTGCCCGGGATGAGCTCACCAGCTCTGTGCCTGTGCATGGAGTGTTTCAGTGGCACTGCAGCTGGGGAGGCACAGAAGGACAAGCACCCAGCAGTCCTACGAGCCTGCCGGGGTGTGTTCGCAACGTGAGAGAGTCAGTGCAATTCTGTTGCCAAGTCCTGCTGTCAAGAACAGTTTATTTTTAACAACTGAAGTTTGTAGTTACACAGTCACAAAACTTTAGAGGGGTGTTTTCATGCCTAACACCACTGACATGCATGTTTTGTTTTCCTATTTATCATGACTGTGAAGGAAGAGCCTGTTTCAGGTACTGTTACAGATGGTTTTCTCCCATATTCTTCATTCTGGATGGTAATGCTAGAAAACTTGGTCAGGGAAGGAGTGGTTTACCAAAACCAAAACTGAATCAAATCCAGATTATGTTTGTGGTGGGTTTTGTTTTGTATTTTTTGTTCATTTACTTTATTCAAAGAAAAGTACATGATCACGGAGACTTGGCTGCTTCTGTCTCTTTTTCACTAAACTGAATTCTGTGTTTCTACAAAGAATATAAAATTTTATCAAATGAAACTTTTCTTTGATTTGGTGCCCACCTGCACAAATGCTTTTGGAGTTCACCTTTCAGCTTTGCTTTCAGAGATGAGAAACCTTGCTCTTGTCATTTGGAGTCAATCGCCTGTCTGATAAAAACTTGAGTGGTGAAAAGCAAAATTTCTGTTAGTAGCGATTCATTACCAGGCACTTGTCTCAGTCTGGCGTTTCAGAGTTTGATCATGAATTTTGGAATGTATTTGCTGGATGTTTGCTGTTTACAGTGGTCTGCAGTCTCCATACCCTTCTTCTTAAGTTAAATGTAATAATGTCATAATTGTAGTAAGTACAAGTTACAGATGAGCAGAAAAAGGTGTTGCCACTCACATACTTTATCTTAAAAGGCACTGGGCCAAAATTTGTGAGAACAAAACCTCTTTATCTTGATTATACTGAAGCTTGGATTAAAACTCATTAAAAGTTTTGGCTATGACTGTGCTTGGTTAGGAGCATATGACCTACTCCTTATGGTTATAAGCCACACCTTCACTGTCTGTAAATTTGCTTTGTGTTCTAAGTTACAAACTATCCAAATAATTTAGTATGCTTCTATGACTCAGAAGAGAACCTGGGGAAAAAACCAAACCAAAGCAAAAAACGCTTAGTTTTTGGCTTATGCAAGGGACATTCCACCTCAGACTTAATGTGAGCTGAATTCAGCCAGGAAAAATGAGAAAACTGCAGCATCAATTTGTTGTGAATGCATTTTAATAATGTTAAAGCTTCAGTCTATTCTTTCTTTCCCTTTCTATCTTGAGCATCACAATATGCAAAGGTGACGCTGGTCTCCAGTTTATCCTCAGGTGGAATTTTACCTGTTTGTCGTTTGCTCTGTCAACATTTTCACCTGTTTCTTTGCCTTCTGTCTTGGCAGCTGAGTGCCATAGTCACTGGAAATGCAACCCAGCCCTGCAGATAGGCATTGGATGAAGTGTACACTCAGCTGGCTTGGAGTCTGAGGATTCACTAGGCTGTTGTTTTTATCTTTGCCCAATGCCAGCATTGTTTCCACCCTCCTAACAATTTATTTAGGTGTTCAGTGGAGGATCCTTGGTCTCCTTTGATGAATATTCAATTGCCAGCAGTGGGTGTAGCTGCCAGTGTTGACAGCTAGTCTTACTTGCAAACATGGACTCCCTTAGGCACAATTCCTTTGTTAATGGTGTTTCCAAGCCATATTGAGCTATGCAAGAGTCATGAGAGTAATTACTATCTTATATTTTAATCCTTTTTCTAATTAGCATTTGTTCTTATATGTGTTTTCAGAACTCAGGGATTAGCACTTAGCTGTACACTGAGCTTACTGCAAGCACATGAAGTTTGCCTGTGTTCCACAGAATGCTAAAATAATAAGAAACAACTGAATTTTGAATGGCATTTTGATGACCTTATGTAGAAAGATATAGTAAGCAATGGTTTTGATAATAAATAAATGGAGCATCCATATCTCATTCATATCTCTATCTTCTAAAGTTTAAAAACCCCCATCTTATTGAGTGCAGATATTCTTTTAAGATATTATAGGTAAAAAGAGTTAATGTGCCTTGGCAGAACTGTTAAACTTGCTCTACTGTCAGAAGAGAATGAATGGATTTACGCCATCTTTATGCTTCACAGAAGCAGCAAAGCCAGCTAAACTGTAGGAGGAAACATATATACCTGTTACATGCAGCACAGTATTATGTGTATTTATTTGTAGTATGAATATGTATGATAATTCGCTCAGCCACCAGGTATTGCCTTGTGTCACGTGAAGTGTAGAAGCTTTGATGTGTGAATGAACAAGCTGAAGTGACCATTGCTGTATTCCCAGGATCCCAAACAACCTGTGATATTCCTGTAGCTTCAGGGGCTTGCTGAGCTATAACAACCTCAGCCTCCTCTAAAATAAGAGGAGCTTAGGAAAGGAATAAAATTTCTGTCAGTTTTAGCAATAGAACCAATCACTAACTGAATGAATGTGGTTATTTTCCATCATCTTGGCTGAAAATAAATTTGAAGTGCCTGCTTAGACCATGCAACTCCTCTGAAGCAATCATAGGACAGCATTTTCAAAGGACAGAAACTGCAGTGGACTATTTTCAGCTCTAAACATAAGCAGCTGTAGTTGCCTTAAAATTAGAGAAGTTGAATAGCTTTGTACAAAGGTGCAATTCGACTCCTAGGTTGGGATTTAATTTTTTTAAAAATGGGGATGTTACATTTTTTCTGTGACATTTGCAGCTCAATGGTAAACAGCCTTACTCATAGTGAAGAGGAAGAAAAATGAGAATTATTTTTTTCCCCAGTGAAATTCACATTTGGTTTGTTGTTTTTTTTTCCTCTGTGTTCCAAGTACTCAGAAATACTCTGACCTAATTGCTTCACATCTGTGCCACTTCTCTTCCAGCCATGCATGCCTAGTTTTACTGGAGCCTGAGGCTGGGCCTGTGTATGAGGATGGAGAAGCCTGTGTTGAGCTTTGTGCTGCTGTGGCTGCACCAGGACTCAAACAAGGCAGTTTAAAACTGGCAGAGGTATATTTCCAATGTGCCTGAAGTTTGGAGGTATGTCAAGCAGTGTGGAGGCTTAACTTTGAAACTCCTTTCTTAAGCAAAGCCTATGCTCAGCTTTAATTATTGAGCTCTTATTTCTCTTTCCTGATACTCTCTCCTACCAGGGAGACCAGACTGATTTTCCTTGAGAACTTTCCATGGCATGTTTATTGCTTAAGTCTGACTAACAGTAGCACAGCTACAGTGCAGTACAGTCTCTCTTTTTACTTTCAGTAGCCCAAGTTTTGGTTTGTTTTTTTAAACTTTCTCCACTTCATATTCCTCGTGTGGCTGCTCAGGAGAATGATATTTCTCTCTTCAGCATGCTCAGAGGAAACGTGAATTCAGATGGCAGGACCTTTGTGTTGCAAGAGGCTGGGAGCTGAACAAGTATCTTGAGACCTGTATCACTTTTGTGCTTTGCCTCACACGGGAAAGCGCTGTGGCCCACATCGGTCTGTATGATGGTGAGCTCTCCAGTGGGAACATCTGCTCCAGAAAACTTCTTCATCCTGTCACTGACTGTGTCACTGCTGTGCTGACCAAGGAAAAAGGTGAGGAAAAAATTCTTTCCTCACGTACCTTACTTCTTTAGTTGTGAAATTCCATTCATTTCAGAGAAGGAATTTTTTATTTAAATCTGTATCTTTAAGAAACAAGCCAAACTTGTTATCCATGTGATTTAGTTTACTCATCTGTAAAACTGACAACATGTTTCATCCTTAGCTAAGGAGTGTGGCTGGAGAGAAGTAATTTGTAATGTAAGTGAAGGAAAAAGTAGTTTGTGCAAAGAATGATTGTTTCTGAGAAGCTGGTTATTAAACATAATCTGTTTTGAGTAAGATCCTTGGTGTGGCATAAAGCTTTGTTGCAATGACTAACACATTTTTGTGGACATTCCAACTTTGAACCCTCTTATGAAGTTACTGGCCCTGCAGCAGTGTCCTTAAGTCTGTTTTACACAAATATTGTGTTGCTTGTATCAATGCTGTCAAAGACAGGTGGATATTTTGTTTTTACTAATTGTGTTGGACTTCAGTGGCAGCATTTGGTAGTCCAGTCATACTTTGCCATTTATGCCAACATAAAGCTTTTTTCCCCTCAGATCTTTTGTACGTTTCCCCCCTCAGATCTTTTGCACATCTTCGTGATGTACAGTATTTGTAATTTTGTGTGGTATAGTTGAGCCTGTCTCTGTAGATACCAAGGGTGAGATTAGTCAGTGATTTAGCACTAGAACCAGGCTGACATCACGCCTGTGTTATGGAAACAATGAGGTTGTTGGAATGATTTGCGAATTTGGCTGATGCCTTGGTTGTAGGTGTCTGTATTTGCTGCTGTGTGGAACACAGCACCAGACTGTGCCCTGTTCCTGAGCAGGACATGAACCACTGTGCAAGTTTTTCCAGATGCCTTTTCTGTGATTCTGTTGATTGTACAGCACTTGAGAGCACTAAGTGATAGTTTCTAACAGAGAAAACATTTGCAAGTCAAAATAAATTCCATTAAAAAGTCTGGTCTAAATATTTGAACCGTTTATTAAGATGACCTAGCTTCGTCTAGAATTATGATCAAATCCGTCACACAATCGGCACAAACTTGCTTGCATCAGTGAAAAGAATCCCTCAGCCCAAAGTGAACATAACACCATCACTGCATAGCTGAAGAAGGTGTTTCAGATCAGTGCAGATACTCGTGGGTTAGCACTTGCATCATGTGCCCTTATGAGTGATGTTCTGACTTGCAGAGTGTAGTGAGACAAACTGAAAACCAGAGGACAGATTTTTCTGCGTAGCAACACTGCTATTTGGATACCTAGAGCTAAAAACCAATTTAAATACAAGTCTATTTAGTATTTCCCATGGCTATTCTGTTGGAAATCTTTATTGACTCCTTTGAAGTAATTTTTGTAAATTTTCAGCTTAGTTACTGAGCAAGCAGCTGGATTTGCAAAGAAGCTGAATGCCTTGGGTAGTCGTATCTGCCAAGTTCATTCAGATGGGTTTCAAGATGGTAACAATGGATGCAGTGTGAGATTTGAAGGCTTTCTCAACAAAATATAATTTCATTGTAGTATGTATGATTAAAATACTAATAATATTTTTCCCCTTTTTTCAGTTCATACTTTACTATCAGGGTATGTATCTGCTTCTCTGGCTTTGAAAATTGGTTTACTGAGGCTATGCATGAAAACAAAATATCACCTGAGCATAAAGGTGTCATTTTTGCATTTGTCCAGTTATTTAAAAAGGATTTTGATCAACAATTTAGCATACCAAGACAAATGACATTTCTTACTGCCCTTTTTGGGGCAAACAGTTTGTTGTGGTGTTTTTTTCTGACATTATATTAAAAGAAAGCAAGACAAAATACTTCTCTAGTGGCTTGTTCCATCCCTAAAATGATATTGAAAAATAAGTTCCTGTTGTCTGAGCTTAGTTAGTCTTGAAAAAGCACTATCATAGGAATGTAGCAAATTGGACTATGGTTTATTTTCTTGCAAGCAGAGACAAATACAAATACTCTACTTCTGTAATTAAAAGTTGTAGGATAATTATCTTTGAAATTTCCATAGTCTTGGCAACTTAGTGAATTTAGATACATTTTACATGTCTACCTGTCAAATTATATTTATAAATGTGTATTTCATATGTACTGTAATATGAAAGAAAATGAAAAGTTTTCTATGGTAGACAGCTTGCTTCTGTTTGACACACTTCCTTCCCTGTCATTTTAGGCCCAGAGATGTCAGCCTGGTAAACTTTATTTGGAGTTTGTGAACTTGATGTTACAGGGAAATGCTTTTGAAAAAGCAAGAGAGATAAGCTGGGTTGTTTGTTCCTTGTAAATTAGCACTCAAGAGCAGCAAAAGTAATGCCAGTGACTTTCTGAAATAATGTGAGTAGGTTGTTAATCTTTATTTAATAAGAGCTTCCAAAAGCTGGTGTGGTTATTATTTCATTAATGAGTTTGCAAAGCACAGGTTTGGAAAAGCCATCATAAATAGAGTGAGTGATCTTTGCGCCTTGGATCTCATTATCCATCTCCACTCTCTGTGCTAAAATCATCATTATAATGTATTTTCTCCTGCCTTGATACTGTAGACAAGGCAGTGCAGGTAGATGATGGAGTAGGTGGGGAATATTTATTGCCACAGGAGCATTTGAAAGATGTGAAAAGAGTAAGTAAAGTGGGAAAGCTTATTTTTGGTTGAGAAAGGAAACTTCCTGTGCCACATCTTCCTGTTGTATTGTCAAGAAAAATGTTTCCTGTTTTGTTTTGACATTTTATTTTCCAAGAGTAGTTCTGCTGGCTGCTGCCATGCCCTCCAGGAGGAACTCAGAGCTCTGGCCTAGGGTTTTTGTGGTGGTGTCTTGCCTTCCTGGTGTTGTTGGCTCCGTTTCCAGGAACGTAACAGGCTTTGCCCGTGCTGTAGGTATTGTGTGACTTGGATGAATCACTTCACTTTGCCTGGGAAGCAAAGTGGTAACCCACATTTACTGTTGTCTGTTCAATCCTTATAAAATGTTGTTTTATTTCTTGGAGTGTTATTTCATGTGAGGATAAGGCTATTTTCTGAAGAAATTTGCAAGTAAAGTACTCTTGACTAGTAGTTTTTAAATGCTGTATTTCCTGTGGAAATTTGTAGTTTTCTTCTTTGTGATTGCAAGTGCTTCAGCACTACTGAAAATCCAATTAACCTTACAAAAGGAAGAGCACACTGATATTTCTAGGGGGAGTGAAGAATGTAGGACAGAGTTAAGCTGAGAAAGTAAAAGATAATATTTACTTGCAGCCATGGTAATGATCACGGGGACACTCTTGTTTCAGAAGGTCTGTGACAAATACAGTCCCTGTGAATAAATTGTCTTTATTCTGCAAGCAGTTTGTTTCTCCCTGAAACTGCACCAATCCAGCCCCTTGAGGCAGTATTAGCATATTACAGTCCCAGAGAAGCTGGTTTTCAGACAAAAGTTGAAATCTAGGTCCTCACAATCTATTTCAGTATTTTGATGGAAATGCCCTTAGCCTTTCATCATGGCTGTGCTTTTAATTCCTTGAGAGTTTCAGATGGCTACCTTGAGCTGACAGAACGCGAGGGAATGGCTTGGAGCTGTCAGGGGAGGGTCAGTTTGGATAATAGGAAAAGTTTATTCACCCAGAGGGTGGTTGGGCACTGGAAAAGGCTCCCCAGGGAAGTGACCACATCACCAAGCCTGACAGAGTTCAAGAAGCATTTGGACAACACTCTTAAGGCACATGGTGGGGATGTTGGGGTGTCCTGTTCAGGGCCAGCAGTTGAACTTTGATGATCCTTTTGGGTCACTTTCAGCTCAGGATATTCTATGATTCTTTCCACATTCATCTTATTTTGCTCTTACAGTTCTCTTTTGCAGTGTAACAGTGGAACACTGTTCTTGGTGGTGAACATCCTTGCCCAGCTGGTAAATACTGCAGTGTGAAGGGGCTGATTGAGTAGTCTGAGATGCTCAGACAGCAGAGTAGGCTAAGGGCAGTATTTTCCCTTGTATCAGTGTTAAGCACATTGACTTTTACATATGCACACATACATGCACATGTATACTTACTTACATGTAAATATACATATTTTCAATAGGAAGGACCTTTCCCCACCCCTAAATCCCAAACCCAGCCTGTGAAATTAATATATTTGAAATATTTTATTAGACTCTTTATTGAGATCTAAGAATACGAAGCCTGGAAGAAATGCAGACTTTGAGGAGCTTTTAAAGTGTACCGATGATGATGGATATAAAAATGTCAAATCATGTTGGTTTTTGGTGCATTTGTATAGGTTTTGCAGAATTTTACAGTCATTGCATGCTGGTGGAGGACTTCTAGCACATAGAAAAATTCCTGGAGTAATCCCACGGGTTGCTGCTTTCCAGCTGCACCTCTGGATCTGCTCAGAGGACCAACAGTGCCCGAAGCCATCAATTTCCCCAAGCAGTTCAGGGCACAGGAAAACTACCTTGAACTTGTTTGTTGCAGCCGGTCATTAATGAAAAATGAACTACTATAAACTTGGGAATTTGTGCCCATCCAAACACACAAATGTGGCACAGTGGGACAGAGAAGGGTGAGAGAAACCACAGCAGGACAGGTGAGGCACCAGAAAAGCCTATATCCTACCTGTGGTCTTTTGGACAAACACTCGTATCACTCCATTAAATCAAAGCTGCTTTTTAGAACATTGATGCAAAAATGAGTTCTTGGGTGGTCATTTATGGTTCAAGTAGCGGTTTATATATTTATTATAATTATACACAACCTTGACAATCTATATTGCCATTCAAAAATAAATTGAAGTCTTGTCAATTCGCACATGATCTGTCACTACTAAGAATCCCATTTACATACATCGTAAACATTTTCCATACTTAAACACCGCTTTAGATTCTGACACTCCCATCTCCTCCCCCCTCAACCTGTGGAGATATGGTTATCGACTATGGAAACTTTTCCAACCATTGCAACATTCAGGGACTACCCCTTTTTTTCATCAATTTAATGAAACTATTTCAACACTTGATAAAGGTGGCTGGTGGGTATAGCTCTTAATTACATTTTAAAAACAGTTCCTCATGGATTCCATTGCAATGATTCCTGGTTTTCATACCTTGATGTATTTCCCTCTGACCAGGAAAGAAGGAAAAAAAGGTTTAGTAGCTGTATCAAGCAAGCACATTCCTGGTTTAGTATTCTACAGTGCCAACAGTCACGAGTAGTTGTTTTCACTCATATTTACATGTGTAGTAAATGGTTGAAGTCATCAGATTTCAACTGCAGAGAATTAAAAATTCAGCTAGGAGTCAGCCACCACACACTACTACGAACTTGTGTTTATACTCCAAATCCTATCTTGGGAGTTGGAATTAAAATTTATGAGGCATTAGCGCCTTTTGTTAAGCAACATGTTTTTTACCACCTCTTTTGACAGGAAGTTTCTGTCTCCTGGTGCCTGAAAGATGAGAAAATTTAAGAATAGCAAAAGTGTAAGAGGCAACAGAATATTCCTCCAGCCAGTTAATAAACTCACAGCTAGTGGCAATTAATGTAAGCATCCTTAGAGCAGGCAGACCTTATACCACACCACATCCGAAGTTTGGGCATCTGAGCTTCACTTTAGAAGGGCTCACAGAAGTTAGTGTATTGAAGTATTACAGTGTGATTACACAGCAATGAAAGTCCTGTCTTGAGGAATGAGGTTTATGATGGATCTATGGGAATTGAATTTAGCTTCTTTTCCTAAAGCAGCTGGGCAGGTGCTTTGAACCAGCAAATGCAACATATTTGCAATATGGCTTCACATTTTGGATGCTAGCATTGGTTAACTGACAGGCATGGATAACCAGAGCTCTGAGAAGTATAGATTCCAGGTTTTGTTAAGGCTGTTAATTTTTCACACTAGTGTCAAAAAATAATAGGGAAGAAAAGTCTCCTGCTAGCTCCTTGCTTGTTTCCTGAAATTAGGCTTACATAATCCTTAGAGGAAAACCCCCCCTAAAATATGGAGTATTTGAGAACAGTTAGTAACAATCTGCAGCAGAGATCGGAGTTCAGCACACTGAGATGCTGGAAAATATTAAAGAATTTCAGATGTTGAAGATACATAGGAATCTCATCAACTGACAGATTGGATGCTTTACATTAACAGCTTCCACTTGTATTTGGAAGAACCAAAACCTTCATCCCACACACCACAAGGTGTCCAAAATACTGGAGCTGCACCCCAGACACCCCACTTCCCCTCCTGTGCTGCCATGCCAGGGACAGGGGCACCTTCTCTGGGGAGGCAGAGTGGGAATACAGGCTGGGTGCTTCCCAACCGCCTCTGAGCATTCAGGACCCAGCTGCTCACTCCAAGTTTTGCAAGCGTGCCCCAAAGGCAGTATTTAAGCAGTGAAAGGACACTGCCAGAAGCAAGCAAGGGAGAGGAGTCTTCAAATTCAGACATATAAAAATCAAGAACTTCATTCAATATCAAGGCAGGCTGCTGTACCTGGGGTATTTTGTCATGAAGCAGCAGCTTAAAGAAAGAGCATAAAACACTGACTTAAGCATTACAAACCTGTTTATGTTACATCTGAATGAAGTTCAAAGAAATTCCTTGGAGTCTAAAGTACTGTAATAAAAAACGTGGAAAGGAACTCACAAATCAGTTGTAAAACAGCTAGTAGCAACCTAGTTTAGTAAAGAAAATTAAAACAAATTAATTTTGAAGTAATTTCTTGAACAAGCCCATTAATGCTCCAGCCAGGACAGAATGAATCCTCTTTAAGGGAAAGAAGGAAGATCTTACTGACAAAATGAAGTATTTACGCTGGTTTGTAACTAAATTTTTACATGAAACTTTAGAATGTGATTTACAAGTCTTTTGTTTTAAAACAAAACACTACTGCCTTTACAAAGATAGTGTTGCTTCCTTTTTTTTTCTTTTTGTGGGACAGAGAGAACATTTTCAAACATTAGCAATGTATCTTGGCCTCAGCAGAAAGTTTCAAGTAAGACATTACCAACAAATACCTGCTTTTAGAGTATACAAGATGCAAGTAGCAGACTACTGCTGGTTCCCTAACAAAGTTTTACGTTGCAAAGATACTCATTCTGGCACTGTCAGGGTAGGCATGGGGAACTTGCCTGTTGAGCCTGACAAACAAAACTTCAAGTTGTGCAGAGTAAGTACTTAAATCTGTCCTGGTAAAATCTCGTTTTTGTAACAGAAAAGAGATTATATGTGAACAAGTCATATATTAACGTGAACCTCACTGTGGAAAGATCAACTCTGCCCTTCCAAATGGGATTCCTAACATGGACCTCAGAGCCAGCTTCTTGTGGGCAGTCTGTGGGCAGCATTCCTCTTCGGCAGGGATCTAGAGACAGATCAGATGCACAGAAAAAAACCCTATTCTAGGAAAAAAAACTTGACTATAATTGTTTGTCTGAACTGTATCTGCTTTTAAGCGTGCAGATGTATTCTAGTCTGTATCCTAAGAATTGCTTCAAACATTTGTAATGTAGTGTTAAGCATCTGATGGCCATGAGCAGAAGATACTCTGTTCTTACTCATGACCTTTTAGCTATTGGAGAGCTGACACTGGAGATTGCCGCTGTTTTGTGCTCTTTTGCCACAGGTACCAAGAAGTCTACCTAGACAAATTACTGTGTAGCTGGATTTTAGGAAGCCAGTACTTGAGAATGCTACTCATTACACTGCTGTGGTAAAAGCCATTAGGATATAAATGGTGTTAAAGCCTACAAGACCAAAGCCAGCTCAGTCATGACTGACTGAAAGGACAACTGATGCTGCAGTACAGTAACTCCCTCAGTGCCAGGTGTGACTGCTGTGGCAGAACTCGAGCCTGAGGTTGCAGAGGAGCTGCAGAGCAGCTCTCAAGGTCACTCAGTTTTTGTTCAAGGGCCTTAAATATGTAAGCTTACAGTGTTAGACCATCCACACTTATAGCATGGAAGAGGAACAGTAGGGAGAGCAAAGTACATGCATCTCAGTCACTTGATGTCAGTCATAGAGATACAATTCCAGCACTTGAACTAGTCTGGCAGGTTTATGTACAGCTGTAAACAATGCTTCCTTTGTCTGTGAAGATAGGGGAGAGTTGAATTCACCTCTGCCATGGGTCATTAAGTACTTTTTCCAGCAGGAACAGTGGTAGAAGATGAAGCGCATGGGTGGAGATAAAATGACTGCCAAAGCCAGAAACAAGATTGTGGTTCTTCACTTGTTTACAACAGCAACACCTCATCTGGGAGAACTGCTGCAGGAGTGCCTGATTAACATCTGGATTTGTTTCTGCAACACAGTTCAAGTCACTGAACCATTACACTGCAACTAATCTGAGTTTCTTATGCTGACTGGGAAAAGAAATAATTTTTCATAGTTAGAGCAGCCCATTCCCACTCTGATAATACAAGAGTTGTTTGAAGTCAATAGTGACTGGCTTTAGCAAGTGCTGCAGTACCTCAGTGACTGACAGAAGCATTTCGAATATATTTCGAACACATATTGGACCTTGACAATGTTTAAGACGTACCAAAGAAAACAGCAATTCTACTGTGTAATACATTGTAGACACTTTCATTAGATAGCTAAATGACCAAAGCTAAGTGGAGAGCTATGCAAGTTCATCAAGTAGATTCCATCTTTGGGGTAATAATATCCAGTTTTTAAGCTCTTTTGTTTTGATCCTTGACCAAAAGATTTATGTGCTGAATATCAAGGCTTCAGTAAGATCTCAGCATTGCTTTCAAGTTTGCACCAAACAGCATTTAAGCAACCTCAAAATCAGGGTGGTGATACTCAGTTTGCACAGCACTGTTTCTGTTGTTTCTCCTCCTCAGAATGACATATGATCACGACATAAATTGAATTCAAAACAAAAGAAGTGGAAATAGTTCCATGTGCAACAAGACATTTTCAAGGGAAAACTATGCAGCAGGCCTTGTATGTTCTACCCTTTCATCCTACTCTCATCAGCATCACCCCATCCTAAGCGCAGTAGGGTATGTACAGCGATGTGCACAGAGACCGGGAATTCCAGCAGCACATGGCAGAGCCACAATGCTGGAGCAGTTTGTAATAAAGACTGGTGGTGGGATGGGAACCTAAAAAACGCTTAAGCTTGTATTATTCAGTTCCTATGAAAAAGACCATACAATCCTCATGGTACATCAACGAGATGGACTGGTATGCCAACTAACCTCTATTTTAATATTTAAATTATAACAATACAATAACTAGAAAAGGTCAGTGCTTCAAGTGACAGGTTTCGCCACTTCAATTCCAATATTTTTCCAAAATAAAGATGCAATTAGATCTACACTTGAGCATCAGTAGTGCAATACAGTATCCTTTCCTGAATAAAGGAGCTGAGGTTTATCCACAATAAAAGCTTTAAATAAGGTAGATTGTTGCCATTTATATATCAATTCTGTATGTTTGATATAAAATATATTGGGAAAGCTTAAACTGACTTATACAATCTACATTTGGCTAGAGCTCCACATAAGCAGCATCAGTGGAAATGAACATCAGAGGTGTACTTAATATAAAACACTTTCAAAACTACTCAGCAACAAATGACAGAAGTTTGGCTAGGAATAACTGAACATCTGAGGTGTGTACCAGACAGAAAGAATGGACCCTGTGGTTACTTGCACTATTTTAATGAAGTAAAAGAAACGCAAGATTTAGTCCACTTCCATTTCTCCAGGGGGTTTGGTCTGCTGAGGGTTGTCCTTTGCTGGTTCGGGTTTTGTTTCAGTAGCGCTCTGTCCATTCACTGGTCCATTGTGTTCCCCGTTAGCTTTGGACTGCCCATCACTGGGAGGTTCTATCTTCGGTTTGGGCTTGGATAGAATGGGGTTACAGAAGCTATCCAATTCCTGGTTGTGACAGAGGGGAGACAGCAAGGTCATTTGGTGGCAAAGCAACAGCACTCAACTACAATGTCTCTGATTTGTTTTTGGTCCATAATGGCCTGCAATTTAATTGTCAAGGGCTAGACTTCTCTTTTCTATCAAGTCTAGAAAGTTCAAAAAAAGGCCTTGCACTAACTGAAGAGCTTCTGATCTGTTACAAACCTGTATGACAATCTCTTCTGTAGGAGCCTGGTGCTGTAACTCCAGGTGTTTTAAAAAGGCTTGTGCAGAGGTACTACTGTAAATCAAGCACCAGCACAGAAGAGTGCTAAAACTGCTGCTCCCTCTGTATTGATCTTTTAATAGCTTTAAAATCTCCACAGATGTAATATTCTAGCTCAAATCTAGGCCAAAATCTGGTTCAGAAGAAACTGAATAGAATGCAACAAGTACAATGATTTTTTTTTTTACCTTAGATTTTGCTAGTATTTCTGCCACTTTGACAACTGGATCCTGAGTTAGACTGAGTTTGTTCTGGGCATTCATTTTGCTGTTCAACCAATTCATAGCCTCGTTAATGTATTTTTCAACTTTCTCCATCTCAGCAGGATCTAGGTGGTCATACTTTTCATCCTAAGGAGAGAGGTATGCGTATCAGCAATTAAAACATGCTGCTCACCCAATTAAGTTAGTCTTAGAAATTACAGAAACATTGGTACCAGCTCTAAGTTGAGAGATCCATTTCAAGTGGTACCAACCAGCATAAAAAAATGTGATCATATTTGATTTACGTTCTCATGAAGAAGCTCTTTCTGCTAACAATACAGAACAGGCTTAGAGTTCTCAGGAGCAGAAGTACAGGAGCCCTTCTAAAGCAGTGTAACTTTATAGGATTTTCTTAAACACACAAAACTCTACAGCCAAACTCATAACACCTATAATCGTTGAATTGCTAAATCATTTGGCTTTACCTTATTTTTGTAGGCTTCTACTGCTTTCATAAGGAGCTGAATCTTCTTTCCAAGTTCATTTAGAACTTTTGGTCTCTCTTCATGTTCTGTGCATCTTTCCTGGATAGGCTGTCCAAATTTCTGGAATAATAAGCGCAAAGGAAAAACACATATTTCCTTTAGTCTGGTCTGAGAATACAATGCAGCACGTGAAGGAAGCCTGCCTCTAACTCCTTTTCTCATCCATTCAAAGACCGAAGTCTTTGCATATTGCTTTAGTCCAACAATAACAACAAAAAAGCAGAAGTTTAAATGAACAGTGCCTCTCCTTACCAGGCTTGGTATTTTGCTGATTTCTGCAAAAAGAGCATTTGTAACAATGCTTTTGGAACAGAAACAAGTCAGGCTTTAATGGATGCATTGATTTTCAAGTAGTTCATCTGAAAACTTTTAATTTTATCCACTGTTTGCTTTTTCCTTCTCTTGAATACTGGTATCCAGGCAGTTGCCTGGATCTACCCTGCTGTTTCCACCAGTTACCCTCCCCCAGAGGAAATCTGACTGGAGAGTGAACAGCTGGAGCCCAAGGGCTAGAGACATACCTCAGCTTATTACAAAGTAGCTAGTCGTTCATCGGAATTCACATTTTCCCCATCAGTTTATTAAAATCTGAAGCATTTAAGGGTTTTTTATCATTACTAATCAAATGATACAATAGCAGCTACTGTTAAAGCACTCCTGAGCCTTCATTGTTGGATATTACACCCAAAAATTATTCTTATGATACTGCTATAGAAGACCACTGAGAACAGGAAAACCAGAATATATATTCTGGAGTGTAATTTTCATTACCCAGGAGTGCAGTCACAGTACTCAAAAGCCTTTTTCAGACTGTAAAAAGTCTGTCAGAAAATTCCCATAGCAATTAAATCTGTTGTCATTACTGACAGTCTGCTTCATTTCAACCATTTTCAAATTAGGAGCACAACTCACATTAAAAGAAACTCTATTTCTAGTTCTAAATATTATGTTTATTTCATAACTGAACTTTTACACAACAACCTGAACACCCACCCCCAAGCATACATGCATGATTTTTCTAGAAAACAACTCAAAACCTCACTTTTAATTCCTGAAGCTTATCCATGTATATTTGTTTTGGCTGGTCCTCTCCATCTTCATAAAGCCAGTTTTCTGTGTCCTCCAACATCAAGGTCAGCTTGTTTGAATCCTACAAAGCAAGTTATGGACAGTCCAAGTCAGAAGAAAACACATCAAATGAGACCTCTCCCCAGCACAAACACACCCTACTCAAAAAAGACTGCTTCATCAGCTTAGAATATTCAAAGTGATAGCAAAGGAAAACAGTAATTAACAGACTTCAAAGGCAAGATTTTACAGTGATGAGAGGGACAGGAAAGCCCTACTCATGTGATTTGCTGGTGAAGTTCACCGCAGTTATAAAACCAGTCCTGAGGCTATTTAAGACAGCCCATGGCCCTCTTAAGAGTCTTCCATACTATCTGTTAGTTGTCTTTCCATTCCTACCCACTCAATGCTATTCAGAAGCTCGTGGTGATCTGTCCTACTTTTCTATGCTAGCCATAGGGTTTTTACTATCTGCCTGCATCCCCAGTTCTTCCCTGCTAATAAAGAACTTTGCAAGTCAAATGCCAGGTGTAAGCATTAACTTGAGCTCACTGCTGTGAAGTCAAGCCATCTCTCACTCCAAAACTGGTCCAATTGACCTGTGCAGCCTCCACAGAACCCACATTCACAAATACAAAGGAACTTTTTCCAACAGTAAAACATGTAAGCAAGTCTCACCTCTTCAGTGATGAACTTCTCAAAGACTCCACACAGCTTGTCTCTGAATTCATACACATATTCTTCAACAGCATTCTTAGCATCATTTCGTTCTTTCTCAAGCTTGTCTTGCATCATCATCTTCCCCTAGGGAGGAAAAGGCATATTTAAAGCTAAAAGCATTTTAAGTGTCAAGCTTAGTGACTGCTCTTTGAACTGAACCACAGAACTTGGAAGAGGCCTGATAATTCACACTTACTGATGAAAATGTTCACCTCTGTGTAAGTCATCACTACAAGCACAACTGGAAAGTTACATTTAGTGAAATTAAGTCATTTCACCAAAAACCCCAACCAAAAATAAACCCCTTACAGTTAAGGGCAAACCCTTAAAGAATTTTAAATTAGCTAAGTCGATGGTTGCAAATATTTTTTTAGATAATTATTTACAGTGCATTAATTTGAGTGGTCATCTGTTTATTTTGCTTACCTCATTTTCTATATAGGAATTGATCAGATCTGGTCCCAGCTGCCTATAGAGGCTTGCCTGTATAGGGAGGTCAATGCTCTTAACTTTTGTTTTAGCCTTTGGCTGGGATGGATGATCTTGCTTTTCTCCAGAAGTAGCCTATGAAAAGAGTGACAGTACTAAGAAACTTCCAAGAATCAAAATATTCCATTTATGCTCAAAAAAGAGAGACAAATGAAACTAGTTAAAACAGCTACAAATTAATCTTATGTAAATTAAGCACCTAATTACTCCTCTGTATTCAAGATCACAATTATTACCTTAGTAAATAGTCAACAGCTGAAATTTTAATTCTTTGAAGAGCTGCTAAGGAAACTTGTTCAAAAGCTTAAAGCACTGCATATTATTCTTCACAATGTTTCCTAAGTTTCCTTAAATTCCATTTTCGCTACAAAACCAGGTTAAACAACATAAACCTACTTCAAAATCTTAATCATGCTAAGTTGAAAATTAAAGTGCTACAGTAGGATTCCTTACTTAAGCATTTCAATATAGCTGTCCTCTAAATACAGCCCCATGTTTTCCAACTAGTAAAATCAGTAAGTGTGAGACTATGGGCCAAAAAAAAAGTCGTATCAATACTGAATACCTACCTTTGTTTCAGTTCCAGCATTTTCAGCTTCCTCATCTGCTTGGTTCTGTTGGTCAGCTTGACTTTTCTGCACACCTTCTTCTTGATCAACCTGCATTTTATCCTGCAGAGAGTTACATAACTGAATGCAAAGGTTTGCTGTAAGATTTAAGACTGATGTCAATTACAGTGGATCACAGGCAATCTATGAACTTCAGAATCAATCTTACGAATTTTTGATTCACCATGTTTAAAAAAGCATTTTGATGTAGTATTTGTATTTTTATGTTTAAAATTAAATGAAAATTCTACTCTGATGCTTGATGTCACTGTCTGTCCCCATTACATAATTACACTAAGCCTTGTGAATATTCACTTTAATAAGAAACACATATAAAATGAAATCAAAGAACATTCTAGCAACACACCACCAACACAGGCAGTAACAATGGGTTCTCTATGGAACAGCCAGAACTTTGACCTCCTATCATTTTTTACCTAAACTTTAAAGTTTGCAATCCAAAGCAGAAGTAATTTAATCACTGTAATTACTACCTGCATCTGTCTCATAATACAGTGAAATTAATAAAAATTAGTTTCTGTAGTAGTAGGCTCTTGGGAATACATGACCATCTTCCCTCCTTGCCATCCAAAATTAAGAGCCTCACTTAAATTTATCAGCAAGTTTATTACCTATGCCTTTTTCTATATTTAACATCTGAAAGACATCACTAATTACTAGTGCTGATCACTTGGTTTAAGTCATACAACTCCATAACATCACTGAAAAAGGCTTTTAATAACTGAGTAATGGGTAAGTCTAAAATTTTCAGGATGATGCTAATAGTTGGAGATCCAGAGCACTGATAACTAACGAGCTGTAACCAAAGATTGCTCCAAGATTGCTTCCATTACAAGGAATTAATATTTCTGGATTCACAAACTACACATGCATGTAAAATGATTTACTGCTAATTCTGAAAAAGAAAAAAAAAGAAAGTTGCTTAAGGATTTCAAACTCTACCACGGGTGCCTATGTTACAGTTTGAAGTGGAAAACAAGAAGGCTACTTTTACCAAATTTAGTTTTGTCACTTCAGAGTAGGGAAAAAAGTAAAATCTAAATCCACATTTACTGTTCTTACTGTTCACACAGAAAAGCCAACAACTGGAAGGAACTGCTTTGCCTACAGGAAGGAACTAGAGAGGGGAAAATAGAACACATATACACCACAAACCTCCTCCTCAGAGTCGAGGGTATCATCCTCAATACTGAAAGGTAATTGCTGACAAGGACCATTGTAAAACAGAAGACGTGTTAGATGAATGAAGTGCTACAGATGGAAAGCCTGAGCCTAGAAGCAGCTACTCTCATGAATTCAGCACACTTCTAGTAAGCTCCACATGCAGGGCGCCTCTTACACTAAATGCCAGCTCTAGCACATCCAACCTTTTCTTACTTGACTAAAAACATCATATATGGAGCATTTGCCCACAAGGAACTGCATCACATTCAGCATTTCAAATATGCTCACATTCCTGGAAAGCAGCAGAGTATTTAAGAAGTTGTTTATACCAATTAAATAATGCTAGTTGTGTAACCATTTGCTCCAATTCCTGTAAAACATTCAACTGAAGTGTGAGAAGCTGAGGCCAAATCTTAGAAGAAAGGCTGCCCAGGCCACCGGTGGCGTTGCCATTTCCAGCTCTAAAGTGTTCTGTGGCACCACCCAGTCCTCAACTCTGGACTGCCAAGAGGCACAGCTGCACCTCAGAGGGAGCTACTGTAAGGGGCAGTGCAGTTTTCCATGTATAAAGAAATACCATATATTTTTTACTCATTGAAAACATAGTTTGTGAGGAAAAACAAACCTTTAGAATTAATTTGTCAACAGATCTTGTTAAATACGCTGCTATTTACCAGCACCACTTGACAATGCTAAGACTAGTAGAGAGATGATAAAGACCAATGAAAAAATTGCTTTATTTTTCAGAACCTGTTTTACCATTCTTTTTTCTTAGTGCCACACTTCACCAGTCCTTTAGTAATAAACATGAAGAAATGCATTACGTAACTGAAGAAGTAATTTAAGAGTGGAGAAGCAGTAACTGTTAAAAGTGAGACACTGTGATTTAACCTGCAATGATCAGCTCTGTTGTCAGAATAACAGTGTAGATATTCACAAGCTTTACATACCAGCTCTTCATCTCTGCCTTGGTTCTTACTTGATGACTCGGTGTCCATGGGTGTGTCGTTGTGATCCCCCTCTATGTTCTGCTTCTCTATGATGGATGCATTGGCCACGCTGAAAAGGCCATGGATATTGACACGCACTTTCACCTTCACCTTGGAATTGTCACCATCGTGTTGGGGACCAACGTTCTGAATAGTGAAACGCCCTTGGAAACAACAGAGATGGCTTTAATTTTTGTCCCAAAAAATAGTGAAAGAGAGGAAAAAAAAAAGAAAACCCAAACACATTCCTTTAAGGGTTTTAATTTAAACAGCAATTTCATATAACTGAAACTATTTGGAAGCTTTCTACTTGGTTGACAATCCTATGATGTAAGCTGCAGGTAGATAAACTAAAAGCTGGTTCCCCAATTATTATCAGTTTACTGATAATTAGTAAGATGTTTTTGCTTTATCTGTTCTATAGGAAACCAAGACAGTACTTTACTAGATGTTCTTCTACTCTGTTGCCTTCTGTAACCATCACACTAGAGAAACTACTCTGATTAATCTCAAATGGTTTCTTTTGTCCACGTAACTCAAACTTCACACTGAAAAATAAAACATTAGAGATAAAAGATTCTGTTTGAATTTGATAACATGGCTGCACTACACTTTTTGGATAGTGAACAGTGCTTAGCAAGGTCTCTGAAAGCACTAAGGTTGATACTTTATTTTGCAACTTGCTGAAAATTTAAGTGTAGATGATGTGCACCTGTAAAGGAGAATGTTTCTTCCTCAAGACCACAGACTTCTTGCATAGAGAGCTAAACAGCACCAAGTTTGTATCTGATTCATAAATCACTGCATAAAATTATGAATTGAAGACCCCAAGGAGTCTGCTAATAACTGCAAGTAAGGTAGCATTAGCTACCAAGAAACTTACTTATACCATCTAATTCTTTAGACTCTACTACAGATGCTTAAATTGAGGAAACACAGATCTTTTATAATCTCAGATTAACAGAAAGAGACATGACAGATAGCACTAGACAAGTTATCCGTCCAGACAGGCAACAGCTCCTTTGATCCAATTTCTTTGAAAAATCCAGGCTACCAGGCACATAAGATCCTTATCAATTTTATACAGACTGAAAGAACCAGACAATAGAGCACTAAACTCTTTGTACCTACATATTTTGAAACTGTAAAGAGACAGAAGGAAGAATGCTGAATTTTTTTTAGGTGTCAAAGATGTCAATACAGTTTAATCACTATATTTAAACCAAGAAGCCTGTGCTGAGCCTTTCTCAAGGACCTAATCTTTTCTGTAAGCTAGAAAATTTGAAAATAACATATTTGAAAGTATGAAAGCAACTTTTGAAAATTTTGAAAATGAAAGTAACAGGAAAGGAGAACCACTTTTTCCTGTATCAACAGGCATTAATTAGGGATGGGGTTCTTATCCACATGTCCTTACCTATTCTGGAATCAGGATAAGGCACTTCATGCGGATGGGTATAGTAAGCTTCCAAATCAAAAGGCTCTTTCTTGTGGAAAGTAATTACTTTTGAGAATGGAGCAGCATGATTCTTACTGAAGACTTCACACTCCCTAAAGCAATAAACATTAACATTAAATCTCTGATTATAACTTCATGGATAATCCAAGTCAAAGTATGTTAATGATCAGCAGCCGTGCTAACGAAGCAACACAGTCATTTAGTTTTAGTCAGTTTGTAACAAGAGTTGGAGGTTGAAGGCCTCAAGGTCTTAAAGCTGCACTGCATTTTATGTCACTTATAAAAAATTAAGCAACTTCACACCAACATTTTAAATCAAATTTATTTCCAATTGTTAAGCAGTAACTGGAACCCAAATGGTAAAGTGCAAAAAAAGAAAATTAAAATGTTATGAGTTCAACTGCATGACAGCTTCAAAGCCTGAGGCCTGTTTTTTTCCACAGGTCAACATTTTATTTTCTATCCAAACACACATTGTTTTGTAGGCACTGTACAAACTTACCCTGTTCCTTCTTCATAAGATGATTTCCATCTCAATGTTATAGAATAAGGAACAACATCTGTGATGGAAAACTCACGCACTTTAAAAGCTGGAGAAAGAATTGCACACTAGGAAGAAAAAAAGACCAAAGTTCCATTATATCCATGTAGTCCAATAAATTGCAAGTACAAGAATTAGTACTTATCATATAGGTCATATGGAGGTCCTGCTTATCACAGAAAATTTTTTAAACTGAAACTTCCTATAGTTAATTGAATTGGAAGACTTAAGTAATAGATGTTACTTTCTCAGTGATTTTCAGTAAAGATACCCAGCAAAGGTTCCAAGCGACGACACAGAAGTGGAACAGCAGAATTTGGGTCCTCAAATTTAATAGGTCTCTAATAGGCCTATCCTTCCAACATGACACAGCAGAAAATTAATGAATGTAACAGAATAATTTCTGACATGATCACTGTCACCAATCAGTAAAATAACAAGTAAAACTCTGTATCTTGTTTCAGCTGTAGTACCTCTTGCTTGTGGTTAGCTGTATTTCATTAGTACAAGATGTTAAAGAAGCAATACTAAAACTTTATTTCAGGAACTATACCTGCAAGGCACAGCCTCTTGCAACAGCTTCATCAGCATTTAGCGTGGTGCTTATCTCTTTACAGAAAAAGTTAGAGATCTGTTCCTTCACTGCTGGAATTCTAGTAGCCCCACCTACTATTTCTATACTGTAGATATCTTCACGCTGAAGTTCTAGAAAAGAGAGTGCATGCCCTTAAGTTATCATCAAGATATCAAAAGCTATTTTTGGACAAAAAAAAAAAGAAGAAAAAAAGAAAAAAGGTAAAAGTTCTCTTCTTATCTAGACACTGTGACAAGCACTGAAAATATTTCATGGCTGACAAGACCTTTAGAACTCTTTTCCCTCCTGTAGGCTGCAAAGTTTTCTAGTTGCATAAACCTGGGAAATGCAGAAGCCAAGCATCAATGAAAACAGCAGTTCTTTAAAGTGTGTTGTCCATGTGCATCCCCTTTCTACTGTGCATGAACTCAAAGCGTGAAACTGGGTCTTCTTGAGGAGCCTTGCACTACTGGATGATACCTCACCTCTCCCAAACAAAACCAACAAAATTAAACCCAAATAGGTCTCATTTTATGTCTGGCTTAATTTTGCTTGCCGAAAGAGAAAAGAGAACCTTTTAGGACAATGTATCTAATAGCTAGCAGATTGTGCTAGAAGGTTAACTTTTTAATTCTGAAATCAGGATATGTGTATGAAGTCATCTCAAACTGCTGTCAGTCCTTGAATAGCTCTGCTCAGCAGTTACTCAGCTTTTTAATTCCTGTATTAGCTATCTAGCTAAGTCACAGCAGAATTCTTCCCTTTGTTTTTGTTGAAGGTGCTGGAATTAGGGGTAAAACCTTTCCTGTTAACGTCTAATTCTCTCCTTTACACCACATTAGGCAAAAAAAAAAATTACTTTGTTATTTGCACATGCTTTAGGTAATTCATTTTAAGAATATACTGCCAAATTACCAGGTCAGTGAGGACATGTAAGTAACACATGGAACAGGCTGGCCAGAATGCTGCAGAAAAGAATAAAATCTTTTACCATCATCACTTCAGTTTGGTTGTTTTGTGTTGTTTTAAACAAATGCACAGTGCCAACCTTTTCCATGACACAGGGTGAATGAGGGTCAATAACCAAGGTTGCAGAGTAGCATGTGCACTAAATGAGGCGGGAATGGGATCATGCATTCATGGCAAGCATATGAATGGAACTTACATTGAACTTTTCAGTATTAGCTTTGCAATTCTAATAAATACAAAAATACATTGAAAAGATAATCATTAAAGAGATCAAGAATGACTGGATTACTAGTAGTACCTCAAGTGACTTCTACTTACTGGCTTGCTCCATGGCTGCTCTTAGAGGAGGCTCCACTCTGGCCAGAAGGGCAGCACACAACTGCTCAAACTGAGCTCTGCAGGACAGGGAGAGAGTCTGGTGTTACAAGGCAGCTCAGACCACAAACCCCTGCCCCTCAATGGGAACAGCAGCCAGTACCTGTTCATCTTACTGGAGACATCCAGGTCATTCATGAAGCACTCGATATTGAGTGGAAGGTCAGATGCATTTGCACTCATCAGCTTCTTGAGCTTTTCACATTCCTGATACAATCGCAGCAGTGCTCGGGGATTCTCTTTTACATTCAGCTTATATTTTGTCCTAAATTCTTCCGAGAAGTAATCTACCAAAGCCTCATCAAAATTCCTACCACCTACGAAAGGGTCAAAGGTAGTGGCCAAGACCTGGCAGAAGTCAAAGAACGAAATCAGAAGTTATTAGAAACTGTTTGTTCTGTGTCATTTACTCAGAGCAGCACGACATGCCATCACCTTCCACACGGCTTCAGGTAACATTTGGCCACCAAAGATAGGTTCACAAAAGCATTTAGCCATTAGTAGGTCACAGACAAAAATGTCTCCACACCAGAAAGCAAAGACTGTTCAGTTTTACTTTGCATCTGACTGAATTTAGACTTTGAACTGTCACGGATGGCACGAGAAAGACCCCAACAACATGGAGTGACTCAGACAGTTGAAGAATTTCCCATGAGTGAGTCAGCTGCACAACTACAACACTTAGGAGGCTCCCTGAATATGCAAATATTTCAGGGATATAAATATGACACAAAAACTCTGCTGTGTGCTTAATTACCAAGCACTTTCCAAAACACACTTTAGGATGCTTCACTTCTGCATTTTACAAAAACTGACTTATTGAAATAGCCAAAAGCTAACAGAAAGGTTTTGTATTCCACATTACAAAAATATTTGCTACAGACATTTATTTTTAAAAAAAACCTAATCTTTCCACAGAGCAGTATTTTGAGTACCATATACTTCAGGCTTTTAATGTATGACTTAAAAGATTACCTTCAGTTTTCCCTTGTTAAAAGCACAGATGGAAACCTGATATGCAGAATGCCCCATATCTACAAAGACCACATTTCTTGGCTTCTCTTCCAAGGCTGGCAGATCTTGCTTGTATATTCCATAGGCTAATGCAACTGGAAAACACCAACCCATGGAAGGTAAGGGGAAGCCACACACAGCTCAGACCATGCATTAAAAGCACTACCAGACACTACCCTTGTTTAACCTTTCTAAACACCTTCATAACTCTATTTAAATGTAAAAAACATGTCAAAAACACATTTTTCATTGACAAGAGAGAAAGATGTCAAGTGGAGGTTTAACGCTTATAAAGACTCAACCTGTATTTCAGCTCTGCTTGTAGCCAAATTAACACTGCAACTTGTGGAACTGCACAGACTAAGACTCATGCCTACACCTCTCCCTTGAAATGCATTATGTTCAGTATTTTTTACCTCACTTTTGCAAAATTCAAGCATGCCCAAGGAATAAAGAAAATGTTTTGGAAGACTACTTTACACAAATCTAAGACTTTACTGCCAACACTCACTTGGAAAGCTGTTTGAGACTTTCTAAAAGCAAAGAGAATTGAGAAAAATCAGAATGACTGACTTAAGCAGCTCCAACTTTAGTTCCCATTAAGTGTTATGTATTTCTATGCTGTACCCTAGAATTCACCAAAACCAGAAGAGGGAGGTAAATGACTCTACAGAAACAGTTGTGCCATTGCTACAGCTGACAAGATTGCCATAAGTTTAAGCACAGATCCCAGGTTTATTTCCAAAGCTATTCCTAAGTGTGACCAGGTTCGAGTCAGCAAACCCCAGCTCTCATCATGCCTCCTAAGTGCTGCACACCACCCCACTGCTGTGCTTCCAGTTCCCAAGCTGGATTGGGCAGTACTAGCCTGGACAGCTCTTTCCCAAGCTCCTAATTGTGTAACAGCAGTGTGTCATCACCCTCACATTCAACAGCCTAAATAGCTTTAGAGGACAAAAAACGTTCTGGCCCTTTACCTGCTGTAGTTTCATTCATCAGCTTCAGACAATTTAATCCTGCAATCTGTGCAGCTGCCATTACAGACCTTCTTTCAGCATCAGTGAAGAAACTAGGGACCTGTTTCCAAAAATAATGACATAAGATATTATGGAATGCAGACTTTTTAATTCGAGTCAACCTAACAAATATTCACACACAGTCCCAAAGTAAGTTCATGGCAGAAGTGCTGCAGCAATGCTAGAATTCAACTTGAACCTATATCCATTTTCAGATATCACTTCCACCACAGTGCCAGCTTACAGCGTGCTACAGTATTCAGTGCCACCAAAAATAGCCACAGCACTATCAGAGCCCATCTAGGATCTGGCTGCAACCAGCTGGCATCTCTTCAGCAGAGACACAACTCCATTCACTGTGGTTTTTTTTTTGCTACCACTGTGGTGTATTGCCAAAGATCCCTGGGTGTGTGGGAGGTATGCTCCCAGTGTCTTTGTATGCCGTAAGGAAGCAAGGAAAAAGATCCAAGCTGCTTTCTAACAGCTAAAATACACAGCTTTCCAGTTCCCATGTCTCTGTCTGACAGAGAAGGGGTAACTGCAATCCTTCAGGCCCAAATTTCTCACCAGAGCCAGTAAACAAAGACCACATGAAATGCAGACACAGGACTTCATACCAGAAACAAACCCTCATCTTCAAGCTCCACCCCCACCTCATGGGTAAGGACACCAGCTAAGAAAATGTGAGCAAACCAAACAACTAAAAAGACTTTTGCGAACAAAGCCACGTAGTTTGGGCTTGTCAAATTATCAGCATGACCCTCAGAGCCCTAAGGTCAGGTGACTCACAGCTGCACTACAACGGTGCTCAACCATGTAACAAGTAAGAAATTTAACATCGGAGGTTCTTTGGAACCAAGGAGGATATGCTTACACCTAGGACAGCTCCCATTTGTAACAAGAACTACAGTAAACAGAAATACTGGATGTAACCCTTATATCAGCTTAAGCACTACTTTCTTTCTGAAAACACACCCTTAATTTTTTCTCCTCTTCACACATGATTCGAAAAGTATTCTCATTTGAAAAACCTGTAACAAAGGCCCATTTTTGGGGATATGATTTCTATCCAGCCCTTTTACCTCTTACCATTGCACTGTGGTGATAAGTGTAAGTGTGGTGGTAAGTGTAAGTGGTCCTAGCTTACATAAAGCTGTCTATAGATTGCAATAAATGTATGACAACTTACTGAAATCACGCAGTCGGCCACTGGTTTCTTCAAAGCACTTTCTGAAGTCTCCTTCAGTTTGGCCAGCAACATTCCTGTGATCTGTTCCACTGCAAACAGTCTCTCTTCATCCAGGTATCTCACCTGAAACAGAGAATTGGCATTCTGTGATCAATCATCTCAACTTGGCTCTCAAGACATACAACTTGGACATTATTTGTAAGGTTGAGCATTGTAACCCATTTAACAACAGGCTCTAGACACAAGTAAGTCCCTAACAATTGATCTGTGCTCACTACAACAAATCTTGACCAGTTCAGTTTTGGGGTTTTTTTGCGGGAAGCTTAACAGCTCAGTTATCTCAAGGGACTATTCACAATGATACAGTATTTCTGTTGCTTGTGTTTGTTTTTTTCATTTAAAAAATAACAACAAAAAAGCACAATACCCATGGGATCACACTGTCCTATAACACAAGCTAAAAATACAAGTTTTGGAGCAAACCCAAGGAACATTTGCTCCCTTCAACAGCCACTCAAGCACATGAGGCAGGGAAGGTGCAAAGGAGGCAATTTTAAGAGTGCTGCCCTGCTTAGGAAACACAGCTGATTCCTCAGCCTTCATGGGAGGTTCTGTGTCCCAAATTCCTAACAAGCTACCATCTCTCCAGCAATCCCAAGCACTCCTGCCATTTAGTCTGGAAGCAAATAAAATAATAACTTGTTCAAACTTCATATTCAGAGCATTATATTGTTTTCTTTACACGTGGTCTCTGTGTGTCTGATGGGAACTAATAATCCCCCACTGTAATTACACAGATTTGAAGGTAAATCTAGTAAGGTGAAGAGCTACTAATTAGATTATGGAAAACTAACACAATTGATGAGAAACCTCAATGGACATCTTGGAGAATGTACAGCATTTACTTAGAGACACAGGAATGTACTTAGTTTTCTAAAGGAAAATGTCAGTCTTTTCACACAGGAAGTTAAGTGACAAAGGCCCAAAGTGCTCACCTCTACCACCGGAGATATTCCACCCAAAGCTCTAACTCACCTTTACTCCTACAGAGCCATTTGGCATCTTCTGAAGTTCATAGGGAAGTTTGGCCCTCTCAGCTTGTATGTAAGGATCTTCAAATGCTCTTCCATGCAGTTTTTTGAAACCATGTACTGCATTTTTTACATTTGTGACAATCTGTGGCAAAAACACTTGAATTACCCATGACATGCAGAGTACAGAGGATTGTGCAGAAACAAACTCTTTATGTTGGGCTTAATGCACACACTGACCTATGTCAAGCCCCATACATTCACTGGAACGCAAAGTGTGAGGAAAGAAAAGGAATTATCTACTTTTTAATCTACGGTCTCTATTAAAAAAATTCAAAGGTACTTCTCTCTGTAATATCCATTAGCTTGCTGCCATCAATTTTCACTGTACTTTTTATTTTAGAGAAGCTTTCTGATACAACATGCAATATTTAAGGTCATATATTGTTGCAGTGGCTGCCTGCAGGAACAAATGGAGTTATTACTTCCATTAACCTTAAATGAACCTTCAACAAATTAACACATTTCCCTTCCTTTAAAGTTCTCCTCTAATTCAGATCCCATCTGGATGTAAAGCCTCCCCACACCTATTCTCTCATCAGTGTTTTAACCTAGTCATTTTAAGGACAGGCCTCTAACCAAAGAAAGGACCAAAACAAACAAATCCCAATGAACACAGTATTTAAGCTATCAAAAGAAACTACTCCAGGACAACCTTGTCCAAAAGGAACTAGTTTACTCGTCTAAAAAGTTTTTTGTTCACTTACCTGACTCTTTGCTGCATTACCAATGGCTCGGGTCTTGGATCCTAAAGATATACATGCTCTAAGGAAAAAAAAAGGAAAAAAAAAAGAAAAAGAAAGAAATTTAGCTTTAAAAGAGAACATCGTAAGATATTTCCATGGTATTTCAGAAAACTCACAAAAATTCAAGCAGCACAACCTGGATGTGTTAAATAACAGCAGTACTACAGGAAGCACCAGAACCTGAAGTGGAATTCAAGTTATTTTGTTCTTTGTAGATTAGTTTAGAAAAGGCGAGCAACAGCAACTGTTGTCATTCTAACTGCATTCAAGGAATTCTGTAACAGCTTGTATGTTCTACAGATCTTATAATGAAGGAAAGGCACTGATATTTACCTCTGGGTCACAGGTTAAAACCTAAGAAACCTGTGAAATTCAATTCAAAGACCTGAAGTTTACCAGTCAGGCTCTCTTGACTCAACAGCCCTTGAGTCTGACAGGACCACATTCACACTACTCTAGGAGCCCTTAGCAACAATCCTAAAACAACAATTAAAAAAACCCACAAACCATCTAAGCCCACTGGAGCTGAACAAGCTGTTAAGTACTTCCATAACTGAGGACTACCAGGTATATGCTGCAACCAGGCAGAGGGGGAGAGATCCGGGAACAGCTCCCAGGCACCCAGGGCTTGGGAAGCTCCACTGTAATCCACAGCTCCCTGCAGCTTCTTGGGCTATCACTGAGCATTCCCCTCGATCAGCAAAGGCTGCCTCAGGTCCCAGCCACCATCTGTCCCCTCACCACTGCCTATGGAAATGTGCTTTTTTTTTTTTTTTGGAAGTTACTGACACCACACCTTCACATCACAGACCTGAAATACAACTTCCCAAAAGGCAACCGATCTGGCTACAGCCATTCAGGAGAAAGTAACAGAGAAACCCAGATTTCATACAGCTCAAATGTAATTGCTTAACGAATGTATAAAAGTCACTCTAGCAGATTGCTTCCTACTTCCTCTCCACCACTGAGGGCGCTGCAATTTGATAGTATTTTCTAGCAACTTCCTCTCTGTGACACCCAAAACCTTTTCCTGATTTAACTGCTGCAAACACACAAGACATTGCCCTACATTTTCAAATACCTAGTTCAGCTTCCACGATTTTTAATGTCCCAATACTAGAGCTCCCAATTGTACCTCGTGATAATTAAGGAAAGTCAGATAAATGAGCAATTTCTAAAGCAAGCAAATGGTTTACGAACTACTGCTATTGCACCACATCTTCCCAGTACAGGAATCTGACTTTGCTGGCAGCATTACCTGCACATGTCCCATGCAGAGCATGAAGCACCAACACAAGAGCCACCATGGCTCCTGCCATGGGCTTACTTCAATTACTCACTTCCAGCACACGGTGGGGATGGATGCTTTCTCCCTCCCTCGGCTGGGAAGTAGAGATGTCAAAAAAATAAACGTGCCCTCTTTGGCTTGAAAAAATTCAGTAGTACCCAAGATCCCTTATTACATCACCTTAATTACAGCATGTGATCACGTTAATTACACCTGGTCTGAAAAGAGTTATGAGCTATCAACAACTGACTTGTTTTTCCACAAAACCACAGTGGTGAGGCAGAGCACCTGAAAGGGCCATTTGCCATGAGTTTTATGAGCCAGAAGCATTGGAAATGCATTCAGCAGACTTGCTGAAGTTCCCAGTTTAGGAGAAATCAAGTGCCAGTTAACTTTCAAGGAGATACAGGGCCAAAAGGAAATATCCAAGTTCTACCGAAATGGATGGCTTGTTGGCAGAATCTTTTTCCTTTCTTTGTAAAATATTCATGCTAAAGCTCCCAGGATGATACATGGTTTTACAAACACTGACAATCTGAAGCACTAGATTACAGAATGCAATTAACTAATAGATAACTAAAGTACCTGCATGACGTGAGCACCTCCACACAAACATTTAAAAGAAAGTTTTTACCGTGTTGCTATGTGCAACAAGAGAAGTTTTTATTTAAGAATTAGATCTGTTTACATCACTCAAATCCCACTTGAAGTAAAGATTTAGCTACTACGATAAACTTACATAACAGTAATGAACCTGTTATATTTCTCTTTACTTTTGTTTGGTTTCTCTCAAGACAATAACATTAGAAAAGATGTTCCTCAAGTTCTCCTGTATTACTACATTTTGAGATATAAAAGGCCAAAGAAAACGTCATTTTAAGCATGATAGCTACTGTCTTTAAGTATATGTACACTCCTGATCCTGTAATTGCTAACTTGAACCTGAATTGCTAATATGAACCACTTTAATAATCACTTCCCAAGTGTCAAGAAAGTACAGTTGATCAGACATTAGTGCGAAAAATATTAAATGCAGGTAAGCCTACCTTCAAAGAACACACTCCAAAAATAGCTAAGAATTGGAAGTGCTCTTCATCACAAGGGGAAAGGAAACTGCAGCTGCCTGAGGATTCTCGGGGTAACAATTTAATGGGATTCTTTGCACCGCATTTGAAAGGCCACAGAATCTCAGTTCTCACTGCACATCCAGTGCACAAAGGTAATTACTTCTTGACTATGAGAAGTTAATATGAGATACGTATTTTTCTTAACAGTAAACAGAATTTTAAAGAGTATTCCCATTAAAACACACTGCATGCATTTTGGCAATCAACTACTTTGTGCTTTTAAAAACAACTTTTTAGAAAGCAAACCTACACCTACATTTCTCCGGGATCAGGACAGCAGCGCTGGAGTTACTACAGCCTCGCACAGCAGAAATAGCTTTCTCTGTTGACTACAAGTCCCTTTATAAAGGGAAGCACCATCCAACCCCCGATTTTTATGAGTATTACACGAATTCCTGAATCCTCCTTCCAAATTATGCACAGATGGAGCTCTAAAAATCCTAGACGTATCCCATAGAAACAGAAGAGGAAAATCTCCACCTACTCTTGCGTCTCCCATCATCACGGACGTTGCCCACTGCCCCCCCTCTTCCTCGCCAGACCTCGGGATTCCAGGGCCAGCAGATGCGGTGCAAGTAAAAACAGGTTTCAGGAGAGGGAACTCATCGCGCCGCTTCCCTGCTGAATCAACCTCCTCCTCCTCCTCCTCCTCGCCAGTCTCACCGCCACTCATGTAATTGTTAATGGAAACGCTCCCAGCCCTGGCAGCCGCTCCAGAGTTGGGGAAACACATACACTCCACCGAAATCTGTGGCTACCGAAACCGAAGCGTTACAGAGACACAAAAACCCCGAGCCCTGGAGCCGCGCGGCTCCTCCGGCAGCACAGCGCGGGATTTCAAGGACACGCACGGCCAGGAGCCGGGACAGACAGACAGACAGACAGACAGACACGCACACACACACACGAATGTTTCCCCAGCACGCGCATTCCCGGCAAGGGGCACTCTCCCGGCTCGGGCGCGCTCCCGCAGCGGGAGGGAATCCCGCGGGCAGCCCCGGCTGGCGGGCCCGGGCGCGCCGCTACTCACGGGGTGCAGCGGTCGCTGTACTCGTTGGCGATGGTCTCGATGCCGCCGCTCCGCGCCACCCCGATGTAGCAGTTGAGGAAGCCGAGGTCGATGCCGACCACAGACATGGCTGCGCCCGGAGCTCCGCGCTGGGGCTGGGACTGTGGCTGGGACTGGAAGCGGCCGCGGCTCCGCGCCCGCCGCTCCCCCACTGCGGAGCGCCGGCACCAACCGGCAGCGGGCCCGCCGTGCGCAGGCGCCGCCGGCGGGGAGCCCGCCCGGCCCCGGCACCGCCTCGGCTCTTTCCGGCAGCGCTCGGGCGGCGCTGCCCTTCCAGAAGGATCTGGAACGGGGGGAATGCGGGGAGCGGGCAGGGGCGGCACCGCCCAGAGCGACGCCCCTTGTCGCGTCAGCGCTGCGGGGGGAGCGCCCCGCCCGCCCTTAAAGGGTCCGGGCAGCGCGGCGAGCCGGGGCTGCACTGCCGCCCGGGCCGAGCTAATGCGATTAGAGCAATGCGGGCAATTAGCGCAGAGCGGCCATCGGCCCCCTGAGCACTGCCGCGCTGCGACTGAGGCAGCACGGAGCTGCCCTGAGCAGCGGGCAGAGCCCCTGGAGCAGATGGAACACCCCAGAGGCCAGCGTGCAGGGTGAGCCCTGCGGTGAAAGCGCAGCTAAGCCCGGGCAGCTGTGTCCCAAACAGAGGGGGATGGCTCCTGGTGCCTCCTGGTGCCAATGACAGGGAGAGCTTGGAGCTTTATTCTGCCCACTGCCTACACCTATGGAAGAGCCATCCCCGGTTGGGGCTGAGACCTGCCTATTTCCAGAAACAACCTCCTCTGTCTTCCTGTCCTGGGGAAAATAGTCACCTTGAACCCCATGGGTCTCTATACTTATCCCATGTTTTATTGAGGGTATCGAGTATTTGCCACAAAACAAACCTACAGGCTTGGAAAGCTTTATTTGCTTCTGAAAATGACACCTCTGTTTCACACAGCAATGTGACGTCTCTGTGACACAGCATGTGACACTGCACTGCACAGTTTTGTTCCACTGGAGAGATTAAAAATAAGCACAAAACGACTAAACTAGTTTAACATCCCTGTCGAGAGGTTTGATTATCTCTCCTATTTATCACAGTTTCAATGGTCTACTAAACAACTAGAATTTTCCTAGTGAAAATATGTCCTTTTCCTCCAAAACCTCCAGAAGCAAGAGAAACCACTGGCACATAGAATTATTTGTAACACAACTGCTGTATCTGCATTAACGATCTCATTTACTTGCCAGGGTTGGGATCACACAGGCAAGCCAGCTCCAGTCCCCTCTGCAGTAGTCAGGGAGACAGATCGCCCAAGTCCAGCTCCTGCTCTGCCTATCCCACCCCTGTTACAAACAGCGATTCAAGGTATTGCAGCACCACCTGAAGCTGACTCCTGACTGAATAGAGACCTCGGGGGCAAAGAGATTAAATGCAAACGGTCCTGTGTGGTTGTGCAACCCAAGCCAGCTGGTTTGAAGCTGCACTCGGGAGCAGATGTGTGCAGACATTTCTGACAGCAACCAGAAAGTGCCAATGGACTTTTTATTTGCTTTGTCAAGAGCTGGAGATGAGAGCACGAGCAGGGAAAGCCAAACTCTTGAAGTATTTCCTAAAGGTCTCGTGTGCTTCAGTGTCACACAGATGCCCAGTCTGCCAGTATGAACAAAACTCAGTCCAGTCAGATAAGCCACAAACTTGCCTGAGCACATCTCCCCTCTCATCATCAACTTTCACTGTACCAACCTTGGGACTGGAGTTGTCCCAGTCTTTCCAATTTTTGGCCTGTGGATCATATCTGATTTTTCAGCAGCTAAAAAAATATTTGTACTAACTCCATGGGCCAAGGGTTTCATGTCAAACTTTATGCTTGGGGTGAAATTTAGAATACTGCTGGCCTTAATTCCTTTGAAACCAGACATTTAAATAAAGGCCTCCTAAATGCTTCTTTTGGATCTTAAGTTATCAATACTTCACAAGGTTTGGTGTTTTCTTTCCTTCTTGAAAATTTTTACCTCACAAATAAAAAATAAGAGTCTTCTCATTTATGCACATGCTAAGATTTATCCTCAATACCTAAAAGAATCCTCAGCCATTTTAAATTTTCTTCAGGAATACTGCACTAACTGTTCTAGGTCTCTAGGTGCTTGGCTTCCTTTATTTTTGGGATGTGTTTTGGCTTAAAATGCTGCCAGCCAGGTAAGAGCCTTTTCAATGTTGTTTTAGTAGGAAAATCGAGAATTTCAAACAACAGGCAATTAAGCATTTTCTTGGATTCACTGGTCTTTCTGTAGTAAGGAATACTAGGGAACATTTTTCCTAATGGATCACTCCAAAGGGGTGATCTTTTGACTAATAAATATTTATCTGGTTTCATGCTCTGTTAGCTGGTACCAATGGCTAAATTTAGAAAGGCTGTGATCCTTCTTCTGATGCTTCTTTTAAGCTCTACTGGGCAAGTAGAAGGCTTAGGAATTAAATGAGGTCACTCCAGTCCTAAGGGTGCTCTGAATTCTTTCAATGCTATTAAAACTTGCACAGCTCATTTTTTTCCTTCTTTAGTATGACTGAAATAATTTTATACCAAGTAGATTGCAGCTCATTAGTGATCAATAGGATCCTCTACAACATGTTAAGGGCTGTATTAGGAAACGACACTGTTTTTTGTCTTCACTAGTAAAAACCAAGCATGCTTTTTTTTGGGAGAGATGAAGCCAAATGCCTCTCATGATGTCAAATTCTACTGCAGAGAAGATACTTTTTTTAAAATTTAATATTGCAGATTTAACTTAGCTACATCTGACATTAAATCCACTCGCAATGTCAAGGTAAGGTTCTAGGCTCTCCATAAAGGCAGAAAGACAATCTTGTCTACTTCAGGCCACTGTGATACACACATAGGAAATATCTATTCACCTGATCAACATAAATGAGTGTAGAACATAGCTGAAAAGCATTTAACATACTCTGTTTCGGATCAACATGAATATATGCAAATGAGTGGCTATTTAATAATGGTTATTACTGCTTCACTGACAGAAACCAATTCTGCTGAAAGCAGCAACTGTAGTATGCTTGTTGTTTCAGAAAGTTATCCCATCTGGAAAATACAGTTTTAACTGGAGAAATAGTAGGTGCTATATTTAATCCAAGGCCTACACTTGGATCAGAATAAGCAGCATGATAAGAAATTGTTAAAATCATAGCAATCAGCTTAATTTGTACCTGATGCTTCAGAACTACATGAATCAACAAGGGATCACTCACCAAATACATTTATACATCCACAACATACATAAATCCTCTCATTCTCATATTTCATGCTAGTAAACCCATTATTTTATTCTAAACTATTATAATTTATGTTGTTAATAATCTAGATACACTTCTCTATCCTAGTGGTAAGTTAATTACCAGAAGCACAGGCATTTCTTTGGTAAAGCCTCAAGAGGCACAGCACTTTGGAGTAAAAGCAGCATGAACTGCAGGCCTGCTGCTCGTGGAGCAGATAAAGCATAACACAATGGAATCACATTTAGTCTGAAAGGAAGATGTCAGTAGTGCTAATGGGGTAAGCTTCAAGGTTTCTGATATTTAGGACAGATTACCAGAGGTATGCAGGGCATTACGTAAGAATTTAAGTATCCCTGGGATTTTTTGAAATGAACCTAAGCAAGTTCTATGCCAAGATTTATTCAGATTTTCTTTTGACTTCCTGGAATACTGAGAGAAGAGATCCTTGAAACAAAGCATACAGACACGTTGGAACTAATGACTCTTCTCTATTATCAGATGGCAAAACTTCCTCAGGGGTGCAAGGGAACAAAGTCCTGATTTTTCAAGAGCATTTTTGTGGTTTTTTTTTTTAATTTGAAGATGATCTTCACAGCAAGAACTTGTATTACTAAATGTACTTCAAATGCTACTGAACTACCTAGTAAAATTATTCTAACCACAAACCTGTCCTACTCCAAATATCTGGCTCTGAGTACCAAAAGGACAACCAGTCCTAGTTTTCTGCTGAAAGCTTTCACCAAGCTGTGAACTGAATATTGTACAAAACAAAAATGGAAGCCTATACAAATTCTGTAAAATTCACGTCAAATCCTGTTGATAAAAAATGTAATTTTGATCAATCCTGTTCTGTTAATCCCACGGTAGAATGACTTGGCTCTTCACTAATAGTCTGTCAAACACAAATAACTGTAAGTGGAAAAGCTGTAACTAACACTCTCATTAGTTCATAATAAATGTGATGATAAAGATCTAAAATGTGTTCATTTCTGTTTGTAAAAGCTACCTTAATGGTGTAATAACATCCAAAACTGAAGGCCTGGTGTACAATGATTCCCTGTATTGAACTACCAAATCCCTGCTACAGGCCAGGAAGTCCATCTGTCTTTGCAATTTTAATAATCCAGTCCCCAGGTTCCTGGAACTGTTGCTCAGCAGCACCTAATAGAAAAGAAATTTATGCACATTGTTATGCATTACAGACAGCCTGCTTTTCAGTACAAACTGCTTGCATAACTGGAACATTTAAACAGAGGAGATCATTGCTTTGTCTCTTTATTAACAAAGCAGAGAGATGTGAAGACAGTGTATTCAAACATAGTGATTTCTATTTGCTGAAACACTTTTCAGGTCAAGTAACTACCATTCCAATGCTGCTCTCATTCAGCAGAATCCTTATGTATGAATTCTCTCGCCCTTTCCATGGAAAGAACTTTTTCTATGGCATTAGCATGCTTTCACTTCCTCCCCACACATTCTTACTCAGTTTTATGAGAAGCATTACTTGTTTTAGCTTTTCCCTATAGTGGAGCAAAAGTTAAAAAACTTGTGTGACAAAGTTAAAGAATCCACAGTATGTGTTGATTCTTCATCTTCTTCCAGCTCTTGGGACTCTCTACAGGTAGAAACATGGCAGGCAATAAACCAGCCTTCGAAGGGAGAACTGCAAACTGTGCACCTTCTTACACCAAAGGCATCACAAAATTATTAATTCAGCCCAAGTACAAGGCATAGAGAGCAACAGGTGAAGCAAAGCAGCCAATTCCTGGGATAACCTTGCAGACAGCAGCCAGAATTAACTTGTCCCATTGCAAGCAAATTGGGAAAGCCAACAACCACAGAGACAGCAGATTTCTCCCTGCAAAGCCTTCCAGACACACTTGTCAGGAAAATAATTTTACCTAGCTGGATGAGTGAAATGTATCTAGAGACATAAACTAACCAAAAATCATCTTCAGTTGAGAAAATCTTAGTTGATCCTCTTCATATAGAAGAAGGATAGTCATTAACTCTTCAAGTGACACCCCATAACACTGTAAGTTAGCAAGAAACTAAACTCCTCTGTTTTCTGCACTCAAAGTTGGCAAAATTCACTTACAACTTCTCCCTACAGAATCTAAACAAATGCCAAACTGAGAGCTGTGCTATAGCACTGTTTCCAGAGAATTTTCTTCCACTCTACTTCATCCTCTTCTTTAAAGATTGTGCAATTCTTATTGCTTTTACGCTCATAATTGCACCTTGGTAAATTCTTAAGTAACAGAAAGAATTCTAAAACTATTGTACATTGGTCTGCCTCTAAAATTCAGTAAATATAAATACCTGAGGCACATCAGGTGAACCTGGAACTACCACTCCAGAGTTGTCGCTGCCTTCCCCAGTACTAGCACCATGCTCTGACCAACTGAGCTGATCCCAGTGGATCTTGCTCCTGCTGCTCTGGCAGAAGCCAGGTTTGCCAAAATGCCTTTCCAAAACTGAAGCACAAAGACTGCTCTATGCAGTTATGAAAACACAGCATTATAATATCAGAATACTGACCTTTGTACTAAATGAAACTTCAAAGCAGGAAGAGCAAGATCCATCTAAAACACTACATCTATAAAATAACCAAGAAACATGGCGGTCTCAGAGCAATTCCTACACTGAGGTATTTTTAAATTTTCACTTGTAAAAGGTCATCACAGTAGAAGAAACATTTTACATAACTTTTTACAGTGGTGATATCTGACATAGCTATGCTGGCTTTATCTGCATCAGGGGCACATCTTGTGTAGTAAATGCAGACCATGTGGATGTACCCAAAGCCACTTTTTACTTGCCAGTTTGGAACAACTCTGCAGCTGTAGTATCCCATTTCCTGTCCTGAAAGAAACATGTAAGAAAGCATCCAAAGACCCTGAGCTTCAACAATAGATATGCCACTTTGCTAAATATTGTACTTCTAAGGAAATTAATCTTGAGTGTTATTCATGGAATGTTTCTAAAATTTGAGTCACGAGTTCATACACATGTAAGCCATCTGGAAGCACTTCCAGGAGATGGCAGGGAGATTTTAAGAACTATAAACAGTGTTATTTACACAATGCCTGTTCCACTTTTTCCACTCTAAGAAAAGAAAGAAAACAACCTTAAACTCTTTACATACAAAATGACTGTAATTGAAAAGGGACTGCTTAAGAATTTGCATGCAATACCAGATTAATCAAACTTCAGTGACTGACAGAATTCCTCCTGGCCAGCACTACCAGAAAAGCCTGTGGCAAGAAAACTTTCTGGCATTGTAGTAAAGAACTGTCAACAAGAGAAATCACAGAACACTGGATTTTTGTTTATGTTATCAAAACCTCATCAGAGAAATCTTAAAAGAGATAACCTAAGACAGAAAAAAATAAAGCAGATTTTCCATCTATTTTCACATTAAACAAATAAGATATGAAGAATTTATTTTCCATTTTGTTGATGTGAATGAATTTTATGTAATTTGCCAAATGCCAATATCAACATTTCATATTCCAAGACCAGGATTTCTTGTAATTAATTCCATGGGTGTAGGCTTGGGTGCCTTTCAAGAATCCATCTGAATGGAGGGACATTTACAGGCATCTCACAAAGTCATTAATCATTTAGGATCAAAAGGCAGATTTTATTACTGCACCAATACGCTACACAGTAAGCCACGCTGCCTCTTTCTCTTGCTATAAAATAGGCTTATTACAAAACCTTATCAGTAAAACCCCACTAATTACCAACCAGGCTGAGGGAAAGAATTGCACAGCTCTTGACCAGATCTAGTTTGTTTATTAAAACTAATATGCAAAAGATTATTTTTACCTGTTTTTCATCTCCTCTGGACATAAAAATGCGTTTGCATTTGTCCTTGAAAGCAACCTTTAGAGCCTGTGTTGGGAAATACTGTGTAACATTTGCCAAACCACCAATGCAGAAAAATTCTATGGAGAAAAACATGGATCTTTAAAAATAACTAGAGATTTTAAAATTTCCAAAGTTATACTACACCAAGTATATCATACAATATCTCTTCTATTTGGTATGAAGTGTAACAAAGGCCAAAGATCTTCCTTTTCAGGTCCCTTCTTTTTTCAAACATTTGTTTTTGGAAATCTGGATTTATTTTGAAACTTACCAACAGCGTATGAATTTGGTGTTAGCACTAGAAAATCTCAAACTACGAGTGAAACATCAGTGATATGAGAAATAGGTTAGATTTGCAACTTCTAGGACTATGGAAACTGCAGGATAGCAGAGTACTTACAGGACTGTGCAGACACTGCTCTCCTGAAGCAGCCTCCCTACGCATTTTGGCTGCCAGAGAGGGTGCTCACCCTCTGTATTAAAGCAATGCCAGATGCTTTTACAGGTATCAGAAACCTGGTGGCACTTTTAAAATGGTATTACTCTTCTAAATTATATAAAGGGCTCCTCTGGACACTAAGATAAACAGCTAAAAGCAATGCACCAAAGCCTGCTTACCTTCCTCCATGCTCCTTCTTCCATTTACCATGAAATTAATACCCAACTATTTCAGACTTGTAAGAGGTGTAACAGAGTAAATCTCACATCACTTGATTTACACATGGGGAGCACAGCTAACACACTCCTGATGCAATTTGTATGCCTCAGACTGAAATACTATTGCTCATCTGCTAGGAACCATAGAGCCTGGAGAAAGCTGATTAGCAGAGTCTTCAATCATATGTTTGCACTTCAGGCCCAAGACTTCTACTGCTTGGAACTAAAGCAACTGTTGAGTGATCAAGACAAGCTGTGAATCACTCTGTGAGCACTGTAAGCATTTGACTGACTGTGTTAGAATCACTCCAAACAGTGTAATTTACTAGTGAAAACAAGATCTAAAGATTTGGTCATGAGAACCCATGAAATTGAATTCACTTTCCTGAACACTTCAATTTTTTGATCCCATTCTTTAAAATGCAACTCTAGTTATGCATTTTATGAAAAGCAGTCATGAAAAGCAAGCAGAATAAAATAATAACACAAAAGAGAAAATACATTAAGTAAAAAAGAATAACAAATTAATGCTTTACTTCTCTTTAACAAACACACATTTTTATTATGAAATTATGAATATAAAATAAGCCAAGTCCATGCGTAAGTCTTAAAAGCACCCTTCCCACCACCCCATCTTTCTTTGTGTCTTCAAAATTTCACTTTAACAAATATAAGTATTATTTATAGTTAAAACTCATGGAGTCAAGTAAAACATCAACCACACTATAATCCTTGAGTGTGCAAGAGAGCAAAGATGGTAAGCCTTTAGTTTTGTGAGGCTAGGTGCCACATACTGTCTTAAAAATTTCTCTGTTTTGATTAACACAGTACTACTGAAAACATTCAGTATTTTTCAGGCCCTCAGATGTGCAATATTCTAAGTAATTGGAAACCCTTTTTTCCCCTCCATCACCAATTTCCATGTTCAGAGGGTACTTTGAGGATCAGCTTACCATTTTATGTTGCACATTGTACGCTGAACAGCAGTGAATGTACAAATTATGTGATGTTTTCATATAATAAAGTTATGATCAGGATAAAAAAAGTGACAGTATATAAAAGTAAGAACTTTGGTCCTCTGAAATACTTTTAAGTATTCAATTGATGAGCTCATTAGAATCACCACTGAAGTTTTAACTGCATCACACCACAAGGTATTTGATATTTTTTAAAGCATTTCAAAGATACCCCATGGGTGGCACCCAAATTGAGTTAATTTCCCTTTATATGGGATACTTTAAAGAAATAACACCACCGTGCAGGATGCCTGAGTGTGCAGGGAGCTCCTCTAGGTAGCTAAGCCAAAGGACAGTTTAAAGGCCATTTCCACAGCAGCTTCCGTCACTGAGTCATGGAAACACACATAACACTCCTGAGGTTTTGGATGGAGAATGAGTCTCCTGGGGGACACAAAAAAAAAGAAGAAAAAGAAGAAAATCATCAGAGGTGTTATTCTTTTTCTCCTCAAATGACAGATTCTGGTTGTACTCTGAGGTTCCAGTAGGAAATTAAAACAAGCTGCTGTGTAAGACTGTTGGCAAATTTCGGTGTCTCTCCTGTGTTACTTTACCTCTTTCAATACACTAGATTTTTAAACTAAGTTTTTCTCTAATCAGTTTTCTCCAGGCTGTGTAGGAAAAAAAAAAGTCTTCAGGTTGTCAGGATCTTCTGTGGTGCTGGTCTGTTTGCAGCAATCCAAGCTTCTGGGCTACAAGGGGCAATCACAGACCTTGGGAACAAGCCCCAGTATTCACATATTTACTAATTTTTAAACTTAATATATCTGGGTAGTTACATTGCCACATATTAATCCAACAAGCTTTTAGGGAAAGAGCTAAAATAGAAAAGCTTTTAGTACCTGTGCATAACCTTGTGTATCATTGTAGTTATTTTTTAAAAGATCTCAAAAGTAGCATAAACATTTTTTTAATGTTTTAATTAAAGATTTTAATTTTTCTACACAAACAGCAGTTACCTACATTCGTGGTGGGAAACAATTGTTTTTCTCTCTTTAAACATCTTCCCAATGAAAAAGCCTCTCCAATAATTGTAACTTCACCTCATTTGTTTGTATCACTGACTCAGCAAGGTGCAGCTCACCTCACTGAAAGGTGGAAATCACACCAACGCAACTTCCCAGTCACAAATTAAAGCTACCTCAGTCAGCCAGCTCAAGTATTTCTGTGATGTGCTACAGATAGATTTATTTTTAAAGAACACAATGGCATATTCAAAAGGAAAAAGTGGAGGTGAAATTTGTCTTTAAACTTACCCCACAACCCAGTAGTTCATTGGTGGTGGTGGTTTCTTCTGGTCAGTCCAGTTTTCAGGAGAGCACTCAAACAAAACTCCATGTTCTCTTACCACATCAGGGTCCTCAGCTGCCTTACTCAATTCTGAAATCCCACTGCCTGCCTTTTTCTTTTTCTGTAAAACAACTGGTGAAATGTTAGTAGAGAATGAAACATTTTGTCATAAACACTAGCAAATATAACTGTGATTTCTTCAGGACTCTCTGATGAATGGTACTGCTGTCAAAATGTCAGGCTTAGAAGATGTAACTAACTTGCTTACATGATTCTTTTCTCCAGTTTTTTACTTTGGCATCAAAAGGCTTTTCCATTGTTGCACAAGTTGGACTTAGACGTGGTTTTTGACTTTTTTTCTTTCTGGCTCAACACTGTTTCTCTAATAAGACATCTGAGATACTACAGCTCTTTAAAAAGGAGTGTTACAACAGCAAAAGCTCTCATCTTTCTTTCTCTGTGTGCTTCCCTAATTAAGAACTGTGATAGTAAGAGTCTATCAAATAAACTTGGCCAGGCAGGAATTTATATTTGTAAATAAACAGCTGAAGCACTTTGCTTAGAGCATTTTTGGACTCTTACTCAGTATGAAGGCATAAGAGCATAGAAAATAAAGACATTTTTTGTCTTCTTGAGCTTTTAGGGCTATGTTTTATACAGAGCTTTTGAATAAACCTTGCAAAAGTTTCAGTTCATCTCTGGATCTGCCAGTGAAACTCCTGCTCCAATCAATTGCTTGAAAGGTAAAAGAAAATTTTTCTTAAAAAATAACTCAAGGAACTTCTGTCTGCCATATGCAGAAGCAAAAACCACATCTTTCAATGTACTTATAAGATGGTCAAACATTATATTTTAGGGTCTAAGACTACAGAGCTTATTTTTGCTTAATTTAAGATTTATTCAAGATTTCTGTACACATTTAAGAGTTAAAAATTGTGAATTTTCAGTTCTCAAAATGTGAGGCAAAATTAATTACTGATCAGTTTACAGTAACTTTCATTACTGGTGCAGTTCTTTGAATACTAAATTATAACAATATTTAGCTGATGACAAAGAATACACAGTATAATAGTACATTCCTGTATTTGATATTTTTTGCCACGCACTATGGAAAAGGCAAATTTCTGTTTATTGTTTTACATTCTCCTCATGCCAAAATACAGCCTGTCAATTTCAGCATTAATTGCTGGAGGCAGTATGCAAACAAATACTCCAAATTTCACTGAAAGAGACATGTTCATCAGTTATTTCTGATTTTCAGAGCAGAATGAACCTCATTTTTATGGCTTGAACTATAAAATGTCTATTTAATGGCTGTAGCCAAAGGCAATTTGATAATAAGAAATACTCATTTATTCTCTCTGCTTGCTTTTGGGTTACTACATCTCCCAACAGAAATGCCCAAAATACATGGCTCATTGCCAGAGTCCTACTCAGCCACACCCCCTCAGTCATGTGACCAATCCACCAATTAACACTATTTTTTAACACTTAAAAACTCCCACATGATTTATAAGGCACATGGGTCTAACCAGAACTTCAGTAACATCAACAAAACATTAAGAAAAATGATACTGCTATTTGCAAACTTGCCTTCATTTAATTTGTACTGTTATTTCCCCTTTTCTCACTTAGTTCACTTGAATTGTCACTTTAGGATCTAAAAAATACAACTGACAGATAGTATACCACTTTGGTTTAGAGTCTGCAGACATGCAAAGGAACCTGCTTGTGAACCATTAAAAGAGTGAAGTGAAAACAATCTCTAAATACTGAGTTGAGAACGTGATTGGACAAAGAAAAATCCAAGCTTCCATACCTCTTTCCTCATGGACTGCTGGAAAATGGAACGAATTGAAAGGCAGCACTGGTAGAAATTCTCAATTAACTGAGGGTGGATGGAGCCACCAAGCTGTGCTACTTCTTGGTGAGTTGGAGTAATAAAGATTCCTTGCATCGTTTCCAAAGACAGATAGTGGAAGAGGGTATTCTCAGGACCAGATGTCAACCTTCAAAGAATTGGAGAATTCATTTATTCAAAAAAATTAAAATGATTTGCAACTTTTGTTTCTTAAGACAGGATTGTTTTTCTGGTAACTACAATCAATAGAGTACAAAAATGGATACAGGCATTCAAAAGGCTCCTATCTGTTCACCAACAAAATCCTCCTGATTGTTAATACTAAATTTAAAATAACCAACAAATTAAAAAACTGTGATACCAGTCAGACATTAGGCTTGCGTTTTCAAAAACTGTCCCCAAAAAAGAAAAAGGAGAGAGAACAGCTTTGTTCATGGTACACCCACCTAGAGATAACAGGGAGGCACAAGGTTTGTATATGTGTGGTCCAGAAAATTCCCTGTGAAATTCCGAAGTCACACAGATGTGGGACATGTGTGTACACCACTGGCATATTATTCAGAAACAGCTGTCTTTTATTGTATTATTTCAAATTTTTATGTTTAATTAAGCTCTCAGTTTAACAGATTAAATTCTGATAATCCCTGCACAGCAAAGCTTTGGTTGGAATAAATTATGCAGGGACTTCTGTTATCTGTGTATATTCAAAAAACAATCCAAATATGGCCTAAAAAATGAAACACTTAATAAAAATAATTTCATACTTGATAGCATTAAGAACTTCTGTATCTTTCTCTGAAGGGTTCTTTTTAAAGTTTCCTGAATGAAATGGGTTTGGCAGGGTATGTTTTTTCCTAGTGGCCTGAAAAACAAGCAGATAGATGAAATAACAGAGAAAACACCACTTAAGAAAGAACAGAATCAAACCAAACCAACAGATCACCTACTTAGAAGAAAATAATGTATCATTTTTTAATAAGGCCCAAACAATTGCATCAACTTACACAAATGTATTTTATAGCCTGTTTTAGACTAAAATTGCTTAGAAGCAGTTGTACAACTGTACAGCAGTTAAGTTTTGATAGGTTATTTTGGAGATATTCTCCAATTAGATCTGCTTTTTTTCAACACAGCTGTGCCCACTTCAGTCATGTCAAATCCCCAAATATTTACAAGCAATGATAAAATAAAAAATGTGTGATGGCTCTGAAGCTGACTCAGAGCTTCCCAAGGCAGCAGAAGTATTTACTACTGAATTCAAGGGCTCTTAAATTTATTCTTTTACAATGTGCTTTTTATAAAAGAGTCACCTTGAGTTTGAACTACCTGCCCCCTCCCCTAAGCCCCCAGCACCTTATCAATCCTCTCTGCCTCAGTTCTCTGACCTGATCCACCACAGGCTGTGCACTGGTGCTTTCCTCTTCTGCAGGACCTTCGCCACCCTGCTCGGCTCCTCCGCTGCTCCTGGTTGTGAGGGAAGAGTCCCCCAGGAGGCTCCTTTTGCTCCCTGGAGTGGCTGCTGCTTTGCAGGAGTTCTGCAGCTTGCTCAGGATGGGCGAGGTGCTCAAGCTCTCCAGTCTGTCCCGTGTTGCAGGAAAGAACCAGTCAGCACAGGCTAAAGGTGGAACGGAAGGAGAATCCAGCCTTTCCTCTATGCTGGCATCTATTCCTTCCAGCTGGAGTATGGTTGCTTTGACCTGATCTACATAGATGCAGTCTGGTCCTGGATTCCCAATAGCTTTGGATGCACAGCCTCCTGCCTCTAGCAGAACACACAGCATGAAGTGGCTCTGTAAATACAGAGGATGCAAACGTTAAAAAATTGCTTACAAACTCATTGTGTGTTTCCTTTAAAGAAGGTCCACTTTTAAAAAACCAGAACCAGACATTTCTGACATGAGTTGTCTGAAAAGATGAGATCAGGAATCTTGAAAGATTTTCAACTGAAGTGAAAACGTATAAAAATAACAAGAATTTATATTTCAAACACTGCAAGCTTTGCAGATACATAAACAATGCTACTCTCTGGGAAATTCTATCCCATGAAACAGCTACAATGGGAGTATTTTGCAAAATTACCCCATGAAATGCATGGAAAGTGCTGATCTTAGAGAACAACAGACAATACATAACAGCAATAGAGAGCCTCAGAGAACAGGTATGCTGCAGTTGTTAACTTACCAAGCCAACTATCAGTAAGAAATATCTTGCTTCAGGTTCCCTGTATCCTGTCAAAGCTGACTCCTCACTCGGCTGGATGTGATGCTGTGGGAATACTTCCCGCCAAATCACCAACTGCCCAATCCTCTGCTCGGCTGCCAAGGGTAACAGACAATAGTGCCGACAATAGAAACCAACATCAACAAGATCCTCCTTTGGCAAGTGATTACCAATCAAGTAACCCTTAATTAAACACAGAAAAGGAAGTGTGTTCAGTGAGAAATACAGCACCGCCTGTAGCACTTCACAGCACTTTCCATACAGAGATATCCCTGCTCCACATGCACTGAGATCTTTAGGTTTCTGGCCACAGACTTTCCTTTTGGTGTACAGCTGTACAACACTGAGCTTTTGGGGCACACCTAAATAATCAAAACACTAAATATAAAAAAACAAACAAACAAACCATCAGCATATATGCAAGATACCAAAGGTGAGCTGGGCTTTCACAGATTGCAAAACAGTGTTAAGGCGCTTGAATTCTCATTTAATTCTCTCACCAAAAATAGTGAACTTTCACTGGAATGAATAAAATTTCCAAAGAAGATCCACAACACAACAGTGGTTCCAGCACTAAGGGCTTTACAGATGAAGTGCTGTCATGTTTGGACAAGTACTGTGCAGCTCCACTTGCCTATAACAATCCCAATACTAAGAAAATTGCCTGATAAAATTGTTAAAATGCAGGTTTTCTTCAAGAAAAGGCTGTTACCTCCTCTTTATACTGTTGATTACACTGTCTGTATTACTACAGCTACATAAAGTTATGAATGAAAGTGAAGAAAGCTGTCAATACAATTTCTCAAGTCTTGGATTTCAAGACAGATTAAAGACAGAACACCCGCAATTAAAAAATCAAAATTAACAGAAGAGTTCCTGTAAGAATATCCTACAGTCTCAGTTGAACTGACTATTTTCACTTTCTTATTTCTATCTCTTTCCAATCATTGGATTCCACAACAAAATATTCCAGTTTTAAAGAAGTATTTTTGTTCTTACTGTTCATATAGTCCATATAATTTCCTAACACTGACTTTTTCTGTTACAGAAATAGATGCTAAAATCAGTCATATATTCATTCCAGATTTGTGAGATTCTGAAAGACTAAATTAGATTTCTAGATGCATTTTCCTAATCTTTAGGTCTTAATCATTAATACTACCTTATAGAAGAGACAAGAGCCCAGGATCACATATAATCTTCTCATGTCATAATAATCTTCAGACTGCAGGGGGGAAAAAAAAGCATTGTATAATTGTTAATTCAGCGTTTTTGTTTTATTTACCAAATGCAAAGGAACTAATTCTGGTCAGTTGTAATCAAGATGTTATTTAATACTTTCATATTTGACCACCTGTTATTACCAGTACAGCAGTTAACAGCGAGCAGTTAAGGGAAACACCAAGTTTTTAGCCTCCATGATTGACTTTTGTGTCATTATGATTTTCTCTAAAAATTTCAGCTCAAAATAACTACTTTCCTATTTAATTGTTATGTATCCATGAACCACTTTTGTTAGGATATATTTGCACAGTTAACAGTAAAGTAGCTTTAGCATAGCTGTGACACCAGGGGCCCTCCTAGAGTAAAACTTTGGAGCCAAAGCATTTTTCTCCAGTATTTGACATTTTATGCAAGATATACCCATTCATTCATCTTTCAATGCCCAGTGCTCTCCCACTAGTAGCACTGCTTTTAGATGGATATACTGTATTTTAAGTTAAGTAGGTGGAATCAATTTCTGTGCAATAAACTGCAACTTACAAACTGTTTTCTGTAAATAATCATCCAGGTTGTTTAGTGCAGGGATTCTTTTAAATAGAATTTTAAAGTAAGTGTTCTGGAACATGAGAACATTACAAAGGAGAGCTTTCATTACCAAGGAAAGCTGAAATGTCAATGTATTTACACCTTCCAGAGCCTAGAGTTATTTAAGTAAATTACTATTACCTCCTTTAACAGTATTAAAAGTAAGCATAATTTGTAATTGCTTTCTACAGACTGGAAAATTAAGTTCTGCTCCATAGATGTTTCTGAGTTTATTCACAATTGCTTGGGAAGGAGACAGTTATTTATACAAAGAAGCAATGTAACAAAAATCACCTCTGTTGAAATTAGTGTTTTTGTAGACACCCCATGGACTTAACTTATACTAACTGACAAGTTTTCAGTGACTAATCCTATTAGATTATAATACGTTATAATATTAAACATGGAGAGCAATTCAGGATAAACTGCTTTGACTCCCCCTCAAGTAAAAGAAGTTGATGGATTTTGAAAATAGTACTTGTTTATAAACCACTGAATGGGACAGCAAGGCAAGGAGAAATGCAAACAAAAATAAAATGTTTACCAGCTCTGCAAAGTCAGCTGCTTCCAGATCACTCAGCGCTGTGTCAATTTCCATCTGAAATATTCAAACAGTCCTTTTAGTAGAGATTTCCAACACATTAATTTCCAGTAATAGCATAGCTCACTCTGTCTTGCTTGTCTCAGATTAGGATTCACAAGTACAAAGTGAGTGGATAAAAACCTGCACCCATTTTTCATTAGTAACATCAGATATCAAGAACACCTCGAGTTACCAGATTAAAGGAAAATCCTTCCTAATTGCTGTCTATTTCCCTGCTCTTTGAAATGGTACAATTTTTCTGCTTGTGTGCCTGCTGAACCCAATGTTTGGTACAAAGGAGATGTCACTCTTACTTTCAGTGTGCTTTAAAACACAAGGTCTAGAGACGAATCTGGCACACTACTGCATCCAGCTGAGTTATCAGAAAAATCTTTTACCCAATGGATTTAAGTTTTTTATCTCTGGGGAAGCTGCCAAAACTCTCTCACACATTATCTTTGTTCTATTGAAACTGCTTTAAGTTTTCTTATTTCTGTAACTGCAAGAGCTGTTGGTTAATGTTTACTAAGAGTACTTTCCTTGGTCCTAGGCACTGAAACTCATGACATAAATGTGCTACTTAATGAAAAGAACCTAAATCCCATAATTACACGCTTATTGGGCTGTACTAACAGGCTGCCTCTAATTGAAATACAGCCAGTTTTCAAACAGAGAAATGTCAGCAACGCTGTTGGCAGTCAACAACTAACCAGCCTCTCAGCTTTTCCCCAGTCAAAAATTAAATGGCTTTCTGCCTAAAGAACTGACATTTTTAGTTTTATATTCCTTATAGAATATCAAGATCTTCACTAAAAGGCTCACTGGAAATGTCATCTTCTGCAACAACACCACTTTTCTGGCAAATGTGAATGATAAAGAAGACAATTCTCCTTTAGAGGAGGAAAGAGAGAAGGCCTCACCAGCAAACAGGAATCTGTTTGGAAACAATAGCATGGACTGATGCATAACTTGCAATATCCCTGACAACTTACTGAATCATAGCAAACCTGGTATCATTCTGCAAACCCTGTCAATAGGAGATTGAAAGACTTCAATGCTTCATCCCTTCCCCTCCAAACACTCCCATGAAAATTTTATTTGAGGTCTTATTAAACATAAAAATCAGAAATGCAGGAGAGTCCTAGTTAATATTATCTTCAAATAAAGACCTATAAATTACAGAATATGCCACTGCAGAATAAAGGCAATTTTGAACATCCATACTCAGGCCTTTCACAGAGCCATTCTGAGAAGCAATTTTAATTTTCCATCACACAATTTTCCACACAGTCTCTTTAAGCAAGTACCATGTTCTTTTGTTGTTGCTGATGAAATAAGCTTTGATGATGGAGTTTATGGTCAGCTCAGATTAGAATAATTTTCTAATAATTAGAATTAGCCTTACCTATGTTATCTACAAACTTACAAGTATTTTGGATCTCTCCATGAAGCAAACTATGAGTTTAAAATTTCCCAGCTGTTTTATTTGCATTAAATCACAGCAAATACTCATTAAAAAACAAACTCTACCATGACAAGACTAACATATTTTACACTGGAATCACAGATACTAAAGCAATGAAAATGAGATTTATGACTGGCAGCTATAATGTTATTTACTGTGATCTACCTGTTGTCTTGCTTAAAGCACAATTCAGTTTCTAACATGGAGCTAACCTGACAGTGTGAAATGGTGCAGAAAAACTGCACCTGTCAGATATCAACAAATGACATATGGATATTTATTTTGATTCTGCAACAGCCATTTATAACTCTCCTAAATTATGAGCTGTACATGGGCTTCTAGAGTAGTATTTCCTCCCTGGTACAATATTTAAATGATCAAAATCAAACATATAGCTACATACCAGGGGCTGCTTTCTCTACTCTTCCTGTTCTCTTCCTAGATAACTCTCAAGCCACCCAATTACACTCACAATAGCAATCCTGTGGGAATGCTGGTGTTGCTCCAGACTTGAATTTTATAGGGAAATGGACTGTCTGAGATGGGCAAAGCACTTAGATAAATTGCACAGTAACAGCAGAAGACACCTGCATCGACTCTTTGGCCTCTGATGCCCAGGTTTTCCTAGAGAGATGCGAAAAGGACATGACCTTGATTTCCTGAGGCAGTGTCAGCCAGCGCAGGCCTGGGAGGCTGTCTAGGAAGAGGGCACTGCAGGAATGCTGGTGCTGAGCTCTGGGGCTGGGGCTGCACTGGAGCCTCGCAGGATGAAGGGCACGCTGGAAGAACAGGTTGAAAAAATGATCCAGGCGAGAAACATTTTCCACCTGGCAAAAAGCGCTGGACAAACATGAACTCCAAGTTAGAATAACACTGAGAAATTTGCAGCTTGTTTGTATAACCCTGAGTGCTACACAAGTCTCTTTACAGCACGATGCTACATTTGGATGTATTTTTAACATGAAAAAAAACACTAGGCTAATGTCCAGGCAGTACCTACAAATAAAGAACAAACTAAAACATTGTATGGTATTATAGTAGATGTCTTAGAGCAACTTAAGGTGAGTAGAAACATCAGTCTCATCCTTTTGGAAACTGAGATTTATTCTTTTTCTTTCTCTATGGCATACACACATTAACCCTGAATTAAATGCAAGTGTATGAATAATCCACCTGGGCAATTTTATTTAGGTAACAGTCAGACTGAAAATCTCCTGGGTGATTTCCAAATGCAGAGAAAGACAGTCACCCTGCCAAATGGAGTTGAGAAGTCCAGAGTGTTTATTAAAAATGTAACACTGATACACAAGTGTGTTTTACAGACATAAAGGATAACACTTGCAGAGTGCTGCTGACATCCACAGTGACTTGAATTATGTGAATGACTTAACTTAATCAAGGATAAAACTTTCTGAAGTGACAAAGACTGCTTAAAAAGTGTCTTACTAGTGTTAAGGCTGAAACCAGAAGGCAAGAAGAACAGAATTCTGGTTTTTATACAAGTGTAAAGGAACATGAAAAGAAACTCCCTGGAAACATTAAAATGAATCCTCCTATTTGTCTTTTCCAGTGAGCACCAATGAAAAATGAGTGACTGAAAAGAAAATACTTTTGAAAGAACTCACTTGTCCAAAGAGCTGTACATGAATGTCAAGGTCCGGACAACATCTTCAATCATGTTCCTCAGCTGAGAAAGTGGCACACTAAGAAATAAAAATTAAAATGTACAGCTGTGATTATAACATCTTTATGATGAATAAGCAGTCCTTTTAGAATGTATAAATATGTAATATTACTGATGTTATTCAGCAGTCTCTACAAAGCACTTGAGTTTACCAAATCCTAGAATATTACTCTTCTCTAACTTACAAATATTAGTGGGATCTTATTTTCTTCAGAGGAAATGAAAAAGAAACGGCAACAATGGATATATAAAAGATGTGAATATAGTTAATCAAAAAAGTGGAATAATGGGTTTAAAAACTAGTTACAGTAAAAAGAGTACATTTAAGCCCTCCCTTTCTTGCCTTTTTTTTAGAAGAGTACAATTTGAGGACACAAAACAAAATTTAAAGGAAAATAAAACCTTTCTTTTGAAACTCACTTTTCTTCAGGAAGGCCAATTACAAGCAACTTGTCAGATTCTTTCCAGTAAACAACTTGAATGAGTTTTTCACATAAGAAAAGGGAGGAACTAGAAAAATGAAACCAGAAGTATTTCTGTTAACACTATGAAGTTATAAAGGAGTTGAAAACCATTTAATTGAACTAAAAATCCTAGTCACTGCTACCCACTACAAAGAAATTCCCCCAAATCAATGCACATCCAAGCTGAGCAGTCCAACTTCAGGCATGTTGTTGTAGTTAAAGGGTTACTGCCTAAACAGGTTGAGTTGCTCTGGTTTTGTCTAGAACTCGGTGCATGACCCATGTTTGCTGTATATGTATGTATAAAGTAATAACAATAGTAATTACATTTCAAATACTTTTACCTGATAATCTCGGTACCAGTAACACTTTCCAGTATGTCAGACAGTGTGAGAAATATCCCTCTCACACTTTTCAGTTTTTGGGATGCTTCAGATATGGGGTACTGATAAAGAATTTCTTGCTGTGAAGAAAGTCAGCTGTTAGTTAAGCAAACCAAAACCAAAACCCCTCCAAAAATCCCCACAGAAAACAAGATAATGATTTTTTTTGTGGCAACAGTTTTTTTTTAAAACATGAAATTTTTTATCATATCCTTTCATATGATATTGAAACAAGCAGTGGGCTGAATAGGCATACCGGAAAGTTCTAAAATGCACATGGATGTTTCTGACAGTTTTAACTTCTCTATTTTATAGAAAAGCATGGCTTATTTAGAATCATTACTACATGGAGAAATGTAAAATGACAAGCAGTGGAGCCACTGCACCTTACAGCTTTAAGTACACAGTTAATACATGTAATGCCAAGACAGAGGAAGAATTCTTTACTGTGAGGTTGAGGCATCGGCACAGGTTGCCCAGAGTTGTGGATGCCTCATCCCTGGAAGTATCCAAGGCCAGGCTAGATGGGGCTTGGAACAGTCTGGCCCAGTGGAAGGTGTCCCTGCCCATGGCAGGGGTTAGAACTGGATGATCTTTAAGGTCCTTTCCAACCAAACCATTCTGTCATTCTCTGATTCAGGTATTTGTACAGTTCTGTCAATATTTAAATTCTAACTTAAATCATCATCACACATACAACTCTTCAAAATGAACAATATGGAAACTTCAGTCTCTCTTTATATAACCCTACCTAGCTGCTTTATTTGTATAGCATAAAACATAACTGATGAATAGACTAAAATTTTAAAATACACCAGTAAGATACTCTTACACAAGTCATTTGAAACTAAAGCTCCACAGAGATAAATATTTGTGAATTATTTTTCTTTTTCTATCCATTTTTATAAAGTAATTTTTTAATGCAAGCACGTTCAAAAATTTTGTATTATTTTAGCAACCATAAAAATATAGCAATAAGCAAACATGATTCCCCTGCGTTTATTGCTTTCTGCCAAATCATGTCAGGCCAAAAATAATGCATGTAATATTAAGCATATCCACTGCAAAGATTATAGTAAATTATCTTTCTACACAAACAAAAGAAACACAGGCATGATTAACTTCCCTGTTTTGTGTCACTAAGTAAATTCAGCCAGTACCAACACCCATTAGAAAATTTTCCTTCACCAAGACTAAAAGAATGCAAAGTTTCATTACAGAAGGACCTTACAAACTCTTCATTCATATCCAATTTAATTAACTCTATTTATAAATACTCATTAGTGACAAGGATATTTTTTTTCTGGAATCAATCCCTCAACTGGAGAAACCCTGCTGTTTTCTAATTACAATACTACAAAGGGCTAGAAAGAGCCTTCCCTGCCTCGACACCCCCCAGTTATGAACTGGGGCCTTTACACAAAATTTATTTGTGAATTATCTTTACATGTTCTCAGGGAAAGAAAAGCCAACTGTAATAAAAGGGCAGAGCTGTTATCATGTATGGATATAGTGATTTAGCAAGGGCCAGCATGTGCCACCAGATCAGCTGACTCTAAAGCAAGCCCAAAGGTCACAGGCCAACAACAATGGAATCAATAAATGACAAGTAGCTCATTCCATGAAGTGTAAACCCTCCCTCAACCCAAACCCCCAAACCTGGACAGACTCTTCTAGTAACACTATCATGTAGGAAGAACATGAACATTATTCAAGACATGGTATTGCCAAAATCAGATCAAACACAAAGATGTTAGAGTTGTGCACTGGTACAAATGATGTATAATTGTAATACCTACCTTAAATTAAAATACAGAAAATGACAGGACCGAAACTGTTACCTTAGGCACTGAAACTGTTACCATAGGGACACCCCCCACAGGCATACACACATCCCAAATGATTCCCAATGCCACTTCCCTTTATAGCTGAGCAGACAGAGCTTACAGGTCTTAAAGCTCATTAATTCTATTTTAGGTGCCAAAAGCTCACAAGTGCATCTAGTTCTAGTTGCCATAGTTTACACGGATGTGATCTGCATACTGTGCCTCCTCTGGATATGGGTAAAGCAGCTTATTAAGGGATCATTATATTTTTATTGTGCAGGATGGCATTGGTGCGCCATCACTTCCCTACTCATTTGAAGTACTGCTTAAACAAATCTGGGACAGTACATCTACAGGATATAAGTTGCCTGAAGTTCAGTAAATGAAATTAAAGACAAATGCCTTAAAGAAGACGGCATTCTTTTGTAAGGAAATGTTATAAAGAGCTTGATTATATCAGCAAAGCATCTCAACATATTTGGGGCTGCATAATTGCCAAGACTTCTCAGGAAACAATTATTCCATGTTGTGAAGGGACAACAAGGGCACTACAATCCCTCTTTTACCTCTGCTCAATGTTCAGGATTAATCCTGTTTCTTGGGAGAGTGTAAAGAAACAATGGGGCAAGAAACCAGTACTCAATTTACTGTGAAGTGCAGGAATTGCAATCAGGCATTTACATGTGTAAGAGAGGAGCCAGAGGCCCTGAAATAATTTAAAAAAATATTTCCTAAAGTTTATGTGGTCAAGAAAACACAAGTCTTCAAGCCCACAGCAACTGTCCATATGTGTTCTATCCCCACAAAACAGCAGTCTTGGACTACTACATACTGTGATATCATGCAATTTTCTAGGGCTCTTTTTCCCAGCCCTGTCTGTAGAAAATAAAATTAAACCCCATTTTGTGTACCTGTTACACTTTTTCTCTGTTATACATCACCAGCAGAACAATATAGACTTGTGCCACTTGAAAAATAATATTTAAAAAAAAAAGGTGTCTCAATCTAAGGATAAATTCCAAGGGACAGAAAGCAAAATTACTTCCTTCTGCTCCCGACTCCATCACTGTCCTGTCATCCCAGGTCCCAGGGACTGAAAAAACCTTTGTTTTGTCTGATGTCTCCCAATCACATATAATATTAAGATCACTGGTACACAGTGCTAAATTTGAGAATTCACACAAGGGGAGAAGAGTCTCTTTCCAAATGTCTGTCCCCAAAAATCCCACTTTGTCCACTTGTCATTTTCAGACTGGGCAAGAGGCCAACCTCAGCTTTGTTTCCCTATGTGGAGAGGAGTATTTGTAGCTATGGCTACATCCTGAACAATATCTACACAAACTTACAATGGCTTACATGTACACTGGCAAAATTTTTTTGAAGAACACAAAAAGGAAAGAGATGTGAAAGGAAGCTTTACAGGACAAAGGGAAAATATTTCATTGGGCTCTAAAATGCTGCCCAAGCAAGAATCAGTGGCTGATTGCTAACAGCAGACATGCCAGAGTCCTCTAAGAAAAGGCACATTAGCATTTCAAGACAGAAAGTTTCTTCTCCCCTGGAATTTCAGGCTTTATTTCTGCCTAAATGGGTATTTTACAGATGATTCACAACTCGAATCCATTAGCAGGATTTTTTATTTATCCTTTTACATCAAGTGTCATAGCAGTTGCTGTGGTCAGTTGTTACCTTTCACCTCAGCTGTGTTTAGTCAGCCACATACCTCATCCTTGGATGTCTCAGAGTCCAGTTTCAGCGTGAGGAACATGACAATGTGAGGCACGTCCTGTACAGCCTGCTGAAGGTCCAAGCTGTCCTCTCCCCACAGGAACCGAACCAGATTGTTCATACTTGACTGTGCCTGTTTGTTCCTTTGCTGAGAAGGTCCTTCAGCCTCAAATATTGAGGTTTCAAATGTAAGTTTAACCTATTAAGGTAATTAATTACTGTGAAAATGAGGCTGTACTTACAATTACATTCCAATATCAGATGAAACAGATGCAGTTTGAGCCCTTTAGAAGGTTAGGTTTTCTCAGCCTCAGCTTTACTGATGAAGATGTAAGCATACAAAATTCCTGCTGTTTCAAGAAAACCAATTATACATTCAACATTACATAACCATCTATTACAAAGCACAAAGCCAGCTATTACATGCTCTATGAACCATGTGAGTAAGCATGTGGTTTGCTGTGTTTTCATACTTAATTCTTATGGTTTTGAGAATGGAAAAATATACTTACTGCTCTGGCTTTGTTTGAACACAAAACCCATTACCATGCCTTTGAAAGACACACAGTATTTGACTTCTTTCAAAATGTCAGCAGTTTCTTAAGTACATATCCTGAAGGCTCTTTCTTGACCATTTCTCTGCCATTTTGAGTGCACTGACACATTTGCACGGGGAAACCCATTAAAAGTTACATTGGACTGCAAAAATCTGTTAAATTGTAACAGTAGCAATTCTTTCAATCTTTCATTTCCAATATGTTCAACTTTTCTCCTTTTTGTAACTGTAAAATCAGCAAATAAGAGTTTTGTTGCTGTATTGAACAATTTACACAGCTACCAAGTAGCATAAAAGTTGTTTATATCCCCTGCTGTGCTGTCTTTAGAAGAAAAAAGATGAAAACAGAATCAGAGCATCCTCTCTTAAATAAAACCTTAAAAATTTAGATGATCAAGCTTATTTTGCCAAAAATATGATGTTTACTGTCCCTTATTTCCCAAATAAATTAAAACCCAGGAATTTTAGAATAAATGCATATTTCCTAACACACAAGCAACACATAATCCAAACGATATAGAAATATGTTTCAAAATTTGCTTTACAGACCTACTTTTTATAAGTACTGACTTACAAAAATGGTGTTTGTTAGTTGTCTCAGCAGTGATGAAAGTGATTTTTTCTTTTTTTGTGAATGAACACATTATCCTAAGTATGAAATAAGGAGATATGAGAAACACCTAGCTCTTGACTGAGGATAAAATTCTAATTTCCAATGAGAAAAAATTCATTTATGTTCTTGGATGAGCCCTTATTTTTTGTCAGTCTTCAAAGTGACTGAAGATGTATTTGGACTAAGCAGGCATGCTCTTAGTTCCCTCTTTCATATGTTTTTACTCAAGACTGTTTGTCTGCCTTGAAATACCTGTAACATGCCTAATGACTGGGAAGTTCTGAACATAACATATCACACCAAATCCTGCATGTTAAAATCAGTGATGGTTTAACCTAAGGACTGATGCAACAAAATCCATTTATATTTTCCCAGCTGCGATAAATTTTGAGAAACCCAAGCAGAGGTAATTTATACATTTCAAACCAAATAATTTTTATAATTGTGTATGTGTGTACACATACTGCAAGACGGGAGTGCCAGCAAGAAATAACAATGTTTAAAACGCCCACTGCCTGTCACACTAGCTCAGAGAGAAGTGCCATTGTCAGCTCTTACAGCTACATTTGTCACTGGCTGCCACCTTCCTGTTCCACTTTACCCCTTCTCCCAGCACTTTCCATTGACTTTCTCCTCTTGTGTTTGGGCTGCTGTCAGCCTTTTTTCTCTTTCCTCTTCCTCCTCCCTGGTACACACTGCAGGCAATCCTGCTCTCCTGTCCTGCACTACCCCTTTCTGTTCTGACAGTAACTCCTCTCCTCATCAGCTCCATTTTCATTCCTTACACTGCACTTGAACAGGGCTCAAGGAGCAGAACACTCAGCTAAGAAGCAGCTGCCTTCTAAGCCCCAGTAACTTGATAGTTGACACTTTCAGAAGTGTGTGTTTTCTTCTCCAGCATTCTGTGACTCGGTTCTGTTTCTCTGTCACGCCATCTGCATGTATTTCAGAACATTTTCCTCATACCCTGTTTAACTTTTTGCAGATTTCCTCAAGGCTCAAATAGTTATTTCTCTTAATTTCTCCTGCATCTTCTTGGTGGAGGTTTACTCATGACACTTAGGCTACAGCCTCTACACTAATGACACACAGATGTCATTCTTGCTCCAGTCTATCTTTTAGTGTCTCAAATTAAAAAAAACAACAAACTCAGTCTGTCTTGTCTTAGAGACAAAACCATATGGTCCTTCGGGGAAGAGCTCGAAACAACTTGGACTGAGCAGAACTTTAGCTCTCTTTCATCCTTTCATCTATGCTGCCTTCCACATCACTGTAATAGAAAAGGACCAAGAGACTGCATTTCTACATATCCTAAAAGAAGTTGGTTGGTTTTTGGTATTTTTTTTTGTTGTTTTTTGGGTTTTTTTTTGGTGAAGAAATGAATCTTCATCCTGAGCAGTGCACAGGATCTGATTATGTATGACTACTGGAGTTCCCTTTTATAAGTACTGACTATGAAACCTTCCACAGCTTTGATTCCATTTCTCCTGAAGAAAATCAGTTCAATGCACAACAGAAAACAGAAAATTATATGAAGAATGGGAAAAGCATTAATATTCCACTCTGTATATCATGCACACATTCTCAATACTTAGAATAGTTCTCAAAAATAACTTAATCAAATGGCAAAAAGGTGGCACAACAGCAAACTGTGAGGGACATGGGTCATAATTTTCTGCTTAGGGAAAAAAGTGACAAAAGTGGAACATGACAGAGCTCTCCACAGCCATGGAAGGGTAAGACATGGACAGTTAACTTTTTCTCACAACACATGAACATGGGGATATGAAATGCACTTAATTAGATGGCAACTGGAAAGCCAATGATAATTAACATAACACAAATCAGTTACATAAATCATGTTCCAGGATGCTGTGGAGGTTAAAGAAATTTCAAGAAACAAAGGAGAACATACAAACCCTTAACAGATTTTACAAGTCCTTTTCTGTTAACTGCTGGAAACTGGAAAGTAATGATTAGAAGGCTACTCTGTATTTAATTTGTTTCTTAGTACTCTTAGATATTTCTCAGTGTAGAAAGAGAAAATGTAGCTGTTGTACCACTGATCTGCCCCAGAAAGGCAAGATTTCTGTTCATCTGCAAGAAAGCTGCATGGCTTAGAATATGGATTTTATTACAGACAGAGCTGGGGGCATTGCCTGCCTTTTAAAGATGGCTTGCTGCTTCCTGTTTTCAGTATCTGTTTTCCATGTGCTTACAGTTTGCACAACTGCAACTCAAAATTTCAAGCTGAAATTTCTGATTCTAAATGTCTGCCTCACGCTGAGTATTTTTAGAAAGTTCTGTGTAAAGTGGTTCTGCAACTTCTGAATATCAAAGTAAAGAACAGTACATTTTTTTAGCATTTCTTCAACTTCTTATTTTTTACAGAAATGTAGAAAACTGATGTAGCATTTGGACACCTATTGCTCAGTAAATACACTAAACCAGCCCTTACAAGCCTAGATCTAGTTGCCTAAACTGAGATAAGAAAAACAAAATTCTGGAAATATAAAAATTAGTTGTGTTATGTCACATGGTGCAACTGAGAGAATGTAGGTAGCTATGTTTCTGAAATTAATTCCATCAATTTTTAACATGAATACAGAAGAGTAGGGACTTCAGTTAAGAAAATAACTTGTATGTAAGTAAAAAGGCTTTAAACTGCATCTTTTTTTATATTTTGCAAGGTAAGATGAATGAGAATACCATAACAATTTTGCTTGTATTACAAAATGTCAGCTACAACAACCCTCTGTTACTTTAGCAGCATGATTGCAGTGTACTACATTGCAAAAAACCCAGAAGTCTGTATTTAAATCTCCACTAGTCTATTCTAGCCATCGCTCTTCTGGCTTGACTCAAACTGCACAGTAGAAAAGGAATAATTGCACTTTAATAAAAGGATTTGGAAAGCCACCACGACAAACGGTTACACATTTCAAGTAATGCCTGCCTGCTTGACAGCTTTACTGACAGCGCAAACATTAACACTGCATCACAAGGAGCTGCTCTATCAAGGGTTGCACTGCATTTTAGCAACAAGTAATACTTACACCGCAATCTAGCAAGGATACAATTACTCAAACTATATAATCTCTGCTTTTTTCATCATTCTGTGTTCACTAACAGTTACAGCAATTCCGTATTTGGTCAAAGATGGACAAGACAAGGTTTTTGTCTCATGGAGCTCTGCCAGTACCTGACCACAACTCCAGTAGCTCAGGCAAACTTCAGACTGTCAAATATCTTGGAAAGCTTCCTGAACTGACGTGCCAGTACTCAATCTCACTGCAGCTGCAGATGTAGCTCCATAGGAACTCGCACTGTGTAAGCTGCAAACAGAACTTTTGTGTTTAGGAAAACATAAAATTTCCACTTTTTTAATCTGTGGACTGTAATACATTTCTATTATTATCATCACCTCGTATATTCTACCTGAAGAAAAACTACCAAGAGACACTATAATTTTAACCTGCTCCTACTCATACCTCTAAGCTGCAACTGTTGTCTTGTCTTCCTGTCCATCAGGAAGTGGATTTAAGCAGAATAACTCAAAATATTAAATTTTATGCTACTAACATCCTAGATGAGTAACACTCTCCAGGTTTAGTTGTGAAGTAGTTATCTAATTCTTCACTACTTATTTAATTCTGTGGTCATATTTTTTGGAATTTTTTTTTTGGTATCAATTTTTATTACTGACTTGTATCAATTTCATCACTGCAGAGTTTTGCAAGATCTTAAAAGTATTCCATGTGACATCTCTTAGAACCCCAAGAATTAATTTTTCTATTTAAATATTAAAGCAGTATCAATTCACCATTTAAATGCTCTTAAATGTTTTTAATAGCACTACTTGTTAATTCAGGCTTCTTTTTATTCTCTTGTGGCTTGTAACTCTTGTTTATATTGGCGAAGATGTAATTACTCTATTTAAGTATTTCCAGAGCAACTATTACCATTTTAAATGCATTAATTGACAAAAAATATCCACTAATATTCTGTTCCCATGTTTATTTTTAAGCCAGACATCAGCACCTACCTATTTTCACGTAACTTACCAGAATTAAACTCCAAAATTTCTACTCTGACTGAAGTCAAGCAACTCATTCAAAAGGTAATGGAGGAAGTTCTAAGAAAAAGGCCACCTCAATTTTGTTTCCTCAGGAGAAACAGGCTAGAAACAATAGTAACTTTTACAGATGACATTTGGAATAAATGTTCAACTACTGTACCTGCATAGGGCCTGGAATGCAAGACAAAACCCTCTCTATGTTTTCGGAATTCACATCAACATCGTTTACGGCAACAAGAGCATCTCCTGGAGATGGAACAGACAAGAAATGAGAAAGTTGTACCACAATACAGATAAAAATAGTGTCTTATTTTAAATATTTATATGTCATTCAAACTGTCATAAATGTCTATCTGTTCCATTTAAGTAGATGTTTTCTACACGCAACATTTACTGTATTTAGTCTGTTACCTCAGTGCTCTTAAAGCCTTAGTGCCACACTCATATAATTTTATAAAAATCACAGAAATATAGAAGGTTTGGGTTGGAACGAACCTTGAACATCATCGAGTTCCAACCCCCTGCCATGAACAGGTTGTTGTTCCACTAGACCAGGTTGTTCCCAATCCTATTAAACCTGGCCTTAAACACTTCCAAGGATGAGGCATCCACAACTTCTCGGGGCAATCCTTTCCAGTGTCCCACCATCCTCACAGTCAAAAATTTATTTCTAATATCCAGTCTAAATCTACTCTCACTTTAAAGACATTTGTCCTGTCCTGTCATGTCATGTCTTTGTAAAAAGTGTCTCCCCATCTTTCCTGTAAGCTCCCTTCAGGTAGCCCAAGGCCACATTTTGGTCACCATGAATCTTCTCTTCTCCAGGCCGAACAATTCCAATTCTCTCAGCCTGTCTTCATGAGAGAGATGCTCCATCCCTCTGATCCTCTTGGTGGCACACCTATGTAATAACAAACAACTCTCCCCTCCATCCAGGCTTGTATCACTCTTGTTACTTAGCCAGAAAACCCAACAAATTTTACAACTTAGTCCCTTCTCTTCCATTCCTTGTCTCCTGCTGTGCCTCCTCCTCTCCATGTTTTTATCTGCCAGTTTTTCCTGCCTAATGGCATCTTGCTTTTTTTACATCTGACACCCATACCATCACTGGAACTATGTGAAAGAAAATCTTAAGATCCCAAAGAAAAAATCATTAACTACAAGTGGAAAAGGTTTGAAAAATTCAAGGCACCAGTTACAAAAGCAAACAAAACCAAATCAGAGCTTACAAACTTAAAATTCACGTTCCAGTTTAAAGTACAAAAATAAAACTGAGGTTTCAATTGGAAGTGAAGGAAAATATTCTCAAGTACCCCAGTAATAATTAATTGATAACCTCAGCCTCATTCCCCTCAAAAAGATGCATGTTTAAGCATGGAGTGTGCAAGAGGGATAATGAGACCAGTGGAAAAGCAAATCAGCTTGTGAAGCTAGAAAACATAAAAGTAAAATAACATCAAGAGATAAAACTACATAGACCTGTCAAAAGAAATAGAAATTGGAAAGTAAAAATAAAAGGATTTTTGACCATTCAACCCTTCAAATGTAGTTGAGTGATCCCATCCAGATACTCCTTACAGTCCTATTCACCTGTGCTCAAGAAAAATGAAATCAAGTGAGATCAGATACACAGAAGTAATACTGCAGTGACCATGGGAAATGAAGAACCTCTTGGTTAAAGATGAGGTGAGCAAAGCCTAGGTGAGAAAACAGCTCGAGTGGAAATCAGAAGGTTCTGCAGACCCTAACCAGAAAATTTCTAAAAAACTTTCCAACAAGGGTATCTAGAACAAAATACCTAAGATGAGGCAACAGAAATTTATGACAAGAACTACAAGAAGTGACTGCAGTGGCACCAGGACTTGATGGTTCATTAGCTCCTTTTTGGAGGCAGATATTTAGAGTAACAAAATAGGCCTTATTTTCTACTTGACTTGGTGGCACTTTTAGTTGTCTTTGCTTTCTGTCCTGAAAAACTTGCTTAGTTTCCTGCTTATCTCTTCTGTCTGTAGAATGTGAAATAAAGAAATTAGCTTCTTGCTTATCACTGAAACTGACTTTATTCCAAAGTCACTCTTATGTGTGAACTAAAAATACCAAGAGCTCCTCTGAAAGAGCAAATTGAAAACCAAATTTCATTTTGCTTGAGCTGCACAGACTCCCCTAAAAAGTACTTCCAACCCTCTTCAAGATTATTAGTATGGCGTTCATCACTCAAGCAGTGGGGAGGGATTAGAAAGAAGATATGCATTTGTAGCAAATGTGCATGTTTATATTTTAAGCTTGACTTGGTAACAAATATGTGATCAGCTGCAGAAATGAAGCACTGAACCACTGTAAGATTCAGTAGGTATTTCAATTTTCCAGGGAGAAGACTTGCTCAGCTCAAACTGACACAGTGATATTGACATGGATACTACAGAAAAGCACAACCTGAGTCTCTAAGGTCACTCCATTCCCTGAGAATCTGTATAAGGCCACAGAATATTCAAGTTTAGAAGAATACTGACAGTTACCATTATTTCTACGTGTCGTTAAATACCTTCAAATGCAACTGGCATTCTTCCCAGGTACAAGATTGCTTGCTCAAAATGAGTGCAACACACAATCAAGGCCAAAAAGAGAGAGAACATTCTTCTTAACTAACCATCAGTGAGGACATACTGAATACCCCCAAAATGCAAGCAATATTCCTTTTTAATACACCAGGCAATAACCAACTGCTCACTCTTCTTTCACATTGAAGGAAATTTCATTGCTACTCCTTCTGAATCCAAAACCAAGAAAAGGTTACATTTTATTCTACACATAACAATGTTTAATTTTTTTCTCTTTCAAGCAATAGCTCTCTCCCTAACCTCTGTGTTTCTTGATGCACAGCACAGTTAAGTTTTAGTCTGTTGAATCTTCAACACAACAGCAATTCAAAGACAGAAAAGCTGAAAGTTAAACAGCATTTAAAAGGAACTCAGTAAGTCCATGCCAGAGCCTCAGGACGTGAAAATTAGTAATGAAAAGCAGAACACTCAGGCTACTCAAATATAAAAAGAATTATAAACAGGATTGCTATGTTCTTTGTTAAGAACACGGTATTAAAGATCATTATTCAAAACTACAGGAGAAAGCATAAATTGCTCTTGTACTCATCTGGAGTACTGCTTAAACAAAACTTGTTTGTGTTCTGTTTGACTGGATCCTTAGGAATTCTGTTGGAAAGCCATTCAGAGGAGCTGCACTCACTTTGTGAAGACATCCACACCTTAGCACTCGAGGGAATGTTTTGGAACCCCATCTCTCAGGGTGGAATAAACAAAGATACTTTGAAAGGAGAAGAGCCATCACTATTTACATGTTACATACTCCAAGTGTTTTATTTATTCAATGCCTAATGTACACATGTAAAACTTTCATTGCAGCAGTAAATATTTATTCCATTCAATTGGTAAAAATGTAATCATGGACTATGCATGGAACAGCTTTCCAGAGCACACAGCCCAAGCAGGGCTGTAAGGCTGCCGTCACTCTGCCAGAAAATGCTCTATCACTATCAAAGAAAAGCAACTTGATATACAACTGAGAAAATCTGTATTGATCAGCATGGACTTTCCAGAATTGGGGGTGGAGGTGGTGAGAGTGAACGTTTGCATTTTTTCCTTCTTTTCTTTTTGCCACACACAGCAGCATTCAAAGACTAGAGACTATGAAGTAACAGAATAAATGACATCACTGGGAAAAGTATGAGTTATGTAAAATTACAAACCCAGAGTACTTTTAAAACACGACACGGCCACACGATCTACTCAGTGTGATAATTAATTACATTGAAAGTTTATACATGCAAGTTTTACTTTTTAAGAGTTTGACACCTACATTTTATTTGAGAATTGTTTCTTGCCCTTTAGCAGTGTGAAAAACTTACAGAAAGACAGACTGATTTAGGTATTCAGACATTAATTATGTAAAAAAATTAACGCAATTGTATGAAGTTTAATATAATTTCACTTAATTAATGCTTAAACAATTTAGGTTAAATGAAATTGAAGTGTAAATAGCCTTTGCAATTGTTTAAGTTGGTCTAACTCGATGGTCTGCAAAGTTAAGTCAAATCATCCCAGACTAAAACATGAGTGAATTACAGAAGTAGAGAGACACATTACAACAAAGAATCACTCGGTTCCATTTTGAGAGATGCAGTGAGCCACGACAATGGTGGAAATGAATTTTCTTCAGGCAGCTCCAGGATATCAGGCCTTGAGTCAACAAATTTATCTTTAGAAAAAATACATGTCCTTCTGAAAGAAGGTAGTTTAGATTACATATTAGGAAGAAATTCTTCACCATGAGGGTGGTGAGGCACTGAGAAACCTGGTCTAGTGTGGGGTAAGGACTAGATGATCTTTAAGGTCTCTTTCAACCCAAACTATTCTATGATTCGATGATTCTCTTTAAGGAATGAAGTAAGCTTTACTTTAACCTCATAATAATGAATGATCAAGCTTGTGAGTTCTATCACTTACTCTAGAAAGAATCTCAGCTCACGAAGAAACTAAGACATCCGTATGTGTTCTCTGCACAAAGTTAAGCAGGACTGAATTTTACCTGAGTGATGAAACAGAAAGAGGTGAGGCAGGAATTCTTGCCTATTTTATTTATTCTATCAATCTTCTCATCAGAAGAGGCCTCCCCCATGCAGTCAGCAGCAACTAAGAACAGTGTGTGCTGATCTCAAACACCCAGTCTGCACACAGTTGATGGAATTATTCCTGCCTCTTTAAGGACAAAGCTTAGAAAAGTCTTTGGCACTGCTGACATCCCTAGAATGTTTATTCCAGAACTGCCTATCTCATTGCCACTTGAGGCACAAGACTATAACTCCTGTTAAGCATCCATTCCCTAGAGATAAACCTGCAAGCACCACTTCTAAAAGTAGATCCCCACTGCATTAAGCCCAGGGATGCTGACTGGTGAGTGAGCACCACTTCCATACTGTGATGGGAAGTCAACATTTTGTCTGACATCATGAGAATCAAGTTGTTCACATGGGAGAGAAGGGAGGACACTTTTGTCACGAAATCCTGATATTTAGTTTTCTGCATTGCTGCTAATAACTTGGTGGGAGCACTTAGAAAAGTTCCCCTACGCCTTTCCAAAAAAGGCAAACTGGAACACATTCCTCCTGAAGAAAGACATATCAATTACTTGTTTTATATGTCAGCAGGCTGCTTTCATCCAAACCAAGAGGAGATTAAAAGAACAAAAAAGACATCCCAAACGCCACAGTGAGAACACAGCAAAGCTTACACAAGCTCTGTTTCCATCTTGTCAGCCCAACATCTCTACTTGGGAGAGTCTTTTCAACAAATGCACCATATATGGTGTATTCCACATAAAAATCTCAAACTCTCCCAGTACTTTGGTCCTTTCAAGGGCTTTTTTTTTCCCTGACAGGACTCTAAGGATATGGAACTTGCAAGTGAAGCTTGCAACATCTTTACTATCATACACAACTCTTGTCAATGGGGAGTTTTCACCATTTTTTGACACTGATAAAGGGAAAAGATTCATGCTGAGCTATTTGGTGATGAGAGCAATAAGATAGTTTCAAAGAGGATAACAACATTGCTCTCTGCTAGTGAAAAGAGCGTTGCTGTATTTTCAGTGTCCTAAGAATTCTTTTTTTATTTTTAGTATAATAAGGATGATGCTCATTGACATTTACCAGAACTTTTCTGTTCTGCTGTGAATCCAACGGGTTTCAATTTGAAGGGGGGTGGGAATCAAATTATAATGGCATTACCTATCATATGTCAGGAACTAAATGTATTTTGTGGAGCTTTTCCTCTTTGAAGATATGTTCAAAGATGAGAGTAGAAAGTTTTCCATAGCAGACCAAGCTTTGTATACTGTTGAAAATTAACTTAAGTAAGGAAAATGTTTTGCCAAAAATATAAAAGACACTTAAAAAGCACGAGATAGAAGCAACTGTATTTCAGCTTAACCAAAATGAAAGTGGTGGCAAGCATTTAAAAATCAATGAGGGCTTTTCTGTTTTGAAAATTTAATATGGAGGCTGACCTGCTAAATATTAAAAAAAGAGATAAATGAACTGATAAATAACACATGGACAGAGTGCCATCTTTTTAGGGCTACAAAGCAGCAGGGTTTTTTAGCTTGCAAAACTTGTATTTACTTTCATATGGTCAGTGCCTGCATTCCACTTGGTTAATAAAGTACAGCACCAAGACTTACGACTTCCATATGCAATCTTGAAAACAAAAATTAAAGTGTATTGCACAAATAACAAACAGATGTTGTAAGTGTTCAAAGCTATAAGGGATACACATTTCAAAACAAATAAAAGAAGCCACCTGAGGAAAGTGATTATTAAGGATGGAAAAAAGTTATTTCTACTAAAAACGTTGAAGCATAAACCCCTTTTTGAGTCAAAATGAGCGCTGCGAACTGGTCACCAGGAAGACAACCAGATGTCATTTAAAAGCATGTATTTTTAACAGAAAATACAGTTTGGATTTGCCTCACAAAAGACTACTACCAAGCTGGTCTGGACCACTGAAGGCCAATGAAATATTAGAACGCAAAAGAAGAACAGGTTAATATTTATGCATATACAGGTTGATGAAGATGAACAAAGTTCTAACCACACCAGCCTGCAAAGTTCTAACCACCCGTGCTGTACTGATTGGGTATTCCTCATTTGTGATGGCTTAAGAAGCTGCTCACTTTTGTGCTAATTCTTCAGTTTAACACTCACCAGAAAAATGTTCTTTACTGGCTGTTTCCACAATTCTCAACAGGACTCCTAAAACCTACTTTGATCAAGAACAACTGAAAGGCAAAATTCTACAGTTATTGTTCTCAAACTTTCTGTCCAACTTCAGCTCCTGCGAAGATCTGAGGAGCTCTCTCTTTGCTCCTAATCAGGCTTTGGGTGTAATTACACCACAGCTATCCCATCCTGAGATGTGCAATACAGAAGCAGTAAACCAGACAGATTTTTGACAAGGACAGAAATTTTTTTCCTGTATATTCCTTCTGCAAACAACACTGAAATCTGAACATCTAATTCATGCAAAGCATCCCTATTTCTAGACACCACATAAAAATTCCACAGTATTCAACTTCACTACAGATATATAATTTGAAAGTATTTTTATATGAAAATTATACATTTTACACTGTTGGCACAGAATACAGCTTGTTTTTGCAGTTAAGAGCTGAGTAACTCCAGTATGTTTAAAACTATTCCATTTTCAATGTGCAAAAAAATCAAGGGAAAGGTTGATGATAGCCTAGGACATATTAAACTGCAAGACTCTTAGATGAAACTAAATGTTCTTCTATTTGAAACAAACAAAAAACCCCCATAGTTTTTGTTCTCACTAGCTCTGGGAAGCATTAAGTGCAGCAGATAAAATACAATCTCTGGTTAGGTCAGCTTGCTCTCCTCAATCTGGTACTTGCTTACACTGTTCTGACTTCACACCTGCTCTTGCAAATATGCTATATACAAATCTGTGTCCCAAAATTAACTTACAGGTTACAAACATGCACTCTTACACTAATTAACGATTAAATACCATTAAGCAGATAGAGTTGAAACTCACTCTCTCCTCTCCCTCAGCCCACATCCCCCACTTCTTTGACTAATCAGTTCTTGCTGGTAAAATTTGAAAGTTATCCAGTTTTTCCTCTGGAGTATTCTCTAGCATCTCTACCAAAAACACGTGCTGGAACAATCAGCAAGTCAAATCACTATGTGCCTTTTTACACACACAACACAAGAATTTCAAAAGCACTCATGCTGACTTTGTGGGATTTGTACTACTATAGCACTAAGGTTTTTAATGATTTTCTAACCAACATCACATCTCTGCTCTCTCACTCTGTGAGCGACCAGCTTCAAGGGTAATTAAATAATCTTTCACCCTTTACAGATGTGGCCTGGTTGTCTTACATTTATTGTCTCTGAGGTTGATCTCCTGTGAGTGCCAAGTTTTTAGTGGCCTCAATGCTGGGAGTATTTCTGCTTCCTCATTACCCCTCACAGCAGTTCATTTCCCTCCATCATTCACATACGGGTGGGTGCCTGTCAGACTTTCTGTGACTCAAATTTAACTTACAACACCAGCAAAATACTAGACAGCCAATTTCTCTTCTGGGCTAGTTTCCTGCCAGGTTATTTAGTTGCATCAGCTCATGGAAGTGTCCGAGCAGCCAAACCAACACAAAGGCTGTACAGGCTCACTGCCTCCCCAAACTGCAGCCCTGCGATGGATTTGGAGCCTCTCAGAATCACAACTGCTGAGGAAGCTGCTGTTAGACTTGCTAAACAGAAAAATAACCAAACAAGGCTGTGCAGAAATTTTGTAACATATCTTACTTGGTATTTTTTTCCTCATTTCATGATACTAAATCTATTTACAGCATATATACAGTAAATTTTTTTATCTAAGGGGGTTGCTGGGGAAAAGAATGAAATCTAAATACAGTATCTGGCAGACTACAGCTTTTCCCCACTCCCACTTATCTACTGAGCAAATCCTCAGTTAAAATCCTAAATTAAAGGTGGTGGGGGGCATTTCTTGCTCTAAGCTGCTCAGTCTCTGAATACTAAGGGACAGTCATCTCCTTCCTGTATGAACACCTTTTAGGTTATGCCACATGTTCTTAAAATCAGTAATACAGTAAAATTGACTAGGCAACAAAACATCAGATGCAATGACACTGATCTAAAATAATCCCTCAAGAACTGATGTAATTGCTTATGTTTTAGGAATATTCAAGTCAGCTGCCTCTAACAGCAAAAACCCCATAAATCTTCATATTAAAGGAAGAGTGTAGAAGTTCACTGTTCCTTCAGTTACTTACCAATGAAGATTTGACCAGTTTTCATTGCAGAACTACCTGGCACCAAGCCATGTACCACAAGCTTCTCTTCACTGACTCCTCTGGTGACTTTATCCCTCCTGCCTTGTTTTTCCACTCTTCTGCTGCTCCATGAAGACTGATGGACAATCCCTACTAAGGCCTCCAGCAGCCTCTGCTGCTCTTCTTCACCAGCACTGTTGAGTTTTCTGGGATTTACATAAACAGACACATCTTTGTACTTCTGCTGAACAGTGACACCCATTTTCTGAGCAGACTGATGTTTCAATATGGAAGTAGGACCAGTGGGGTGCACACTGCAGCTTCCACTGCCTTTCTTACCAGAATGCTTTGGTAAAAGACTCTTCTTTTTTAGCATTTTGGTCCATTTCTTCAGTTCATACTTTCTTTCCTTTCGAGATCCCTCTTGAATAATTTCAGCTTCATTTTCACGAAACCTGACATGATTCACTGCTGGCATTTCTGGACAGCTGTTCTGAAGCAGAATTTCTTCTTCGCTTTCACTCAGTTCTAAATAAAATAATTCCCCATTTTTCTGCACACTGTCCAGCCACTCAGGTTCAAGGTCACTGGAAAAAAAGAAGAATCATCAGTGACCTCTGATAAGGAAGATTGCTATGCAAGTGACATCTGATTATTTTAAGTAGGGAGGGGACAGAGAGTGCAAAGGTTACATACAAAAAATAGTTGCCTCCTGAACATTGACAGCTCAACTGCTTTAAGTCTGCCATGAGGGTTAAAACTTGCTTTAGATAAATGATGGATATGGCAAGGAAAGACATCCCTCTCACATGTTAAAACAGTTTCTTCAAATGCCTTAGAGGTAAACAGGTATTGCAAAAAGCAGTACTCTCTTTGCAGAAAGCAAACATTTCTTTCACAGGCAAGTTTTAATTAGTAATTACAGTCATGTCCATTATGGGACTTTCTCTTAGAGAAAAAATTCCATCCTATTTGTTCTCTCCCATTACTTTTTCCCTTATGCATAATCATGGCATGACTTTTGAGATGGTCCTGTGCAGAATCTGGAGATGGACTTGTGGGCTCCTTCTAACACAGGATATACTGTAATCCCATAGGAAGACATAGACTGTACTGCCAGCCCTTTGGAAAGAGATGGCCGTTTTAAAACCCACTTAAATCTAACATATAAAACCCCAAAACAATCTAAGATGAAACCGAGGTAACCATTTTTAAAAGCCAAGTTCCACATAGCATGTGCAAGCTCCCATGCAAAAATACACACTAAAACTGCAAAGAAGCACCAGTGTTACAGAAACAGTTCTGGCAGCTGGAGTGGATCAGCCAAAGTCAAGAGCAGCAAGCTGCTGCAAAGCACAGGCAAAGCAGCTCCAGGATGTGCTAACTGTGCTGTACCAACAGCACAGTGCAAAATGTTTTTGTCCTAATTTGGCAATGGTGATGTGTCAGCCATGTCCAGTTTTGGATAGTATGTCTTAAGAAAGATGGAATAACTGGAACATACCCAGAGCAAAGAGACAAACAGTAAGTAGCCTATAAACACATTTTAAAGGGAAAAGGACTGAAGGAAATCATACTCTTTCGGGTGAGGAAATAAAATCCAACCAAAAAAATTCCTGCTGAGAGGCAACACACCAAATGACCTTAAGGTGAACCGTGGAGTGCTACTCCAGGTGGATGAGGATCAATAATGGCCAATGTAAGAGGAGTATTCATAGGTTTAATTATCTGGGATGTTCTGTATAGAAGATTTTCAGGAACAGACAAGACCAGTTAATTCTTCCATTTAGATGAAAAGAGATCTCTCTGTTTCATAAAAATCATATAAGGAAAAATAAGAATGGAGATTTACATCATAATTAATATAATTGTTTAAAATAAATGTACTGGAACTAATTTTGCTGAATAAAGAGTGCAAATCTGGTTTAAAACTAGTGTTAAATAATTCAAATAGAGAATTACTTTGAAAACACAGAGATGTGATAAAGTTTCAAAGTTTAGCTGAACAGAGAACATTATACAGACATTGCACCAGAGCATCTTTAAGGGCTCAATGAGAGAATCTGGCTGAACTACCAGTACAGAAAACATTGGCTTTATTCTCTTTCTGAAGCCCCAGTTACTGAGACAAGTCTATGCATGTTGCAGACAGGAAAAAACATCACCTTCCTCCTCTGCATTAATTAGCTCTTTTGCCCTAGTAGATGTTTAAAGGAAGAGCCACCACTTGTGATAATTTGGCTGTACATGATGGTCAGGGATAAATCAGAGTTTGTGACTTCTACTGAGTCTTACTCAAAATCCTGAGTTCTTACTCAAGATAGTACCAGATCTTTGGAAAAGCTATTTCTTCTTTGGGGTAGATGTCAAAATTTCAGCTTGGATGTCAGTTCATACACTCATGTTCTCCAGCTTTGCTGTCTATTTTTATTAGAACAATATGGACCAAGGAAATAAAAAAAAGGTGTGGGCATGTGTGGTGTTTACTCTGGGTTCACTCAAAGAGAACCACTCCAGAGAAAAGTCAAGAAAGAACTGTACTGTAAAGAAACTCACTTTCTCAATACAGATCCATACAGACATCTGCAAAAACAAAGTCTGAAATAAGAAATCTGCACCTAGGATGACAGGTTTTTCCCTCTAGTGCTGTAGCATCACAACAGACTTAAACCAAGCAAGGAAAGGAGAAGAGAAAAATCTTACTTTGATCTCTTTTCCGTTGTGTCAAAACAAGTGCTTACACAATAACCTCAACTTGCCTCTAGGACTGGAAGCTTCAGCCAAGGGATCTAAAAAACTTGAAAATCTGCTTTTTTCTAGAGTAGTCTCACTGATCACACACAGATATTTCCTCTTTGGGATAAATGTCTCAAAAACTGTGCTGGTTGAAATTGTCCACTTATGGAAGAAGGATATATTAGAAAGAAAGGTTCCAAGTTCTGCTGAATAAATTGTTCTACAGATAAATTAATAAAAGTATTACACATGTTATTACAAATATTAGACATTGCGTTATGTGCTGAAAACGGTGGAAGACAGCTTGATCCCCTAAACATATACAAAGAATGACAGTAAAAAGGCATTTTAAATGAAAGAATAGGGAAGGCAAAAAAATTTCAAACACACAAAATATAAAAACGCATGGCTTCAGGCAGAACTACTACCGTTGACTTTTCACTTATGAAAACAGGAATAAAGTAAGGTAGATGTATATAGAAGTGCTTTGTCTCTGAGCCAGAGGTACAGGGCAACTACAAACTGAAGTACACGTGAACACACTTCTAACTCCTCCCACTTAAATCTCCTGGTTTTCCTCCACTGCATAGCATCATGAAAATAACATGCTGAATAAAATGCTATTTAGATTATATCCTCAAATACACATTTGAAGTGTGAAGCAGATCTGTTTTAACGCAGGGAACCAAGTTCATTTTGCAAGTTTATTAAGTCTTAATTTTATCTAAATTATAAAAAACCCAAATAAATTAAAACCCTGGTGGCTGTATTTATAACTCTAAAATATAAATTAGTATTACAGAATTGCCTTCTGACTTAGTATTTCCCAAAAGCCAGGACACTACAAGGGAAAGACTTCACCTCTCTTGCTCAGGCATGTGCCGGAGGGACTCCTTCCCCTCTGCTTCCCAGGTGGTGTCCAGCTGGGATGCAGGACTCACCCACACACTGCCCGCAGCTCAGCCCACGCCGCGTTACCCTCAGGGCTCTGCAGAGACACGCCAGAAAGCTCTCAGCGTTCTCTGCTCGTAAAACCCGCACCGCCCCGCACCGCATCGCCCTCAGCGCCGGGGAGCTCCGGCCGCTTCCTCGGCAGGCTCCGCTGCGCAGGGGCGGCGCGACCCCCGGGAAAGCCCCCGGCCCCTTCCCGGCCCCGCCCTTACTCGGAGCTCGCAGACAGCGAGGAGCCTCCGGAGCCTCCGGAGCCGCTCTCGCTGCCGGTGCTGGCGGGCCCAGCGCCTTCTCCCGCGGCCGGCTCCATCCCCCCGGCAGCGCCGCTCCCGCCGCCACCCCCGGACGCCATGACAGCCGCGCGCCGGGCGGGGCACGTGACCCGCGCCGCGCCCTCCCATTGGCCGGGGCCCACGCGCCATGGCAACGGCGGGAAGCGCGAGAGCCTCGCCGTGAGGGGCCGGAGGGGCGCGAGGGGCATCGCCTGAGGGACATCGCCTGAGGGGCATCGCCTGAGGGGCATCGCCTGAGGGACATCGCCTGAGGGACACCGCCTGAGGGACATCGCCTGAGGGGCATCGCCTGAGGGGCATCGCCTGAGGGACATCGCCTGAGGGACACCGCCTGAGGGACACCGCCTGAGGGGCACCGCCTGAGGGGCATCGCCTGAGGGGCATCGCCTGAGGGGCACCGCCTGAGGGACATCGCCTGAGGGGCATCGCCTGAGGGGCATCGCCTGAGGGACATCGCCTGAGGGGCACCGCCTGAGGGACACCGCCTGAGGGACACCGCCTGAGGGGCACCGCCTGAGGGACAGCGGCTGAGGGACATCGCCTGAGGGACATCGCCGCCCTCCCTCCGCGATGGAGGCAAAGCGTGCCTTGTAATGGGCATTTCCCTGGGCACAGCCTCCCCCGTCCCCGCGAAAGTCTTTCTGTGGCTCAATAGGAACGCATCATGGAGAATCTGACCCTATTTAGCTACCCCATTTCAAGGTCCCAGCACCCCACCCATAAAAGACGCCCTTAGTGAAAAACGGAGTCCTCGGGTAAGGCTCAGAGCATTGAAACCAAACACTGATCAGGAGGAGGAAACATGAGATAAAAAGTGATTCTCGAGTTAACCGGTAAGCAGTGCGATGCCTCTGTGCTTTATTTTATGTCCTATTATATTAACGAGCTGTGAGAAATTAAGGTAGCTCTCCTGACAAACCTAAGGAGAAGCTGTGCAGTTCAGGAGAAGGAAGGATGTGACAGACCCTAACAAGTACCTTAAAACAGCCCATGCAGTCTACACGTGTAAAATCATGCACAGTCAAACAGAGAGACAAAAACTCCTCACTACTCGGTTTTCAGGACTTAAATTATTCACATCCATGAAAAACAAGACCCGTGGCAGCCCCGCAGACAAGTTGCTGTGTAGCTGTGTCAGTAAACCCATCAGGACACACATGCTGAGTGGGGAAAGGGATGGAAAGTAATTGTTGGAACATGCTTAATGCACTGGATTTAATCTCTGCTCAGTGGGATATTTGCACAACTTCAGCAGTGAGGTTTTATAGTGCTGGAACACTATGTAGGAGTGACAGAATCCTGGGATGGAATTCCTGTATTTGAAGCTGCTTCAGGGAAGCGTTTATTAGTAAGTGTGATTTCAAGTGAATTAACAGACAGAAATGTTTTGGACTTGTGTCCATGTGATTAAGGCTTCAACTGGAGTAAAAATACCTATATTAAATACTGTGGCCATTCTGAAGTCTCTGTACAATACCTGATTTTACAGATAAATTACTGTTGCATGGTTGTTAAGACTACAAACCTATCCAGAGGGGGAGACAGAAACAATTCCTAAAGAAAAAGGTTTGTTCTACAGTGGTTTAATTTAGAAGTAGGTGTGATACACTGTCCCACCCTCCCTAATTATGCTTACATTTCCAAGCACTTTTAATACACTGAGCAGCACACTGAAGTGTTTCTGCAGAGAAGTGATAGTCAATGCCAGATGGTCCTGTGTTAGTTAAATTTCACCGAGTTCAAGGGTTGGTTAATTGGTTCCAGTTGTTTGCTCATGAAGTGAGAAATACAGGCTCTCTCAAGGAGGCAGTGGTCTCACACCACTTGCTATTTTATAGGAATAAGCATATTATGAATGGAAGGATGATGGAAGGCTTTGGTCCTCTGAGAGGAGTAGCTGGGAGCCACCTAAATACTTTACTGAAACGAATGTGGAATTTTTGCTGCTGTGGGAACAATTAAAGATTGCAGGATATATCTCACACAGCAGGATCTTATTTTAGTGAAGACACAGATTTTTCCCACACAATCCCTCTTGAGAGGAAAGCCTGTCATTTCTTAGGCATAAATATTAGGAAGAGACTTGAAATAATTTGTCTTCTGGCAGACACTTTACACTTAATCCAAGTAGCTGGGGCTGATGCTTCTCACTGAGGAATCCATGAGCTTTCTATGCTAAGTTGCTGTTATTAACATGCAGATGGTAAAAATCTGCCAGGGGGCATCACTGGCATCAACAGCACTGCTCACCCTCACTGGTCAACTGGTTAATGAGCACTTAGGAGTGGATAATTAAAGCCTGAAGGTTGTTCTGATTAGCTGTTCCTGCAAAGAACTAAATGCATGTGCGGAAATCTATTTCCTGAACAAGAGTTTCTTGTTACTTTTGTTAGCTTAACCTGTTTCAAAAGCTGTTGTGCTTTAAAAATAACAGTCTGCCTCGATCCATGCCTATATTCAGAAGTAGACTGAAGTTAAAAGAAGGGAGGGTATAGGACACAGCAAAGAGGTACACTGGTTCCATACTTCAAATTACAGCTTTTCATTAGTGATAACGAGGTAAGAAGGCCCATGTGACTTCTTACTGTTTCATTTTATCCTTTCTGCTTCTTTTCAAACTCGTTAATGTTTCCAGGAAGGCTCTATCAAAAACTGGACAGACAGAAATGATACACTGCAGATAAAACATGATACCTTACAGATAAAGAGGAAAATAGTTTCATCTTTGTTTATCAGTGCTGTTTCTTGCTAACACCTGTTTTACTGAAAGAAACACTAACAAAAAATATGAGTGACATTATACTTCAGCTATTGATCCCTATTTATTTTTTTTATTCCTCCAGCTAAAGTCTTTGTTAAAGGACAAAAGGCCTATTTCACAAAGATTCCTTAATAATTAAGATCTTTTGATTACAAGGTTTCCATATAACTGTGTAAGATGGTGATTACAGAATCTGTTCACAACTCCTCTGACATGACTGCATAGAGACCATCCACAGCAAAGTGGCATGAATTGAAGAGTGACACTAGACTGTCATTTTAATTGGCATATTTACATATAAACAGACTCCATGGAGAGTGAAGGCTACCTCTGGGACCAAGGAACAGAAATTTTGTGAGAAAACACTCCAGTGTGCAATAAATAAAACATACTCTTTTTTCTGACTTCTTAAGCTTTCTGTATCAACTCTTTTTAATCACAGAAGATATTTTAGAAGAACACAAAACCAACAGGAAGACAGCCATGAAGAATCTGTGAAGAGTTATATAACACATCTCATTCTTTTGAAAAACATTCTTCTAAAGTTAAGAGTTCTCTCCAGAATGAAAAGCAGCTGTAATTTTCAATTCTTTTTTCTACTGCTTTTACCTCACCTTAAATCCTTTAAATACTTTTTTTTAGGATCACCTGCTCTGCACAGCAGGTCAGGCATGAAAGAAAACCATTATTTGTAGTCGGTCGACATGCAAATGTTTCAAGCAGAGTGAAACTTGCTTATTCCACTTAGAGTATATTAACATAAGCAATACCATGGGGCAGCATGCTTTTAATCCAGCTCCGAAATAGAACATTTTCTGTTAAGTCACTGAAAAGTCATGGACAAGGTTTCAGAGGGTCTGTTTGCATATGAGCACATTTATTGTGCATAAAGCAGCCTCAGAGTGCCATGCAGGAGCAGGCTGATTCCCGTGCTCTGTGTTTGCATCCCCAGTGCTCACGGGAATGGATTTCACACGACTGTTCAGTCTGACGCCTTGAGCTGGAGTTAATAATCAGTTGTTAGTTTCCATGGCAAGAGCTGCTTGCAGCTGGCACTGGGAGTGCCGTGTGCTTTTTCTTTGCAGCTGGAAATAAATCAGCGTGGCTGAGAAACAGGAAACGGGCACTTAACAGAAATGGAGATGAGCTTCTCTTTGATACTGCTGAATGGGATGCGTTTTTCTTTGAAAAGTTTCAGCGGCTCTCGGCTAGCACATGGAAAATGCCATTAAGGGTGGCTTTCAAAGTCCTGCACGGGGCTATTAGGCAACCTCTTATTGTCGAGATGTCTTTGTGAGGGGATACCGTGGAAAATCGCACGTTAGGGACGGTGAATGCAGGAGGAAAAGCAGCTGCTTCTCATACAGTGTGCCTCCTCTACATCCACTTAAGGATTTTTTCCCGTCCTCTAGGACTTGTGAGCCAGTTCGAATACATTTTTCCCTCCCCTTAAAGAAGGGTTCGAAACGCTTTTGGCGTTGGATGCAAGAGCATCCATCCGTTTCAAAGAATATCAGCACGTTTCTCTGCACATATGTAGGCGTCCCCGGCGTAGCCCCGTAGCTTCCCTCACCTGCAGGTCCTCCCCTTCTCCAGGAAGGAAGGAGGAAAACCCGAGAGCGCCTCGACACCCCGCCGGCAGCCGCCCCTTCCTTCGCCGTGCGGATCGGGGCAGTCCCGGCTCCCGCCGCCCCCTGCCCGGGCAGGACACGGCTCCTCACCCTTCCGCTGCCACGACTAAAGAGGAGCTCTCCGGGGGTCCGGCGGCTCCACTGTCCCGTCGCCTGGCAGGTCCTGCCCTGCGGAGGGCTGGGGAGCGTCCCCCAGGAGCGCCGGAGCCTCCCGCTGTCGGGAAGCGAACGCAGCCACCCCTGGCCGCAGCAGCCGCCTCCCCGTGCCCGCCACTGACCTGTGCAGCAGGACGCTCTGCACCGAGTCCAGGTCCTCCAGGTTCCTGGTGACGGGCCGCGGGATGCTGTACCTGCCCGTCCCGAACATCGCGGGCTGGCGGGCGGCCGCGACCCCCGCATCGCCCGGCCCGCGGCACCGGGACTGCGGGCGGCGGCGGGCAGGTGGGAGCCCTTCAACCCGCCCGCCCCCGCAGCGCCGCCCGCTCGCTCCCGGGACACAGCGGCGCCGCGCCGCGGAACGCGGGGGAAGCGCGCCCTGCGCAGCCGGGGAGAGCGGGACTAGTCCTGCGGGGATTGCGCTGTGACACGGTATTGTATCTGTCAGGGTCTTGCAAACCGTGAAAGCCCAAGTTTCGGGTAAATGCAGTAAAGTCATTCCTAACATCCCTAGATTTTATTTTTTTTCACCCAGAGCTTAATCAACAGTTCCCGCTATGTGAGAAAACAGTTTTTCCCCATGTATTTTCCTGCTGGTCAAAACAGTGAATTGCCCAGTTGATCCTCATTCCTTAAGTTAGAACATGAATAATTGCCAATTCCACAAAATCCAATCCAGTCTTTTATTCTCCCTTTCAAAAAATAGTAGTTACGAGTGGTTTCAGATGATCACAGGACTCTTCTGGATTCCCATCTGCAAAATTCTGATGCAGTGTATTGAATGAATAAGGATGTGAATGTATATAAGTGCTGTGATCCATATCTTCACCGTTTTTTATGTCTTACCTGTGAATTGCCATCCTTTATATTCTCTGCTCCCTTTTACAAAGAGATCAGTTTCTCTAATGATGAGAATTTTTCAAGATGTGGTCATCTACTCCAGGTTTTCTCTGAAATGTGGCATTAGATCAATAGCTAATAAAGTCTTGCAATCTGTTATTAAAAGCATCAGCTTTAATTTCCCTCAGACATGTTGCCTAAGGTGATTATAGCAACACAGCAATGAAGCAGTTTCCTGGAAAGATCATTATGAGGAGAACCATTGGCATGATACACAATGGGTAGCAAATTGGAAGCCATTGAATATTTTAGCACCCAGCTCTGTGGGATGCTGGCCAAAACATGGAGCAAAAGCTTTAGTTTTTTGAAGAGTTTGGCTTGAGTAGATGGTGGCAACATCGTAGTTTGGAGAGGGTGAATGCAGAATTACCGTGAGACTGTGGCTGGGATTCTCACCAAGCAGTGTGGCTCAAATATTTAGGTGTCTTAACATTTTTTCCTATTCTCAAAATTTTGTGGTTTTTTTTCCTTTCTTTGATACCACTATGAAATTGTACGAGAAGAACAATACCCTCTGAATCCTACCCCTGTCAAAGATTCAGAACCACCATCATCCACTGAGGTGAGCAACAGCATCAGGACTAACAATTATGGTCACAAAACCTTTGTCATGATCTTTGGCACCAGGGTGCCAGGGAAGCTGAAGGTACACCAGGGTTTTGTGTCTAAGTAGTAGTGACTGGAAGAGTTTGGTATGCACAGTATCAAAATCAGCATAATGCTTCCACAGTGGGCATTCAGCAAAAAACTTTTTGCAATACCCACATCTTGATTTTAGAAATCTGGTAGAAATTTCTTAGTGGTTGTGTCACAGCTGCTCCAGAAAAACACTTAGGCACAATCCATGTTTCTAGGTGATTGCATCAGTGGGCAGTGTGTGATCTGAAGCTTAGAATGTTTCATATAGGAAGATTCATGGAAGTACAAATCAGATGGCAAGATGGGAATTTTTCCCCCTGTTCACAGCTATAGCTGCCTTTCTTCCCAGTGTGTCTACTAAATGAGCCCTAAAAATGTAGGGAAGAGACAAGACAAGCCATTTAAAGCAGCTTGCTCACCCTTGTCTACAAACTGAATTGAAATAAAGATAGGCAAAGATTAACTGAGGATGCTTAAAGTAGCACTGATCAATCAAAAAATCTCTGTACTTCCTCTTTGATGTAATGAGTTTTTGGCAGCTCATCGTATGACAGCAGCATGATCAGGAATCAGAGCTGCTAGCACTGTATTTTCCTCAAGCAAAAAAGAAGCAGGAGTCCCTGCACATGCATACTGAGGCTATAAATTTTAGTCTAGAATACCATGTAGATCTGTGAATTTGGCATCTTAGCTGGACTGCTGGATTCCCATTGGTCCTGTACAATGTGGTTTTCAGAACAGCATTGTGCAACAGCAGCAGAGCAAAAGGCTGCAGAGACTTACTTGGCTATATTTTTTTTTCACCCTTTGCACTGTTTTTATGCCCTGAGGGAGCAGAGATATTTAATTTGTACACAACAGGGGTATGTTTTCCCAATTCACTTAGGACAGCACAAAACCCACATCTGTGGCTGGAATTTGATTGTAGAAAACAACAAAACCCCCAAACATTACCATAAAAATCACCCAGTTCAGAAGGCCTTTCCAAGATGCTCATCAGTTTTTCTTTTTCCCTGGATTCCTTCTTACTGGGAGACCATTTTTTCTGTGTTTCTTAAACTACTGACCTAATGCTAATATCATCTGCTACTAGTATGTTGCTTTTACATAGGTTTAAACTTGATTGTGAAGCTCTTTATTAGAATTGCTTACAACTCAGCAAAACTAGAACATGTAAATATAAGTACAGAGACCCTCAAAATGTGCCAAAATGAGAGAAGGTGACTCAGGTTTTGAGTAGCTTATGAAATGGCAGATCACAAAGCACCACACTGCTGATAAGCAGGCCAAATTACTAATTTTAAAATAAAAAAGAATGTTTTTCTAGGTATGAGTTACAATTTCTACTACATTTAATGTGCCTAGGCTCAATATTTATGGGTGACACAACTGAAAAACTAAAGAGGAGCAGAAAGTCAAAAGCGATACAATGGATACTTTCCAAGCCCTATATTTCTTCCTGAATATATTTACATTACCTTTGTTGCACATAAGTTTCTGAAGTTAAAAGACAGGAGTCTGAGCTAGCATTAATCCTTTAACAGCTCCTGCAGATACTCCAGCCTCTGACTTTACAAGAATTATTTTATTGACTTTTATAGATTGAAGTTTCACTAAAATAAAGAGTGTAATTTCATTGTATTTTACTGCAAGATTTTAGGCCACCAAAAAAGGAAGGTCACTATTCCATTTGAAGTTTGTCAGCTCTTGTGTTTGTACATGAATGAGAACACAGCACTACAGCACATTTTCCTGAATCCAGTGAAATGTGTGCAATTGGAGAAAGATTATAAAATTCTGCAATGCAGAGAAACCAAACCCTTGGGACTGGGGAAGGAGGAAATTCAACCAGTTTAAACATACAGAAATGACAACAACAGAGAATTTTAAGAGACACCCTGCCTACAAAATAACTGTAGCATGCCTGGGCTCCTCCTCTGTTTGTGGTCCTTTTGCTGCCAGCTGAACTGCCTTATGAAAAGCCTTCTGCTTTGTTACAGAGCAATTCTGGTGTTGCTGAGGTAAAAGAAACAAAAAAAAAGAAATAGCAAAATTCTATGATGCTGTGTTTATGACATATGCCCCTTTCTGAAATCATACTGTGTTTTTTTTCTCCAGAAGATGTTAGGCTCTAATAGATTATGCAGTTATTTTCTATGCTGACAGGGTCAGAAGTTTTTGAGTCATAATCTCCTTTTGGAAAAGACTAAAAGACATAGTAAAGCTACTTTTGCTATATTTAAATACTTTTGATCTCCTTGACTTGGCTGGTGAGTTTTAGTGTGCCCAGGGATCGAATATTAACCAACATTCATTGGCTGCACAAGGTGGAAATCAGCTTGTTTCTTAATATGTAAGATGTGTCATTTATGTCATGAGTCATGAGATGTCAGCACATGGGGACAGATGAAATGTTTTGGGAGAGATTTCATTCCTTCAACTGAAGGAAAAGGTCCTTTTTTTTTTTTTTCTGTTTGATTATACCTGTGAATAAGGGACACTGTACCTTACTGTATTCAGTCTGCAAACTAAAGGCCATGGCAAATGGTTGTTAGGGTACAAGGTTACTCTCCTGTTCTGTCATTTTGTGTAGAAACATCCATCAAGTCTGTAGTGTTTTATTTATGGTATTGATCTTCTGCTGATTTGCAGTGAATAGTGATGACAATTCTGTGGAGTGGGTTTTGTTCTTGGACAACAAGATAGGTTCTCCCTCACCAGAAGATGCATCCTCAGGCTGCTACTGCCTGTCGTCATCTTTAAAAGACTGAGGAGTGGGGTTGGTAGGGTATTTTTCCAAGGAGATCTTTCCAGGCTCTGCCTCTTGTCTACAAACAGCTGTCAAGATTCTAAGAGGCAGAGGCAATACTCTAACTTTCACTTCTGACACAATCAAATGTGGACATCCACCTCTGGATTTGCTTTTATTCTAATTGAGGCTAGTTGCACATTAAAAAAAACCAAACACAGAGATTTTTTTTTCTGAAATTGCATCATTTAAAGAGTAGCTCCTTTTTTGGGGTCTGTATGGAGACAGCTGTGTTCCCCAAGCTGTCCTGTTAACTTCCTTGTGTTACATCAGCACTGCACTGCAGAGAGCAGAAGGATCAGCTCTGCTTCACTGAGTTTAATGATCTCTTCTTCTCAGAGTGCATGGGCACTAAACATTCTGTGCATTCCAGAGTCTGCCTTCAGTCCAGCCTTCCAGCAGCAAGAGAGAAAATCCAGTTTGTCAAATCCGGTTTGTCTGGGGTCTCTTCAAAAGCAGCCACAAAGGCAGTGCTTTTGGCAAACTGGTGAAGTCAGCAGTAACAGGAACCCCTGGAAATACGAATTTATAGTCCATGAGGAAACCATTAATCCAAGGAGTAAGTGATAAGCTGAAGAGCAGCATAGACTGATGTCACTCATTTCATATCAACCCTTTGGTTCTGCAAAGGCTCTTCGGTTTGCAGAACCATGGGGATAGGTTGGCAACACGTGGCCATGGTCTTTAAAATAACTTGCTGGATTCTTATTACTTCCTCTAAGACAGTTTTTGTACCAATGAGAAACTGAAATCTAATTGAAAAAGCCACCTTAAAAGTTATTACATGACTGATACGTTGCAAAGACTGATAAAACAGAATTAGATATTGTTAAACTGAAGCTGATAAGGTTCTTGTAAATTTGTCTATAATTACGGTTTGTAGCCATGTGGTCATGTGAGAAATACACCAGAACCATAAAAAGGGGAAACTTGTGTTTTATGTGAACATCTGGGCAAAGTATAAGAATATGTGGCAAACATGTTAAATAAAAATAAAAATCCTTGAACTTTGACCCTAGATTTATTTTTCAGGATTGATTTTAAGGCTCTCCCTCCCTCTCTCCCTCCCTCTTATCCCCAGCTTCTGGACTTGTCTGAGTTTCTGGAGGCACAGGCTTTGCTGCATTGCTTTGGAACAGCCTGTCTCTAATTAAAAAATTTACCAGCAAATACATATACTTTATATGTGCCACCTTACAAAACAGCACTTTTGGATTGACCTGAACTTTATTTTTTTGCGTGAGAATCTGAGTGAAGCATATATAGAATTTTTATGGATTAAGCAATTTATAAAACTATTTTAATAGTGAGAGAAGTAAGATTATTTTAAAAGCCAAAGACTTTTAAAATTTTCCTATTAGGTGTGCTGGGAATCCTCTGCTTCTTAAATATAAAAATGCATAACACAAAAAGCAGTCACAATGAATTTACAGCATGGGAAAATAGATACTCTTCTCACTCATTTAGTTTTCATCAGAGATTATGCTTTAAAAATGTATATATTTTACAGAGTGATGAGATTTTTTAAAAAAGCAAAATAGCACCACCTGGTGCTGATCAAAGTTTTTACGATCAAGTTCCAATCTCTGAGATTATTGCTGTACAGATAAACCACTGGTTTTCTCAATATCAGATTGAGGTTAGATAAAGAAATAACCTTATCACTATTTCTACATTTAATGCTTTGGCTCCTTTTTCTTATAGCCCTTTCCCTCCTCCCAAAATATTTATGCTTTATTTACCAGTTTTTAGGGACTTCTTTAAAAAGTTCTTCTTATAGCTTAAACATTCTGGATATGTGTAGGGAGTCATTGATTAAAATATTATTTCTAGGCTTTTTTTCAGCTGATTTAGATTTGAGGATGATGAGAAACTACAACTAAAAGTGAAGTTCACTTATTTTCTTTGTTTCTAATTATTTCTGTGCTTCCTGGTGGTGCTTGGAAATAAAAGCATAATTGAGGTTAAGCCCTACATCCTGAAAGGACTTCAGCTGCCTAAAACCTGTCAAAATCAATGGGAGGTGCATGAGGATGAATCCCTAAGAATTCAATTTCTAGGCATTATATATTTATATCTGCAAAAAAAGGTTCCCCATTCATTCCTCCTCAGTGACTGATGGTAACATTATGATCACTTTGTCCCATAAACACCATTTTGTGTGTCATTATTTTGATTATTTTACTTTAAAAAAATGACTTGTGTATCATTTCTTGTGAAGTAAAAAAATTATAAAGCCAACACATTCCTAGAATAAACATCCTCATATTCATAAAATAAAACAATAACTAGGTAAACTCTCACAAATGAGTAGGGGGTGGCTTGGGAGTTTGTCACAACATTGTTTTGGAGCTTTTTTCCTATTCTATTTTGATGGGTTTGAAGTATTAAAACCAACTAAAAATGGACTTTTCTTCATAGCAGAACTAAGAAATTGCTGACTAGGAATCTAACCTAAGAGATACTAAGGACATATCTTCCTGAGTGCACACAGCAGGAGGGTGGGGAGATCTCACCTACCAAACCAAAACTTTGCAGAACAAGGGTGATACTGCATGAGAGAGTTGCTTGAACATAAAAGCACAATCAAAGCTGTTTAGCTTGGGCACAGTGCTGTAATGACACATTGCTGCTGCTGTGCTGCATGTCAAATCAAAACAGTCTCTGCTCCAAAAATAATTGTTATTTCTTAGATAGTTGCTAGCTGGATGACAAAATCCTGATGTTAGTGTAGCCTTTATGATTTCTGCCTTTGGGAGAGAACTTTGTAAATACATTGTGTCATGTCTCGGCTTGATTGTTGTCGTCCAGCATCTGAGCTATTTCTCACTGTGTACACACATAAAATTCAGGGTAATCATGCAGTTTTTTAGGATGGGGTGCTCTCCCTGTCTCTGAGATAATTCATTTCTAATCAAACAATATGCAACTTTAATTTCTTCTGGTCTCTGAAATCTCAGCTATTTGTTTGCCTTCCATCTTATCAAGGATCTGTGTTTCATGATGTGGCTGTATTTGCAAAGGGGTGTTTTTGGTATCCACTGAGGGACTGGAAAGCGCAGCTAACCAACCATACCAGCAAAATTTCACTATAAATTTTAATTTTCAGGCAAGAAACACTAGAGGGCATTGCAAGTTCTGTGCTCATCCATGTGGTAACTCCGCAGTGCTCAACTATAACAGCAGTCTTGTCAGTTAACTAATAAATAACTCAGCTTAACTAATAAAAGCTTACTAACGTGATGGAAAAAGCTGTGGAGACCATTTGCAGACTGGAAAAAAAACCCTGGCACTTAAAGGACAAATACTTGCTTTGGTCAGCAAGCACATGCAGCACACCATCAAAACCAACATAATGTGAAGCTGTGCAGGGATTTCTCTGAAAATGGAAGCAAAACTATGTTAAATACATCCATTTCTGCAAACAGAATTGGGTAGCTTGTGACTGACAGCTGGCAGGTTTATATATTCCAAGCCATCTCTGGCCTGAAAAACAGGATATATTTTCCCCATGTGCATTGTAAAAAATCTGTTCAAAATTTAACAAAAATGCTGATAATTTCACTAGGGTCAGTTTCAAGTGAGTCCTAAACTGCGTGTGTTTTTTTAAAGGCAGAAAGAAAGTACAGACAGAATGTATATACACAAAAGAGGGATTTTAGGAGTAATTTGGAAGTCAGTGATGGGAGTAGGATTTGTAAGACTGTTCTTTGATTATGCTGCCAAAAATTCAGGCTTTTCAGAAGCTTTGGTGCCTTATAAAATGGCATTGATTGTTCTTCCTGGAAATAACAGTGCAGGAAAAATTCCAAGGATGCAAAGTATCCTTGAGACATAATTGTTGATATGGGATGCACAGAATAATGCCTTCCTTTGATGAGACAAGTTGCTTACCCTCCCTTATCTCTTTATCCGGTTTAGATGCCTGTTTGTGTCTGCACATGATAGACTTCAAAGAGATTTGGGTTTGTTTTTTTTTAAAATTTTTTGAAAAGTGCAAATGGTGCCACAGTGTCGGAGGTGAGGGTGTGATGCAAAGGGGTGCAAGGAAAGACAACCTCCTCCTGCTTCCCTGATTCCTATCAGCTTGGGAAAGCTGCACAGAGCTATGCAGTGTCACAGGCTTTAGTGCTTAACCAAAAATGATAAAGCCTGGATGTTTTGCTTAGTCATTTTGCATATTGTTAACTTACCCATCCCATGTAGCCATTTGACAGCAACTGTCACAACTGGAGAGTTCTTAGGAATGTTGTAGATTTCATATCAAGAAAAAGCAATACTCATTTTTCTGAGTTTCCTTTTTTAGAAAAATCACAGGAAATGGAGAACTAGGATACATACAGACATACATGTCATAATCAGGGATATCTCTGCGGTGAAGCAGAAAATCAGAAAGCCAACTCTAATGAAAATTGCCTCCCATGACTTTAAACCAGTCTCAGCAAAGGCATATTCCGATTAGAGAATGAAGACATGTAGGGAGGAATCCTAGAAAGTTCTGCAATAGGAAAACAAGCAGATAACACTTCTGTTTAAAGCTTTTGTGCAAAATCCAGTGTAGAGTGTAGAATTTGACTTGCAGATGAAGTAATGGTGACTAAAGTCATGCTTTCACAAATAGGAAATATATTATTTGAGGATCTGAATTTTGTATTTTGGCTACACTCTAGATGATCCTTTCAAAAAAGTATGTTTTGTGGGGAAAAAGAAAGAGAAATGAAACTTTTTTTCATCACTGGATTAGTGTTTTAAGGTCACTTTCAAAAAATCTGGTAATGCAAGATAGACAAGAAGTGAAATGTGATTGTCTCTGAGAACACTGGTGGCAAGGTTATAGTATATTGTATGTTTATCTGCTAGCAACAGGAATAAAGAACAACTTTCAGCAAGGGAGAACACCAAATGAACTCTCTCTACCTGTCATACGTCCTGGGGTTTACAAAAATAACAGACATCTTATTGCATTTTTCACAAGTTGTCAATAAAAATCTGTGAGGCTTGAGGTCGCACAGAAATGTTTGGAAATTATAGAAAATCTGCAGTGGAAGCTTACAAAATTAAAACCAGAACTCCTGCAGTGTTTTCCAGTGAAGCATCAGATTTGTGTTCGACAGCTCAGGCTTTTGTGAATTGCATTTTTTGTTGTTATGAAAAACTGCTGGAGTGGCCACTAGCTCTGGTTTTCACCAGAACAATTGCACTGTAAGATTTTAATTATTACATTGTAAGATTTTTGAAAACGTTTCTGTTCAGTCTCAGATGCCATGGATTCTGATCCATGCTGTTTGGTAACAGATGTTATGACAGGGAATTTGGTGCTGGCAAGTCAGCTAAAGCTCATCATTGATGAGATGACAGTTGCTAAATGAGAGGTCTTCAGGAGCTCAAGCACAGTATCTGCACCTTCTGCAGCAGAAATACCTTGTGTTTTGTCATTATATTTATCTTGAAAGCTTCTTTTCTTTACCTCTCAAATATTTTTTCTGTTCATAGTCAACTGTAGTAAAGAACTTGCCCATTTTATCAGTGCTTACTTGTCATCCGTTCCATAATTCCATTCCATTGTGATCCGTAATTCCATAATTCCATTCCATTGTGATCCACAATTCCATAATTCCATTCCATTGTGATCCAATTCATAGAATAGTTTTTCTAGCTCTGGTTGATCAGAAAATTGTTTTGGCTTCTTTGGTGGTGAACTTGCCACAGCAATCCATGCATTAATCTGCAACTTTCAGGTTCCAAACAACATAAACTTTATTATCTACTATCTACTCTCCCTGGCACACTCTGTCACAGGGTTTCCAGCACATTCCTGGCATAGATCAGGTAAAACATGGAGCAAGTATTGGTAGCCAGGTTGAAGAGTCAGATGCATAACCAGAACTTGGCCAAAATGAATTAAAGGATTTTTTATTGACTGTTGCTGCTTTCTAACCTGATTATAACCCCTTTGACTTCAACAGGAAAACATGTACATTGTGTTGAACATTAAAGTCACAGTGTACTTTATGCAGGTTAATGATGTCTTTAGATTATTAAGATAAAGCCTTGTTTCCTTCTTGGGAGAATCTTAGTGCTGGAATCTGTAAATTATTTGTACATCTTTAATGTGCATAGCACAACTGTGTGACTGCCGGTTAATATTCAGTAGTTTAATGAGAAAGAAAACTGGAATTCATCAGGAAGCTTTTTAAGAAGAGAAACCAGATAGATCAGCCTATTGCCAAACAGGAAAGCGATATGAAAACTCCAGGGCATGTTGATAGAGACTGATATATGATATATAGTGGGAATGATATATACAGGGGAAAAGGAAATATTCTGTTAATTTGGAACACAGACTAGCTTAAAACTCTCTGTAATATCTGGTACCTGCTGCACAAACCACTACAACTTATGTTTAGTTGGAGCTCTCTTAAGCACAAGTGGTTTACACGAAGAAAAAGTTCAAATGCAGTACAGCAGAGCACAGCTCTTCAGTTTAAACCAGCATGCCAAAATAATACCGATGTATTCCAGAAACATCTATAAAGGCACAGCTGATGCAATTCTGCTTTTCTTAATGCCCAGCTATGTCAAAATGCATAACAGACTTTCATTATTATAATAAATCAGTGACAAGGTATGCCATAAAATCATATTATAGCTTAGCGTTATGTTTTCTGATTGGTAACTGATGGGGTCAGGCCATGGATTTGCTGGAGATCGCTGGAAGGGCAAGGTGCAATCATATTGTTTAGATTATGCACTAGTTTCCAGCTCATAGTGAGCTCTAGAATACACCTATTTTTTTTTTCTGACGTATTATTTGAAACATTTAGAACATTTCTGCATGTATTACATGTAGACATTGTTTTTAAAACACTTCTGAAAAACAATTTAGTACACAAACACGTCAAAGCTCATGGATCTGAACTCATGGTAGCTCTGGCACCTTTTTTGACATGTGCCATAGTGGTGCTGTGCATATCTTTGGCTATTTATTGGTTAAAATATCTGGTTTTCTTCTTTGTCTCACTGACACTGGATGTTCAGAACAGAGGGGAATAGTTAAAGAGCTCTGAAAACAGCAGCTGATTGTGTAATTAAAAACACACTGACATTCTTAAACTCGGAGAATTGGATTCTCAGCTTTAAGGTCTTTCATGAAGAAAGAAATTAAACTTTGTTATTTATTTTGCATCACTTCCGTAATTAATAAAATTCTGGAATGTATGCAGATTTTTAAAGAGTAGTTCAGCATCTGACAAGAAGATAAAGCTTTCAAGAAGAATCTCTCTGATATCATCCTAAGTATTGAGGTATGGATTGAGAGAGCAAGTCCAGGATGTACTTTTGCACTCCCAAAACAGAACATAAAATTTAGAACATTTAGAAATTTAGTTACATTTAGAGTTCTTTTGAGGTTGGAAGTGGCCTGATTGCTCTCATCATTCTGCAGGGCAGCAGAGGCAGCTCTTTCAGCTCTGTAAAGGGAGAACAGAACGAATTGCCCTCTAGCTGGTTAAAGAATTCTGTAAAGGTTAAGGAGTTACATTTCTGGAGAGAATCCCAGTTTGATCTCCTCCACAAAAGAGGCCAGCAGTAACAGCGGGGTGTTACTGATTAAAAGCTGGAAAATGCAGACAATACAATTTCACAGAAGATTAAAGAAAAAAACTCATACTGTGCAATTACAAAATATATTAGAGCCAAGATTTAAAACCAGTACCTATTTCATAAATTGTAAGAAATTACTTTTAATTTAACAAGTCATTATACCTAACAACAACTTATCGTGTAGTTAGGCTTTAAATAATATTTCTGTATTTGAAAACTTTTTTGTTTCCTCTGATATAAAAATAAACATTTGAGCTCATACTTTGTGCTCAATAATAAAGTATTTTCTCAAGTACAGGATTTAGAGAAGCAAATTCTGCTTAATCTGCAGATACCATTGAAAACAGCCCCAGCTAGCTGCTTCCACAGAAATCATAGGAACTTTTCTTGAGTACTGAGCAGAGGAGAGAGGCCAGGAACCAGCTGACTGCAAATTACTTTGTATGTTGCTATTTGACCAGAATTGCCTGGTAATACTTTACACTTCATATGTCAGTAACAATTTGCTGATAACCTTTCTCTATACCATAGGTCATTATCTCTTTTGTCTAATCTGATATAATCAATGCACATGAACTTTCAAAATCCTAGACATTTTCTACTGACAGTTGTGCTCATGTTTGCTGTGTCATGGAAGACTTCCTTTGGGCAAATGTAGTTAACAACCTTGTAGGTGTAATAGAAAACAAGAAGCATTTTGATTTCCTTCCCTAATTTGCTATCTCTTTAGTTGCTGGCCAGCATTCTAACTTATAGAACGGCAGTATAAGAACTCCTAAGAAGTTAAATGGGACAATATTGTTACCTTCCTGTCCTTATATAGTGAAGAATAATAAACACATTAGTATTTTGAAGTATGTTTTATAATTGATGCACCTATTCCTTTAATGGTCACTGCAGTTAAAAACCTCTGTCCTATCTCCAATTTAAATTTGTCTTCCCTCAGCTAAAGCCATTGTCCCCATTATTTTTGTTAAACAGAATTTATCTTTATATCTTGTCTTTTCTGAAGATGACAACTCTTCAGTTGTTGTTGGTTTTTTTTTTTTTTAAATAAATAGGCTGACCAATGTACATCTTCTCACTCTAAGGTGATGCAAATAGAGGAGAATGTGCCTTAATGTCTGTGGTATTACCTTCTGCACCTCATCCCCCAGACTTCCAGTCTGGCCCTCTTCATGGATTCCACATATTTTATCAACTGCACTTTTATATTTACTTCCATTGGTAAAAATATTAAATACCAATAAACTTAGTCCTTATACCAGAAAAATGCCATCAGGTGCAGATTTTCTGAATTAATGGATATCATGTTTGAGACATATAAACACATTTTTTCATGTTAATGTGCTATTTTAAAGAATTATTTTTTTCAGATATAATTAAAAAATCTACATGTATTGCCATTCAGTTTATAATGTGGTCCAAAGCCAAATATAAATCAAGGAAAGTTTCTTTATTTTACTCTTCTTTACAACATGAAGTTTTTATGAAATGAGTCCGATACGTTTTTTCATTTATGTTTGAAATTTCTTATTAGGAACAGCTTAACCCATCTCGATTAACTGTAAGGGGAAGAAATTTTTCAGAAGAGTGTTTCCTATAGATTTGTCTCTAAAGAGTGAATCTGGAAGTAGGACATCCTGGTTTTCAAAATAACTGAAAATCCCTTTTACTTCTGAGTATTTAAAGTTTTCATCAGATTGCAGAGACAAGATGAATGATTTTCCCACACTGGGTGATATGGTCACCAGCAACAGGAGGCTGCAAAAGTCAATTTAGATGATTTATTACAGGCCAGATTTGATTTTGTGATGTTTCACATATTGTACTGGCCGTACTTTGAGTTGTTTCAGCATGTCCACAGGCATTGAATTTGATTCTTTAAGGGACAAATACAGCTCTCAATTTCTACAAGTTCACATGTTTATTTTCATGATGCTGTACTAAACATAATGGGTGCATTTAAAAATATGCACAGTATTTGATTACTTAAGCATTTTTATCTCCTAGTGTTCCTATCAGATGTGGAGAGCTGTCAGCATGAAATGGGATCCTGTAACTTTTCAACCTTATCTAATGAAAAAAAATAATCAGAACACCAGAACATTTTATGGATTTTTATTATTTAGAGATGCCTGTAATTGCTTTGTATTGAAAAAATACTTGCCGTGTTCCAACTGTGCTCTCCAGAGAGCTGGATCAAGAATTCCCATTGCTAGCTTTTGGTTAAAGTTCTCTGACTGCTAAGGCTTTTGTTTTAAATTACCCATCCAGTCATTAACCATTGCAGATTTTTTATATTAAATGCAACAGTTACAAATGCTTTAATTTTATTTTTTATTATTCACTGAAGCCCTCCAGCTGGCCAGATTCCTCCTGTGTCAACATTCTGACACTTTTGTTTAGAAGCTATATCAGCATGTACAAGGCAATGGCCAATGAAATCTCCATTATCTCTGTTTGACGAGGAATGCTTTGAAAGGCTGTGTATTTTTAATGAATAGGAAAAATCAAAGACAGAAGAACATCTTGGGCCTCTGCACATAACAAAAGGGGCATATTTATTGACTCATTAATACTAAATGTCACATGGCTGTGTTGAGAGTCGGCAGTCTCAAGTGTTCCATCACCTACAGGGAGTATTAAATATAGAATAAACAGTTCAGTATAAACCAAGGGGCCATTTTTCTGTCAGAATAGTGGGTGGGTCTATTAAGTTAAATTATTAACAGTGAAACTGAAGTCACAAAGCCTCAGATGAAATTCCAGGCAATAACTCATAATTTTATAGCTTTCTATCCTTGATTATTCCTTCCTCCCCAAACCTTAAACATATTTCTTTCTACAACAAAAACCAAAAATAAGCCACCTTCCTTTTTTTTTTCCCTTCCCCCCCTCTCTTTTGACTCTTCTTTCAGGCTTGGTCTTGATTCTATTTTTTCCCTCACTTCTCTTGCAGACATTTTAAGAGCTCTTCTCCCTCTATTCTATTCCCTTTTTGTACTGTACTACTGACACATCTTCCTTGTTGTTCTAGCACTCAGTATTTGCTCTTCTAATTTCTTGTCTTTCATTAGAGCTCAAATTTTAAGATTGAACAGTCATGGAAGCAGCTCCAAGAGGTATGGGTATTGTGTATTTAAAGGAAAAAACCTAGTTATAGTGGTATTATTTGGGAAATGTATTGGTCATGATTCATTTTCCCAAAGCTATGTAATTTCTTTTGGCTCCACTAGGAAATCAGATCTAATCCTTTATGTGTATAGAAAGGCCGATCATGCCTGAATTTAAATTACATAAATAAGCCTAATTTCCTGATAAACAAAGGCAAAAAACATCATCTCACAAATATTTTTAGGCTCTCAAACTGTTTGGGTTGGATGATTTTCTGGACATTCCTAAACTGACCACAGAATGCTATTAGATTTGTACATATAGAGGAGCAAGATCTTAAATAACTTAATGCAAATTGTTCCTAACTGGAACTGATCATGCTTCCTGATTCTTGAATGTTTGAAAAACTGGGACAAGACAGTCTTAATAGGAATTGTGAGCAAGAGATTTCTGTGGTGAATCCTATGTCCATACAGGTGTTTGCAGGTGTGGAGGATTAGGGATGAAGACCTGTATTGTGCATTGCCTAAAAACTGCTCACAGTGTGGTTTGCTACCCATAGGCCAGAACAAAAATTCTCACTGGGAAGAACCAGTGAATGGAAATCTTTGGCAATGTGACTTCTTCCATTGGTAAAGATTTTTCACTCCAGCACAAAAATGGGTACAACACATCAGGACAAGAGCAATTAACAGCCCATTTGATACCCTAGAGCAAAAGCTCTGGGAAAGTCTATCCTGCAGTTGACCCTGTGATGTCAGCAGCCACTGCATGTGCTCAGGGGGACTCAGCTCTAGCACTTATTTGATCACAGGCCAGGCCTGCTGATTGCTGAATGTCAAAGAAAACAAGAAAAACTGAGCAGATAATACAAAATTGTGTAGAGGAGGAATTGTTGCTGAGAGACTTCAAACAGAACATTTTGGACTTGAGTCAAGAAAAAGCTGAGATTATTTGGAAAAGAGTGTGGAGCGAAAGGATATGCCAGTGAAAAGGTCAAAAGGGAAGTTTGAGGCAAAGCAATTTGTCTTGGATATTTGAGAACTTTGAATTAACAGACTAAAGATTGATATTGTTGCAAAGAACCAGCAGCTTCTCAATTAAGCCATATCAGGCTATTGTGTTTACACACGGCATGGCTAATGAATCCTGAAGTCCCTGCTCAGACACAGCAGGGCTGGAGAAAACATGTCCCAGATCATAGAGGGTAATTCTTACGTGGAAGGACAAAGATAGGTGTAACCAGTTGCCAAATGTAGTATTTGCTACATCCTGTACCCTAATGTACTGTTTATAGTTATATAAATAACATCTATGTAAATAACAGCTAACAGTAGTTATGCTGTTAACTTAAAAAAAGATGCAGGTTAGGATGACCGGCTGAGAAAGGACAAAATTTGGGATCTGATTATGCTTTCATTAGTCCTTTTAAAGCTTGTTCCTTCCTACATGAACTTCTTCCTGTGTTGCATAAATGTGTCTTCAGACTTTGTGACCAAAAGGACAGTTCAGCTACAATTTAGCTTGACCTGATTTGACATTGTGGGGATCATTTACTGTGCTCCAGGAGTGTCAGGTGATCCTTGCAGAACTGCCTGTTTCAGAGGAATGATACAGGCAGCAGCACATTAATTTGTTCACTATGACCTGGTTACATTTCAGTAAGCAAGGGTTGAAGTGAAAGGGATGGGAACAGATTTTCTGTAAAGCATCTCTCTTAAGTTGTCATTACACGTTCAAGACACAATCACATAACCTTCAAGTCAGATTCCCAGAAGTATTGCAGATTAGGGAATTCTGTTGTATTTAGTAGTAGTCCTGTGGCTGTGGGAGCTTAAAAATAAAGCAGGTGGAGTATACAAATAAAAATGGGAAACATTTCTATATTTGACCCTGAAAAATCTGTCTCCCAGGATCATGACTACACTGGAGCAGGGCAGTCTTGTACCTCTGTAAAGGTACTGCTGCAGAAGCTGTGTGATTTTCTGTAAGATGCTGAAATGTGCACTGCCTCACAAGGACTGAGAGAGAACAGTTCTCTGGCTTGGTGATGAGAACTCCTAGTTTATAAGCAAACCAGTTCCTATTCCAATGATTCTTTAAAACATATTTGGGACAGATAGCTTCAATGTCTGTTTCAATATGAGACAAGGGAGATCTGGAACACCTTAAAAATACCAACTGTGATCCCTTGTGTTTTAGGGGCCACCACAGCCTGCTTAATTGTTTTTGCCTACCCCTAAAATGCTTCCAGGTAAGGTGTCAAGGCAAAAATAGGCACTAGACAAATTCAGCAAGTAAAAACTTTTTTTGGATAGTCTATTTCACAGGAAGTGTCAGCAAGTTGTGAATATTGATCAGTGAAGAGAGAGCCACGCATTACTGATTTCAATGTGACCACCAAATTTCTCTGCAATCATTGCTGCACCATGGCAAAAAGGTCATCATGTCTCAGCACAAAAAATATTATATATGTTATATATATTTATTATTATTGGTATTAATTCAGGATTTTACCTGTTTTTAAAAAATAAAGTAAAACTTGAGAATGGTTAGCATGCAAGAGCACAAATTCAGGGCAGAAAAAAAAAATTACTTAACATTACATGTTCCCCTTTTCAAAATTACACACTTCTTGACTAGATAGGTTTGTATACACAGCATATAATTGTTAGAGTCATAGCTTTGCTGTGTCAAAATTCTCCTTGCAAATGGTACTACACCTCCCATTATAGTCCAGAAACATCAGATTGATAATATCTGGAGAAGATAGTGCTAAAGTAGGACTTAAATCAGCCTCATTAATGATGGTTTAAATAGAGCTTCCAGGTAGAAAATTCAAATAGAAATTCTGTGATAAATGGAATTTTAAATTGATTCAATAAAATAAAATGTCTCAACTGTTATGAAAACATTGCCGAGAGCTGTGAACAGACTCCACTGCCATGTTTTTACTATTCAGCTGAATTCTACATGTATTTTAATATTTGTTGGTTCTGAAAACATAGCAATCTACCTCAGGCAGATTAGTAACAGGCAAGCTGGCATATTCAATTATACAAGGGATTCTGAAAAGCAACTATTTAAAAATCAGCAATCCTGTTTCAGACTGAGAAAAAAATGAGAGACTCCAGACCAGTTTGGATTATCCTTGCACACACAGAAAAGTCAGTAACAATGCTATTTTTGTTTGAAATGAGTTAAATATAAGAACGACAACCTTCACTTCTATTTTTTGAAGAAAAAGCATTATAAAGTTACAGAGATAATTATTAAAAAACCCCACATTTAACAAGTTTCCATTAGAATTTGCCTTCTTAGCATATGTATTTGTCATAATTAATCTTTAAACTCACCCTCAGCTGTGTGTCTAGAGTGATTCTGAAGGTGACAAAGGGCACCTGCTGTTTTTAAACCCATGTGCAGCTCTTCCAGTGTAAGAGCACAGCTGCCTCACCCCACCCTGTGCCTCTCACTCTGCTGATTCCAGGGCTCCAAATCTTTTCCCTTTCCCATATCCCTACCCTTAACCTTGTCCACTTGCTCTTGTAACAAGCCTGCTAATTTTTTTTGTCAATAGGGTGGGTCAAATGCTCTCCTTTTAAACACCAGTGACTTTCCTGAGGCTGTTTGTAATCGAGAGGGGGGCATAGTGTTTTCTCATTAAGACTGTAAGAAAAAAATCTTGACGCACAAATATTTCTGAGGATTTGATGCATATATGTTTGACTGCCTCCTTCGTGTGTCTGCTATCACACAGCATCCTAATGTTTTTGGACTGGTCTCCTGTAAAAAGTTTTAATTGATGCTCTATCTAGTTTTATTGCAACAGAAGTTGAGTTACCTAGACTTGTATTAAGAATTAAATATGCCTCTATTACAGACAGAGCAATAAGAAAAAGGAAGTGCTAAACTAAAACATGAATTCGAAAGATTTTGGCAGGTGAAAAAATAATACCATTGTTTCAGTTGGCCATTATACGGGACTATGTACATTTTTCCATTCACAAAGGCTGCTTTCCTTGAATTTCAGTCTTTGAAGAAATGCAGGTTTTTTAGTTTGTGTTAGTGATCCCCACAGTGAAACTACACAAGTAATGGGGAAAATTCACTGTTTCTTATCTGGAGGTGATTTTGATGCAGTTTTCATTTGGAAGATGGAAATTAATATTTCAGTTACAATTCCTGTGATGATGTCATCAGTGCCTTGGGTATATCAAGTAAAATAAACATCATACTGTGAATACTCCCAGATTTTACATTATTGAATGCTCTGAGGAAACATCACCAGTCACCTGACAGGACAGGAATGAATTCACTTCAGCAATGGAGTCAGCCCTTGTCTTTGTGACTTCAAAAATGTAGGGAATGTCTATCCATAGAAGAACTGCAGAGGTATAGGAGTAAAAAGGCACAGAATAATTAAATTCCCTCCACTTGTTTATTTGGGAATGGTGTATCAGGTTATGTTTTTGCTATTCAATATATTCAAAGCTGTGTCAGTGGAACTGATAAAAAGAATATCTGCTGTTAAAACTGCATTGTGACATAATAGCTTATACTGCCTTTGGGGAATAACTTGCCTTTGCACATATTCCTCATGTATATGAGTTTTTGTACCCTTATATAATATGGCAAGAGAGTCTTTTCTGAAGATAGAAAAGCAGCTCAAGCCCTGTTCATGTGTGGCCAAATCAGCAACTACACGTTTAAAGAATAATAAGCGCTACACCTGATTCTGATTGGATGTTCATTATGATATTCCTGATAATTGGCTAAACTTATTTGTTTCTTTAATTAAATTTTGCTGAGGATTTTACAGTATGAGGCTAAGCCTCATCTGTGAGGTTGTTGGACAAAATGGCACAAAACTTGAAAGGCAGCTCTATAAAAATTATTAGGTTTGGCAGGAGAGAAAAGGCTTGGATGGGGAAAAAGCCATGTTCTGTAACTCCTGTTATTGCTTAGATGTCATTGCTTAGATTCATCAAGAGCATTTTCTGTTTGACAGAGTAAACTGATACAGGAAATTCCATGGGCTAAAAATAGATTACCCTACTGATACAAAACTGTCAGTGAGAGTCATTGTGGTACTTGGCTAAGAATACTGGAAATGGAGAGACATTAATGCTGTTTTCTCCTGGCATCTTGTTTAGTTTGTTTCAAAACTGGTGGTCAGGCACTGTGCGGTAGTTTTGTGAAGTCTTTTGTGTTGTTTGCTGGCTGAAATACTGCTTGGGCTTTTGAGGATGGGTAACAGGTTTTTGAAGAATGAATGAGCTGTCTGTTATCATTAACAGAGGAGTTAGAGGAGTCAGAGGAAGGGATGTGATTGTTTGCTTTTGTTGTCATTCTCTGCCCATACTCATTCTTTGTCTAATAATATCCTGGCTACAACATGAGCTGTACTTTAAATCCCATATTAGTGTTCCTCTTCAATGACAGCACTAGTAACTTCCACATCTCTCTGTGTCAAACAAGGTGGTCCTATGCTGGATATTTGGGTGACAACATCCTGCTTCCCTGCTGTCATAATAAATCGGGGGCATACGATCTGGCACTTGTAAGCTCTCATTTTGGAAGCTTTTGTCCAACATCTGGATAAAATTATTTGAAAACATATTCCTCCAAATGATAAATTATTTTTATCTAAACAGCGATTTTTGCCATGAATGCAGGAAAATGAATATTGTTCAGATACACTGATTAACAGCAGCAACATGAAAATGAAACTATCTCCCTCCATCTGTTTGTTTGATGTGTGTGCATGGGCTAAACTCATAAGTTATTAAAATATGCCTATAACTTGTACCTCACACTGTAAAAATTTTGATCAGATTGTGATTCCTTTTTTGGTACTTTAATAAAGCAGACAAAAGTATAAAAATGAGTATAAATCAGATACCTCAGTAGTAGGTATCTAGTGTTATTTTAGGTGCTTTGGCATACCCCAGCTGGTTTCCAGCTGCTGAAAAGGAAGGACAGCTCTTCCAGCCCAGCTCTTCCATTTTTCATACCTAGGCAGGCAAAACTGCTGGATGTCCTAGGGTGTCCAACATGGCAGTGGTTGCTACTCTTCAGCCACATTGATTCTTCCAGTGGCTCTTGCTGGCACTGCTGGCTAATAAGCATCTGTAAAAAAGGGCTGGAGGTGAAGATTTTTCTGTTAGGAGAGCTTCCTATCATGATGGAAAGTTTAATCCCAAATACAGAGTGTATGGCTTTGGCAGCACGTCTGATCAATAACCTGCAGCCGTTCTACATATTTTCATACATGCTATAAAGCTGACTTGGCCCAACTGAAATAAACTGAAAAGGATCAGTTTAAGTTTTTAAGGATCAAGTCTCAGAAACACTTTAAATTAAAGTTCCATTTATAAATAGTCTTTTAATATCTGTTACATGAGTTCCAGATGGACTCCTGTTCTTTTATGGCTAATGATGAAGTATGTTGTACTCCTTTCTTATTACGTTGAATTCTCAGCAAGTGATTCCATTGCAAGAACTATAAATAGGATGTAATCCAAACAAATATTTTTTAAATATGCCTGGTTTATACCTTTTATAGATCATTTGAAGTCTGAATTCTTTCTGTGGTATCAGAGTTTTATTTGGATTTAACAGGGCTTCACCACTCTGTCCTAAAGTGGCTCTGGGCCATGTTCTAACCATGTTCTGGGCTGCATCCAAAGCCCCATGGGCAACAGGTGAGGGAGGGGATTCTGCCCCTCTGCCCTGCTCTGGTGAGACCCCACTTGGAGCACTGCATCCAGCTCTGGGGTCCCAGCATAAGACAATCTGTTGGATTGAGACCAGAGGGGGATCAGGATGATTGGAGGGATGGAGCACATCTCCTGTGAGGGAAGGCCGAGAGAAATGGGATTGTTCAACCTGGAAAAGAGAATGCTTTGGCGTGAGCTAATTGTGGCCTTCCAGTACCTGAAGGGAGCCTGCAAGAAAGACAGAGAGGCACTCTTTACAAGAGCCTGGAGTGACAGGATAAGGGGGAAGGATTTTAAACTGGAAGAGAGTAGGTTTAGATTAGATATTAGGAGGAAATTCTTTGCTGTGAGGGTGGTTAGGCACTGGAACAGGTTGCCTAGGAAAACTGTGGATGCCACATTCCTGGAAGTGTTCAAAGCCAGGCTGAATGGAGCTCTGAGCAACCTGTTCTAGTGGAAGGTATCCCTGCCAGGTGTCACTGAATATTTCCATTTTCTTTATGGATAAGTTTAAAGATGTATATATCAGTACCTGTGGTCAATGTCAAACTCTCAGATCCATGGTATGATGGAAACAATGTGTGTTACGAATTCACAGATTGGTCTTGAAATTAGAGATTTTTAGTGATACAATCTTGGTTAAGTTGGTAAATGCACCTGCCACCTTATCCATTTATTAATGATTTCCTTCTGAAAATCCTGTGGATTTTTCATTACTGTCAGCATATGGAAATGGACTGATTCCTATTGCAGTTACCTTGTCTTTTTAATGGAGTGATTGAATTACAGTTTACTTTGGCTTTAAGTAGATTTTCTTTTTTCACATAACAGAAAATTCTTTTTTTCTGGGGCAATATGAGATTGCTTTTGTCTTTTTCCCTTTTGTTGAATTAGCAATTAAAACTTCATCATCCACAAAGCCTAGATCTTCAAAATCTATTGTTGCTGTGGAATGGAATACCTGTATCATATCTCTGTATTTCTAATATTAAAGTTAGTGGCAATACCAAACATGATAACATAATTATTTAATATCAATCCACATGATTAACCATTCCTTCAAGCCTATGTTGATCTCTGCGAGCTCCACTGTAATGATGGCGATAGTTTATGTTGGAACATAATAACAATTCAAGATGTTCTGTACTGGTTTGTGATAGAAGATCTCCATGTGTTGAGGAAATCTATGAAGTTTGTGCTGGGTGGTAAAAACAGTATTTGATGCTCTCTTTGATGTTTATACTGAGGGTAAAAATCTGTCCAACACATGAGATGCAGCTTGTTCTTGCTTTACTTCAGCTGTAAAAGAAAGAAAGAAAGGTGCTTAAAAGGACTATGTCCATAGTTTTGCTCACCTCAATCACTGTTACACAAAGTCACACTCATGTAAAATATTTCTTTTCATATCTCAATTTCAGGTGCTGTTATACCAAAGGTTTTTCTTGGTCCCATATAATTCCCCTATGTTCTTCACTTTTGCAAACTTCAGCTGTTTGTAGGTCTTCTAATTTTCACTCTGTGATGCTATGTATTTAATGTTTAGCTCTGGGAATGTAATCTTGTTTGTAAAGTGTCCTGTGATGCTTGCTGAGTTAGTCCTTGAAACGTAACACTTTCTGCCTTTTTTCTCTGTGTTAAAGTTTTTCTCTGTTTATTCTTGACAACACTTCCAGAGAGTGTAAACTGGCTTACTGTGACTTTATTAAGCTGATAGGGTGATTTACTATTACTTCTTTCAGCAATCATTTCAACCTCTTAGGCAGTATTATCCACATACTTCCTCCCGCCTCCTACCTCCATTTTGTGCTGCCCCCTCCATTGTCTGGGAGCCAGCTGCAACTCTATCATGCCTGTGATACTGCTATGTGAAAAAGACTGTGACATATTCATGATGCCTTTTTGTGATGGACTGGAGTGACACAATATCTGAAATCTGCTCTTCAGTTTAATTTGAAATTGCTGCTCTAATGGCTGAGATTTCAAAGCAAGGGCCGTTTTGCCAGGCTTTCCATGCTCTCATTTTGAGGATGGCTAAGTTTGTTTGTAACACTCATCTTTATTTTCCACATCCCCACCCTTTATTCAAAAATAGGTTATAAAATGCACAGTTTTTTGAAATTAAAATATAATTTATTTACTTTCTTGATTGAAGTTATTGCATTGAAAGGATAGCCACATTTTTTTGTTGCGTTCCCACAAAAGGCTGTGACAGATAATCTTGTGTAGAATACTGGCAGTACTTTTGTGGTAGTGTTGTTTGTTTAATTGAAATTGAGATGCCTGCAGTTCAGGAGTTAGATCTACAAGGCAGGGGACAGGAAAGCCATTTTATTAAATTTCAGACAAATAGTTTGCCTAGTACAAAATACAGAAAGGCAAGAAGACACAGGAGGCAATCTGGTGCTCAACATTGCTGTTAGAAATGTTCCGTAGGGTAAGGATGCCTGGATTTTCTTCTGCGTTGAAACCTGGCAAATGGCTATAGCCCACGAGTCTGAGTTAGAATGCTTTCATTTGGAATTTGTTTTAGAAATAGAGTAAGACTTCAGGGATGTGGAAAGGTGTTTGTCTGCAACATTGTTTCCCACATTTTCTTAAGAGGCCATGTTACTTGGCTAATAGCTACAGTCTGGCTTGCAAGGAAGATTAAAAACTCTTTATACCTCTTTTGACTTGTCAGTCATTCTACAATACATAAGTAAAACATTACTAGGCAGAATCATTATATACATGACATTTTAAGTGTATGACACTAAAGATTAAAAACGTCCAGCCTTATATATCATCATCATAAAAATATGTATCCTGTCTTGACAGATCTCTTGTAAGATAAAAGTGAGCATTTTAAAGGGGTTCAATGAAGTTCTAATATGCATTGTCAAATATGTTTTTGTGCTGAGAAATGACAGTTCATGTCTTTTATTATTCATGTAGATGTACCTTAGTTCCTCAAGGTTTCTTTCTGAAGATAAAATTGGTTTAGCAATACAATATAAATGGAATATTAGAGTATTTTAGGACTCATAAAGAACAGGTGAGATTCATGGGAGGTAACCTTCCCTGTCTTCACAGTGAGATTATTGTATGAAAATAGTAAACAAGTCATCCCAAGTTAAAACCCTCAGAAAAATAGATGAAGAAATAATTAGTTGATCTATTTGCAGTTTCCTAACAGGTAATTGACTAGAAAGAACAAACGTGGAATTTTCAAGATAAATCCTATTAAAGCAGTCTAATTTTCATATCTGACAGGATTCCTTGTGTAGATTAGAAACAGCATGTCACATTCACCTTAAAAACACGTTTGAGGTTTTCTCAGATGACATTCAGCTAAACAAATGAGTACAAGTTGGTGTAGATTAAATTACTCCCATGTGAATCCAGATTTTCTGGAAAGTAATATTCTATGCATCAAAGACTCCAAACAAAATGGAAAAATACACCAAGTGGAGTTCTGCAGGAATCTCTCCTGCGTTGATTATTGCTCATATTTTCATTACTAATTTGAATGATGGAATAGAATATTATATTGAAGTTCCTGTGGAGAAAATAATCTTAGATTTCATAATTTCATACCAGAATTAACAGTTAATGCTAGAATTTTAAAGTATCTTGATCAATTGCAGCAAAGTTCTTAAGTACTTAAAAGTACAATTCACTCATGGTATGTAAAACCCACTGCACTGAGGGAGGGAGAATCAGAGACTGTGTTTTTATGAGATCAAATATTGAATTATTGGTATTCTGTAGCTAAGACATAAACATAGAGCAGGTCTCAGAGTGAACCTGTTGGACATTTTAAAGAACAGGTTAGAAAAACAAGTATGGGAGATGGTTTATGTCTATCTGATGCTGCCTCCTGGCAATGGGGTGGATCAGAGAGCCTCCCAAATTCCCAATTTGCTATCAAATGAACCTGGTAAAACTGGCAGGAGTCAAGGGTGTAAGGATCTGAGTCTGATCTAGTGTCCTTCAGCTGTCTTGGGTGAGTGTCTGCTGTACTCGACTTTAATTGAGCTATGAGTAAAACACCATGTGGGGGACTTTCAGAAAATCTCGGTGTCTGTCTAATTTTCCCTGAACACAAGTTGTATAATGCCCACTGCAATTTTCTGACCTTGAGATAAAAGAAACACTTTTGAAAATCTCACTCTATTTTAGTGATCACATTAATTTCTTTTATGGATCCACATCACTGAATGTATCGATAATCCATGGTTTCTGCATCCATGACTTGATGTTGGTACCAGCAGGGATGACTTCCATTATTCTGCAGGATGCTGGTTGCTACTCTTTGTTCTGAAGGGTGTTGACATATGAATTAATTTCCCTCTATTCTTTTCTTTCTTTAATGGCATACACAGCTAATTCTTTTGCTTCTCACTTCAAAGCTGCATGCTTTCTGACTGTGCAAAGATCTGCTGATGGCAGTACTCTTGAAATGTTGCTTGTCTTGGTGGGAACAGGAGGTAAGGATACATTTTAATTTCTCAGGTTACCTTAGAGCCAGCGCTCTTGTAGAAAGGTTCTATTTCTGTATTGGCAGCTCATAAAACCACAGCAAAGCAGAGGAGAAAAGTTTGGGACAGGACTCCAGTGCACCCAGAATTTAGAGGTGGCTTTGTGATCCACTTTTCCTGTGGTGAAGCTCTCCCCTAAAACATGAAAAGATCACTGAACTACAAAATGCACCTTTTCTGTGCTGAGCAAGTTTATCTGCTCTGAGGGGGTGACACTCCTGTCTCTCCTTGACACCCAGAGACAGCAGGCAGTACAATGGGAACAGGGAGCTTTTCTCCCAGCTGCTCAGCCTTTCAAAGGAACGCAGCATAAAACAGATCCATCCCCTCCAGCACCTTTCAAGGATCCTTGTACCAATTTGTACAAGCCTCACTGAACATTTACCATTCAAAGTGGACTCAAAGCATCACACCCACTGCCCCAGATTCCTTTGAAACTGTCATAGCTCTGAAGTCATGCAGCCAACAGACTGGGAACACTGTCATAGGCATTATTTTCTCAACCTATGAATTAAAATTTCTGTGAATCTCTGCTGTCTTTCCTAAATTGTTTGACTTTACACAAGCCTGACTTCTGTCATGTATGTAGAAACAATTCAGCAAAAATTGCTGGACTTAGCTTTTTAGGTGGAAAAGTCCTTCTGAATTACCCATAACATTTCAGTCTTGCAGTGCCCTTCTGAAGCTGGAGGTGTGATTCACGTTGCTCTGAATCTGGAAATACCCATAATGTACGCATATGCATTCAAGTGAAAAACTGCATATTTTTGACAACTGCAGCCTTTCCTATTAAGAATTTATAAGATAAACACCTCTGTATTTGGAATCTAACCTCCCTTTCTCCCTCCTTGAAGAGGTCAGACCTTAGAACATGTGTGCAGTGAAATATCTAATATTTACAGGAGTACTTACAGATGTTTGTATTATAACATGAGCCCTAATAATTGAGTTCATACCAACAGATGATGTCAAAAGTCATATCCTATGATGGGGAAGGGGGAGGATTGCACAGAAGTGCTGAAGGATCCTGCATTCCCTCTCCTCCTAGACAAGCAGTACCTCCAGATGAGCACCACCACCTTTGCATAGGTTCCTTTGCACTCAGTGCCATATTAAGGGGTGCAAAATACATTCTCACGTTCCCTTTCTTCTGAGTTCCACTTGCTTCCGTGGAGAATGTGTGGGTGTCTGCTGATAATTTTGTGTGCTGGCGGCCCATGAACGTTCTTACTGACATGTGTCTTCTGAAACCTTTAGTTCGGTGGGACTGAGCCTGTCAGTTCAAAGGTAGAACGAAAAGTTTGACAGGAAGCAGAAAAATTGGAAGCAAAAATCAGTCAGGAGTATTTTCAATTCCAAAAGTCCAGTTGAAGTGTCTGCACTAAGTGGAACAATTTTTTTTTTTGTTTTGTAAATTAGGTTAGAGATATTTTAATTTGAAAAGGTGAAAGAATTTTAAAATCAAAGCTCTATTGTTGTGTGACTCAGATATTGAGCTAATGTGTAGCTTTTGAAGTAATTTTATTAAAAAAACTATCAGATCTATTCACTTTTTACACGAGTCATTCCATTTGGGGCACATGGGAAAATTTAGGAATAGGAGTAGCAAATTGTAGTACATAGTGGGAAGAAGAGTCATAATACCTGAGTTTAAAAGGCCAGTCTGTTCTGATAGTATTTTTACAATTTTAATGGGAAGGATCACAGCTAAGTACCAGTACACCAGGACTCTGTGTCCAAGGAAGAAACAGGGCCATGGCTGTGGCACATGATGTGGAATTTCAGGCTACACCAGTTAGCACTGTCAGTAGCCTAAAGCTTCCATTGCCCTCTTGCAAAGGACTGGTGATCAAATCCATCCCAGGACTGCATGGGGATGTTCTCCTCTGAAAAAAAAAGCCAGGATTTTTTCTTCTAGCAATAGTGTTTCTACGCTTTCCTGTGAGAAACTTGAAAGAAAGAAAAATAAAAAAAATTCTGACGCAAGCTACAGTGGAACTATAGTGAGTTTATGTCCCATGGTACTTTGCACGCAAAAGTTCTGTTTTCCATTTTAAGACAGGTGATTGCCAGTTGTGTTGTAGAGTCTAGCTGTGAACTTTGGCTTTGCTTTGGCCTAGACGTGTGGCATCTAGCTTGTTTCAGCACAGAATATGTAAAGCATTCAGCTCTATAAATCTCCAGTCTCTGAGGAGCCATCTTTCCATATCTGACATTAATGAGGCACACCTGCACAGTGTTTGACTATGGCACAGATCTCTGTGTCATTCCATGCATCATAGCTGTTTGATTCCAGCAATGCACTGCAACTAAGACAATAAAAAAGGGAACAGTTTGCTCATTAGGAATGCAAAAGTTTCAGTGTTTTGGCTTTCATTCTTCGTAACATCTGTTGAACAGCACTAGGTTTGATCAATGTCTAAATGTCTACATACACATTTATGAAAACAATAATGCAGTTTAAGTTTCCTCTTCAGTATTGTGAGAGGAGAGGGGGAAGTGCATAATTTCACATGTGGTCTGAAACCTGGTGAAAAGAGATGCTGTGTCAACTTTCTGCATTTTGTTTGAATTAAAAACAATACATTATCCCTGTTTAATTAACCAAGTAAAACACTAAGTTGTTTGAGTGAACATATGTCCATGTGAGAAACGAATTCGGAAGGGTCAAAGACAAATTTAAGATACACAGGATGAAGAAAGGAACACAGGACCTACAGAGCCAGCTGGTATCTATAACATCACCTGCTTTCTGTTAGGGTGAATCTTCTATCCTAATGCCTGGCTTTAGACTTCTATTTGGGCAGAAATGCTTTTGTACAGAGCAGAGTGATTCTGCTCTGGACCTTGCAGAATCGGAGACCAGGCAAACATTTCCAAATTTGGGAGACTGAAAACTGGACCAAACATCCTCAACAGTGAAGGCAAAACTGGGTTAGAGCTTCACAACAGTGCAAGCAGAGAGAGAGAGAGAGAGAGAAAGAGAGATAACTAGTAAAGAATTTGCATGGGTAAGAAACCAGAGATGTTTTAAGGCATTGTGACAGGCTGTGTAGTTACTTTTTCCCCCCTTCCTGTCTTCGTGAAATTATGTAGCCTTCCCTGGCCCTTGCATCCATGCTCTTGTTTTAAGGGCTTCCAAAATCTGTTTTAATCACCTGAATTCCCTTTTCTCCACTATGCTTCATTCCTCCTACTCTGCAGAGTTTTCTGTGTGCCTGTGGGAATGAGGGAAGGCCAGAGAGCCACAAGTGCTTCTGCTAATTGAAGAAGGGAGGCAGAAGGGAAAATCAACTCTTGCTACTACCTCTTACTGCAGTAATTGTTGTCCCATAGGAAATAGCTCCCTCATGTTATGATATCCATAGCATCAGCTCTGGTTTCCTGAAGCTCTGATGCACATAAAGTGAGGAACAGAGCTGCAGACTTTGCCTTCCTCAGCAGCATTGCCCAGGATAACTGCAAAAGTACTGCCAAAAAGGACCATATTTTGGGGGAAAAAAAATCTTTGTCATTGGCTTTGATTCAGTCAGAAGAAGGAAAAAGGTAGGGCTCCATGGAACAGAGAAGCACAAGTGCCCGTTTGCTTTGAAAGACTGCTATTGTGTGGAATGTAGCTCTTACAGGAATGACTCCATCAAGGAGTTCATTAAAATAATTAATTTATGGAAGTGTGTTGGTGAACCAAAGACTTTGTTGCTCTGTATCAAGGATGTCTGAATTCAGTGGAGTAACATCCTGTGCACTCACAGGTTGATGAGATCACAGATTAGAAACCCACTTGACCCTTAATACAGAGCAATGTAAAGGAAGGAAAACCTGGCTTCTTCAGAATTACAGTGGAATTTACCTAGGTGGGAAGAATTTAGCTCTTAGAAGCTCATGCTAGTAACTTTTGGGTTACTGTCTCTACTTGGTCGTTTCGCTGCAAATTATATAATTGCTTATTTTTAGTTGTTTATGTTTGAGTAGTTTGCATACACTTTTATTAATTAGGATATGAACAATTTTGAGGCTTTTTTGCTCTGTACTGAGACTCCTTCAATATCAACCTCTCCGTGTAGATGCAATGTATATCCTAAATACATATCCTAAATATAATACTGTGAAGGCTTAAAGAATTTTTGATTTTATTGGTGCAGAAACGCGTTTTAATAGATTTGTTCTAGTTTTGCATGTAGCAGTTCAAAGTATCTTACTATTAGCTGTGAGTTTTCTGTTTTTTTGTCATGAATGTATCTATTCATTAAAAAATTCACCAAAAAAAAAAAAAAGGAAAGAACAGGATGCCTAAAACTGCTACTGCTAGAGAGAGGCAAGGATGACTATTTGTTTTGTATAAAACTCCTGTAAGTATTTCTACAGGGAAATAGAAAATAAATGACATTTTTGTAGAAAAATGGATAACATGCTGAAGTGGAAATGTAAATGTCAATGTAGGCTGTTGCTTTTTGCTTATCAATGTGTTCTACTTAGAGAAAGAAATAAAGAAATCCCAGGCTGTGTGAACCGTCAGGGAATTGCTGTAGCAGTGGATTGCTTTTGAAGAATAATTTAAGCTGACTCTGGAACGCAGCATGCTCTCCTTTTGTTACTGTATAGTTATCCTTGCCTACCCACCTCTTCCCAACATGATTTAAATGGTTGCTGTCAATTCCAACAAATTCTTTTATATGTTTGTGCTCCAGTTGTATTTTTTTCCAAAGTCAAACAGCCTCTGTTGCCCTTTTAGTAAGTGTTTTAACTATTGTGAAATTAGGGGTAGAGACTCTTTGTCTCTTTAAGATTCTCATCTACCAGACAAGTCCCTTCCTGAAAGTTTCTGACTCCTTTTGCACTTTGGACCACTTGATTTGCACAAAATGAATAGGAAACACAAAGAGCTGACTCAACACAATAATGGTATCCTCCTGACTTTTAAAAAATAATATTTTGCCTCTTAAGCTGGATATGTGGGAGGCAGTCATCTTCAGGAGGTAATGAAGTGAATAATATGTCAAATGCTTTGAAATGCAGTACTTTTTGTTTACTCCCATAGCTTTCTTATATCACAATATTTCATATCAGTTTAAAGAAAAAGTTGAAGAAATACTTCTGAAAAGTTCTCCTTCCTTTTGTGTTACACAAAATTGTTTGTCAACAGTGACAGTCCCCATTACCTTTTGGTGAACTTGAAGCCAGTGAAATGTTTGCCGTGAAACAAATATCCAAGAGACCACATAAATCCAGCAACAAAACAGATTATAATCAGGCAGCAGACCATGTGGCACAACCCATATCTCTACTCCAGTAACTATTTGCAACTTCTGCAACACTCAAGAGACTGCTGCTATGTTACAGCCTCTCTTTCCTGGTAATGTGAGCCACAGAATTCAAATCAGAAAATTAATTACATTACAGAACACCTATAAAAACTCTGCTTTAGTCAAGGGTCTGTGAGAGGAATTTGTCCAGCCCTGGTGACCTGACAAGTCTTGATGAGGGATTATTTTCAGTATTCAGCTCAAAAGGCAGCAAAAGTGGGTTTGGAAGCTGGCCATTGCCAATAAATATAGCTGATAAAGTGAAGCTACAAATCAAGGGACAGAAATATCTGCTGTATATGATTACATCTCTCTGTCAGCAAAATTCTGAGGATTATTCAGCAAAATAATGCCTAACTGCTAGATACATTTGGGGACATGCTTTTAAATGCAATGTGTCCATTGGAACTAGAATTCTATTTTATCCAGTTTCGTCGTTTTGCTTTAGGCAACAGTGAAAACTGGTATAGCGTTCATGTATTTATCACACATTAACACTGTAATTAGTGGAATTAACGTTAATTTGTACTGTAGCTTTTCCCATCTGCTGAACTTCAGTTAAAGTGGGCTTGCCTGTGTAGCACTGAAGATGGTGCCTGGAATTCCAAACATAGCAACCCTGGTGGGAATAGCTGAATTTCTCTTTGATTTCAACTCTCCTGTTTTAAATAACAATTTTCTACTGTAATCTATGTGGAGCATTCTCTCAGCATGGTAAAAGTATTAGCAATTAAATATCTGTAGAGTTCTGTTTAAGAACCAACAGAAGATCAGCAGCATGACTTTAATCTCCTCTCAAGATTTCATATATCTGACCTTCAGAAATTCCTTTCCTTTTTTTTTCTCATATCATGCAACTGATTTTATTTTGCATTCATTTTCCTCCTGAAACTTAATGAGTATTGTATCACTGGGATTGAAAGAGGGCTTATAATCAAGATAAATCAGTTTAAAATATGTTTTAAAAAACTGTTTCTCTTCAGAAATACATCATGCATAAAAGAGGCTTATAAAATAGCAAATTAAATACATTGGGGTAATTAACAAAGTAAAATTAAATTACATTATGTTCAGATTCATATGTCAGTAAAAGGTTTTGCCAATTCATTTCCTCACTTAAATTTAACTTTGTCGTCTCAGCTCATTTATTAAATTCTGTTTTTTCTGGCATCTGCTAGCTAAGAACATAGATCTCAACAATAGCATTTTCAGGAAAACCTCTTGCTCTCATGTCACTGACTGCAAAAATACTTACACTGTATTTGGATTTTTTCAAGGTGGGTTTTTTAACTCCCAAGACATTGAAAGAAACTTTCATGGATGCCATTTCCCAAAATGATTGAATCTGATTAAAGAAAATGGACTGTTAAAATATCTCCATCCTTTAAGTCACATGTAAGATCATCAAAGGGTTTGACTTTTGCTTTATTACTTAAGAAGGATATTTGGTAATATATTTCTATTGTTCAATTTATTTTGTAAACATTCCATGAATCTGCTTTTGACACAAATGATGTGATAAGTTGTACCCTGCCTGTATCCTCATACTCCCTCTTACTTTGAGTGTTTTTGAACTCCCAAAGGGCTTTTAAAGATGTTATCTCAGTGACCTTAGTACCAACCAAATTCTTATTTTCACAGTGCACTACCCAGTCCTGTCATGACTATACTATCACATGGCAATACCAGGGAAAAATAATTTAATTTTTTTCGTTTTCCACAAAAAGAGTAGATAAGTGCTCCAATTTGTATAATAAAAAAATATCATAAGAAGATACCAGAGTCCTTGCAGGAAGGGCATTGCCACTCTTTGAAATCTCCTGCAGTTAAAGGAGACTTTTTACCTTTTTGTTGTAAATGAAAGCTGTTAAAAATACATAAAATTAAAAATCTCCTTATATATAATAAGATATATAAGAGTGTGTAGTCTCAGGATAAGAGGGCATGGCTTCAAACTGAAAGAGAATAGGTTTAGATTGGACATTAAGAAGATATTAAGAATATTAAGAATTTTTTACTGTGAGGATTTTAAGAATTCTTTACTGTGAGGGTGGTGAGCCCCTGGCACAGGTTGCCCAGGGAAGCTGTGGATGCTCCATCCCTGGAATGTCCAAGGCCAGGCTGGGTAGAGCTCTGAGCAACCTGATCTGGTGAAGGTGTCTCTGCCCATGGCAGAGGGGTTGGAACTAAATGATCTTTACCATCCCTTCCAATCCACACCATTCTATGGTTCTATGACTCTATAATATCTACTATAATAACATATACATAATAATACATGTATGTAATATTATATACAAATGCTTCAGTGATTATACAGATATGGTTTATACAGGGTCTGTGCTGTTTGTTTCTGTGTGGCTGTATCAGTAGCTCAGTCAATTCATCTGATCCTATGGAGAAAACAGATGAAAGATTCTTCAGAGTAGGAAAATGCAGATGGCCCAAGCAGAGGGATTTAGGAACAGTTGACACAAACAGATTTCCAGGGTGAAAAAGCACCCTGTTCTGATCCTTCAGTTCTCACTCATGAATATATTTGCTTTGAAGAAAATAGGGATAGTTTGTAAGACTAAGAAATATTTGAATGAATAAAAACCCTGTGATTTTACTGGAGAAATTGTAGGAATAGGCAGCTGTAATACAGGATTAGAGATTTTATGTAGTCATCAGTGAGGCTGAAATTTATTGAAGGAGGTAAATCTGATGTATGAGTTGGGTTACCAGAACACAGCCTGTATGTGCCTCCAAAATTCTCAGTCTGTCTGACATCAACTAAGTATCGGTGTATTTATGCTGATTTAGTTAAACCGAGGATATGTCCTTCTCCTTTGAGTTGCTGCCTAAGTTCCTATACTTGCTAAAATGCTCCATTCTCCTTGCACCCCCTTTCTTTGCTCCCTGCCTGACAAAGCTCTTTTTGCTGTCAGCTGCAGTGTCTCTACATCTTGGTTTGCACCAAGGAAAAACTTTAATGTTTTGCTCCTCTGGGAACTTTAAATGGTCTCATAGTATTTTTACCTATGCAATACTGCAAGGAGTAATTATTCATATTTTCCCCCTCAAATGTTGCCTAGAGGGATGTTGCTTTGCACAGTTTATAAACAGAAGTAAAGCCAAAACCTCAGCAAGCAAATGGTTTCCACTTATTTGTATGTGAAAGCTTAATGTATTTTAATATGGAAATCTTAATTTGATACTTCAACAGACAGAAAATTTGTTATTAAGTAGACCCAAAATAACAGCCTGATGAATATGAAGTTCCTTGGGAATCTTATTTTCTGTAACTTTTGGGGTGTGGTTATTTTAAGAAGCTGATGGAAGTTGCACTTATCCTGAAGTAGAATTCAGTCCTAAAATTTAGCAATTTGTCCAAAATTTAGAAATTATAGTGGTGTAGTTAGGAAAAAACAAATTCTTCTTCCAGCGTGATCCGTATGAGTAAACTTCTGAAACTTGTCTGTCTTGTTTACCTTTTCTGTAATCAAACTTTATGATACTTCAGCCATTTTTAGAAGTTGCTCTTACTGGCTGTAGAAAGTTTTGCACCAGAAAAGCAGTTAAAAAATGAAGAAGTCTTTTAGTACAGCTTAGACTAACAATAGTTTATATTTTCATGATGATACTGAAACACTATATTCCCATTTGGCACACTTCCCTATTTACTCTTCCTGTCTTGGCTCGGTAGCTGGTCCTTGTTACTCTGCATAACTTTTCTTGCTTTCACAGCAGCAAGGATGTGAAATACACTTTATTTTTCTGTTTAGTAAATATTTAGGTTGTTTTAGAACACAAACAGATAAGACTCCAGAGCTGATGCTCCACCTGTTGGTGAAAATATAAACATTAAAATGCGCTTAGAAATCGACATAAAAGAATTAGACTTTGTTTTAGACGAGAACTCAGATTAATTTGGACCCAACAACAGAAGGACAGAAAAAATTTTTAAGGCTGTTGGCTCGAGTTTCACTTACATAGGGAGGGGTCACTCCCCCCTCCCCACAATGTGCATATCCACTTGTCCTTTTTCTTCTTCAGTGCATTCAAAAGAGCTGATTGCTCAAGAGGTGTTCCATGAATCTAGAAGCCTGGAAAACTATTGGGATGAATCTCCTGTGCTGCACAGCCACAACAGGATGTTCAGCTCTATAATTTTAAACGTAACTTCTCTATTGCCCAGAAATGCACCAAGATTGAAGATTCAGCGAACCAGTCAAAACTGCACTGGAAGATCCCACAAGATTAAGTAGTTTTTAAGCAACTCCTGTAAACTCCTACTGTCCTTCAAATGTAAAAACAAGGGTTTGTATTTTCTACCTGAGCTCTTGTCTGCAGTAGGTAAAGACTGGTGAGGTTGTTTTGCCAACTAACTTCACCTTTGTGATTAGAAGCAGAACTGCTGCAAGAAAAGGAGACTTTACTGCTACTGAGTTTTCTGACATATGCTAATGAATATCCATCTGCCTAACCCCCAAACACAGGAGTTACTTGGATTTGATTTACATGTATGTGTTGGAGTAGATTAAGCAGCACCTCCTAGAGCAGATATGTTCATAAATTCTTCTGTGTCCTAGAGAATATTTTACTCAGTCCTGTGTTTGTTCTAGATCGAAATTTTAAGAATGCTCACCCTTGGGAAGAAAAGGGGGTATATGGGCAGAAAAAGAGGAGCAAACCACAAAATGACATCCTTGTTTATTCAGGAAATGATCTTTCATTGCCAGTTAAAACAGACTTAAAACCCCACTGCTCCAAGTAGCTCTCCCAACTGAATTAGTCTCATTGATATCCCCTATTTTTTACTGATAAGAAAATTAACCTGAAGGCTACTTCAGATGACTATGATTTTCATGTTATTATAATTCAAATCTTCCATTTGCTCTGCTCACAAACAGCAATGATTTAAGTGAAACCACTGAAAAATAAGATCTTTTGCGTAAGCATTAGAAATTACAGGAAAAAATGTTTTCTGCAAATAGTTTTCTGTCATGACACAGGACTTCCAAGGGTGGACCCATTTCCTTTCATTCTTCTACATTTCTCTGTACATGAGCCATACATTTGGTACGGTGAACATTCTAGGTGACCTCAAGGACTTTCATGTCACAGATAAAGGTGTTTTACACCTCTTTGAGTTAGAATAACCCACTGGGACAACCTCTTGCTATTTTCTCTAATGATTCCTGAGACTTAAAGAGAGGTTCCCCTTCCCTGGCAAGTGCCATTTTTAGAGTAAAGCTGAACTGATGGGAAAAGGATGATACCTTTAACTTTTCAATATGCCTTTCCACAGCTTGTCTAACCAGATGCAGCGTGATAAACTTGGCTTTGTGGTACCATCAGAAAAGTCTTTCCTTGAGGCATCATAAGTAAGAGTTATAAATACAATACCTAAAGCTGCACAGACCTAACAATCCAAAAGGAGCATTTTGAAATTAGTGAGCACCAACATATTCTTACTCTGCACCTCACCCCATCCAGTTTCCGGATCATAGCATCAGTTCCAGCAGTAAAGGTGTTGATATTGGTAGTGTGAGCAGATCCGAGTTCAGCAGCAGAAAGCAGTTTGTACTAAGCAAGAAATAATTCTTATTTATTTATTTTACAAAGCCAGTCTTCAGAGAGGAACTACATGTCTTCTTGTCCATGTGTGGTAGTAATGCATGTTTTTGCTTCAACTGACATTGGCAAATGGGGACAGGTTAATTGGCGAAGCTGTGCTAATTAGCTGTGCTAAGGTGATGATTTTCAGCTGAGGAACTGGAAATTTTGGATAATTATGATGCTGATAATCAGCAGCAACAACAACAACAACAATGACAGAGAATGTAAAAACCACCACAAAGCTTTCAGGACAGAAAATGGAATTGATCTCTCTCTGTCACATATTATGGTTTGGAATATGTGCAAAGCAGAGATTTTTTACCTGATCCTTTTAAAATTTAATTTAATTTAATTTTTTTATTTTTAAAGGCTGTTTTAATTTTTACAGCCAGAGGGAGTCAAATAGACCCTTTTGTGGGTGTGGCCTGACATTGTTTTCTGTGGCTTAAAACAAAGCAGTGAAAGACATTCCCTTTTGCTAATTTTCCAGTGCGTTTCTGGAAACTCAGACCATGAAGTTTGCCTCAAGAAATTGGTTCAATGTGGCTAAGACCCTTGTTTACTTGTTCTCAATTAAGTAAGCCTTAATAAGCTGTTCCATTTGCACACAGATTGCCCAGAGAGGGTATTTTTGCTCTCTTTGGGTAACTTTGGCAGTAATATATTAAACCATTGTTTTATAGTTCAAGGGTAAAACTGTATTTGAACTGAAAGATATTTAGAAAATATGTATTTTTAATTCCAGTTCTGCTTTGTTTTACAACTAGTTTCTTAGTCCCATTGAAGAATGAGTGTTACCTTTGTTACTTCTGGACACATTAGAAAAAATTAAATGGAATGTTTATTGGACCTTTAGTATAAACTGTTTGAGATCCCTAAGCAAGCGATCTGTTCTCAGTGAGTCTTTCTGCTGCACCATTCTTGGGAGTAGACATTGAATGAATTGCCTTTGACGTTGGTGATATCTGTTTATCCTTGAATTAGTTCTGCTACTTTGGATTTCCTTCTTGTACCACCAGTGTGCCAGTGGTGATCAAGCAGCAGCATTTCTGCAGCTCAGCTCATATCCTTTATCAGAATATTTTACTCTTCTGTCTGCAGTGGCACACTTACAATGCAGATGTTGGTTCGGTCATGACTGGCATTCATGCCGTGACTGGCAGCTGGCATTAATGGAGCAAGGCATTAAAATATCCATCTGCTTTTGATTGCTTGCAGGGTGTTCTTCATCTGAACTGGGGAATAGTCTCTGATTTTTAGTTTTGAATTGTCCATTTGCTGCTGTAGGGGAAGCTGCCATTCCTGAGTGAAACCTGGAGTCAGCCTGTGAGGAACCATGAAAGAGATGAGGGATGGACAAATGGAAGGAGTAAATAATTTCCTTCTCCTTGCAACACAGGGCAAAAATCCCCTGCAAATTAACTCATCCCAGTGTGTATTAGCTGTAGTGCAGGTAAGATGACAGTGATGGGGCCCAAAATCAGTAGCAGTGACTGAAGATCTGTGCACAACACAGCCTCACACCTGGCCCCTAGCAGGTATCACTCCAGGAGCTCCTGGAAGGAATTAGTCCTTTGTCTTGGCTACAGCAGAATTCATTTGGGAAGTCTCTCTTCACTTTCCTTCCCAGATGGTTCCTTATGTTCAGTGTAGAGGATTTATTCCCTCTCCTCGCTTCTGTGTCATGCCAATGTGGTGTTTATGTTATCAAACCAAGTTAGCTGCTGAGAACTTTATCTAAGCTGTGGTTTGCTTTTCAGCTTGTTGTGATGTCTGGGATTGGTGGAGATAAAACATGGGCTTTATTTTCTAGACTGCATTTTACACGGCTGACATTTGGCAGTCTGGATCTGCATACTTAATTGTCTAGCTCTTAAAATTATCTTTGTTAAGAGAGCATTTAAGAATGGTGGCTTGATGGCTAAGAGATTTCTTTGCAGAATAGTCACAACCCAGCCTTTTTTTTTTTTTTTTTGTTGTTCCTAAAATGAAGTAATAGGGATGCTGTAGGACCACGAGAGGGCACTCTGGCTCTTTGAGTGCTCCTCATTAAACTTCTACTGCTAAAGACTGCAAAAGAGGATAAAGTCTTCATAACAAAAATGCTGATTTACTTATAATAGAAAACATTACAAACAGTTACATATTTTCTAGTTTATCAATAGTCTTTTCACAATCTATATATTAATTATGCACAGAGATGATATCACTGGTTCTGGAATGCATTCATAAAACATGTAAAATGGGAAGATGCACCATGGATCTTTCCTGACAGTTACTTTTTGGATTTGAAAGCAAATGAATTTTCCAGTATATGTATTTTGCTTGACACTGTCAGGCTGATAATTATACCAAGTAAAATGCACTTAGAAACGACAGTTTGAGCTTGTTTTGTTTCGTTTAAAGACATCTAACAGTAAGCACTCGTGATTACTTCACTCAAAACAGCCCAAGTTGACAGAGAATGGTGTTTAGTACTTGCCTCTGTGTGTACTTGGCCACTATGATTTTTAGAGAAGTAGTGTGTTAATTGAGAGATCTGAAATCAACACAGAAAATGTTCATCCTGGGGATTTTCTACCTCTGTGTGAATAGGAGTGACTTTTGACTGAGCTAGTGAACTGCTGAACACTGATCACTGCTTCTCCTAATGGAAAGGTTACTGTAATAATGAACCTTTGGTAGCCTTTCTCAGTCAGCCACATTCTTTCATCTGTTTTTAGAATTGGTATGAACCCTTCTGCAGAGATTCTGCTAACAGTGCTTTCCTTCTGTGACTTACACCTTACCAGATTCCCCAATAACAAAACTTCTGACTCCTTTTCACTCTTTTGTGGTTCCAATGCCACTCAGTCCTTCCAGTGAAGGCAGCTGATTGTTTGGAGTTAACCAAACAATAAAAAAATGTCCCCATCTCATGTGCCTTTGACCACTGACACTTAAGAAGCAATTGTAATAAGATCACCACAATCTCAACCCCAAAAGTTGCAGAGCTGTAGGGCATTACAAGTTTTGTTAGGCTGTTCCTGGCTTTCAGCAGAGCATTGCCCACATGACAAACAAAGATGGTCCTGGTAAGAAAACCCCGCTTGTGTGCACGCAGACTTAGCTGCTCTTAGTGAGGCTCTGACAGGCAGAAGGCTCTCAGGCAGTTTCTGACTCAGCCCCAGATCCCATCTTTTGCAGATTATAGGCTCTCTTCCTGGCCAGTCACCAAGAAATGCTTCCCTACAAGCCTGATTCCTATTACTAGCACAGGGGGGCAGAGCCCAGCACACTGCATTAACCCATCCTTGGCTGGAGGTTGGTTTGCATATTCTATCATCTTGCTTTATTTTCTTTCAAAACTTCTGATTAGAAGTATGTGCCTCTCTGTCTTCATATGTATTGAATGGGTACAGCCAAATTACAGGAAGTTTTTTTTTTAATTGGTTTGAAAACACAGAAGATCACAGTTTTTGACAGTGGCAGAAAGTTAGAATAGCAGTTGTTGAAGAACTGGTTAAAATACATTGTCAGGGCCTCAAGTTCACAAAACACTGAGTAGGAACTGTGGGGTTGAGGGGAAGGTTTGTTTTCATGGCCTGTGGAGGGTTGGCAGTTTGAAGTTATTCCCTTTGCATAAATATGGCAACATTTGTAAGCTACTCCAGATCACTTGCTGGAATGTAAAGTCAGCAAAATTCTGCACTTCAGAAAATGATTGTACAGCAGGACTCCTGTAGAGGAAGTATTTTGTGTCTCACTAAGACAATGTGTTCAGCTGTTTAGTTGCTTTAATGGAGTTCCTTAAGGCATGAATTGTGGTGAATTTCCTCACTTTCTGTTTCTTCCTCAAACAAGAGTCTGTGTCCTGAGCTCCTTCTCCTTATTGTCATGGCTGGGCCACGCACACTGTGGGGAAGGTTGTTATTTCACAGGATGATTTACTGTATTTACCAATTTGGAGAAATCATGCTTCCATCTCAAATTTCCTCTCCTCCCTAGTATTCACTGGCAGCCAGAAGTCATGGTCAAGACTTGAATTCAAAACTCAGCTGCAAATTAAAGATCAGAGGCAACCGAGTAGCTGGTATATAAAGTGGTGTCCGAAGCACCGAGCAAGACACCAAACCAGCTACCGTGCTAAGCACAGAGCTGCCCACCACTGGCATGGGGAGAAGATAAGGACAGGGCGAATGCGATATTTGAACTTCCATATGGTTCAAGGAGGTTTCGCCCCCCACTTGAGACCTTCACTCAGGGCTGTTGCCTTTGAGGGTGAAACTTGGTACATTCCTTGTTTGTGGCACCTGGCCAGGATATATGGAGACTGCTGCAGTTCCTTTGTCTGCCCGTGAGGATTCAAACTTCTCACCCACATGCTTCAGTTCTTTTCTGTGTCCCAGGCCTGTTCCTGTCTATTATTCAACAACTGTTTCGTGCAAAATACAGAAGACCATCTGGTAACAAATGCATTCTCTTTTTTAGCTCTGCTAATTATGCCAGATGCCTTCCATGGATTCTCCAAACCACAGTAGTTTTAGTTCTCAAAAATGTTGATGATACATAAAGATAGCAGAAAGTAATATAATGTGGTAAATTGCTTTTTGGAGCGATTTCATGGAATATAAAATACTTAAAGATATAAAATGTAACAAAAACATGTGTCAGACAAATGAGAACGCAGGAAATCTGAGGTAATTTCCCTTTGGGATACTGAAAATGTTATGGGCTATGCGGCTGCTGAGCTCCCCAGGAGACTAAAGTGGCATTTGTGGAACCGCTTCTTGGTGCTCCCTTAATTCACACTACATTGTCTTTTTTAAAGTTGGACACCCTTGTTTTTTTCCTCCAAGACTAGGTGAAATAAGCCTGTAAAATATTTTTTTTTGAGGGGTAATGTCCTGTCCAATATTTGAAAGGCTGGCTGTGAGGGAAGTTCCAATTGATACGTATTTGACTCACACTTGAGAACTCAGATATTCTGGTAACTAGGTCACTTTGGCATCAGTCTTCTGAAACTGCGACAGTTTTTGTGGCTTCTCTGTTGAGTTTCACACTCAACAACTTATATCCTGCTTATACATGCCAAACATCTGCGCTTATTACTTTCCTTTGTGTTATTTTGAAAATCTCCCAGTTCTTGACATTCGAATGGGTAGCTGAGAACCTGGTGAGGTCAGTTAGTGTTCTAAGCATTGGATAAGGACTTTTGACAAGAAATAGTCCTGGCCACTGTTAGTTCAGGTTCACAGATATTGAAAGTCTAGTGTTTTGCAGAATTTTAAGGAGTGTAAACAACCTCAGGGTTATAGCTAAGCTACTGAAATCAGCAGCAAATACTGGCTGCTGCTTTGGGGCTACTGAAGACTGAGTTGTTTTTTCCTACTTCAGTTCCTGGCTGATATGGAAGACACAAAATAACATGAGATGAAGATCACCAAGCAGCTGAACTAAATCTGTATATTTAGAGGATTATCCAAAATCAAAATGCTTAAATTAGACTTTCAAAAGTTACCTGTTCCATGTGTACCTTTTCCTCCTTCCTTTCTTTCATTGCAGGAAGAAAGGAGTGTTGTCTTAGTCATCTGTAGTCAGAACACAATTATGCTGACAATCCTGGGAGATAAATATATCTGAGGACCTCTGGAAAAGGGTTTGAAGCAATGCATTCTTCTTAGGAAGAGAAGTATTGTCAAAGACCATCAGTGAAATGTGTAGATATCTCTGTAAGACTTCCAAATTTCAGCAAAATTGTTAGACCCTGAATAATGGTAGATTCAGGCTTTGCCAAAATGCAGCTGGGCAAATCTGTTACTTCCCATATGGAAAGCAACTGTTCAAGCAAGTTATATAATTATACATTATAACATTGCTTCTGTCCAAAACCTAGGGCTGCTGCAGACGTAAGCCAAGATTTTTTTCTTTTCTTGCTATAACTAGATTATATTTTTTTTGGTGTGCGTGTGTTATTCAATTAAAGCCATAAGGGAGTAAACAATTCCATTCTTTTCTCTTTCCACCCTCACCATTCCCATATCTGATGATTTACCATTCACTATTCTGGAACATGAGTTGGCAGTTTTGGCCTTGCTGCTGTATGTTGGTTTCCTGGACTGAGGCTAATGAAGCAATAAGCGTTTTCCTGGTGTAGCAAGCCTGATTTCCCCACTCTGCACTTCCAAATGTGGATGCTGAAGTTGATATCATAACTTCAAGAAGTCAACGTGAATTAAGGAAAACAATCTGGGAAACAAACAGATCTTCCTCTCATTTTGCATAAAAAGCTGTAACAGTGTTGAATGCTTGTCTTTTGAGCCCTCAACAAATATTTGCCTTACGCAGCAGAGGTCCACATTAAAAACTAATATCCCCAAAAATGGGGGGAAAAATCCTGTATTTTGAAGAATATTAGCCTAATTAACTTGGAACTCTACTAGATGTGGTAACCTGAGAAGGTAGTTGGGGCTGCAAGACCTATTCACTCTTGCCAAGATATCTATGCTGTTTTTTTAGATGGTGATGGCTGAGAGACCAAAGGACATCTGGATTTTATGTCAACAGATAACTTGCACTTTACCACAGCAGTTTTACATAAACTTTGATCTGGTGTAATTATGACCTGGGTTAAGCCTAACTCAGCAAAAAGCTGTGCATGTTTAACCTGGATCACAGGTAGATTTGGGATCAATCCGAGTAATTGCACTGCAGCCCAAAGACTTGTGCTGGCCTGAGGGATGGAGCAGTGCAGGAGGAGACCTTCCACATCAGGTCCAATTTATGACGGTTTAAAATGCTTTGTAGCCTTCAGATTTACTGTGTTTCCCTGTGATATATTTCCAAAAGAAATAAAATATATTGGGTACGGAGCTGAGAGGTAAAAAAGTGAGCAAAATGGTTTAAGACATTGTGGCAGTACTGTGCTGATTTAAGGTACCAATTTTGCTGCAGGAAACTTGGAAATTGTTTATCACTGGTAACAACACTACTGAATCAAGACATGGCCTCTAATGCATTTGGAATGTGCTAATAATAATAATAATAATAATAATAATAATAATACTAAAAAAGGAATTTATTTACTAAAAAGGAGTAAAATAAATAGAATTGCTTCTTATATGTGAATGGTTGAGGTTGTTCTCCTGTCACTAAGAAGGTAAATGTTGGGCTGTGGTGTGGATGTGTGAGCTACCTGGGGAGCTGTATCAAGGAAATGTGAGGAGCTAGCCACAGCAATTGTTTTCAGCTGGAGGTGGATGTAGTCATTTTCTCCTGACAGAGATGTTACTGGGCACATTTGCTCTGAACAGCTGGGGACAGCTGGAATTCCAAAGGCAATGCTTTGAGATTTGGTGCCTGTGTTTGTCCTAAGACCCGTGTCAGGGCATTACCAAAGTACACGGCCTGTTCATGGTGTAACGTGGTGGTTCTGTCTGTGGAGCAGGGACTGTTTTCCTCTGCTGCTCTTCTGTGGGGTTTTTCCTGAGCTTTGGCCAGCTTGGTCTGTGGGAATTCCACAGTTCCTAGCTGCAGGTCTAATCCTCATTCCAGGTTAGGATGATGAGATAGGGAATCACATCACCTTCTCCTCACCTCCGGTCTGGCTTCCCAGGCGAGTAAGGAGGTACACTGAGCCCTGGGCATCTCTCTGAGGGGCTGGGGAAGTCATGGAGGGTTAGGGACACGGGGAATGCTGCAGGACATGGCTGCACCACTGCTGGAACATGGGCAAGCACACCAGCCCTGCTCCTCTTCAGGGTGCCCCAGAGCTACCAAGAACACAGCTGTAGAAAACACCCGTGAAGAACCACATAGCATCATTTGCCTTTCTTCACCCAGAAAAACCCAAATGGGTAAGCCTAAGGAGGAATTAGTGAAGGGTTTATTTACCATCAGAAATAGAGAAATGAGTGTGTTTAGGATTTTTGTGAAAACTCCTGTCTTCTCAAATAAGCTCTTGGTTTCAATATTATTGCTGGGTTTTTGTGAGGCACAGTTTCCCTCAATTTAAACCACTGTTTTTCATAGGAAATTTAATTAAAAAACATGTATGTCTTACTAAATGGAAGCCTGTACTACAAAAACAGTGGAGGTTTTCTGAAGCCAGTGCTTGTCTGGTTCTGGCATTAGCAAAGGAATTGCTTTTAAGGGAGTTCTCATCTTATGAGAGCAAAACAGAACCAGGATCTAAAATCTTAAGATTTGTTTTAGAACCCCATGATTATTTTCTAAGTTGAATCTTAATAGAAAAATGACATCTCAGACTTACAACAAGCTCTGAAAATTATTTATCTTTAAGAATATTTCAGGTTTTATTCTCACTTTTTGTTTGTTATATGGCTACAAACCAATTCCTGATGTTGTGTATGAATTTTAATCTATTGGACACTTCCTGGGATGCTTCCCACCTTGACTCTTGTACTTGACATCAGCTTACGGATATTATGTGGCTTTTGAACTTTTCTTATGAAAGAAGAATAAAATAACTTCTATATATTTGCATTTACATTTTTCCCTCAAACAGCAAAGCCTTTTTAAATTTTGTTTTAGAAGTAAAATATATGTTCCTTTAAAGAAAATTCCATGGTATTTGAAATAAAATGTATAAAAGTACCTGATTTCCCAGCTGCTTAACAGTCCTGAAGGTCAGTTATGAAAAACTTTTTCCAGTAGCCAAGTCCATGAACAGTTTATTTTCAAGCCTCTGAGTTATTCTCTGAGCATTAATCACTTTTAATAAAAATAAAACCTCTTTTTAATTGTTGGAACTACATTTTTTCAATTTTATTCACTTAAGTAAGTGGAAGGCTCCCATGGTTCTCACCCGTGCTGGTTCTTATTTTTCTTTAAAGCAAACTTGGACACTTTAAAAGGGCCACTGTTTAATAAATTAGGATTTTTATTAAATGACTTCACAAAATGTTAAGTTTTCATAATTTTTAAACCTGCTGTTGAAAAAGAGAGGTGCTAGTGGAAAATGAAGCTGGCTTAGCACAGACCATCAGCTGGTCATGGTAGGCTGGGTGGGACACTGACCAAACTGTCTTGCTGCCATCATAGCCTACTTAGAGGCTCTTACTCCTGAAGGAATCTCCTGGAGTTCCCTCTCATCCTTCAGCTCCTGTGAAAGGTGCCCATTCCTGAAACTCTGCTTAGTGAAACCTCATTAGATGTTCTGACACTTCTAATTCCTAGACTTCTCTGTTACTGTTGTCACAGCAGAGCTTAAGCTCTCACTGAACCAGTGAGTTTAACATGGACTTCCCATTCTTCTGCAAATTGCTGGATCTTTCAACAAGTACTTTAAAAATGTTCTGATCATTATTTCCTTCTTCTCTTCTCCCCAGGCTTTGTTGAAAACTTCTGTTTAATAGAGGCCACAGTGCTGCCCAGTACTGCATCTTCCTGATGGTCTTGTCTCTGTAAGTTCCCGGTATGTGTTCCTTCAGGTTTTTTCAAGTTTGAAATTAGATACATTTATAGTTGTAAATCGTTCTATTGCTTACCTGAATCTGTTACGATAATTCATTTTCCAGTTGAAAACCCCAGAGTTATGGGGATATGACTGGAATTGTATTGTCTGGAAATCAGTGCAGAGCAGAAATGACAGTGCAGTACCTTATGGAAATGAAATATTACATGGAATCTGTCTATGCAACAGTGAAATAAGAACAAGGAAAGAGTCTTGAGAGCAAGGAAGTAGGGAGCCCTGAAGAAGAGACCATCTAGAAAGAGGAGTTTGGGCACTCAAAAGGAGTGGGGTATGATAATTTCATTTCCATGGCAATCTGTATCATAAACAGTTGTGTTTAAGTAACTGTTTCTCAGTTCCCCTGACATTATGCATCCTCTCCAACTATTGCTTCATATAGTTTTTGTTATTAGCAGAACAGAAATTGTATAACTATTGTACAACTTTAACATCATCAGAAATCTGTGTTGCTCAACATAAATTCATTCTCAGCATCCCAGACTACAGTGTGTGATGAAAGATCTGATCTGTCTGGGGAATCCAAAACATGGGAAAATAAATAGGGACTCTAAAACTCCTTAAAACATGAACAGCTTTTCAAAATCATCATTTGGGTCTGATTTTTTTCACCTAACCATTTTCTTTGTGGTTTAATTTTTTTTTTTTTGACATTCTATTCCATGTGTGTGTCTGTGTGCAGAAATACAGAAAGTATCTTCAACTCCTTTTCCCTCCTCTTCCCTATTGTGCTCTTGCAGCTGTAAAGCTGAAACTGGTTATTATGCAATTTATTCCTTCTTTGACACTTAAAAAAAATTATTTAATACAGTTCTAGAGGAATTTCCTCTGCTAAATAGCAACAATAATTTTGTGTTAAAGACTTCCTTATTTCTGAAGTTCTAAGTGTTTTTTATTACCAAGCTTTTCAAGGTCTGAAAAGTTAGTTTAAAAATCCTGAAAGATTTCAATGTAAACATTCAGCTCCAGAAGCAAGGGTTGTGTGCAAAACACTAAATTTTGGTTGCAAGTTTCACAGGAATATTTGTACTGTATTTAGTAGCTAAAGCCTGAACACTTCATTGCTTTTGTACCTCAAAAAATACAGGGAATTTGAGCTTTAGAGGTTTTTAGCTACTGATTAGCTTGAAGTTTGGTGAAGAAATAGAAGAGGGAGAGAATTTCATCCACCAAAAAGTACAAAGACAAAACCAAAGAATACCAAGGCATTTCAAAATTAAATCCACCTAATTTTTTGGATGTCAGATTCTAGTTCTAAGAGGAAAATCATTATAGTGGTTTTACAGGTAGGGGCGTAAAGTTTTTTAGGACTTTGTGTGATTGTTTCCAAAAGGGAAATAAAATAATAAATTAAAACTATGAACTGCATTAAAAAACCAGACAATGAAAAAACCTCTATGTTCTCTTGGTTATTTTTTTTACCCCCCTCTCCCAATATATCACACAGTTTCCTTTCTTGGTAAAAGTTTCTTCTGTATCCCTTTTCTGTGGCAGTTTATCTTCATACTATGAGATCAGATGTCAAACATTGTTTGGAATGCCAAGATAAATGGTCTTCCTGCCCTTTATTGATGAATTCATCACTACGACTGAGAACAGCCAATGTGCACATCATTTAACTATTTAGTTCTAATATTGATGGAATATAAATGAAAAGCTAGAGACAATGCTGAGGAGGAGAATATTTGTGAAACAAAGCCAGGAAATTTAGAAGAAAGACACTAGCATTCCTCTTTTTATATTTTATCCAAAAATATTCAACTGGATAAATATTGCTCAGGATATAGCACCAGACTTTATAAATGTGCTGTTACTGAACTTTTGGGTAGCATTACTTAGTTTGATTAATAGCTAAAACCACCATGTTCTATTTGTAGTTAAATTGCTATTATGTATCATAAAGTCATGCAATCAAAATTCTTTGCAGATTGTAATTAATTCCCAAAATGACCTTGTAAAAAAGATAGCAGTATCCTGTCCATCAAGAAAATGACTGGTTTTATGAATGGGAAAAGTTCCTCTAGGGGATTTTTTAAAGCAGAAGATTCTGGAGTGCACCAAAGAGTGTAGATCTTGAACTCCAGGTACACAAGTTATCACTCCAGGTACACAAGTTATCAGACCTTCTCTGGCGTGGTGGCAGCACTGACTGAAGTTTGAAATGAAGAACTGATTTTGAATTCATCTACGCAGAGTGCATGTTTTGCCTGGTGCCTGCTTGTTATATGAGCACCTGCCATATGGTCGTGGGATAACTGTGGGATAATGCTGTGTGAATATATGGTTCTTCTCCTATTCTGCTTTCCAAATGTTTTGCAAGAAGCCATACAGAATCTATACATTGCTGGCTTAGTGACGAAAGGTCCTGTTCAGAAGTGCAGGAAACATATCAGAAATAGAAAAAAATACTTGGCAGGCTTGGTAAAATTCTCATTTATAGGTACGGTAAGAAAGTCCACTGCAAGATTTGCCTGCAACTGATGATATGGAACTTTTGCCCCTTCATCAGTCAAACAGATGCATGACAGAGCTGTTTCTTTAATCAGTTTAAAGTTTATTTTATGCAGAGCAACCTGACAGACCGTTGGAATGACTCCAAGTATGTATGTGAGTTTAGTTTGTGTTTCTGATGCAAACATATCAAAAGTATCAGAAAATTAGATAATCAGGAGCTGCACCAAGGGCAGCTCATCCAACCTGTGCAGACATGAGAATACTGACCCTCTGTTCTGCAGACCAGGGCTGTGAATGTGAGGGTCATAGGGCTTCAAAATCTGAGACCACTATTTTCCAGGCATCTGATAAATTGCAGGGAATTGCAGTACACAATGAGTTACTATGGTTTAGTGAATACACGCTGTAAGAAATCTGGGCATTTCTCCATTGCAGATCTGTTTGGCTTAGAGCCTCTGGATGGAGCATAACCTCCCTCTTCCCCTTCCTTCCAAATCAACTCAGGTCAATGCTTTCTTTGTGGAGGTTAAATTGCACGGTTTAGTTACCTCCCCTTAAGTGAAGGTGGTTTTAGATGCAAACAAAAGGAAAAGCTATAAAACACAATGAAGAGAAAATATGAAGCACATTGTTCATCTTAAAAACATTTTTAATATGTAAACAATGCGGAGGCTGTTGTGAATAGTGTTTGCAAATCTGACAGTTCACCTCGGGGGTCCCAGACTCTTCCCGGGTTTCCTGCTAAAACATGAATGGATTTGAAAGGGGTTCTTTGAGTTCTTAGCATATAATGGTCTATTGCATCAAATTTCTATTTGGTGAGATGCTCTGATGCTCTGGTGCTCAGAGCAAGTCCCACACCTGGTGGCTTAGCTGTGCTGAAGTGGGGGAGTTGGTGATTTTTAAGGACTCCACAACAAGGCGTCTTTTCAGTCTTACTGAACTGCTGTATATGTAAAGGACTTTTGAAATTTGTCACTTTCAGTATGCAATGTTTTCCTAAAATGGCTAATGACACCTTCAACAGCCTTTCCTTTTGCTGTGAATTCCCAGGACTTTGCCCTTTATGAGAATTGGTTGTGATTCGTGATCTTTTCCAAGCAGCACATATGCTGGGAAGGAAGAGAGAGTAGGAAGCGGAATAAGCCTGTTCTATAGGTTATGGTTTGTAGCAGGTCTCTGTTTCCAGAGACTGGTGGTAGTCTTAACTCTTCAGTTGCGTTTCAGATAGATTTTCTGTCCTTCACGTGTTTCTGTCTTGCCAGTTCCAGTTCTATATGTCTCCAGGGGTGGTGACTCCACTGCTTCCTTGGGCAGCCCATTCCAGTGCTTGATAACCCATTGACATGGAAAAGAATTGAGGTGTTGAAAAAGAGGGATCAAATGTGGAAACAGATAAAACCCCTCCATTTTCCAAGCCCTTTAAGCAATACTGCTTCTTAGAGGGTATTAGTCAAATATTTTTTTCTGTGCAATCCATCTTTTTCAAACGTCTGCATAACCATTTGGGGACTTACTTTTTAGGAGAGTGACCATTACAGTGGTGTTAGGGACAACTGAATAGTCAGTGGAATTGAACAGAACTCATCATACCCTCATAAAAGTCTTACTCTCATCAAAGGCTCCCCTGACCATCCCCAGAGGAACCTGAGGGAAGACTACAACCATTCTGTCATCTGGGCTTCCACCCCAATGAAGGGATTAATTATCCACTGGGGACATCCATCTCATTTCTAAAGAGAGAAGTCACTGGAGCACAGCCCAGAATTTGGGCCAGTATATCTATTTAGACATAAACATTTACACAGAGATGAAAAGGCAAAACTCATTCCTTCTGTCAGACCACTGAAGTCCATGGAAATACAAAGGGATTCAACAGATCTGAGGGTTGCACTGGGGAGAGGAAAAGCTACCAAATCTGAAGATGAAAGTAAAAAGCCTCCCTGGACTTCCTTTTTAGATGTTTCCTTTACTCTTTCAAGACTCCTTAAATCATTCTCTTTTGTGGCTAGCTCAATCAGAAATAGCTGTGCTTACCATTTTTGTTCCAACCAAAGTATTTGAAGGAACTCCCTTTAGCCATATTGTCTGGTGAATGGGTTATTTTGGTGACAGAAATATCCTATTTTCCAAGTCAGAAATTTAAGAGGTTGCTGAGAAATCATCATCAACTAAATAGGCTCCAGTTGTACTGTTCTGCTGCTGGTAAGTTTGTTCATAGTATCTGTAGGAGTGGATGGATCTCATTTGTTAGTCAGTGGGGCAGAAGTGGGAATGATTTTCTGCAGGAAAAAGCAGTATAGGAAAGAAAATCCTATGTTAGATTGTTCACACAATAGCTCTGTCTTCTGCGTTTGGAAAGTAGGACTGGTCTTCTTCTCTCTCTTGTCAAAGGCATAAGAACTGGCTGGGTTAACTATTGCCAAATCTGAAGATCAGAGAAGATCCACTAAAGGCAAAAATAGTGGACAAGACCTGGAACCCATTACTTCTTTGAATGCTAGATGAAAGCAAATGGCATTGCCATAATTAGGTTGGGAGGCTATATCATACTTTATTTAATGGCAGTCAACTATGAATCCTATTTTCGTATGATCTGAAATCTCCCAGGGGCTAGATCATGGACTGGCATAGATCAGAAAAAGCAGAGTTGTATGTTTTCTGTTCATGGCTTATAGTTTGGAATTTCTGTTTAAAGTGCAAATTTGGCTTCTCCTAAATGCAGAAAATTTTGGATGACAAGTTTGAAGAATGCTGGAAATTTGGTAGTCTTTTTCATGCTCAAATACAGTAGAAAACTTGAAAGAACTTTTTCAGAAAGTGGAATGTAATACCTTAGAAGTAGCAGGTAAACATATGTTCCTTGATTCATACCATGGTCTGACTGCAGTGTATATAACCATTTAAAATCAGAGGTAATATTGCTGGATCATAAATCCTGTTCTTGAGTATTATGTGTGTAACTCCAATTGACGTCAATGGAAGACAGAATCTGAACCACTCTACCAGACATGTAAGAAGGAGAAATGAATAATGAAATGAAAATAATGTCTCCTTGAGTTGGCTGTAGATCTCTCCCTAAACCATGTGTCTCTTGAAATGATTTGTATGAGCTATTAAGGCGTTTTGTGGATTACAAAACCACTAAAGAAGGAGACCAAAATAGTCAGAGGTGGGGATTCGGAGTTCATCTGCCCAACCTGACATGTGGATTTGTTTCTCAGTTGTAGAAGAATCCACAGAAATCTATACATTGGAGGAAAGTACTGCAGAAGTTCCTGTTGGACAGCTATCAGTTGAACCAGTCCAAATCACGGATTCCCTCCAACTCTTAAGGGCTTGTTAACCAGACAGTCTCCTCACCTCAGTCCTTCTCAAGTTTGATCTCCCAAGCTGAGTATCAGGTTATACCTGTGAGCCAGGTTCTGTCTGTGCTCTAGCGAAATCCAAGCTCCATTGCTTTCTACTGGCACAACAAATGTCTGTTGTCAGCTACAGATATTTTTATACCTAAGCCATTGTATATGCAGCTCACATTTAAGCCTGAGAAAAAGTGGATCAAATGCTTTATGGACTTACACACTGGTGTTGAGCATCAAAAATTCATGTAAATTTGGATAATTAACAGTCCAGTACAGGCAAAGATTAAAATACTCCTATATCTTTGCCATTTCGATTTTCATTCACATTCTGAATAATTCAGCTGGTTTTCTGCAAAAATTAGAAGTTTAGGAGTATATAGTTGCACAACTTGTCTTAGGCAAACACTTAAAATTTTGTGCCTGATCTACCTAAATACACAAAATCATTTCAGAATCACTTACTGGGACATGGATGTGCCAAATGGAAAACAAACCTGTAACTTTTCTATATCTCATCACCTCTCAATTAATTTTTTCAAGTAATCCTTGTGAAGCTCCAGCACTTAAAGCCAAGTCTTACATAACTGGTGTCTCCAGCAGATCAATCCAATAAATGTGAGATATTTGAGGGCATCAGGAATTGCAAGTGTGCAATTCAATAGTGCAAACCAGTGCTGTGCAGGCTTGTTGTGCTCAACATTCTCATCAGAAATCCTTTAAATTATTATGATTAAACTATATAACCATTGTGACAGCTTTGATCCAGTTGCCTAGGCAAAACCCAAAGCAAAACATGAACTGAGGGACATCTCAGCTTCTGGGAAAGGAGATGATCTATCACAGTTGTTCCCTGAATAGAACAGACATTTAGCTATAGGTTTGAAAAGATTTGAAACACGAGGGGTATCGGCTGCTTTACGTTTCCAACCCTTGAGACAATTTCATGCTTCTCTGCCTGCAAGATTCTGGATGCACATCTGAGCACTCTGTCTGGAAGTTCTGAGGCTCTTTACAACCCTGAGAACTTAGAGAATAAAGGAAGGAAACAACATATATTTCTTGAATGAAGTGGCTAAACAGCACTTGTGAGTCATGATATGAAAGGAAATAATTTGAATTAGGTGAGATGTGCATGGCAGCGTAACGGAAAGAGAGTCTCCTCATTTTCATCAGCTAATAATCAAAACATTTTGACACAACTTCCAAAGGAAGCCAAAAGTATGGAAATAGTTATTCAGAGAAGAATACAGCAAAATGATGTATCTGCTTGTATTTTGCATCTTAAGGTAAACTGCACTTTTTTGTTTCCAGATGGATATCCCAGGCAAATATATTGACCCAGAAAAAAAGAAAGCAAGACCTCTGAGTGATGTAAACAATCTTATATGTAGAAATATATATTTTTTTCAGTTACATACTTAAGTTACCATATTAATTCCACTGCTTAACAATTGTGCTGTGCAACTGAAGAGCAGAAGAAATGTTCTTGTTGCTTACATAAAGAAGCTTTTTTAAAAGTCAAAAAGTGCATGACTTCTTTGATGTAATATTTGGCAGCCACTTCGACCTTCTTTCTGCTACAGGGTTTCAATGTCAATGGTAACATTGTGCAAATAACAGATTTTAAATATGAATTAGTTTTTTATTCGAAGCAGTGCCACCTGCCAAGTCTGAGGTTTAAAAAATCCCAGACATAATTTTTTATCTGCGTAAAAAGAAAGCATCTTAAACTATATTGTGATCTAGTAACTTAGAAGATTTCAGAATCCTATTTTGTCATACTTGGCAAAGGTCTCTCCAGACTCAGACCAAACAAAGAGAACTGCTGTGAAAAAACTTTTCCCAAAATTATGAATTAGAATCGGATTTTTATAAATACACACAATCATACGAATGTTGTATTATTGCTATTTTCTTATTCATAACTATTCATAATTTTTCATAAGTTTTGCTTGTTCATCATTCACTTGTTTGCAAAAACATTTGCTAAATGAATATGGACTTTGAATGGAGGAGGACAGACGGATTATGTGTTACTGCTGATTCAAAACGACACACTGCAGACAAAATACTGTCAGTGCAAAGTTACATTTCATATTCCTCCAAGGAACTGAACACAGCCCTCAAAGCTAAAGTTCAGTTGATTTTATTGCCAGTCCATATAATATGCCTAGTGGTTGCTGAGTCCACACCTTTTCTCTTCCTAAATTGTGGGCCATATTAAGAAATACTTTGGTACATGTCAGATATCTGCGATAAAATGCAAACATCTAGGTGCTGCAACAGCCTTGTATTAATATTGTAAATCATGGGAATGAAGAAAATGTGGTAATGAAGAGCAAGGGATCTCTTCTTTTTGCAGCACATCAGATCTCATTTTCTTATGAAGTTACCTGAATCAGCAAATGGGACACAAAAGTCCTTTATGCACAGAGCAGAAATGACACGGCAATCAAAATACTGGTACGGAACTAGAGATTTCAAAGAGTCTAACAGGAGATCGTATGAACACATAAGAAGGCAATTAGAAATTATAAGGCATGATAAAATATAGAAAGAAAGTACACAATAGGTAACACGAAGGCATTCTGCAAACACATTAAGAGGAAGAGCAAGGACAGATCTGGTCCACTGCTCAAAGAGGAAGAAAAGATAAAAATAGATGCCACCAGGATGGTTGAAGAATTAATGAATTTTTGCTTCAGTCTTCACTAAGAGTTTTCAGGTTAGAGAAGGAAGGAAGAAAGAAAAAAAGGAAAAAATGGCTGGTAATCAAATTAGTTCAATTTTCAAATCATCTGTGAGTGCCGGACTTCCTCCATGAGTACTTAGGTAGCTCGATGAGAAATGTCAGCATGAACAGTGGTTGGCTCTGAGAGCTTGCAGAAGGATGAGTGGGGTCCAGAAAACTTCTGAAAGGCCATGACAGTTCATAAACTTGTGAATTGCTGCTGACTTCTCTGCTTTATTCCCAGCTGGAAAGGGCATTCCAACATCTCTCAGGGCTCTTTTTTTAGAAAGCTTTCCCCCTCTTTTGCAAATAAAGTGGGTTTTGGTTTCCAGCCAGCCCTTCTCACTGCCTTTGGAATAACCCAGTTGCACTTGCCCAGTTGAGCCTGATGGGAGTCAACTGCACCTCATTATCTCTGCTCAGAAAAATTCACCAAATTCTAGGTTATTGTTTGTCTTGGCAGAGGGTGATTTTGTAAGAGCAGGGGCATGACAGCCCCAATCCTGAGGACACCAACCCTCATGTACAGTCAGTCATGTTTCAAAGGTGCTAAAGAAAATAATTAAAATTTATTTGAAATGATTGGTAGAGAGCATGCAGATTTGCTTCCCAAGAACTCTGCCATTTGGCTGTTTCCCTGCAATAAACAGTACATTTATCTGTGAAAACAATATGTAGGATAAAAAACATAATATGATTTATTTTGCTTCATTTCCACAAAGCAAAATCCCACCTACTTAACGTATTCCTCTTGATACTTCAGGAATGCCCTGTGCATACATTAATTAACATGGAGGAGGATTATTTGCAGTTTGTCACTTCTTCAGTATATCCTGATAACTTAGAGTTACAGTAGATTTATAAGATATGTTTTTTAATATCCTTTACTTCTGACTTTTGGTTTGCTTGAACCAGCTGTGCACCTGCTTGTGGTAAAATTGAGCTGTATTTCTTTTCCTTTCCTGGGGTGCATTAGGAAGAGCACTGCCAGCAGGTGTAGGGAGGTGATCCCACCCCTCTACTCAGTCCTGGTGACACGCCTGGAGTGCTGTGTCCAGTTCTGGACTCCTCAGCACAAGAGAGGCATGGAGCTCCTGGAGCAGGCCCAGAGGAGGGATACAAAGATGATTTAGGGACTGGAGCATCTCACTTGGAAGGAAAGGCTGAGAGAACTGGGGCTGTTCAGCCCTTTAGAAGAGACAGCTGAGAGGCAGCCTCACCAATGTCTGTCAGTAACTGAAGGGAGGGCAGCAAGAGGACAAACCAGGCTCTGCTCTGTGGTGCCAGGCAGTAGGACATGAGGCAAGGGGCAGAAACTGATGCACAGGAAGTTCCACCTGAATGTGAGGAAGAACTTCTTTGCTGTGCAGGTGACTGAGCACTGGACAGGTTGTACAGAGAGGGTGTGGAATCTCCCTCACTAGAGATATCCCAGAATCATCTGGACTCAATCCTGTGGCATGTGCTCTGGGTTAACCCTGCCTGGGCAGGGAGGTTGGATCAGATGACCCACGATGGTCCCTTCCAACCTGACCCATTCTGTGATTCTGTGAAAAGTGATGGCATTTTTGGTACAATACATAATTAATATATTTTATCAGTGCAAAAAATTACCATTATGGTTAATAAATATCTGCAGCTAAACTAAATAACTTGAAATGTGTATGTAACCTGTAAAACTCATCATTGCGTATGTACAAAATTAATAATTCAGAAAAGGATGATCTGTAATCAATAGCAATATCAAATAGAGAAAAAATAATGTTGTGCTTTGGGGTACAAGGCAGGCACCGGCTGGTGGCTGGCTCTTCTAGGGATGGTTTGGATCAGGCTTGATTGAATTTCTGATAAGAGGTTTTAGGGATAAAACTGCATTTGGGATGAAACTGATGGTCAAACCACACATGGTTTTCCAGTTCCTTTTGTCCTTTTCCTTCCTGACATTTTAAAAGATTATTTTCCTATCTATATATTTGGGGTCATCTGCTCATTGAAGTTTTTCTTCCCTGCTTATTCTGGATGTTGACAGTCCATTAAACTATCCTTCTGTTGCCTTTCACATGGAGAGGGTTGGCTGTTGAGCAGCTGCTGTAGCCAAAATGGGGAAGAGGTGGTGGAATTAGCCCAGTCTTAATAATTTAGGGAGGAAAAAAGGAGATAGTAAGGAAAGTGCCATTACAGCAGTATTTCTTATCTATTCTAATTGACTTTTGAATACATGATCTTAAAAATGCTGAAAAACAGAATTGATATTACTATTTTTTACTTTGATCCTAAATAGTTCAAACCAAAAATATAGGAATTGCTGTTAGCTGCATGTCATTAATAAAATTTCCACATCCTGTGTCCAAAAAACCCCCAATCTACTTTAGAATAAACAAAATAGAAATATTTACAATTCCTATTTATCACATTTTGGTGATATGCTTTGACAATGTTACTACATTTTGCTTATCATTCCTTGAATAGAACATCTATTTTACTTTTTGATTATGTTTGCTCTCTAGCTCAGAATAAATTAGCTCTGAGGTGGTACTACCTGATTTAACCTCTATAAAGCAGGTTTAATATGTCTTTTTCTCAAATGCCTTGATTGCAGATGTGTGCAGAATAAAAACTTTAGTTCATGTGTCCTTTTAAAATGTGTTTATTCTGCTCTTGTAGTGGATTCTGTCTGTGTTACGTAGTTCTGGAGCAGGAGTTCTAAATACCTGCAGATTTGCTCTAATGGAGCATTCCAATACTTTAAAAATGGATTTTAGTAGCTTGTTTTTTGATACTGACTGTATTATGCCTCTGAGCCCTTTGAATAGGTGTATCCTATGAGTGTTTATTACTGTAAGCCTTGTGCAAACTGGGATGCTTTTAATAGCTTCATTAATGATGTAGATGAAGGGATTGAGTGCAGCATGAGAACCTGTGTCTGGTGGAAGGTGTCCCTGCCCACAGCAGGGGGGGGTTAAAAAAAGGTGCTCTTCAAGGTCCTTTCCAACCCAAACCATTCCATGATTCTATTATTATTTGAGCCAGATATTGGTGAGATATTATTTCTGATAATTCAGTGAGGTGAGTCTGTGTGTGGAGAGGGATAGATGAAAAAAGTAAAAAATAAAGCACATGTTTAACCAGGACATATTTAGTCAACAGTAGAGTTGCTTCAGGTTTTTTTGGCCACCATGTACCTAAACTGCTCTTCAGCAAAGGAACCTGGGTTGCTTGATGGCTTCTCCTGTTGAGATGGTTAAAGATCTTGTTTAAAATGATCCATTTCTTTTTGTCGCTTGATTTAAAGGTTGACTTTGGCTCCAGAATTAGTCCCATGTGTTTTGAAATCTGAGCCTGAAGGCTGGTTGAAAGCCCATGTAAATCTGGTACCAGGTTGCTCACCTTTGACAAGGAGAGGCCACAGAGTGCAGTAAACAACGCTGAAATGTGCCTGTGTGTGACAGGAGTCACTGTACTGTAACTCTAAGTTATGAGACTCAGTGACAAGCAATGTGGTCTACACTGAGTGTGCCTAATCTTATTTTTTCCCTAAAATGGCTCTTTAAACTTACAACTTCACTGTTCATAAATAACATACACATTCTTAATCTAAGCAGAGGCAAATGCATGATACATGGCATATGTTATATTACACATAGCTCTTTTACTGCTGCTGTTAATGTTGCCCAATAAGTATTTATAAGACAGTCTAATAATGGGAAACATTTTTCATTAGTCTAAACACTTGCTTTTTAAACAATTGATGTTCCAGTCCTTAATGTTTTACCCTCTCCTTTTCTGGTGGTTAGTAGGCACTAGCCACCTAAATGGAATCGTGTCTATTTACTTTAGGATAACACTGGTAGATGTTTTTCTTGTCATTAGAGCATGAGTATTTCATTTTTTATCTGATGTAATAAAAGTACCAGTATAAGTAGTAGTAGCTTTTAATTATGAGCACTTTTTGTTTTATTGATATATAAGAAGTAATTTAGGGAACTGTTCTATGCAAGTTAAGAAGAAAATTAAAGCAAGAAGAAAATGAAGAATCACAACAATGCTTGCCTTTGTTGTAAGGTTTGTGACATCATTCTCCAGAAGAGAGTGAAAGAGTGTCACAGCAGCCTGAGCTCTCTTGTTTAACTGTGCAATTCAATGCCAGTGACAAATTTCAGAGAGTAACATGGAGATCCCTGGAGATTACTGGAGGACAGGTGATGGCTTCTGTTGTAAAATTTCTCTATAAAATAATTTTATTAGCTTTTTAGAGACAAGCTCAAGACCTTGTTCTTCTTGATTCCCATTGTTCCTAGGGAATGATTTTTGATTTGTATTCATCCAGTGGAAAGAGTAAGAATTCAGAAAACAGCACAATAGAAGGGGTTGAATGATCTTATGACAGAATTTGTAATTTCCTCATCTGAATGAAATCAGAGCAGGGTAAAATTTATCTTGTTCCTGTTCCTAGAAAGAGCAATATTGAAGACTTATTTTTGTCTTTAAGACATGGATACAACGAAAGGGGAACACCTCTGGTGAGACAGGGGCTAGAGAAGCAGCATTTCTGGACAAGAATTATTAGTGCACACAGATACTTGTAACAATTATGATAGACAAAAAGGATATGATAAATATGATACCAAAGAACACTGCTGTAAAGGTAAACCATCAGCCCATCTGTTACAGAATCACATTCTAAGTGCCAACAAATACTCTTTCTTTCAGTTAATGAATCTTAAATTTCTTTGGTTTGATTTTTCTTTTGCATCATTTTATAGTTGAGTCCATGTCTTCTCAACCAGAGCTAATTTGGAGACACCTGTTTTGAAGACCACATTTGAGGAAAAAGTCCAGATACACAATAAAGCAGACAAACCTTTTCCAAAATGAGAATAAAATAAACTAGTTCCCTCTGTGTAGTTCTTCAAGGGTGAAATCTACCCTGACCTGAGGTCTTAAGTGGGATTTAAGTGCTGTCTGAGCCGTGAACTAATATGTTAGAGAGGTGAAGGGGAGGTTTTTGGGTTTTTTTTTCTTTTTCCTACACAAAAAGAAAGCAAAAGAAGCAGTGTGTTATAATTATTGCAAATGCCCAGAGGATACCACGTCTTTGAAAAGGCCAAGATGAAGATGCCCTCTGCTGATATCTTTTATAACTATTGTAAAGTATCTCTATTAGTAAATGTATTAGTTTAGCCAGAGAAAACTTCCAAGAAAAATTGGAATAAAATATATAGCTAGTTGGCAATGGGGTTACTGAGATACTTGCTAGGAAATATGTCCCTGTATGATAGAGCCTGGCTGAACTTATTCCAGAAGAAAGAAGAGTGGACTACCTCACTGAACTATGGTCTGAACAAATCAACCACAGATGTCTCCGTGTGTATTAAAATCTAAAAAGTACAGTGAAGCAAACAAATGATTCCCCTAAATGTCATCTCAGATAACTTTTTCTTCAAGCTAAAAGCAGAAGAACAAAGCAACTGTCATAAAGTAATGAACAGAACTTAAGTTCAAAGTGACATAGAAAAAGAGAGACTGTCATGGACCAAAGCGGGAGTATTAATAACATGCCAGAAGGAAATCTATTCTTAGCCCTCATCTAAAAAAAAAAAAAAAAAAAAAGACAGAAAGGGGTTCCAGTTCTGACCAGCACTGAAAATAAGATGAGAAATGTGAAATCTGTGGAAAGAAGTTTTAAACCCAAATGCTGGCTTTAAATTTAGTAATGGGCTGAAGAACTCAAAACAATGAATTGCAGTGTGCTTTGTAGCTGCTTATTTTCACCAAGCTGTGTAGGTAAACGTCTCTGATTTCACCACACTTAATTTTCAAAGACCCCAGAGCCCCCTGTTTAATTTAGCAGACTTACAGGTTTGGAATCATATCTCATATAAAATATCTCCATGGAGCTTGGCAGGAGATGCAGAAAAATGTTCAAAACCAGACGTTATTCTTCTGAAATCAATAGTTATACTCACCAATGAATTGCATTGCTCAAGATAATATTTTTCTCAACATGGAGGAAATAAGAATCACAAAGATATTTTTTGTTGATCTATATTTAATTTAACAACTTGGCACCCCAAAGACCTTCGTAAATAGATGCTGATAAATAAATCAGGGGCTGATCCAAGCACTACTGAGAGGAATAGAAAGACTCTTGTTTTGTTTGACAGTGTTTGGATCAGTTTCTAAACCTTTTTCAGAAGTGAGATTCTTATTGTCACATTAAAATTCACACCAAAAAAATCTGGTTTTATGAAACCAGCATGTCTTTGATACATATATTCATGGTACTATTTTTAATTGGTTGATGGTGTTTCAGAAGTTGTGAGTGATGAATCAGATGCTGCACTGTTAAAAAACACAAGTCTGCTGAATCTGATATTTTTATTGGGTCAGGCAGGTAATGATGTGGAAATATTTAGCATGTAAGATGAAATTTTGAGCATTGACCTGACTCATAATTTAGGTTCCAGTTTTATTCAGTTTATGTGCTTGCAGGAGTTGTAAATGTCCAGAGTACAGGCCACTGGAAGAGCTTTTCAGTCTGCAGCGCCTTGAGTTTGAAGATGGAGTTGGAGCAGCACACCAAAGGCAGGCAGTTCTATGATGGGGCTGCTGTGGCAGCAGGGGCATCTCCAGGCCCCCTCAAGTCTCATAGCCCTCCAAGCAGAGGAGAATGGAACTCCAGAGGGACAGGACTTGTCTCTTCGGAAGGCTAAGATTGGATGCATGGCCAGAGAATAAGGGCCGAGAGAGAAGGAGCACAGGTAGTCAGCTGAGACAGGTCTGAGGAAATGTGTCAGAGAAGGGACACAAACTCACAGAGTGGACCAAAGTCTCTGTAGGCTCTTGAGAGGAATTCTTGATAGAGCAATGCACCCTGGAGGTCAAGCTCGCAAGGATCTTTGGAGTCCGATAGCAGCCCTGGCCAACAGGCAGGAATAGTCCTCAATCCTGGGTAGGCCTGCTTGAGGCTGCCCAGCAAGGGCAGAGATGTGCCCCAGGGCTTGGTGGCAGCAGCTGCTGCAGCAAGAGCCCCTGGCCCAGGAGGGAGCTGGCGCCACACACAGAGCCCTGCAGGAAGGATGGAGCAGCCTGGAGCTGCAGGGAGTTCTAGTGGCCCAAGGGCAGGACCTGGCACTTGGTCCTGCTGATGGTCCTGGGGCTGCTCTCAGCCCAGCCAGGCAGCCTGGCCAGGCTGTGCAGAGCCTGTGCAGAGCCTTTGCAGCCTGCAGCAAGCCCCACTCCCAGCCCACTTGGTGTCCTCCCCACTTTGCTCACGGCAGACTCGAGCCCCTCCTGCAGACCATCAAGAGAGAGATTCAACAGCACCAGGCCCTGCTGCACTTATCCCTGATGAACACCACTGGAGACTGGACACCAACGAGAAGGATGGAGAGAGGGATGCAGCACCTGGATTGCCCAGCATGGCCTGGACCCAGCAAGGAGCCACTTCTGGAGGCAGCCTAGAGGGCTTCCCTGATGCCACAGTGTCCTGCAAGCACCGTCTGTGGCCACCCAGACAGCTCCCAGGGCCTCTGGGGTTCCCCTTGGCACAGTGCAGACAGGGATCGAATCCAAGCTTCCTTGGAAGATGGAGGCAGGAGAATATTGCCCACTGTCTTCTTTCCAGCTGCCCTCCATACTCTTGCAAATACTGCTGGTACACTCAGGCTCTCCACTCCAGAACATCTGGAGCTCCCATGCAAACCCATCAATCACTGTGTCCCCTTTCAGATGGAATATTACGAAAATGATGCACCAATTTGTAGAAAATGTGAACTTTATTAACTTCACTACTCTCAAAATCTACAGCTAGGGATGACTAGGAGACTGCAGGGAGAAAAGTTTATGCCTTAAAAACACCAGCTTCTGGAACTGGAACACAAAGGGAAACTTGAACCTGCAGAAAAGGTGGCAGGGATTCCTACGACTAGGAATGGGGATTTGTCTGAGGCCTAAGCTGGGTAATGTCGCAGTGCCCTGGCTGAGCACTGCTCACACTTCCCCCATGGCAATCTGCACGCAGAGTGCTGCACTGGAGCTGGAGAGTCAACGCTGAGGGGAGGCTTGTAGTCTCCTCCTCTTCCAGATGCCCCCTTTGGCTGCTGTCTTGGCTATGTGCAGAGAGCAGTGGCACAGGCACAGCTGCATCAGGTCTCAGTTGTGCCTCAGTAGCTGCAGCAGCTCCCTGGGGCAGCCATGTTCCCGGGAGCAGCACAGCTCTGCATAGGCCAAGGGGCCCTGGCGCTTTCCTGCAAGACAAAGCACAGGAATCCTGATGGAAGGGGCAGAGGGACAGAGTGGGGCTGAGGCCTCTCGGGCTGCCTTTGGGCTCTCTGCGAGACACTCAGGCCTGGCTGGGCTGCCCTGGGCAGAGGCTACAGCAAGAAGAGCTCTGGCTGCCTCTGCCTGGTGGTGTCCCTGGGGTTCAGCCCCTGAGCCTGATTCCTGCCCAGAGGCTCAGTCCCCCTCTGCCACAGGGCTTTGGCCAAAGGGCTGCCCAAGAGGCCCAGCAGCCTCGGGATCTGCGCAGCTCTGCTCCTCCTTGGGGGCTCTCAGGGCTCACCAGACACCTGCTTGGCTCAAGGCCTTGGTGGCTCCCAGCTCCCAGCACTCTCCTGCTTGCTTGACCACCCTCCCTCACCTCTCTCCAGCATCTTTGCAGCCAAGGACACTGCTCTAATTTTAGGCCATTCCAAGGGTCTGCTTTCTTTCTTTGTACATATCCATTAAAGAAGAGAGCATTGGTTCAGGAAAGAACTCCTTACTGGAATGGACGATTTGTCCAAGACTAAATGTCAATAAATAGACCAGGAAAAAGATAGTGGCTGGAAAGAGAAGAGGATTCATAATGTCTGATGTACAGGGTTCTGGAAGAGCTTTTCAGACAGCAGTGTCACGAGTTTTAGGATAGAGTTGTGGCAGCGCACCACAGGCAGTGCTGTGATGGGCCTGCTGCCACAGCAATGTCAAGAAAATGTGAACTTTAATAACTTTACTCCTCTCAAAATTTAGAACTAGGGTGTGAGAAGTCTACAGGATGAGAATCTTATGCTTACAAAAAGGTTCAGCTTTTTGGAACTTGAACACTAAGGAAAACTTCATTGGGGGAAAAGGTGGCTGGGAATCCTATGGCTAGGAATGGGGGTCTTCACTAATGCCTATGATGGGGGATGTCACAGTGCCTGGCTGAGCACTGGTCACACATCCCCTGTGATGACTGCTACCATAAGGTAACAGAGAAGTGCTTTAATTTGCTCTAACTCTTTCCCTTTAACCTCCTTTTCACCATAAAGTTCTTGCATGGAATTTCATGAATAAAATCACAAAAGAATGGACTTCATTGTCACATCTGATATGCTGTCTTTGAGCCCAATTTATTTTAAATGACCTGGAAAAAAATCTGTGGTTGGCTGCATAACCACATTAATTGTAAAGTTAGGAGATTCTAGCAAAAATAGAGGATGAATATCATTCAAACAGTATCCTTTTACATTAAACAGAATTGTGGGAAGGATGAATTTTGTTCCTGTTTTTTTGTAAGATTCAGGGGAAGAATCTTAAAGTACACTTATCCAATATAAGTATTGATTAAATTTTCTTTTTTTTTCTTGCATCCTGACTAAATGAGCTAAATTGGATAATATTTTAATTCTTCAGGCCGATTAATGTAGTTATATGAGAGATGTTTTTTGGTCTTTATCTTATTTTTAGGGTTTTTTTTTTAAATACTGAATTAATAGCTTTAAAGAATAAAGGAGTTGTGAAAAAAATAGATGGTTTTTATAATAGTAAATAGCCTTTGTTTTGAAATACAAAGAAACCCAATATGACAAGCCTTCTAGTTACCGATTTGTTCCAATATCCATCTGTCCATCATGAAAGACAATCTGCACAGGTACCTCAAGCACTGTATAACAGAACATCTAAGATTTCTACTCCTGGATTAATATTTTTGGCTTTGGGAGGCATAATGCAACCATCCCCTTATTGTCTATTAATCCCAGAAAGAGCTGGCAAACTTTCCTAACGTCATAATGGAAAGCTGTCGGTTATGATTGTGTTTCAAATTAGGTGATGCCTAACAATGAGGTAATCTCTCAAGCACTGGAATTCCAAACAGTCCCAGAGCTTGTGGGAAAAGTTCCTCTTAATGAGGCAACATTTCCAACACTTGTCTGTGTGCAGGAAGTCCATCTAGCATTTGTGCCAGCATCCAGAGGTTCCAAATACAGCTGTATGTTATAGCATCTGGTTTTAAGTACAAGTAACAATTGTGTTTTAAATATTGTCCCAGACTGATTATATCCTGTGCATCTATATTGCTGTGCTGCTAGCCTGACCAAAAACAGCTACCAGTGCTGAATTGCTTGCCAAATATCCACATACCTATCCATGTGATATTTGTTAAATGCCAAGGCAGGTGCTACCACGATACCTTTCCACTTGTGAAGCTCCTGCGTGCTTTGGAGGCCGTATGAACTGGTTGATGTCAGAATTTGTTCCTGCCCTTGTGAAAATTTCCCCTCAATATTTTCAAATTTGATGTGGTTTCAGCTGTAAATAGGGAGGTTTTCTTTCTGAATTATGGGTAAATGAAATGCTCTAAAAATGTCTTCAGCAAACTGATAAATGGACAAAACAATATTACAGACTTATCTTTATATGCACTCAGGAAACAGGCTATCAAGCCAAATTCCCACTGCCACTGCCTTTTGAAGATTCATGTTATAAAGCTGAAGGGTGCAGAAATCACCCTTAAACTCACACAAGAAATGTAATTAAATTTGTTACATCTGCTGTTCAACAGGTTTACTTGTTATGCTCCATCATCTTTAATCAAAACAACTGGTTAAGTTTAAATATAATCAGTCATGATCCCTGGACTGATTTTAAGAGCCCAAATACTATCTGACTGACTGAGAGGCAATGTAATTTGAATTTTAGAAAGTCCTTAACTCCTTGATCCTTCTTTTGTAGTCAAGACAAAGAAACATGAATTCAGGGGTTTTTTTGACTACCAAGGGGATAAAAGGCTTATTGAAAAAATAGGAATTCTAGCTTCTTTTCATTAATTTCAGGCCAAGCACAATGCAAGAGCTGTTGCTGGTCATTTTTTCCTTTAGAAAATGGAGTGGGATATAGGATTTGGTGAGTAGAATTGAGGCAGAAATCCTGTTCAGTGGTGAAGGTAGGCACACTGTAATTTGGTAAAGTGCAACTAGTTTCACTTGCTTTCATGCTTGTGGGCATGAAACAATGAGGTATTTTTGCAAAGAATGAGCAAATTCTCCTAAAATAAAAGAACATCTTGGATAACAAAGGTTTTACTAGGCAATTTTTATCATAGCCACTCACTGAGCCCTTCACTTGGCCTATATTAGAGCAGTCTTATGCTGTGCTAACTTGTGCAAGTTGTTAAATACTCCTTGGAGATAAGGAGTCATTGGGATTTTCTGGATTGAAGGAAACTTTGGCCACTTTTACTTTCCTTTGATTGTACACTACTCCACCCTAAAACACTGATGAGCCTCTTGTGCCTGGTTATGTTGACTGTAAGACCTTTTATGTCAAGCAGTTACAAAATTGTCATAATGTAACCCCAAATTGGGGCTATTTCACTGAGATAATCTGTGATAATTGACATAACACCTGCTTGCTCTCAGTAGAGTCAACACTTGCATAAGGTTCCAATTACTTCAGAATTTGGCCTCAAGTTTCTGGGAAAGTGGTGACTATGTATAGGCTGCTGTACATTTGTTCATTGCCCGTGTACCTGAAATATATTAAAATGTGTTTTTCTTGAAAATCACATTGGAAAGTATTGGTGACTCCTTTTTTGACTATTGTAGGCTGGAGAGACCTGTGAGGGAGATACTGTGGAGGAGGCCAGCAGAGAGAACTACAATGAGGTTTGCTCAGAGAATGGATGATGCATGGGCTTTGGCTCTGCACTTCTTGAGGGATCAGGATTAAAAGTTGCTTGGGGAAGCTCATTACTGTTTTAAAGTTGCCAGCTCTGTGGGTTTCCTGTGGAATTGGACTAGTTTTTAGCAACAGCTGTGGCTAATTTTCGGGAGCAAGAGGTAGCCATTTGGAGGACTTTTTAAAATGCTGGCAGAGGGCTCTGTCTCTCTAGTTGGTGCAGTGATTTCCACTGTAAATTCTGATAATATCTCCGAGGGTTGATTAGAGGTGGTGAGCCAGGACTGGGCATCAGCAAGCCAGTGCTTGTTTCTTCAGTCATGAGCACAGGAAGCTCTTCAAGGACAGTGTTTCCAAGTGCCAGTGACAAGCGCAGATGTTTGTCTGAAGTGCTGAGGGATTTTATAAAGTCCTCTAGACAGTTAGTGGAGTCCCACTGAAATGAAGTGAGACTTTAATGCTTAGCTTGCAAGTGTTACTAGCCAGATGGGGGTACTTTAGAGTCCCAGGCTCTAAAGGCATAAAAGCATTTACCACTACAGGTAAGGGGTCTCACTGCTAACAGAAGATGACAATTAACCCTAGTAAATAGGGACTCTAGCCTCACTGAGGATTTTTGGTCATCTGAGATTGACTACAAGAACCATTACAGTACAGCAGTGTGTGTATGGTGAACAATTGGTGCAAATCTGAGGCAGTAAAAGGAGTGCTAGACTTGTTCTTTGTTGAAATGGCAGACAGTGGATTCCTTCTGCACCAGAGTGAAAATAACATGGCAGGACAGGATAGAAGAAATGTGTCTGGAAATTGTTCTCTTCTTTGTGGCTCACAGTAGCACTTCCACGTGTAGTCTCAGTGAGGAAACACAAAAAAGTGGAATAGCATTCAGGATTTCCTAAATGTGACTGTTGAGTGAAAGCAACAACAGTAAGCACAGCTGTAAATAACTGTCTACAAGCTTGCCCTGTGCAGGCAATTAGATTTTGGGGAACACAGAAACACTTCTGTATCCTTTCTTCTCAAGTCTTGAAAAAGAAATTTGTTTTCAGTGGCATTCCTATTCCCATAGCGCTGGGTTTCCCTGACAATTCATCCAATCTTGCTCTCCCTAGGGGTGCTCATAGAAAAATCTTCTTTAAAAACAGTACGAGCAAGTACTTGCAGGTAAAGAATCCTGTAAGTCCATTGGTAGTGCATAGTCTTCATGGTATAAACTGCATCTGTGATCACAGCACTGACAGAAAACTACAAACCAAGAGATGCTGGAATGTTTTATAAAGGCTGAGACACTGGCTGCACATACAAGAGATGAAATTGTTGAGGTCTCTTGATTAAAGTTTGTGCTCTTGCTGCATGATTTAATGAAGTAAAAATAAGTCTGTCTAAAACTTGACAGAAATAATAGTGATGTGGTGCAAAATAACTTTCCAAAGTACAATGGAAATAAATATAAATTGAATTAGGAAGGAAAGGAAAAGAAAATGTTTCCCCAGCAGAGATAAAGCGCACCATTCTAGGGGTTATTTTCACATACTTCTGGCTGTTAAGTTTAATTTTCTTTGGCAGCTTTATCTAGTCCCTTCTGTAAAGCCTGCTAGAAGAAGTTCCTGTGCAGTGTGTATGTTTGAAGTCTAGTGAGGCATCTTGAGACAGTTTGGCTGCCATGTGACAATATTTCAGACTGGTCTTTGAAGAATTCCAGAGTGTTATATAAATAAAGGTGTCAAGACACTTTGGAGAGCCTGCAAAAATAAATCAGTGAGCATTTTGAGACGTTCTCATCCATGATGTCTCTGACTTCATACCTAGCAGAAGCAAAGGTCCTCCTTTTCTCTCTGTTTCCAGTTTAAGTTTGTTTGTATGTCCTAAGAAATAAAGGAAAATACTTTTATATTTCTGAGACAAACCAGTCTCTCCTTGATTCCTTAGCTGTGACCTGGGAGATAACTATGCAAATACCTCTTCTCTTTTGTTTTATAATCCTTTATAATGCCTGTAGTCTCACTGTTAGAAAATAAAAGAAGTAAAGGCATGATTTTACTCTCAACAGACAAGCTTCTCTCTTTCTCTCCCTGAGTTTCTCTGGATGCGAGATTTTTAATGAGAACACTGTTTATGAAGAAGAGTTTTCTAGAAAGGTTTGTGTAACACAGTGAATTTGATCTTCAGTCCAAAATGTCAGGTGGAGCCTTACTGACAAGAAGCTCTCCAGCTGAGAACTTGCTGCCAATTCCCTCTTCTTTATATTCCACGGCCAAGGCCTGGGCTAGGCTGGTCACAGACCACAGTAAGTGTGTGTGTGGGGAGTGAGGTTTGTCATCCAGACATCTGAGGCAATTCCATCATTGTCTGGCTCACTACTAGTCTGGCTTTTCATTTGTCCTTCCCACCCCCCCCAAAGTTGTTTTTATGTGAAAATAAATTTTATCTTTCTGCTACAGCTGTAGTGATACTAGGATGGGGTGGTATCAACAATCAGTTGGATGATTTTCATGGAACAGGAAGCTGATATGGTTAAAAGGGCTATAAAAATAGGAACTGGCAGCTGACAAAGAAGTTTGGTATGCTTTTCATGCACTGAATAACTCACCTGTACCTCCACCAGCCTTGTCACTGCACCTTCATGGCATACTTAGGGGTAGCTTGCTGCAGGTCCTGCTTAAATCCAGCCCTATTTGCAGAGAAGATTTGCTCATGGGTGGGGCAACTCTCCTATATATATATATATATATATACATATATCCTCTCTATAGATGGAGTCAGTTTTGCAAGCCAATCTGCTGCTCCCTAATCCCTCAATTGTACTGGTTGAGCTACTGCATTTTTCCTTCCGCTTTCCAAATGATTTACCCAAGAGACATGTATGGGCCCAGTACACTGATGAGTGAGGACAGGGCAGATGGAAAGATGTAATTCAGTGGGAGGCTGCCCGACTTCTTTCACATACCACCAAATCACCAAAAGTTTCTTTCCTTCTGCCAAGCACTTCCCCCTCAACCATGCTTTCTTTCCTACATGTGTATTTTGTTTCAGTCTGTTGACATTATTACCAAAGAGCCGTTCAGTCTCTGCAGATCGCCCTGGATCCGCATTAAAAATATAAAAGGTATGTTCAGTTAAAGTTAAGCAGCACTGTGCCTAGTGAAAATGAATAGAGTGAATCATCCTCTGAAAGGTTTGAAGACACAGTATGAGAATCCTTTGACATGATTGTTTTACCATGTGTGTAAAAGGAAGGAAAACCAACACCACACTGAAGCCTGATGCGAGGAATTTCTGTTAAATCAATAACATGTTTATATTTAAATCTCTTGCAGAAGTGGCTGAATTTTCTTATGGTTTTATGATGTTCAAAAGAATGTAATTGTTAATTAGATGGTACTGTGGCATGAGGAGGAGGGAAATTTTTCTGAGTGGGATCACTTCCATTTTATAGCATTCTTCAAAAAACATTATTCCTGAGTCTGCTGTATGGGCAGTCTGGTTTCCTCATTAGGAAACTACTCAAAGGTAGTATCTTCATATCTATTTGCATCTGTATATATACATATATACCCCTTGTATCTATATACGTCTCTCTTGATCCTGTTATTTATAATAATAACATTAATGTTCATTAAAAGGATTTGTTAATAATAGTTCCTTACAAGTTTCTATGAGGTAAACAAAGGAGGAGGAATAAGATGATTTTATAGGAATGGAAAATGATTCAGTGCTCAAGAGATCTATTGTTATTGTCACCCCAAGTATGATTTGCATGTGGATTTACTATTTTACAAACACATTAAAAGAGGTGAAAGTTGTCTGGCTTCAAAAATGCTGGTAGCCTACTCATTGGCATTAGGTCATATCCAAGGTTCTCCAGATTGTTTGTTTAGGAATCATTGTTTCAGTTTTTTAGGATGTTGTTATTTCAAGCTTCAGTTCCTTGCTGTAAATATTTTGAATACAGATTCCTGTTGAGACTATGGCACCATTATCTTCAGCTTGTAAGTGCAAAACTTTCATGAATTCATTTTTTTGGATACTGCAGACTCCCTTCTGTGTGTGCTCCGCAATTTCAGAATAGTTTTGGTATTTGTATGTGAATGCAAAGACACTGAATGCTAGTGGTCATTTCTTCAGTCTCCTTGAAAGAGTGCTGAGCAGCTGTAAAATGCCAATTATGCTTCTTAAGCATCCCACCAAGCTCTGGGGAGAAGCCTGGAAATGAAATTTCATTAGTGATGTATGAGTCATTAGAATTATTGTGCTGTAGGTCATAGTTGTGAAAGAATTTTTTAAATTTCTACCATAGAGGGCATTTACTGATGCTTCTTTCTCAGTGAGCTCTAAATTCTCTTAAGATTCTCTTTAGATTCTCCCATGAGAATTTAGGAAACAGATTTGTAGGACAACTACTGTAAAATTCTGTGACCTTTTTTTGACTGAACAAAAATATCTCTTCTTGGAATTGCTGACTTATTCTTGGTGGCAGACTTAGCAGTTTAGGAACATACCCTCTACTTTCCTGCATAACCAGAAAGTTATAGGTGTATAAGTTGTTGAACTATGCTATTAAGCAGGAAATGCTTTTCCTGTAATACAGGCTTGCCATTTTTTCACAGATTAATGACCATCATGTAATCAAGATTGCTGTATTTTTTTTTCTCTTGGTTTTCTTGCTTTTTCTTGGTGTCTTATACTACATGTGCAATTTCTGCATTACTTTTGTAATGTGGAATTGACACAGAACAGAAGGCTAAATAAGATGTGTGATTATATTTTGATAAACCTGAATAAAAATATTTGTCAGATACTTATATTGTATATATGCTCTACTTTTCTACTTCTACAGACAAAGATTCATATAGCTGTAAATTTGATTTTACGAATGTGAAGGGAATTATGCTTTCAAAATATTTTGAGGATCATAAATCTTTCTGAGCTTGTTGCTAAATTAGGCTGGTGTTTACATATTATTTTTAATGACTTATCTCTTTTCATCATTTAGATCTACTCAGTCACCCCTTTGGTAATAAATTCTTCAGTCTCAGGAGTACTGCATGATTTTAATTCATACACTTCCATTTGATAATTAGTTATCCCTTACTGATGTGGAACATCAGCTTTCAAAATTACTTCAGGAAAAATGAAAAACTCACAATGAATTCAATAATGTAATGACCTATTTGTTTCCCAGCATTTTCTATGTTCCTGAACCAAATGTTCAAACTATTGCATCTTGACGTTCATACCTCTAATGGCTACACTTTACTGTGATCGTAAACTGAAAGTGAAAATGCCTTAGTGTATTCACAAATCTTTTCTTTTAAGAAAATAGCAGAACATGCAATCATTTAGAAAAGAGAACAAACTGTGTTGAGCTTGAAACCCTACACCTCCTAAATTGGGAAAATTTTCACTCAGTGTGCAAGTTTTGCCACTCAGGCCCATCTTTAAACATCATAAAACTTTACTGTCATTCACTTTTATGACACAATTATGAATGAAAAAGCAGGGATTTAATGGTAGGTAAGGAAAATGGTTTCCCAGACTCTGTTATCAATGACAAAACACTCAGAGAAGGCAGTAAAAGCAAGGAGCCAGTAGGTAAAGTTGAGGTGTGATGACATTTGGGAATATGGATCTGGCCTAACATAGGGAACAGGAGATAGCAAGAAATGGTGCCTCTTCCTTTGTGCTGAAAGAGGAAGCTGGAGTAATTGACATGGTTTCCTTGGAAAGACTTAAATCTATTCTGCAGTATCGATTGTTTTTAAAGATAGAGTCTCCATTGGATGGTGGCTGATGGGCTCTCACTTTCCATCCCACCACAGGCAACATCAGGGGTCTTCTGAGTAGCAGCTCTACTGAAAGCAGACTGAGGAACAGGAAAACTGAGGAGACCAAGAAAATTAGAAGAACTTGTTGAAAATATACTCATAGTAGTATTTTATACAAAGTATTTATTATATTTGTATAAGGATGTGTTTTATTACCTCATAAAATTCAGTCCCATGGATAATTTGAGCAATTAAACTGACTCAGCCCAGTGTCTTTGTTAGCATTGTAATAGCAAAAAACTTATTTCCACAGATGTTTCAAAAAACCCACAGAGGCTGCATGACTGAAACATTAACATATTATTCTAATAATATGATGCTCCTCTGTCTGACTCAAGAGCTTTTAACTTTAATGCTTTCCAAGTTATTGAATCACCAAAAAGGGTTTTTTGTTCATACTTTCACACTGGCGCTTTTTCTTTTAGAATGAAGTAGTGATATAATGAATAAATTACATCCTGATGAAAGCCTATCATTGGACACTTCATCCCAGGACTGTGACGGCACATGGCAAAGTAAACATTTCCCAACAATGTGCTATCTGTATGAAGGACAGGGACCTAGGGGGTGGGCTGAAGTGACATTTGATACAAGGAGGAATGAAAAAGCCCGGCTGGACAAGCAAATAAATTGTTACAGGAGCTGGAGACCAACTCATACCTTCTGGGTGGGGACTGATGAGGGTCTCCTTATGGATGGATCTGTGGTTTAGATTATTTTTAGGAAAATGAGGACTTTAAATGGAGCGCTTGCATGAGGCCACCTTGCTGTGTTATCTAGGAGGTAATTCAAGCTGACAGTCAGTCCCTTGGCTGCAGTGGGCATCCTTGCTCAAGATAAACACAAGGAAAAGGTTTGGTTGCTGGGCTTTTGCTGATTCCAGGCGCAGCTCCTAGTCCCCAGAGGAGAGTTTTCGACAGGCACGGTGGGAGTTCTCGAAGCTGCGTATCCTGCAGCACTGATTTGATTCAGATACATCTGTAACACTTATTGTAGCTGATGAAGAATTATTCCTGCTGCCAAGATAATTTCAGCCAGTGTGATGAGGGCTGATGAAGGAGGTGTGAACTGGGAAATCTTACTTGAGTTGGAAATCTTGCAAGATTCTAATGACTGTGAGGTTGGGGTGCCTCACAGCTTTCACACCTGGTGCCAGATATTTGGTTTTGCATTTGCCAGTGAGCGGGCTGCAGCCAAGATTTTCCTAATAATTTCTTTTTATTTTCACAAAGACCACCCATAACTTCTGCTCAGGGAGAAAAAGATTTTTGCTAGTAACAGTTTTGTTAGCATTATATTTTCCATATATTTCAAAGGCCAACCAGCTTGTCTCTTTCTTGGTATTTTGTGGTGCACTAGGGGCTGCCTGGGCACTACTACATTCTTTTTGAGAAGTTCAAAATCTGTTCTGTTATTTTGCCCAAAAAAACTGGTGGATATGTGCCTATTTCGAGAATTTGTGTCTGTGAGCAAAAGATTTTCAGTTGAGCAGATGAGACAGTTTCATGTGCAGGTGCTTAAAAATATCATAAATGCAAAATTTAGGAATTGAAACTCTGGAAAATGTCAACCTCCAGCGATATACATAGGATACTATAAAGAAAAAGGTAAGTTTTAGCGACAGGACAGGACAAGACAGAATGGCTTCCAACTGGCAGAGCGTAGGTTTAGATTAAATACATGGAGAAATTCTTTACTGTGAGGGTGGTGAGGCCCAGGCACAGGTTGCTCAGAGGGAAGAGGTGGATGCCCCATCCCTGGCAGTGTTCAAGGCCAGGTGGGATGGAGATTTGAGCAATCTGGGCTGGTGGAAGAGGAGATCATAACTAGATGGTCCTTAAGGTGCCTTCCAACCCAGGCCATTCCATGATTCTCCAAAATCTCCTGTTTCTACTCATGATAGAGCAGGCTTTTAGTTATTTCTCTGAAAGGCTGAGCAGTAATGGGTATTCTATGACTATTTCTAACTTTTTAGAGACGTCGAGTTAGAACTTGAGCATTGCCTCATAGTCACTCTTTCCCCTATAGTTGTTTGATCCTGATTAGAGAATTAGATTATGAATCTTAAAAGTAGTGAAAAAAAATATACTAAGCCCATGTCAGTGAAAATAGTCTACTAGAATGGCAGTTTACTGTCAAGCAATTGCATTGTTTGTTGATAGTTTATATGATTAGCATGAAACCAAACAAATTTAATCTCTGAACATGCATCAGTATTCAACCTGTCTGGGCATTCTCTTTGAGACAGCAGATTATGACTTAAATGAAGTTTTATTCCTGGTGATAAATTTCATACAAAGAAAATACTTTTTCTCTCACAGGTTGCCATAATCTCCTTTCAGAGGAAGGATGCTCAGATACTCTGTGATTAGGTACTAACTCATCTGGTAGGCCTTAAGCTTAAAACACTCTGAAATTGCAGTATTTTTTTTCTCAGAATGAAGAGGAAATTGTTGTCTTATTTTTTTTCAAAATCAATGATGCTTCAAATGATCATTAATGAAAAATATAACTTTTACATGTTTGTTTTTTTGTGTTCAGCAGGTCCATTACTAGCTGTCTGGGTTTATTCAGATTATCTTCATGGAATAAAATGGATGTCATAGCAGTGAGGGGTTACAGGGATAGTTATGGTCCATAGTCAGAGGAGAGGTTGCTAAGATGCGTGATTAAGTTATTGGGAATGCTGGATCTAATCTAGAGGCTCACATGCCAAGGGAAGGGAAGACTATTGTTGGATATTGCCATGAAGGTCACATAAAAATTAAATTTGTATTTTGCAAATCCTCTTGTGACGGTATGATTCTTAACTTACTGACGGGAAATGGAGACGCCGAGCAGGCAGATCGTGTACCTGCTTTGTGATTTCTAAATTAGCAGTGACATTTTAATAAATGGTTGTGATTCAATAGCAGACACCCTACAAGTGAGAAGATTTGCCTTTATTTCTTGTCAAAGAAAGACACTACACTAACATAACTGAAGGGTGTTAGACACTCAGCTGAAGTACCTTATGTCCTGTGCAGCCAGAAAACTGCCTTTGGTTTGCTTTGAGCCAGTGCTCTGGACCAGATAACTACTGTAAAGGTACCAGGGCTGGGTATAGCTGCTATTTAGCAAACAAAATATTCTACTGGATCCATTTTCTTATTCCTTCATTTGTTAGAAGCAGACAGATTTAATTTTCGTGTACTTTCTGTCAGAAATTATCACTCCTAATTTACTACTCAGGAAGTGAAAAGGCAAACCCCAGACCCACACAAACCTGTGTAACTGCCTGGCCAGTGAAACGTAGAGCTATTACTCAACATGTTGAATAACAAACCCCATTTAAAGCTTAGTTGACCAATTCTATCAGGAGTTGCTTAGATAATATATTGAAAGTGAAAAAATATAATAAGGTTTTATAGTTTGCAGAGAAATATGTGTTATAAAGAGATTTTGTTTGTTCCTTGAGGCTGTCTTGGATTTACACTGAGATGGACATAGCTGACTATGGTGTCAGTTTATTGTTGAGGTTATAGGAGGAGATAAACCTGTCTATCAAATTTTCTGGAATATAACTGTATGGGGAAGAAGTGAAAGGTTCTCTTGATAGTCCTGCATACCTCCTCTCTCTCTCTGAGTCACTGTAAATGCTCTTGCCACATCACACTGGCCTTGTTGCTTCTTGTCAGTTTTGAAAATGAAAAAATATTTTTTATTAGTGGTGCTGATATGCACAAGAAGAGAAGTACCCACAGATCAGCACAGTATAAGTAAATAAGTTACAGCATTTTCCTTTCACAAACGCTTGATTTGTGAAGAGGAGGTAAAACCCTCACAGTGGGGAAATATTTACCAGTTTACAGGCTTTGTACCAACCCTGCCAATCACTAGACCCACACAAAGCTGCTTGTGGTAACTTGATGTAAATCTAATCTCTGTTACCTTCCCCTCAGTATCTCTTTGTTCCTTTCTCTTCCTCTTCTAAGTCTCTTTGCATGCTGTCTGGACTGTGATGATTTCATGACATGAAGTTGCAATTTCTGCCGTTTTCAGAGGTTGTGACTCTTGCTGAGTCCTCGTGGCTGCTCTTCAAAGTGCTATCAAAGCTCTCTTGGCTGGATGGCCTAAACAGTCTGATCCTCTGAGATTAGCAAACATCAGTCATTATTCTTCATCAGCGTATGTCCCCATAAATGGGGCTTCCTCAGTGAGGCTGGGACTCCACACTAAAAATGCACTGAGCTTCTTTCAGAGTCCCTGCCCCTGTCACCTCATTTCTGTGTCTTTGTGTAGTATGTGTTCCCTCAATTGTGCCAATTTAACTTCAGTCCTCTAAAGGGAAGGTCAGTTTTTACGCCAAGCTAAAAAATATTCCAGTGTCCAAAGGAGTAATCTTGCTGTCTCTGAGGCCCTTATCTGACCTCTTCCTTTTAAGTCAGGATCAGAAAACACACTGTCTCAATCTAAAGCTGTCCAATCCCTATTTTGGGTACTTATGTCTGACTTTCAAAAATGCCGAGTGTGCTACAGATCCTGGTTAAATTCAGATGCAGTGGGGCCTGGCTGTGGTGTGTAAGGAGCCACCTAGAAAGAGAAAAACCACAGACACAGCTTTGGGTTATTTAAAACTCTTTTCTTGGCTGAGCAACAGTATTGCTGAATATGCCAAGACCTGTTAATTTATACCTACTCTTCTCATCTGTTAAAGCAATAGGAATAACAGAAAATGTTAGATTCCTATGGTCACTAGACATTAATTTTTCACCCTGGCTGGATGTTAACCCTGGCACCAGCAACCTCACCCAGTGCAAGAGCAATCCAAGTGCCCTGCTACCCTGAGAGGGTTACTGAGAGGGTTTATCTGTAATGTGCAATCCCAGCCAGCGGATATGTTTGCATTAGTAATGATCTTTCTTCTTGGACCTTCCCCTCCTGCTCTCTCCTAGCCGTCCACCCTTCAGGAGATCTCTAATGTTTCAGAGACTGAAAGGGTTATTACTAGAAGACAGGTTGAGGTCGACAAGATAAATGAAGTAAAACTGACAGAAATCTAGCTGTAAGAAAATCCTGCTGTGTGTTTTTTGTTGTTTGGGCATTTTAAATCTCATGTTGGTACAGTTTATACTTCAGCATGATTCAAGTTTATACTCTTACATCTCAAGAGTACAGAAATGTTAACAAAATAAGGGCTTGTGTTCTATTTGGCCTCTATATTCAAGGATCTTGAAGAAAAAAAACCCCTATTTTTTTACAAAGAGAACATTCTTCAGAAGCAAACACACCTTTAAACCTAGCCTTCTTCTCTGGGGTTTTCACTGGAAACATTTAGTCTAAATGTCATTTGTGTGGCAATCTGTGCAGCTCCTTAACTGGCACCGGGACAGACAGGGCTGTGGTGGTGCAGTGTGGCTTCGTTGTAGCAGCCACATGAGGCTTGAAACCCTGCGGGGTAGGAAGAGCAGCATGAAGTATTTTAGACTAGAGATGAACATACAATTTTTAAATAGGTTTGGGGTTAGGTTCTTGTTTTCTTTCTTACTATGAAACTCTTAATGGCTTCATTCATTGAAATTCCAATTGCTTTAGGAACATTTTCCACGCTGACTTTTCATGATGCATTAGAAAAGGATATATTTAGAGGTTATTTTTGGGACTGAAAGAGTTAAAAAAGTGTCCTGAGCTATTAGTTCCCAATGTTTAACTCTGTAAATAACCCTCTCTTCCCTGTTCCTGTAAAATTATGTGGTTTTTAAATTACAAAATTATGAACTCATAACATTTTGAGTATTTAAATGCTAGGAAGTGTCATAGTTGAGAGATGGCAGAGCTTTAATTTGTTTCTCTGCTGAGCAGCCATTATAGTGCTGTTTTTAATTATACTGTCACATATGTTGGTCATCTTATTGTTTAATTTTGGGTCCCTGTTCCAAAATGAGAGGTCAAGAGATCTTTGGAGCCAAATGCCTTGCCACGAGATTTCATGCAAAACATTTGATGTAAGTTAAATGGATGTTTACAATGAAGCATCTAAAGGAGCTTCATTAGAAGGCATTTCCTAGCCTAGGAGAGGTGTAAGATGGGAGTTGACCACACCTGAAAAACATGGGCTAAACTCTTTTCCTAGCAGGCTGGTGATGTAGTCATTCTGTCTTGCTAATACATTGACAGTACCCTACATGCATGAGGAGAACAAAAAAAAGGAAACCACCAATGTTAATTATTTATCCCCCGCCCCCAGAAAACTGGGTCATAGCAAGTATTTCTGAAGAAATTCCTTGCTTATAGAAAGTGTGAGTCAGTGCCAAAAACTCTGCAGGGCAAGGCAATTTTCATGAGCAGTTGTTTGTAAAAATGAGCAAAAAAATGTTTAAAATCTGTTTTAGGAGAGTAGCGTAAAATCATTATTTATTTTATTTAGCAAACCTAATGCAGAGGAAATGGAAAGACCTTGATAGATACTGTTTTCTTTTCTTGCTTGCTTTTTACCCCCAGTACCCTCTTTCTTGGCCATTGTGAAAACTACTCAGTGTATGCGTACCATGCAGAAATTTGCCTTTCTGACATCAAAGGGTCTGGTTCTGCTGCTCAGGCCATCTATGAGATTATACCGACCAGAACATAGCAGGCACATGCCAGACACTTGACCCTGCTAGGCAGTCCCAGGCCAGGCTGGATTTAAACCCAACTCACAGTATTTAAACACTGCTGTTCGCAGCCAGCATGCAGCCGAACAAATGCGCATTGTTGTCACAATTGGAACCACATGCTGAGTAATGGAACAGAGGTGCAACTTTCCCGAGAATGTGTGGACAGTTGGAAATGGGAATGTATTTTTTCATTTATGTCTGCGCGTCTCAGGGCTCCCTTACTTTGTTTTCTTAGTGAAACTCAGGCAGATCAGACACGTAGGATTAATGGAGCTGGGCACTGACAGACCAGCTCTGTTCCAGCGGCAGTGACTGTGGAAGAATTGGATCTGGACCCTCTAAACCAGTCCTCCAAGAGTAAGATTTCAGCTACCACGACTGGTCGCCAAGGACTATTTTATTTTAACCCATGTCAAATCTGAGCTTACCTATGGGGCTAAACCACAGCCTGCTGAGCCAAGTGTATCTGAATGCAAACTCATTTCACTGGCTGTTTGTTACTGCTTGGAAAATTCAGCCACATACGGGATGGAGCAAGCTCCACCAACCTAAACTTTTCAAGCTTCATCACATGTGAAACACTGCATACTGCTTCCTCCCAGCTTGCAGCCAGTGCATCAGTTCCTGTTAGAAAATGAAATGAAGGCAGGATAAAAGCATTTGGACAATGCTCTCAAGCACATGGCTGATTCTTGGGGTTGTCCTGGGCAGGGCCAGGAGTTGGTCTTTGTTTGGCCAGGATCCTTGTGTGCTCCTTCCAACTTGGGATATTTTGTGATTGTCTGATTTTATAATAAAAATATGCAATTTTCTCTTTGGGATAAACAAGGTGAAATGATGGATTTAATGCTTTGACTGCCCTTCACCCTGTAAACCAAAGGGGCTTGTGAGTGGTATAAATTTATATTTAATGGGATATGTCCACTTGGTGACCTTAAGTCCATAGTCATCTATTTCTTGGCATTAGTAACCAAATCAGGGTTCTTCTGAATTGAGATAACTTCTTTCGACAAAAAAACCCACTTCTAAACATCTTTTCCTTTGTGGGTAATGCAAATACAATAACAGTGATCACAGCTGAAATGGGGAATAGACAGTGAGGAGGTTTTCCTTAAATCTGTTGATGTATACTCTAAGTAGGAAGCAAGTCGAACAGAAAAGAAAGCAAGAGAGAAGCAGCATTTGTAATGTTCTTGACATTAATTGCATGTATTGGAGCTGCCCATGGTGTGGCCAAAGCAGGCAGGGTGAGTATTCTTGGGATGTATTTTCTCTCACGGAGGCAACAATACAAACTATTGAAACTGTTGTCTGTGTGCTTGTGCCTTCATAGAATATTTCTGTTATTCCATTGTCTCTGGACTTGTAAAAGCATACATGCACCTAGTGATTAGTACTAATGGACTTGGTTTCTTGATCTCAGATCTCATGTGTGAGTCACACTTAGGTTTTTTATTCTCCTAATTTTGATTTTATAGGTTTTTGTGTGCCTGATCAGCCATTCATTTGCCGTTATGTTTGGTACTATTAAATGAAAAATTCCTATAGAAAAAAAGGGAGAAATGCTGAAGTGGCCTCATGGAAACATTCTAAATAAACCACCACTACAGGTTTGCAGCCTACATATTTCTTTACCCTTAAGCCCACACCCATGGGTAGGAAGTGAGGCCAAGCTAACTACAGGGGAGGCCAAGCTACTGTACTTCTTACTTGCCAAGATGAGGAATGGAAGGAATGAGGCTGGTTGCAGCTTTTTAACTGTGGGTTTTTTCCCTTTGTTTTTGTCTTTGCTTCTGGTTCCAGAAGCTGCTGAGAGAAAGATGAGCTATCCTCAAAATGCTTATTTGCTTTTTCCGGACTTTGCTCGTTAGCTGCTGGGCTGAATTCCTGGGGCTCTGCCATCGGGTAGGAAGAATAATATGTGGAGACAGCAATTATTTGTCAAGTACTGGCTGTGTACTTGGCATGCTAGAAAGCATGGATAGGAAAGCTTTACCTATTCTGGAGAGCTACAGTTTAAGTTACGGACCAAAGTATGAAGACAAATTGCACAGGAAGCTACCACAGATATTTTAGAAATCCTTTAACTTGGTGTTTTCAAGGAAGAGTTAAGGTTTGCATGAAGAGAGGACAGGTCTTTATGTACTGAGGCTGTGTATTTGCTCACTAGACAGGCCTGGTTGCAGCAGTTTAAAATTAAGAGAGGGCAGTTCTGAAGCATTTAGGCAACTAGGAGAATGTGAGACTAGTGGAGAAACAACTCCACTTTTACCTTCGCCATGGATAAACAACCCAGGAATTAGAAAGCAAGGCTTAACTGTCACACAATATGAATTGAGTTGTTGAGAAGAGGTGCAATAAGTGAGAAGATTGTGACAGGACTCAGAAGGAAGACAATGATCAGAACACTTAACTGTTTTTTAATCAGATGAGAATTAAATTTTCCAAAATCAAAATCCCTCTTTTCCTTTTTCTCCCATCTCCTCCCCTTCCGTCCCCTTTCATGCACTAAATGATTCTGGTGGAACTGTGCTGTAGGTACAGCATATTGTGATTAAATGCTCTGTAATGCGCCCTGAGATACAGTGGACAAAAAAGTATAAATGGAATGCCAGTTGCATAAAATAAATCTGAATTCTTGCTGCACCATGGTGAGGCAGCTCAGTTACAGCTTCGACCACCCATGAATGCTCAGCACACAGCAGGGGCACTTTTGGACTTGCATCTCACCTATTATCTTGGTAGTAGGGTATGAATCTCTTTGAATGTGAAAGCCTGGTTTTGTTTAAGTGAAGAACATAAGAAAAGGCTCTTTCCTTATTTTTTTTTTCCCTTGAGCAGATGAAAGGTGGATAGAAGTGACCATAAATTTTAGGAAGGAAAGAAGTGGAAAAAGGCTAATGCTTGCTGAGCAGGAATTTTATTTTCCCAGCCATGCTACCCAAATGTTAAGATTGCCCTGTACAAAAGTGTCACTGCTTGGTCTATATAAATTCACTGTCAGAACAAAGGACACTTTCTGGAAGGGAAACAAGACTGTATTATACCATTCAGCAACAAACAGAAGAAAGAGAATAGCTACTTCCTGCCAACATTCATACTCCAAAGATGTATGCATGAGGTGGTAGGTGAGCATTCAGTTCTTGCTACAGTTGGCTCTTGGCGGTGACTTATCCATCTTGTGGGTAAACTCTATAAAAGACTCAGAGACACAAAAAAGGGAGGCTGGCAGGTTAGCTCTAGGAGGGTGATAATGACAATGACTGCAGGGGTCACCTGGAAGCAACTGAGCAGAGCCAGTGTGGCTGTTGTGACAGCATGCTAAGATTGCTGGGAAAATGGGAATATGCCTCTAGGTCCCACTAAACCAGCTAAGCTAGGAACCATGTGCTGGTCCACACCGACTCCATTCTCCAGTCTATATTAGCTCCACATTCATTGATTGCAGTTACTCTGACTTCTTTCTGTAAGGCTTTTTTTTTGAATGGAAATTCCATTGATTATTTACCCACCCCTTCAGGCCTTCTTTGCTTTCCCAGCAGGAGGACTGTTCTTGCAATCAGTACAGGGGTTTTGATTTCCCCAACACCGTGATACTACAAGTTCCTTGCTGTGATGTCACCTCTGGTCACAGCAGCTGATTGCCTGCCCTGCACTGACTCTGCTAATTGAACATGTGCTGTAGTGACTTTACATTCTTGCTGTACTCTGAGTTGTAGTGCTGCAAGGTACTGCTGTGGATATTTGCTGTGGAGAGTTGAACGGATGGGACTGTATGTGGGAATTATTTCACTGCTCCCTCTCTTGCCCATCTGCTGATGCTGAGGTTTCTCTTATGCTCATCCTGAGAGATTAATGCTGAACATATCATCATCCCCACATTTAAATGAACTGTTTCCTGAGGATTTGAAATGCCTTGGCCTAAAGTAATTTAATGAGAACAATAATTGCCTCATTTCCCACCACATAAGATCCCAATCCTCTTCTTGGCACAGGTATGGCATGTAGCAAATGCTTCTATAGAAGACTTAAACCATTCTGCTATTTGAAGCCCTGTCATTGCTGGCTGTCTATTGCTGGAATAATTAAAAAATTTCTTAGTAAAATGTGTTTGACCAGAGTGTAATTTGATACACTGCCTAGTCTACACTGTTGAAAATGGATGAGGTTTCATCCTTCCAGCTAGAAGAATAAGACCTGACAGTCTTTAGCTGCTTTGTGGATGCTGCACAAACTGTCAGGAATGTCCTCCTTTGCTGTGTGAATTACAGGCTGTGTGACTTGGAAAGTTGCTTCTGTTTCATTGGTTAGGTCCTTTCATCTCAGGCAGCTGACTGTGGTTGTCAATACCATTTACCTCCTGTGCTCTTTTTCTTGTGATGCCAGTTTGGCCTCTTTATTTTCTTCATTTTTAGCTGCCTCCCATTTTCTCATTTCTGGCCTTTAATTTCATCTGTGATAACACAGAAATATTAATTCTATTTCTTTGTGCTATTTCAGCTTGAGACCAACTTCTGGCACCATCAAGGACATGGAGAGTTTTTACTTTCCCCTGCAGCACATGTGGTAAGCCTCTCCCCTTTTCACAACATTGTTTCAATCTTTATTACTATTTTATGTCCCATGGGACTTTTGAAATATAGTTGTTGCCTTGCTTGATGCCCAAGAGCTCTCTTGGCCATCAGTGCTCACCCCACAGACACATTTTCCCTGTAAACTCCCTTTTCCAGAGGACTCAAGCAGAGCCTGTCACTTGCAGAGACACAGAACCTTGTGCATGTATGGGAACACACAGAGCTTGGTGGTCACCTTGCAAACATCTAAGACACAAATTTTCAGGGTGGCCATTCCCAAGGAGAGGAATGCTTTACGGCTCAACCCTCCTTGGAATAACTCCTAACAAAAATTAAGCTACAAGTCAGTAAGTATTTATTTACAAACCCTAAACAGATGGCACACATGTATACTCATTTGAACAGAAGGGAATGAAGAAAACCCCAACATATTCTCCAAGCAGCATTTAATTCAGATTTGATGGTTTCCTTTACTCCGTATGACTCAACTGACAAGTTGGCAAATGCCTGGCAGCATTTATAACTGAGGCCTCTGTTTTCACTAAGTCTTTAAGTCTTCAGGTTACACTCACTGAGTGGAGCCTGAAGCAGGCGGATTCCTTTTCCGTGTTTGGTCCCTGTACACCTTTTGAATCATTTCAATGGAAAAGATTTTCCCCTGACCTGCTAATTTATCATTCATTAACTCAAGCAAGAAAGGTTTTGTCGTTCTTCCCAACAAGCCATTTCTTGCTGCCTTATGCTTTGGAGGTGCCAATTCCTCTTGTTCATCACTTGGACACTTCTTAATTGCCCAGCCAGGTAAAAATCTTTTCCATACTGATGTTGTTAACTCTTGAGGGTGTGACTCTGCTCCCTGATGCATGCTAGAGCTTGGCATATCCAAATCCCAGACACAATAATTTTCACTTAATTTGATGGCCATATTTTGTAGACTACTACAGTTGTAATTGATTCAAACAACTTGTTACTGGCCCTTTTTGAGGTCAAGCCCAAAGGTAATCAATAACTCAGTAGTATTAATAGATGTGAGGTGCCTTGCCTACTTCCTCTAAATTTAGGAACACTAACAAATTCCTGTCCTTCCCCCCCCCGCCCCCCTTTTAACATACTAATAACCGCTTTTCTGCTAACTCTCTTTCCTTTCTTGCACTCACTTCTTTATTCTCTCTTCTTCCCTATTTCCTGTCTTACTTCTTTTTCCTAATCTATCCCTGCTGTCAGACTCTGATTCATGTGATTCATGATCTCTGCGAGATGTAGCTGCATTGGCTGGGGAGATGTGAGGGAGGCCACCTCTTGAGCCACAATGCCTAACTCCAACAGGGACTGTGACTCGGAGCTCTCTGCTGCTGTGGTTCACTCTCACATGGTAATGTAAACTGGAGCTGATGGCAACTCCATTAACGTGACAGCCTGAAGTGCCTCAGCTGAGGAGTAGATGTACCACCTGTTCTGCTGCTGTGGTGGGGATTGCAGCCTCTGGCAGAGTCAAGGAATAGGTAACCATGCATCATCCTCCCTCTCCTCTATGAGCTGCTAGAGCATGAGAGGCAGGGTCCTTGGACTCTCCATTCTTTCTTTCAAAAATTGATTCTACAGCCTCTTCAAAATGATCATTACTTGCACAATCTCATGGTCCCGGAGCACTGACTAAAAAAGTCCAGTCTCACCTGAAGCCACCCTACCTGAGCATGGGAAAAATAAATCCATTGGCCAGTCTACTGCTTTGTACTTCCAGGGATGGAAAATAAAACCAAGCAGTGTTGCCACGTAGTGGAGCTGCAGGAGTGGGTGAGCCAAATGTGCAGTGTCAGGGACAATAACAAGACCTGATGGGGTCTTCAGAGAGACCCTTTAGTGAGTCTCAACCCTCCAGCTGCACAGCAGGAGAGGCAGCTGGAGACTGAGGTCTTGTGGGGAATGAGGGACCTCGGAAGGAGGTGACCTGAGCAAGAGAAGGCTCAAGTTGTTCATCTGCCTGTGGATCCAACTGCAGGATGGTTATGATGCCCTGGGAGCCGACATGAATATGTCTATTTGATTTTCTTATGCATGGAATCTGCCATTTTCCTTCTGAATCTTTCTGTGTGTAACAGAGAGGTGGGGCAAAAAATTGAAAAGAAAATTTGAACATTTTAATTTTGTTCCTTTGCATGTGTTAAGGTGCATTTTCCTAGGTATGATTTGTACAAATAGGCTGCTGTGGTTTTAATTTTGTTCTGAATTAAACCGGAAGTAAATGGTATCTGAGTTTATTTTGTACTTTGTTATGTGTGGGGGCAAATAGAAGGAGACTATTTAGGATACGGTTGATGTTCAGCATGCTTCATTTTTTGTAATTGTTTTGTTTTCTAAAATTTTCTCCTTGCTCTTATCTATCATTATTTCTGATACTTTGGCAGAAAAATGAGATGGTTCAGCTCCCCGTTTATGCAGTCAGAGACACATCTGAGTATTTTATTTTCTAAAGAAGAAGAAAAAAAGAGAAAGTACCAAGAATTAAGTTCAGATGACAGATGTTTATGTGGCTAAACTCTCAGTTTGGTTTAAATAACATAGCGAGGAGTAGGAAGGAATGTAACCTTTTAAGCTTTTCTTTGTTTACAGATACGAGGAGAGAGAACAGTAAATAAGTCCGAGTTACAGTATGCCTTTAAAAAATCACATGATATATCACCACCATATGGAAGCTTGCATGCCCTTTCCCATAGGGATATGCCACCGAGAAGGGATTTATAGGCTGCTAGCTCATAATGCAGTAATATTTACAATGGGTTACCAACTTTGCCTGTAACTGTTGCTAAAATTCCCTCTGGAACAGCACCCATGTCTAGCCAAGGGTGGCACTGGTCCTGCTGCTTGATTTTCATTCAGCATCTCAGTCCTTACACAGTTTGCTGAGCACAGGACTCCAGTAGCACAGGGATACGCAAGGAATCATGGTACTCCTCTGAAATATTTATTTCATATTTCCTTCGATAAGTAAATTGGAAAAAGGATGAAGTAAATACTCCATATTTACTTCAATGGCTGTTTCTGGGAAACATGAACCATAAACAGATCTGTATTGTCAGCACTATAAGGAAACAAGGTGAGGTGAGACTGCATGCAGGCCTTGGCTGTTAGATAATGAATATAATCTAAAGGCAGGTGTTTGGAGTGCACTTTTGTAGGGAAAATAAACTTTCTAGGTCTGCTCTAGCATTTGATTTGAGATTGAAATGTCAGTGCTCACCAGCAGTGAGGTAAGATACTTAGTGTCACTGCATTTTGGGAACAGCTGATTTTGACAAATTGATCACTGCTACTTGTCAGGAAAGTTTTCAGAAATTGGTTGAGGAGCCAAGAGCAGATCTATTGTTTTCATGGTGTAAAGTCCTCATTATTTAGTTATTTTTACTTGGTTTTTACACGGTGAAGCCATGTCTTCGATTACAGGAAATGGTTCTTTTGCTATCAAGCTTTCAAATTGCAATTCTAGTTTTTAGCTAAAAAAATTATCTCTGATAAAGAACATGCAATGGTTTAAAGGAAAACCAAGGATGCAAATCCGAACTGCAACAGCTGAAACTTGAAACAAAAGCATGGCTATAACAGTTCAAATAAGTTGTTGATGCAATGCACGTATAGTAATTCAGCTTTGTGAAATAAATGATAATAAATTATGTCCCAGATTTCCTGTGATGTGGGCTTTATACAAGCTATCAATGGGATGTAAGGTTCAAGTCTGAGTTTTATTAAAGGGATTGATAAAGGAACAAAGTGAGCATGTTACACAGCAGATGGGTTTAGCCACCTCCTAAGGTCATTAGCATCTAATGCTATAAACAAAACCTTGTGACTGTGAACTTTTGTGGTTCTAATGATTTTATGTGCCATGTAGGCTGCTACATGAACAAATTAATATAATCTTGGTTTTTTATCAATCAGGTGTGAGTTTAGAAGCCAGGTTTGCAGAGGGAGGTAATAGCTGGAGGGATAAAGTAGGAAAAGCAGCCAAGTGTGAGAGGTCAGAGACTTTTCATTTATAGCTGAAAGCTTTTCACATTCACAGTGTTTGTACAAGTGTTCTTGTACAATACGAAGCCCTCTCTAGAGAACATGATTCCTAGCTTTCTAATGAGAATTTCAATTTCAATTTTAAAAATGAAAAATAAAATTGAATTCTAATTTCAATTTTTAAATAATTTGGCTAAATTTACATTGGACTTCTTTCATGGTGATGATGATTTCTACCATGGTGAAAAGGCTGCTTGAGCCAAGTTATGATTTTGTGGGTGTGGGAACCATACTCTAGAAGCAGAGGTTTGTACCTGACTCCATTTGAGCTACCTTTTTGATAGGGTATAGGATCTACCTTTTGGATTGCAATTCAACACTTTTTTTTCCTGTACTTAGAGTTGCTACTCTTACTGCTTTCCATACCACACATGCTCTACAGGCAGATATTGATAACTAACATTCTCAGCTTTTAACTCTTTTTGCATTTTAGGTTTGGTGATGATTTACTATCTAAGTGGTGGTAACACTTGTGAGGGCTAGAAAAATTTCTTGCAGGTAACTTCTGGAAATGGGACAGGGAAAGGGGGAGAGTTCCTTCTGAGCTGCTTCAGAAGGAAAATGGAGATAAAGATCATCTCATTCACACATGGGAGAAAAGCAGGGAAGGAGGACTTCAGTGCACAGAGAGGGCTTTAAATGGTCATTTGAGGTAGATGTGTATACAGATGAAATTGAAAAGAAATCACATGTGTAATATTTATTTTATATAGAGTAAGGCAAATTAATCAGCAACAAAATAACCTAGATGACTGCTATATTGTATATATATATGCTTCAAGCCTATAACTCTTGATGAAGCTCTTTTGACTCCATGGATAAAATTCCACAATGTGCTTGGTGGCAGCGGGACAGAAAAGTGTGATGGCAGCACAGTGAATTGCTTTATATGGCAGAAAATAAAACTCTGGCTGGAGAGGGGATTTTCAGAGCATCATGCCAGTGTATTTCTGTGATCCAGAGCCCCAGTTTAGCCATCAAAGGTAATTCCTGATAGCATTTCTGCTATTGCTGATACCTATACTTGCCAGCAAGGGCCCAGGACACTATCATATAATTTTCCCCAATGAAGAAAAGCCTGTGAAAAGTTAGATAGAGGTGTGTGATCAGTGGTTGGGTTTTATTGATTATTATGGCATATGAGCATTCATGGGGCCAGATCCATGGCAGCGTTTTTCTTGGCAGGGTTAAGGCTTAATGTAAATGAGCCTGTAATTTGGTTTGGGACACACATTAAACAATTCAGTTCAATAACTAAAGAGTCTGAAGTCTATCACTTCAGCACACCTTTAAAAAAAAAATTGATTTTCCTTGCAATAACCCTCCACCCCAATTCTGTAACCTTGGTAGTTCTTTTTCTCCTGTATTAAACAGATCTGGTTTTCACTGCCCACAGTCCCTAAACAATTTGACCATTAGAACTTATTTCCTAGACTCATTATATGAAGGTATTCATTGGTTCTCTAAAATACAAAACAACTCTGCACTCTGTGAAGCCATCTTTGCCTTACTGATTGGTTTCTTTAAGGAGAGTGTTTCTGTACTTGTTCTATGGTATTATAACCTAGAAGCCTTGAAGACTCTGGAGGGAGTGAAGAGGACCCTCAGCTGCCACTATTTTCTCATCTCCATCTACAATGAGGATTTGTAGTATTGTTCTGTTCTTCTAGGCTCTAGTAAGAGAAAATCAAATGAGAAAATCTGGAAGGAGATTTGCTTTTATTATCAGTTTGTTTAATTTAACTGTACTTTTCCAGGGCTTTTGGGAAATTTCATTCCTACAGTCTATGTGGCTGGTTAGTCTCAAACTCAGTCCAGACAGCCAGGAATGCATGTTTTGTCATCCTTCCTGCCAGTTCATGGTATTTGTAAAGCACTCCTCACAAGATTCCATGAGTAATACTTTCTTTCAGATTTTCAGTCTCTCTTGGACTTGACCTGTGGTGCTGTTTTTATACAGTGTTAGTAACCTCTGTTTTGCTAAGATAGGCAAATAATTTGCATGAGCACAGAGGTGTGTGTTTTCCTCAGAACTCCTAATTCAATTTGCATGGTGGAGCTTAGCTTGGATTTAGATGCTTAACTTGTGTGGAATTACAAAATCTTTCCTTAAAAAAATTAACTTCACAACTGTACTTATCATCAGAGATTGTCAGTAAAGTCTGACAGTTTTGACTTCTCCGAAGTGAGCCTTGTTTGAGTTCGTCTGTGGATGCAGTGAAATTGAGGTGGCAATCCTGGATTTGCCTGGTTGCAAGGCTGTACTTCCATGAGATGGTCAATCTCTTTCCAGGGCAGTCCTCTTAGAGTAGGTTTTCTTGTTTGTTTGTTTTTGTTTTCAAAAGCTTCTTGATGCAAGGCTTCAGACTGCTAAAATTCTAACTTTCCCAGCTACCTTTAAGGGCTAACTTTTATCTTGAAAAAAATTTTTCTTGATCAACTATATTTCACTACTCACAGACAGCATAAACAATGACCTGAATAACGTGAAGTGATTGCAGGATGAATGTAAACAGGAGAATACACTCATTTGCTATATGGGTTATTAGATACTTAGAACTACTATCAACGTGTACTTACAAAAATAACTTATTTTCTTTATCTTTTGAGGTTCTGTGCTTCTGTGAGACTTTCCATAGATATTTCCTGGATGTACCTTAGAATTACAACCATAACTTTCATGGGGGAGTAAATTATAGACAGTTTACTGACAAGGCAGTTGCTTTTATTGAGTAGGACACATGCAAACAATATTATTATCTGTACTTATATGTGCTAGATAGTGTTTAGTGATGTCATCAATTAAGTAATGCAAGTGGTTAGTAGTGGATTATACAAATGTATGGTTTTATTGTTTTAATTTTATAGCTGATAAGATTATGGACCTTCAAATGGTGATAAATGGCTCTTAGTACCTCTGGAAATGTGAATGTTCTTTTTACTTGTGAAAAATACAGTGTTCTGTACAGTAAAAGCCTAACTGAAGTAAACTAGTTAAGCACATTCGGTACCTCCAAGATTCTGAAGGTGCTGACTAAACAGAGCTACACAGCGTCTATGAGTGCAGGCAGTGCCTTTGGTAATTTGCCAAAAGTGTGAAGTTAGTAATTCCCACTAGGATTTCTAGAATTTCTCAGTGTGGCTTTCTCGGTTATATTGCATCTAGGGTTTTTTTTCCTAAATGAGAGGCTGGCCACCACTTAAATGTTAGTGTGCTGCAAAACTGATCCAAAATCCTGGATTTGGCTTTATTGTACTCTTAACTGCCATTGGACAGCATTTTTATCTTGGAGAAGTTGCTTTGGTTCAACAGAAGCTTGATTATAGCAGCAAATCTTTGAATGTTGCCTATATCAGTTAAGTTTTGGTAGAGGAGGTCAGTCCTGATTGTATCGATGGTTGATATTTCTCTGTTTACAGCACAGCTTTTAAGTAAAAAATAGTTTTAGATGATGATGAATTTCCTGAGTAGTTGTACAGCTTTCAGTGTTTTTATTCATCACACACATTTTCACTGAACTCTGGTAGGGACCAGGAATTAAAGGTCAGAAGGCCATGAAGGCTCTTCAAGCTCAGATTGCCTTCACTGTCTTTGCTTGTACCAACATGAGGCCCTAGCACCCATGAAATCTCTCTTCTCTCCTGCATCAAGCTTTGAGTGAGCTTTTCCTGACTTACAGGTCTTCTACTTCCCCTTTTACTCTCTGTTCTGTGTATGGGAATGTCTCAGTTCCTAAACATTTTTCTTCATTATGTTTGGCTGTAATATGAGAGAAAAGTATAATTTTGTATATCTCTCAGCTGAGATAAACCCATTTATCTTGAAAAATATTGTGTATTAAGACAATGATGAGCAGCAGTGCTACCCTGCAAATTACTTCTCACATTCATTCTCTCAAAATTATCTTGAAACCCTCCTTTAAAGGATTCTTTTGTCAATGATAGGAAATACTCTAAGTTTTTCTGTCTTTTCTACAGGACATCTCTATTTCCTTGGAGCTTTCCTGAAGCTGAGTCAGGTAATGACAATTTACTTTTACTTTGACGCAGTCTTTTCATGTTGGTCTATCTGCCTCCCAGAAATGAGTGGGTTTGTGGGTAAGCATTCCAAGCATAAGCATTCTGTCTCTTTCCAATCATCTGTAAGGTATGGTTCAGAAAAATCCTCTATGTTATGTTGTTTATCAAATAACCTGTTGTACAATGGGGACAACGGTGTCAGGTATGTTGGATTTCTTGATAACCATGAACAAAAAGCCATAGTATAAATTCAAAACTATGGATAAGTATGTATATTGGATAAAGATACTCTTTATTTCAGAATATACATAGCTTTTTTATGAGAAAATGGTAAAAAAGGAGGTTTTCCTTTTGCCTTGGTTAGTATAGAAGTGAAATTGGTAGTTATGAGTGGAGGGATATATGGAAAGATAAACTGTCTTGTTTAAGTGGTGATGGATTTCAAGTTTTTGCTTGAAAATTTTCCTCAAGACTATCACAGTGACTAAATGCCATCAAACCACAACAATTCTGAACCTGTTGCCTTCCCCTTCAGGAATACACTGAGAAAACAGGTATGTTCCCATTCTTGCTGTTGAAACTAGTGGTTAGCTGTTGCCATTCCTTTTCCTCCTGTTCATACCAGCAGAATTCAATATTTTTCTGTCATATAGAAGCTGGAAATAAATCTGACATGTAAAATCCCTTCCCTGCCAAAGTCCAATCTGAAAAAAACCCCTCTGAGCAGACACTAATTAGATGACAAATTTAGAAGCCCAACAGAACGTATAATCTAGTAAAGACAGATTAACTCAGTCTTTGATGCTGCCTAAGAGTCAGTGGACAGACACCTGTGAGGTGTGGCATCCTGCCTGCATTACCTGCTTTTATTGGTCTAGGTGAGAAAGGAAATGTGTCATTGTACCCTAAGAAAGTACCTTTCACAGTATTCATTTTACAATAAAAATGTGCAAAGCACCATATATTTTTCCCTCAGGTTGTGAATGGAAACTTGTTTTATTGTTTGTAATGGTTATGTTCTTGGAGAGTGACCTAGTTCCCATGGATGGCTCTAGGAGTGAATGGTGTTTTAAGAGGCAAGCTTCTTCCTTATTATTCTACTTCTAAAAGGTATCACAATGGATTCAAGGCAGTAAAAATCCTTTTGTGATCAGGTTTTACTGTAGATTAGCTGCACAGGCCTCTTTACTCATTCAAGACTCATGACTCCAGTGAGTCATGCCTTTGTTATCCTTGCTTTTTCACAGTTGGATTCTTTGTCTCTTCCGTGTTACTTCTTCATTTCTTAATCCATCTGCTTATTTTTTTCTTTAAGTTTTAGTTTTGATCTGCACATTTTAAAATTATTTCATTTTGATTTATCCAAAGGGTCGAATGGAAAAACTCTTATTTTTGTGGGATAGATTAAGTATGCAAATGGTTAACAAATCACTTAATTTATGCTCATAGGACTATCTAGGGGCAGAGAGCAGAGCATACAGTCTCAATAATGAGCAAATTGTCCAAAAAAATCCATTGACATGTTGTTTTTAAAGAGAAAATAATTATGGAAAGAATGACTTTCCTTGCTGATCTCATTCTGCCAAAGTTCAGCCTAGGGTTAAAAACTGTCTCATTTGGTTAGTGGTGTGTTTGGTAATAACAGTTCTGTCTGATACTCAGTTTCTATGGAGAGATGTTTGCTTTCGTTTGATAACTCACTTTGTGTTTAAGTCAGATTGTCTGAAAAAAGTTGGGAACTTTTGTCCTGCCCAGGGATATCTGTGGTGAGCTTCACCAGTAAGTGACGGGATCCCCTCTATTAACCAGTACATCTACACTGGAGTCTGCAAGCAGCTTCTCATAGTGACCCTTAGGGATTTCTACTCTAATATTAACCATCAAAGAAAAAAAAAAAGAAAATCAGGCATAAAGGAACATTTCATCCAAATGAGTTTGTTTTCCTAGTCTTTTGAATGGATTCATGATTTAAACTGTTTAGCAGATTGACTTGCTTAAGAAATACGACTGGTTTCTAGCTCACACATAGGATTTTATGAAGTGATTGATCACAGCTGCCAATCGCCAAGGTCGGTGGGATGTTCTGTCTTGGCAGTCCCCATAGAATGTGCATGTGAAAAGGTGGGGGTGAGGGGAGTGATGGTGGAGGGGGTGAACAGATCTCAGTTCAGTTAATGTGATTTAAAAAGTATCCTAAATGCAAATGTGTGTGCTTTATTAAGACAAACTTTATGTGTTGGTCAGGATTTTTCGATATCTTGGGGGTTTTTTTGTATGTGTTTATTCTGTTAAGTTTTCAAAATAAAAATCAGAAGCCTGGTCTAAGAATGGGAGCAGTGACTGTTGTGTGCATTTTTTTTCCAGTGTTATTCCTAAGTGAAATAGTCATTTAACTTTTGTGATTTGTCAGCTTCTATAGGGAAGCTGGTGGGAGGCAAGAAACCAGGGATTTAATCTTGCTCTTGCTCAACTCAAAGGGAGTTTACCATTAATTTCTGTTGGAGAACAATCATGCCTTAAGTCAGCAGATGAAATAAATAATGCTTAAGTCTTCAGCGTGCTATTAATTCATGATTATTTTTCTTGTCATTCAGTGGGTAGGCGACTGGCAGACCAGATGTTTTATTCCCAAACATAGCTGAGGACCTGCAGCAAAAAACTCGAGTGACTACTCTGTGATCACATTTACCCCCATAAAACAGAGAAAATAATTTCATCTGATCCTCATACTCAGAAAAAGAGCTTGCAGAAGACATGGGTGTTTGGGAATGTTGCAAGATGGAATGGGAATGCCTAGTTTTGAAGGGTTATGTTGTGGCCTAGGCATATTTAATCATTGGAAGGGCAGAAAAATAAGGAAGATACAGACATAGATATTTGAAGTATGTTTGACCTTTGCTAGTGTGAAAATGTGCTCCTTAGGTGGTGTGGAAAACTGTTAATATGACCAGTCTGATAAAATATCTGGGATTTCAGCAATGACTCTCTCATAGGGACACTATGAGTTATTCAATAAAACATGGTGCACCCATTTAGTTTACAGCAATTTATGAAATGAGGTTGCAAACCTCTCTCTGAATTTGTTCCAAGGTTAAATGGACAGAATTTTTTTGTCCTTTGCCTGGAATCCTTTGATACAACCAGAGCAAGGTGTTCTATGAGAACTTTGGTGTTTTCTGCTCAGTTCTGTGTAAGGTAGTTAGGTGAATGCATTGTGTCTTGCATTGATGCTTAAAATGTTATTTATAAGGATGTTTAAAATGGGGAAGTGTTGGGGAAGAATGAGTTCATAGAGACTTTGTCTCCTGAGATGAGTGAGTGATGGAACAAATGTTCATTACAGTTTGCTGATGATTTTATGGTAGTATTTGTAACTCTATATGTCTAACTATGCCCTTTTCACTGACAACGTCAAGAAACTTGACGTGATATTCAGGGATTTGAGCCATGTTTGTCATTCTCATGGCCTCATCCATTGCTATTTGAAACAAGAGTACATCAGTAGGCTTCGCTGTAAGAATGGAAAAGTCAAATGAAGCAGTGACAAAACTATAAAGTAATTTTTTGCTGTTTACAGTATTTTCTTGAACTGGGAGATGCTTGTACTGTGGTTTGAAGACTCCTCAGACTCCTCATATGTTTGGTCTCAGTAAATCCTGCAGGAACCAGGATCAAAAACTTTAGGAAACTCCCTATACACTTAGAAAACTCCCAGTATTTAACAGTTATTAAAGCCCATTGAGTTCCCAGAATTAAAACACTCCCAGCAAAATAAATTTTATTAGAAACAGAGCTTCTTGTAATTCTGGCCTTAAACTGACAGTCTTGGTGGAATGTACATAGGGCTAGGAACTGGCCAACATGAAAAAATCCCAAACATTTGATATACCACAATTTTACAGTAGCTAAGAACATGCCTGTGTGTTTATACAAAAAAATGGGATAAAGGAGAAGGAGTATCCCAGGCTCTTACTCCTGTTTTCTGGGCATAAATGGGGATAGAAGTATGGCAGTTGTGTATCATTGCTAAAATAACAGCAAAGGCATAAAGTTAAGGAAGTTTTATCTTTGTTCTGAGATGATTCAGTAAAGACAATTTTTTTTCTATGACCAGTGAGATGTTGAATGGTTATGCCACTAAGAACCAGCCCTTGCAGCTTTGTGAGCACCTGAATTTTCTGTAACCCTTCCTAGCTGACTCTGATCATAACTACATGAAATTACTTTTTGCCTAGAGCTGCTGTTTATTTTTCAAAGAGCAGACAACCCTCCCTATGTGAACCATACAGTTATTCAACAGAATTTACTCTGAAGGGAGAGCAGTAGAACCCCTGAAGGAAAAGGGAAGTTTTAAGTGGTCAGGATGGAAGCACATGATATATGTGGGCCTTGTTCTATAGGGACTCCACACCAGCCTGCCAAAATTAGGCAGGAAATGGAAACAGAGAAGAGAAACTCTTGGCTTCTGAGTGAGACTCGAGGTTTAAGTCATAGACAAGCCATGGATACCCTCTAAATCTTTCTGGAAATTGGATGTGATAGAACAGAGCTCTTGGTCAGTGGAAAGCCCTTGTCTAGAGTCATGTGACGTTTTATCTGAAAGGCTTGTCTAAAATACTGATGTTTTTCCAGTCCCAAGCTGAACTGTAGAAATGTTGCTTAGTTGATGTTATTGAAACCTAGAGGAAAAGCTGTTTTACAGACACCTTAGAAGATAATATTCTAAGATATTTGTCCTTTTGATGGCTTGTTCTGAAACTCCTGCTCCTCGTTAACACAAGACACAGTGTGCCTGGAGATCTGTCAAAGACAAGGGTCTGCCTTAGCTGGGAAATAGTGTGAATCCATCATGTGCGTGTACAGGCTTAAAAAGCAAAGTAGGAAAAGAAAGCCAAGACTCAAATTAGTTGTCTGTTAGTGATTTGAGAGCCACAGTATTTAAGAAAAGAAATATGTGAGCTGATTTTCATGAAACCAGCTACCCTGACAGATTGACCAATGCAGTGTGACATGAGAATGCTGTCTCCCAATACTTCTATTTAGGAAAATAAGTTTTAATTCTCAATTGACAGTCAGCGTTCCCATGAAACCTGTCAGTTGAAGAATGAGAATTTTTTTTAAAATTCCCCCAAGAGAAATGTTAAGGAGTCTCCGTGTTGGATCTGCAGGGCTGTGTGGTACTACTGCCTAGAATATTCTGTTTTACTGACTAGCCTAAGTGTATATTTCTGTTTATTTTTGGGCAACATATCCTTTGTTGGTGACATATTACAGTTTCTGTGTGGAGGAAGGAAATAAAATAGCAGAGTTCCTGAATCCTACGGTACCAGTATCATACAGTGTAACCTGTCATTTGATGTATTGCTCACTTTCAGCAGGTCTGGATAAATGGCAAGATCTGTGTAAAACTTACAGCAGTGTGCTGTCATATATCCAGGGCAGATCCTGTAACAGAAAAACACATTGTAATTTGACAAATGAAAAGAGAGTAGCCAAATAATATGCAACATAATTTCAGTATATGAAACCAAGTATATAATACAAAGGCTTAAAGGGTTCAGTAATTTTTCTAACTTCCTTTAGAGATTTTTTTGATGCCTCATTATTCTTCTGAAAGAACATGAAATGACCGATTTGTGTTCTGAAATTAAAAAAAACTTCTTAGATTAGTGACCTTTGCACTCATTAAGTATTTCCTTAGCAACTGTTTGGTACATTTTGAATCTTGGGGAGTTTGACCTACCAAGGACATTATAGTACCCTACCAAAGAAAAGCCTCCTCAAGTATTTATACATGGTGCAAAACAATTCTACTGCTAAATGCCAGTATTTGTCTATTCCATTCTCCAGACCTAGCAGAAAAGGCTGTTCTTAACCTGTGGGTGCTAGCATAAGTTTACTTGTGGTTTTACTACCATCGAGTAAAATCGTAGTGAAGAGAAGGGATATTTGCTGACTAGGAGAAGAAAACATGGAAGTATTTGCTTTGATTTATATCTACAAGTTTGAATTAGAATGATAACTTTAGTATCCCTGAAGATGAGGCCTTGGGAAAAAAGCTTACTGTCTTACGGAAATGATTTTTTAGTTTAGAGTAACTTGATCTAATTCTGTATAGTTAATTCACTTCCTGTTCAGTGTGTAGAGTGGAAGAAAGTATGAGTTCTTATTACCAGATAGGTCAGAATTATCTTTCTGTCTGGTATCCTCTCTGAACTCACAGAGTTTTTATGTTGGAAAAGACCGTTAAGATTGCTGAGTCCAGCAGTTAACCCAGCACAAGTCTGTCATTAAACCATGCCCCTAAGTGCCATATCTACATGTCTTTTAAACACCTTTAGGGTTCCACCACCTCCCTGGGCAGTAATTCCAATGTTTGATAACCCTTTCAGTGAAGAAGTTTTTACCAATATCCAATTTAAACCTCTCCTAGTGTAACTTGAGACCATTTCCTCTTGTCACTTGTTACTTTGGAGAAGAGACCAACCCCCACCTGGCTACACCCTCCTTTCAGGGAGTTGTAGAGAATGATGAGCTCTCCCCTGAGCCTCCTTTTCTCCAGGCTGAGCTCCCCAGCTCCCTCAGCTGCTCCTCACAGGACTTGTGCTCCACACACTTCCCCAGCCTTGTTGCCCTTCTCTGGACATGCTCCAGCACCTCAATGTCCTTCCTGGATTGAGGGGCCCAGGACTGGACACAGCACTTGAGGTGTGGCCTCAACCACATTGTTATAGACTAAATATATGTCCTTCCTAATGAAGGATTTTGTGTGCATCTGGAGTCTGCTGCGTCTCAAATCAATCAGTAACAGGCTGTGTTTTCCATGAATTTTAATTACAAGAATAATTACACTGATGTTGTGTCTTTTGATGTGTTGCATTATAAGAGAACAACTCCAAAGGGACCTGGCTTGTTCATATAATGCTGCAGTAATGCAAAAGACTATTGTACAGCTAAAGCAGTAACGTGCTTGCTTTATTTAACATCTGCTGTACTTCATATGGGATTCATTCAACTGATGCCAGCTCTTTCAACTTGTCACTCTCTTGAAGATGCTTTAAAAGATAAAGAAAAATGAAGTTTTTATGAACATACCCATCCAGAAACCGAGGCAACAAAACTTCACATATTCTTACTGTTTCTTTCCTTGGGTAAAGTGGTAATATTATCTGTTCCCAGAGATTCTGATGGGAATAGGGAGGAGCTAATAATGTAGGGTATGAAGTGCCACATGTATGTGAAGGTGTGAAGGGAAAGGTAGTATCTCATGTTAAATCAACTGATATAATTGCAGAAAATGTCAGAAGAAGAAAGCTCGTCAGCCTTCCTTATTACTTGTAGTTTGGTCTAATCAAAGACATTATCTCTTCACACAAATGTTGCTTTCTGTTTTCTCTCTGACTTGTGGCAATGCCACCACTGTGGCTACACAGTGCAATGACAAATGCATAAACTTAGTTTGATTCATTACTTGCAAAGTCACTTCTAGTGTCCTCATGCATTTCTTATTTCTTACACAAGCACCCCTGTGCTTGTTGAAATCTGATAGCAAAAATCAGTTAAGCAGGAACTCAGCTGAGATCAGAACATGAAAGAGGCATATAAATATACTTGTCTTGTACAAGGAAAAGACGAATGTACTGCTCTTTTTTTTCCCTAAATAAAAGCAACCTGTACTTGTCGCATACAACCTTGTAGCCATTTGACAGAGCTGCTGCTTTTGCACCCCAAGTTTTGACTCTGAGGCTCTGAAGTTCTTATCAGCCCCCACACCTTGTAGATAGTTTTAAAAATCTCAGTACAGAACATCTTCCCTTAATTTGAACTTGCTGTTGAAGAAGTATTAAAAAAGGCAGCTTTATGCAAGTGTAAGGTTTTGTTTTCATTTCTCTGGATTGAACTGTACATAGCTAGAATTGTGATTTAAATTAATCTAGTGCATCTCAGACCCGCCAGAAAGAGGAGAAATATAGATTTCAAACTAGAAATATCCCTCTTAAGATAAATTTTCAATTATAAAAAATTCTTCCTGATATTCAAAGCACACATTTTATTCAAGTACACAACAGTGGTAGTGTCTGACTGCTGAGTTTGCATTTTGAATGTAAAAGCTCTGATTCTCATTTACAATTATGGCAGATGTAGAAGCATCCAAGAAACATGGAGATGACAACCCCAAGCAAAAGGATTCCGTCATCCTATGCTGTGTCTCCTACCACTTCCTAATATTTATCTCTGTGTGCTCTGTTACTTACTAATGACATGGTCTGAATACATTTTTCTGTGGAACATCCTTCTGTGTTGCCCAGGAGCAAACAGGGATAAGTATCCTTCCCAGATACCCTTTCTGTTCCATTTGATTTCCTTGCATTGACCTGTAGCTGGACAGCTTGTACGATGTCTGTTGAATTAAGAAAGCAACCCACATTAAGCACATGAAGACTGCTTAATTTAGTTATTACATGCTATTCTTTAGGTAGGTAGCAAGTTTTGTGGTTTTATGAAATCTCCATGAGGAAAGTGATTTCTCCTAAGTTTTGCTTCCAAGGTAGCCATACAAAAATAACTTAGGATAGCAAATTCAGAATGAAGTCATAAAATACTTTAACTTTCTACAACTGCCAATGAAAACAAGAACTGTAAACATCATTTCTCTGACCTACTGTCTTGCAGGCAATCTTACCCAAATTTACTAAAGTTACTTCAGAATAAAGCAATTACACTTGGTGAAGCACACATGGAATGTGAGCCTCCTGGATCTGGATCAGAGTTTGCCTATCTCATAGCCTTCCCCTACTCTCCCTCCATCCCTGGCACACATACCCAAAGAGCTGCTCACTGCTTTGCAAATAACTTTGAAAAATAAAATACGACAATTAACAATGAAAATTACCGTGTAGCATTTTGTTTAAGACCAGGAACTGTGTGTCTTACCCCATGAGGCCTAAAAACCACTATGGCTATGCCAGGCTTTCTGCTGGTGGTGTTTTAGCTGTCCCTTGTACCTGTGTCTGACAACAACAATACCACAATCACAAAGTGCAACACCTGTGTGCCTAAACCTTTCCTCGCTGACACCAAAGAATGTGGCAGTTGTGATGCATTAGGCTTTCCCTTGAAAAGGTTAAGGCACAATAATGAGATGGCTGCATGGGAAAGCTTGGAGAGGTAATCCATCAAATCTGTGTTTTAGTCTGTTCATGCTTGTAACTAAGGAGCTGAGACTAAAGGGACAGGGGAAAAAAGATGGTGGGTCATAACTTTTCTGTGTCTTCTTTTTAATCATAGGTTAAAGTCACTGGATTAGAAGACTGACCTCCAGGCAGGGGAGAACAGAGAAACTCCTACGCACAGCCTCAAGACTCATATCCTCATGTTTTCCTTTTCCCTGAAGCTTTGGAAGTGTTTTACTGTGAGGCTTACAGCAGTACACACTGCTGCTTCTTTCCCAGCCCGACTCCTGTTCAGTTCCTCTAACATTCAGCGGTTGCTCTTGCTCTTTTTCTTCATCCCCGTTTCATTTTTCTCCTGACTTTCATATTGCCATTTACCTTTGTTTCTGCTAAGGTACACCAAATGCTAATAATACTATTTTATCTCCAGTACAGGTCAGTGGGACAATGAGCTCTGATTATCATATTCCATATTATTTCTCTTTGTGAGACAACATTTTCGTGCAGATTTTGTACTATATTCCAGTCAAATACATTTAAATAATTACTGTTGAAATCTCAATTTACCCTTCTATCCCCTCAGAAAATATATTGAATATGTTTGGGTAATTAAATATTTTATCAATGTATTTTTATCTACTTTTGATGCAGCATTCTATAATAAAGGGAAGTATATTGTACAACAGAAACCAAAGTATTACAAAAAATAAGAATTAGTACTTGAGGAAGTAAGACTTGAGGAATCTTGACATACAAAGAATGTCAAGCAAAAGACTTGTACATAGGTTGAAGAAATCTTATATGGCATGAGGGGCTGAGAAACTTGTGATTTCATTTGATCTACACTGGTGTTGGCAAGAGCTCTTGCAAAAATTACATGTCCATTTAAAAATTATTTTGTCCTTACTGGAATCCAGTTCTTGGTGGTTTTCCTAGATGGATTGTGGTTGCTGTGTAAAACTTTCAATAGCACAGTCTAATCAATACCATCAGGGTCAACATACTTTCCTTATGCCTCCTGTGATCCAACTGAGGTTTGAGATTATTAAAGGGTACGTTTTTTTGGAAACAACTTGATATTTATTTTCTGAACTTCCATGTGATATGGAGCCTTCTGAGCTACATTAACATTTCCATTTCATTGATCATTGTGACCTAAGATGGGCAGGTCCTTATGTAATTTCCCAATATTTTTCCCTTTTTTTCCCCTTCTCAAGTACTTGATCTGGGAAAGTAGATGCACATAAACCGCTTCCCTGTTAATGAAGATCAGCCTACTTTCTCAAGGGAGTGTAACAAATTCAAACTAAACTTGATTTTTCATCTTTTCCACTATTAGGACTTTTTTGGGTAACTTCTAACTATGTTCCACACTGATACTCTATGTACACAGTTGCTGCCTAGGAACATTTTTTTTTAATGCATATCTGGAAAAAAGATGTTGTGCACTCCTAATTCCAAACATAAACCAAAATTTTCAGATGGCACAGTGGTTTTATGAAGGAAAAGAACAGTGGTTTTATTAGGGAAAAAAGTACTTGGAAAGCACAATCCTCAGTGTGTGGGTGGGGCAGAGTAAATTTGATAGATAGGAAGTGATCTTGGAATGTTCCTTGCAAGCAACATTTCCTAAGTTTGTCTGTCTTAGGGATGGCAGTCCCCATAAGCCATAGGGGCCCTTTAATGCCATTTCATGGTAGAGTTCATGTCCAATGCAGAAGAGTTAGGAGTTCCCAGGTTTGGTGACATGATGTAGTATAATTTAAGAGATAAAATTGAAGTTCCAGCACAAGCCACATATGCAGGCAGAGAGCAAAACATTTTTGAAACACAAATGGTTTTGGGGATAATGAGCAATAACATCATTTTTGCTGTAGATGCTTCTTTATGGTTCTTAATCTGTACCATTTCTTGCAAATAGGGATGAATTATTAATATTTTTCATAAATATATTCCCCAAAACTCACTGAAACAGCTCTAAGGCTTGATTGCAACATGAAGTTAATGGAGAACTTGGAATTGAGAACCTGGCCCTTTTCTGTGTTATAATACCATTTTCAATTATATGGTAGCATATTATTTTTATTATCAACTGCTTCTTCAGTTAATTCACTTATAAAGTGCTCTTTGTGTGGTGTCCTTTCTGTAAATTCAGTAATCTTTCTCCAGACTGTTTTTACATCTTCCCAAATTTATTTATGTGCACCTCCCTCAGTCACCCTCTCAACTTATAAGTTTTAATTAGATCAAAGCTAAAGTCAGCAATACATGCATGGCCTCATGTTAACTTATGTATTAATTGTCAGTTTTAATTTTTCTGACAGCTACTTTGCTGTTGAGCATATTTTCATTGAAGAATTCAGCAATGTCTAAACCCTTTGATGCACAGTCCTGTGCATCCTCATTTAGTTTCATTCATTTCAACATATATATTCACTTGTCTCTCTAGAATGAATGATGATGTTTTTCACATCTTCTTTTTTAGCTCTTTTAGAAACTTTTGAGTTTTTGAATTTTATTTCAGTTTTTCAAATCACATATCAAGTTTGAAACAATTAATTTTGCTTGCTTACATGTTATAGTCAAATAACCTACTTGTCAAATTTTTGGTTGGGGCATCCAAGTATTAAAGCCCATCTGTGCTGCGGTTACCTTTTATCCTGTGATTTTATGCTAACACCAACTAATTTGGACTTTTGAAGTTTATTAAAAGGATCTGAAAACCACCAAGTTGTATCTTGGAATAAGTAATTCTAAAGAACTTGGTACCATGTAAAGCTTATCAGGAACTGTTTCCCACAACAAAGAATTTTGCATGTTATCCATGCTTCCAGGGCCTCTTGCTGTGTGTTGAGTGTTTTGACTACAACAAGAAATAAAGAAAAGAAAATTTATCTCCCTCACATTTGGGAACTGTATGAGAGTGTCTACAGAGAGTTCAGGGAAAGCCTGTAGCTTTGTTAACTCTTTTAGTTCATGGGAGAGGATCTGAGCTGGTACAACATAATTGTGATGAAAATGTTATCTCAAAGGACAGGTTGCTCTCAACCTAATTTCTTTACTCAGACCACTCTTCCTTTAACTCCTCTGTCTTAACATTTGAACAAAACCATTCTCTGAATGCTTTTGGACTCCTAAAATAAAAGACTACTTAGAAAAGTCTGTAAGGTGATTTTCCAAGCACGTGTACCAGAACCATAAGCGTTGGTACTTCTCTGCCTGTAGGAAAATAGAAAAGAAGTGTATGAATTATGTTTGCAAGTTAAACTAAGGAAGAAAGGATTTAAGAAAAATGAGTAGTAAAAAAACCAAACCAAAACAAAAACCTGAAAAAAATTAGAGGAAAATCTTTTACTGGGTCTCTATGATTTTCAGACATTTATGGAATTATATAAATGCAGGTTTTCATGATTCAGAGAAAGATTTTGGTGCACAAAAAAGATCCAGTCAGAGGGGAAATGCAGAACAGGAGTTATGACTTCCATTGAGACAAACCACCAGTATCACTCACAAGTATTTAGCTTCCTTGATGGCAAGGCTGAAATAAATCTCCATAGTGGTTTTTCCTTATGTGGAAAAATGTCCTAGTATACTTAATGAAGCTGACTTCAAAAGAAGTAGCTATGGCCTCACCATGTAAATATTTGCTGTTTGGGCAGTTCCTCTTAAAAGAGTAAGCTTCATGTCATGACTTCCAGTGCTCTATTGTTTTCCACAACTTTCTGTACTCTGCTTCATTTTGTTTAAGTGCACAAATGCCATTTACAACAGGTCATGATTGCTGATGCAGTTTTGATTTTGAGTAGGGCAAGAATGTTCTTACTCCATTCCTACTCCTCTTATTCAGCCCTTGAACAGAAAAAAAATCCACCAGGACAAGTCAGTCACAACGGAGACCTGGTTATGTTTACACTTTGACCTAGGAATAGCATCATGCTTGTGCTCCAGCTTCTCTAGCATCCAAACATTCAAGCCTTCCTCAGATGCAGGTTTTAGATAAACTCTGAGGCAGGAGGGAAAAGAATACCTGAGAGCCTTGGATAGACCTGGTAAAGCACCATGTGATGTGGTGTGGGGAAACAGCAACAGGCTGTGCTTGCTTCAGCCTAACCCAGGGTATTACACTGCAGCACAGAGTTCACATGGAGCAGTCACATCTGGAGTGCCCACAAGCAATGAAGGAGTAGAGGGCAAGTGGAAAGTGTCCTTTCTTGACACTGTGAATGCAGGGAGAGGCTTAGAGGGCATCTCATGCCATAGTCTGCTTTCTGGGCTGTGCTCCCACACAGCATGTAAATGAGGCCAGAGTTCTCGAGTGTTTTTCTGGGACTAAGGAAATGAATATGTGTGTGTATATACATGTATGTGTGTGTTTATGTAGATTTGAATACAAATACTGAGTTAAATGTCTTCTTCATATTAGTAGAGCAGCTTTGCCTGCCTTGTTCATGATGTTCCTATATAACTTTGTGTGCAACAAGGATGGGAGGAGATTATAGTATTACAGCCCTGGGAAGCATCCTGAGAGCTTGCCAAGCAGAAGAGCAGTTGTTTAATATTACCTCTGTTTAGAAACAATTATATCCAGGAAAATGCAATTCAGATCAGACCCTTCTAGAGCTTCTCAAGTTCTCTGTTAACTGTTTCAAAGCCAGTTGATGTGTTTGTCATCATTTGCTATTGTACTGTTGCCATCACTGTGCTGGTGCTGGGCAAAATACCAAAATTTGGGGGCGAGGGGGGGATGGTCAAGGAAAAGGTCAAGTGAAATGTGATATGATTTGGGTACTCAAACTTTCAGTCCCTCTAATTTCAAGCTTTAGTGATTAGGTTGTTCTGTGGAACCAGCAGGTCACATTGAGCAGGAAAGTTTGAGTGATGAGACGGAGGCAGGACTCAGCTGGGGTTACCTGGGAGATGACAGCACAGGTGAGATCCCTTAATCCACTCTGGTGGAGCAGAAGGACCAATCAGCTGGTGATAAAAGGGAACAGGGCAGGGGTTTTGGGAGGAAGGGTAAGTTTTACTCCTGAGGGTTATTTTGTGTTTCTAAAATGGATTAAGAGTGACAGAAACTGCCTGCCTACTTGCTTGCAGTGTTTTTCTTCAATTTATCCATTGCTTTGGCAGTTTTCTGCTGTGCATGAATCAAATGTTTACAAGAAAAATTGTTGTTCAAAGTTGACACTTGCATAAGAAGGTAAGTCTTGGAGTAGTCCATTTTTCTATTTATATATGTGGAAGGGTGATTCTTGCATGTGTTTTTGGGAATTCAGTCTGAATCATCTGGTTGTAAAATATGAGGATGATTGAGAAAGTACACTGGGAGATTTGCAGGTTTAAATTACCATGTTTTAAAACCAGAGATAATGAAATATGTGATAGGCTTATATAAGAATATTTTTCTAGATAACTATAAAAACAATTATAGAGTTGTTCCCAGTTTCTACTAATTTGTAAAGAGTTATTTAAATATTGTTAAATTATTACCACTGTTGTCAATTAACTCCAGTAGCACTGGTCTATCCCCTCCCTTCTGAAGGAAGAAAAATGCTCAAAAATGCTGCACTGGTAGGGAGCTGAAACAGTTATTTGCTGTGTGGGGGTAAAAGGAAGATGGGAGTCTCTGAGCTTTTAATTTCTAGGTCTGTTACCAGCATTGCATAGGAAAATGTCAGCTCAAAATTGAAATGTAGTAGCTGGAAGTCATAGATCCTAATTGTGGAACATGTAGCTGAGCAAGCAGTGTGCCTCACCCATGTGAAGTCTTAGGGAATTAAAAGCTCCAAAGTATTTTCTAGAAATCAGTTACTTCCTTTGGAACAGAAAAAAGAAAAAGGAGGAGGAAGAATCTTAGTGCTCCATTGTATCTTGTGGATAGATGACACAGTGATATACGAGACCAGCCCTGCTTTTGCTATTATAAATTCCCAGCAGTGGCAGGGAGCTGGAATGTGCTCTCCACAAGGCAGGCAGTCTGCCCACACTTGAGGCTAGGAAGGATTGGGCCCAGAATAGTGTTTTTGCTATAAGAACTTCTGCAGTTCTCTTCGGCTAAAAATATTTTTCTTTATGCAGAAAAAAAATTGTAAATAAAATTTAAGCTGAGCTACAGTAAAAAAGTGTGCCTTTAAAGATGATCCAATGACCTTATTGCTTTAAATTTAAGATGATGAGAAGACTTTAGGTGGAAAGATTTTGATTGATGATTCAAGGTGTGTGTGAGTAGGGTAAGTCATAAAGAATCAGAAAGGAGTAAAGAAGGAAAATACAAAAAGGAAATGAAAGGTGAGATTTGGCAGATATTTTTGGGAGCAATGGAAGAAACAGAACTTGGAGATGAAGAGGATGGAAGGAAAGGAAAAATGGATTGCAAAGAAAGGAAAAACAAGCCAAACCAAAAAACCATGAAAGGTTCATAAGCTTCTCTGGTGCAAGTAACAAAATTGAGATCCTAACTGCATAGAAACACTCTTAATATATGGCATGGGGTGTGGAATTGGGATGCTGGAAGTGGAACTGACTGTCCTAAGAATCATCCTGTATAAATGCTTTCATCCTCACTGGGAAATTTAGATTTTTCTTGTCTATTTTGTTCTTGCTATTTTTTTAGATTTTGTCTATTTTACATCACTCAAATGTTATTTTGGTTTATGTGTGGCTCATCGGATTTTTCCACTGCTTATATCATTTACAATTGTCACTGAAGATGGCTAGGTATAGTCTAGTAATGTTGGTGGAGAGCCTAGGAAAATACAACTTGACTCTAAAATACCCATTTTTTTTTTCTGAAATAAAAAAGCTTTAAGGAAATGGTGAATAATGGAATAAATCATGAGCTATAACAAGACTCTTTTACTGTCAAAGTCCCCATTAGACACACATACCACTAACAAGATTGGTAAATTAAGAACTGTGTAAACTGAGATGCTGCTTTCCTTTAGTGGAAAAGAAAGATATGCACTGAAGCCAGCTTGACATTGGCAATGCACAGTGCATCGTGTAACAATTATTATACTCAAAGCCCCACTACAAAAATCTAGTTTGGTTAATCTGTCATGTGGAGTGACCAGCTGTGCTCCAACAGCCCTTGCCTTAAAAGGGAAGCATGTGGGAAGATGCTTTGCTGTTATTTCAGGCTAGTGTTTCAAGGAGGGATGTAAAATGGTGCCAGGCTAGATTTTGGTAAATCTTCTTCATAAAATAAAATGTGGGATAGTGTTGTGTGGTGGGTGGTTTATTTATTTTTTTTTTTTAAATTTATTTATTTATGTTTTCAGCAAGCAGTCATTCAAGAGCCCCAGGTTTTCTGGGGTAGTACTCTTCCGTACTAGGCTGTTAGGAGCCAAATCCTTGCCCAAGCCTCCCTTTTGGTTTGGGAAGCCCAAACTGTTGAGTGTCAAGTCTGGGGACTACCTGTGATCCAGCAGTACCTCCCAGGGAGCAGTGTTGCTTCCAGTGCTGTGTCCTTTCATCTTTGATGTCTCTGTTGTGGATGAATTCCCTTCCTTCCGAAGTGTGGTCTCTGAAACCTACTTTGACAAAGAAGTTTTGTAGGAGCTGAGCAAAATCGGGTTTGGTTTGAACTTTCCGAACTTCTGAAACAACTTTAAACTATTTCATTTTTATCACTTATCTAGAGGGTGTATATCTTAAAATCTGTCATGAAATTTCAGGGACAAATGCTATAGATTTATGTCCCAGTCTTCCACCCATCTCTTTGAAAATGAAATCCTAACTTGTTTTCATCTCAGCGTATTGTTCACATTTAATGAGCATAAAACTACAGTCTAAGAGTAATTCATTATTAACAGTTATGGTCAGCGACTGGTATGGAATTTTGTAATATTTTTTTGGTATGTAGGGTGATGGTTGTTATGGTGCTAGAGATAGTCTGTGATTCAATCCAGAGTTAATTAATGATGACCAATAACACAAGTGTTTTCTGTTTCGTGTACCACTGTAGCAGATTGGTGGGATGGTCTTGGGAAGAGGGTAAGGCAAGAGGAAGTCCTGCCCTTAATTTCAAAATCTGAGCCTTGTTGTGCTGACAACTGACTCTCACCTCCACATCTATAGTTTAATGGATTTGTACTGTACAAGGGCAGATGCTTTTGGCATGAGAAAAGGAGAACTATTTCCCAGGGGCAGGACCAAGACCTGTGAAGTTCTCCAGCTGATCTATCTCTTGAACTGGGCCCTTGCCCTAAGACAAACAAGGCAATGTGTTAGGAACAAAAAAGAATTGTTTTGATCAAAGAGAGGGAATTTAACATAGCAGGTGCCTGCCATGTTGTGTAGAGAACTGTTGGAAGATGTTCAGATACTTGGATGATGAAAGGAAGGAATGCCAGATAAAGAATAGCTGGGTGACTTAAAGCTTGTTATGGGGTCAGTTTATGAAGAGGATTTTCTTGAATATAAAAATCTTGATAAATAAAGAAATATTTTAGTGCAGTTCTGTGGGATGGACTTAAAATATGAATAGTCAGCATGTTGGCAGAAAAACTGGAAAAACTGAGCTATATGTTGATAGAAGGTATAGTCAAATCCTCAGAACAACTAACTTTTTTTTCCTGTTTGATTTATTCAACTTTAAAGTGTAAGTTTTTAGGAACCACACTTTATTTGATGAGATTTATACCTCAAATAACTTCATTTCAAGGCAAACACATAGCTGCACAGCAGAGGTCAGGAATCTCCCACCTAAATAACTGAGTGGTCTTGCAAGTAAGATCTCCTCTCTGCTGCACACGTCTGTGCTAATGGTGCTGTTTGGCTGAGTTCAAAAGGAGATCATCAGGGAATATTGAACAACCTCATGTAGATGAAAAATGGTGTGTTAAAATAGGGCTAAAAGAATAGAGAAATGTCAAAAAGGTAGGAGAGTTCTTGGAAATTTTAGGAGACTCTTGGAAGAAGTTGAGGATCACAATCTCTGAGGAATATAAAGAGGGGAGAGGATGGAGTTGCAGGAGGAACCAGGAAATGGCATCTCTAAAAGGTTTTAGTCCAGAAAGTTATTGTATATACATTGTACTGGGTAGGCTCTTTGCTACTCTCCACCCTGGATGGACATTGACTTGGAGCTGACTGAGGGTGGGAAGATGACTGGGAATGTGGAGTGAGAGGAGACGATTTAAGGTCTGCTTGTAACTCTCCTTAATCCATGCTTTCGCTGATCATTGCAGTATGAAATCCTGGTACTGTTGATGCTTTGGTTCAAACAGCAGAAATGTGCACAGTGTAAGATAGGCACATCCAGAGCTTTATACAAATAAAATAATCTATCTTGGTTTTTTTTTTTTGCATATTCGATGCTTATTTTCTCCAGCTAGTTTTGTTTTTTGATCTCACTGAATGAAGCTAAAAGATGATAAATATGCAGAGGGAAAAATGAAGTAAGAACACCAGGAAAGTGAGCAGAATAGGAGAGGTTTACTTGTCTGAAGAATTTTCTGCTCATTAAAGTAAAATGAATTGCTTGATCTTATTTTCCCTAAGCCTAGTTCTATTTCCACTGGAATTGGTAAGAGGTTTTTCTGAGTAGCATGTGAGAATGAAGCACACTGTTTGCAGAAGCACCATTTATCATTTACTGCAATTTGAGTATCAGAGACCACTGTTCTGTATCCGAGTGAAAGTAAATGGATTAACACTTGCTGAGCTTAAAGCCTACATCCTTTAACCTTATTATGCCAAAATGCATGTAGTTTTTGCATGCATGCATGTAGCATGGACTTATAAATCCAGTTGTGATTTTCTGTGTGCTTGTTGTGTGGGTACATCATCATGTTAGCCATGTTATAATGATAACTCAAATGATAGTGCTGCTTCTGGTAACAAATATTCCTGTAGAAGAAAGATGCAGGCTTTTATAATTACAATGCAGAAGAGCAATTTCTGAGTTCACTAGGGAAAGTTGTAATTAGCTTAACCAGCCATCAAGGTTAACTTGACAGAAGTCTGTAGAAAAGCAATCTAAAGGAATATATTGGAAGTCAGTGACTTCAGAGATCTTGTTCCAGGGATAAAAATTCTATCTTCAGGTGAATATCTCTGAATTCCCCTTCAGCATCCCTATGGGAAAAATTTATTCCCATACTTTAAACTATTAACCTCTCTCCTATTTTTAAAGACCTAGGGTGGCTGAGTTTATAAGGGAAGAAGAAACAGTTAGGAAAACAAGAGGAGCTTATTTTTCCAATGTAACAAAAAATTAGTACTGTTGTCTGCAGTTTTACCAAAGGCTCTCATGTGTCTGTTTATGTGAGATTCTCCAAACTTTTGTGGTTTCAGTGGAACAAAAAAGGACCCGAGATTTTCAGATTTCTTTCAGCCAAAGAACACGATAGACATCCACAGGGGCAGGGGAGCAAGCCATGAAAAATAAGCTTCTGTGAGGCTTGGAAGCCTGACATAATTTTTCCCTGTCAGAACCTTTGGGCTTAATTCTGCTTTGCCTTGCACCCAGTAGAATTCCATTGATTTTTTTTTTTTTTTTTTAGTTCAGATGCTTCCGGTGTGAGCCACATGAGAGTGTGGCCATTTACTTTCAAGTTAGCAGTAGGTTTGAAATACTCAGTACTGAAGAAACTGGAGATACTATGATTATGAATGTGGGTGTTACTGATACTCCAGGAAGAGCTACATTTCATCAAGTCTGCTTAGGGAATAAGAGAATGAACTCCATTACTTCTAGGAAAATGCCAGATGTTGTCATAATATGTCACAAACTTCTGTCACTGAAATGTTTAACAACAGTACTAATGTGTGGTATTATGCTGATGTTGAACAAATAACTAGCTGTCAGCCTCCATATCCTCAGCAAACTTTTATGTCTGTGTGTCTGCCTAACCATTAGAGTTATTAAATTTTTTTTTTTTAAAAAGGACGCGGAAATAGGAACTTGCCGAGGAAGCACAGGTTACAGTGTTCTCCTCGTTTGAATCAGCAGGGTGGAATTCAGAAAACCAGAACAAGGAAGGAAATCCTTGAAATCCTTTTTATGGGGGAATGGAAGGACATCAGCATGCCTGTTCAAAAGTTACTGCTCTGTGTGTGTATATACATACATATACACAAGTAGCTCCAGAAGATTACAAATACTGGTTATGTAAAAAGTTCCCCCCTACTTTCATGGTGAGAAAAAACGGCCATCATCATTGCAATTTCAAGTTATGTAATTTGATCATTTGAAAGATTGCAAAATGGGCAAGGAAGATGCATCCATTTTTCTTGCAGAAGAAAATTGACCATAACCTCATAAGTGGAATATAGGACATTTAAGGCTGTATGTGTTGTAATACTGGCACATAGAATATATTCTAAGTACTTGGACAGAGAATTATTAGGAATTGCAAAAGAAATTCCCTCCTTTTTATTATTGGTGCTACAGCCATGATGCTGAGGGTTGCTCTTACCCAACTGAATTTTCTACTCTTGAGGATTGAATACTTGCATAGAAAAGTAGTGCTGTTTATTTAGCTAGTTTAGGTGAATATCTTAATTTGTAAAGACATTTTTGGAAGGTGGTACATTTTGCCATACTGAGGATTTTTGGCAGGGAACTTTGTATAAACACTACAAATGTAGTGGTTATACCAAGGAGGTGTTCTTGCTATGGCATCACCCAAATCAAGGACTCACGATTTGATCTCAAGACCTAGATCTGTGAAAATACTTAGATTCAATACTTATCTTGAAATTACTGGGAACTGCTTCTTTATTCCTTTGTGCAGCTCGTCCTAACAGAATGGTAGAAAGAAAAGAAGAATTAAAGATGAGGCAAAAGGAGAACATGGGAAGTGAACTGGGGAGGAGGCTCAAATCCCCACTTTCCCTGAAACCCTGGCAGCTCTTCACTGTCACAGGACCATGATTACTCTGTTGTGGGCTGGATACTTCACAGCTCATCGTCGTTAACTTTTGTCAGATAATGTTGGCTGTGCTGATCTAGCTCTCTTACACTGCTTCATGCACCTTCCAGCATGTTGACATTTGTCTTAAACCTTTTCTGTAAGACCCTCAGAGCAGTCTTTCCTGCTTTTAGCTTCTCACATAGAATCTGAGGCAGTGCAACCATTTTTATGTGCCCAAAATGCTGAACATCACAACCAGTGAAGTAAAAAGATTTGGGCCTTTTGTTCAGCATTAGGGATACAAGTTAGTGATCTCAGATGAAAGTTAACTTTTTTTACAAATTCCAAGATTTGTTGCCTATAGCTGAAGAGCCAAACCCCATTTTAAGGCCTAATTGTAATTTAAGTAGTTCAATCCTGCTGACATGCTTGTGTGGATAGCAATCATATTAATGGTTGCTTTCATGAATCATTTGCATCTAGGAAAACTCCTCGTGTGGGAATTTTGTATTGTAAATAAATTATATAGTCTTATCCAAAATAACTTGGTTAATCCTATCTTAGGTTATAGGAGAAATACTGTTCACTTGGGGAAAGCAAAATGATCACAGAAATAGAATCAAGGTAAACTTAAACCAGGATCATATTACTAGTTGGTTTTGGCTCGAGAATTGTAATTTCAGGAAAACAAAGGAGAGACAACCTTGGACCCTTACTAGATAATTGACAAATCTCAGTAAGTGATATTTTTATTTGAGTCAATATAATTTGAGAAAATTGCTTTGCACATGTCTCCCTGGAGATGATTTCTTTACACTGCATTCCCCTTTGACTTTAATGTAAAAAACTCGGTAGATTGAAGCTAAGCAGATAACACTCAGACTAGATGGGCTACTTGAATGTTTTGGGAATTACAGCGAGGTGCATCTGAGGTGCTTGGGAAGTGTTTTACTTGTGATAAAGCCAAGGTTCCCTGTTATTGCCAAGAAAGATTTGCAGTTGTAGATTTATTCTCTTTTTTTCATGTTTTTAAGCTTTCCAGAATGCACATTTTAATCCCTTTTGGTAAAGTTTCAGAGAGCTGGTAAAACATTTGAACTTCCGCTTTTCTTGATTTGCCAGGCTTCACTTCCAAATTAATGTGGTGAGCTCATTGGCATTGCTGATTTCACATTAGTCCATTCTTTCTTTTATTTATTTTTTTTTTTTTTTGGGTTTTTTTTTCCTTTTTTTTGTGAGGAAGAAATAGTTTTTTAATATGTATTATGGGTTGGGCTTCCTCCCCGCCCCCATGTTATTTTAGGCTGGTTAGTTTTTAATTGTGGTTTCCTTGTTTCTGCTGTGAGGTTTGTTAAGCAATGTTTCATGAAAAACAGTAGTGTATCAAGACTCTTAATGGAACCCTTGTTCCCTGTACAGATGTCTGCAATGCTATTTCTCCATGTCTAATGCATAGCAAAATATTCCACAATTTAAATATTTTGATCTGGATATGCTCGGTACCCTGTATATTCAGAAACAATCCTGCCATACTTCTGGCTCTTCCTTGAATCTGGTCACCTACGATTTTTTAGGCCTCTCTGTCAGATTGGAAGATGCTGGGGAGAAGAGTGTAGTGAATATAATGCCACTTCTCAAAAGAGTCCTCTGTCAGCTCTCAATTTAGGGAATTTTAGAGGATGTTGACCCAAGCAAAACAACTAATTTTCTCTTGTGAAGATTGTCTTGTTTCTGTATGGTGCTGGCAGAGGGAAAGGGTCTGGAGCCAAGTATGGGTATCCTGAAGCAAATCCCCCACCAAAACCCTCTATGTTTGGGAAACTTTCTCCAAAACAAAAATTTTAGAGAAATCCTCACATCACGTTTTTTCAGAAGTTTTACTTCTGCCACAAAAACCTAACATTTCCATTGAGAAAAGTGTTTTTTTAGTGAAGGTGACAACAGCAATAGTACAAATGGAACTTGAAGAACTTTGCTGTCTTGGAAAAGTTCCAGCCTTGTATGATTTTATGATTTGCTTCCTGTTGCTCAGCAGGAACTCATCTCAGATACCAGGCTTTTGGAAAATGTGCTGCTCCCACTATGGTTGGTTTATCTAATTTCTTATAACATTGAGATGATGTTTCACTTAAGACCTTCACAACCAGGAAAAGCAAAGCTGGGTTGACTATATGATAGTGGAAGGCAGTGGTGTGAAGTCCCTTATAACAGCTATGGCAGGATATTACTTTGAAAGTAATACCTTCTTCCCCCTACATGCTACAAGTGACCATCTAGTGAATGTTTCTATAGCAGTTCTGCTATTACCGCCAATTGTCTTGATCTTCTCTGTGTTTCTGAGCCCAGTCTGACCGAGCTGGGCGATTTGGAGAAATAAAGATTGCTAGTTATTGACACACTCACCATCAGGCATAGTTGATCTTGTCACTTCACTCCTTTTCTGTTGCTTCTCTTACAAATACTCTTCATGTTGTTCTGTACGCTAGAAATTTTTATCTAATCCTGTATGCTATCTATTTTCCTGATTTATCTTTCACGTTTGTCCTTAAAACTCTTCAAATTGCGCACTCTTGCACTTCAATCCAGTTCTAGGGATTAAACAGGTTTACTTTGTTTAAAAATATAAAATTCCTGACAATTAAAAATTTTCCATCAAAAAGTTGCTTTATTTTCCCCCTGGACTTCTAGCTGGAAAACAAATATTTTTTTCTTGGACTAAGGTTTGAATTAGAGGGAACTGTTGAGTTTGAACCAATAAAAATTTGTTGGTTTGCCTGATTTGATACATAAATTCAGTGCCTTTGTGGGACTGTAGTTTGGAACCTGCATCCACCATTGTTCTCCTCGAGTTTAGGGACCACGGAGAAGAATACAGGCATGGGGTTCTTCACTGAAACTTGCCTATCCAGGGCAAAAGAGAATTCCCCTCAAGTGAGAATTCAAACTGCCCTTTTTACAGGGACTCTGAGGATTTGTCAGCACACTATCTGTGTTTCTGTTCCCAGCTGGTGAATTCTTCATTTTTTCTTCTGGAATTCACCAACAGCTTTTGAACATTAATAGGTTTCTGGATTTTAGTCAGGAGGCAGTTAACTTCCCAAGTATTTCCTCCCCACTTTTATAGTTTCTGAAAGAACCTTCTACTCCTCTTTCACCACACTGAAGACAAACGGTTTTGTGGCGTACTTGAACAATACGGGACCTTCCAGGATGAGGAGCTCTATTTGCCAGGAAGTCTGGCATGGAGGACACAGCTGTAGGTCCATTTTTTGGGTTCAGCACTTTCAACCACAAAACCGGCAGTCAATTGCTGCAGCATTGAGCCTTAAGCCACATTTACCCTGACGAAGGGGAGCACTGTCCAGCTGGATAGTCCATGCTTTCAGCTCAGAAAAGAGGAGGAGTCTGCAGCAGGACAAAGGTTGAAACTGGTGGGAAAAGCAGGAAGTAGTTGTTGCAGCCTGGGCTATTAGTGGCTCTTCTGACAAGACAGTGCACAGGGGCTGGACCAGGAAGAGGGCAGTTATGAAGAATTATATATGGAAAGATTATTTGGCTTGACTTGTCCCGTGTCTTTTTCCTTACCCAGATGCTTTGACAGGAATGTGTGTGCTGCTTGCATTCCAATTGCACTGACTGCTAGGAGATAGTGTTGGTTTTTTCTTTTAAAGTGGTGTTTCCGCAACCGTGGAATTTCCTCTCTGGCATATAAACATTTTAAAAAAAAATTTATTTTTCATATATTTATATGCATATTCTTCGTCGGGTTTAGCCCTTACCTCACTGAAGTGTGATTTTGAAAGCTTCTCTTCTCTTGTCCATCTTGCCATGAGCCAGGTAATCAGAGCCTTGCCAGTATTACAGTGTCAGTAACAAGCTGTAAGCAGTAGATGGCACAGGAGAGGTACGAAAGAACCACTTACAAGTTTCTGCCTGTATCTTTAAGCAGTTTAAGAATACAAATAACCAAATTAGGAAGGTTTGTATCTAGCCTGTAGAGTGGCTGTTATGCTTGTTAACTTGATCTTTTATCCTAGATTAACTGAAGTCTTTGAATTGTAAGCATAATACCTTTTCACGGTGGGATATTTTGAAAATGAGTTTTCTCTTTACGTTGTACCATCTGCTAAGTGAAAACTAGACACTGCATATGCATGGAATAAAAGTTACAGGAATCATATGCTTATGCACTTTTTATCCATCATGACTTTCCCAAAGAGTACATGCTGAATTCTTGTAGCTGTTGTGTCAGGAAACAAATCTCAGGAGCATAAAATTTACACTATTTTCTTGCTTTGTAGCTCCCAAGGTTATGATCAAAAGCTTTTCTCAGTTCGTGTGCCATGGAACGTATGTCCCAGGAAGTTAATAGGTATTTGCTAAGGACGCAAATGCTTGTTTAATTTCCTTTGATTGGGGAGTGAAAAGTTACAGTGTAAACAAGGCTCCAGGTACTGGCCTAACGATCACAAAAATACCTCCATCTGTTTCTCACACCAGATTTCTTTTTTTTTCTTCTCCTTTTCATTTGTGTGGGGGAACGTCCTGGAAGGGAGAGGCCACAAAGGGAGCATGGTCTGTCAGTTTGTGTAAGGTCAGGAGCAGGGAACTCATCTCAGTTCTGCTTTTGACCTGATGTGTGACCTTGGGCAAACCGCGTTTCCTCTGTGGGCTTTGCTCCTGCTTGCTGTTCACTGTGTGTCATTCAAAATTGTGTAAAATGCTGTTCTGATTTGATACCCTATTTAGCCACTCACTGTGTTGCATAGATGTAGAGAAAAGTCAAATCCTATTTGCGTTCTCTCGTTCATATCTTGTGAGGATGATTTCTTGCTACTGTTGGTGCAGCCTTAGTACATGGAAAAAAAGAGGGTTCTTTTGTCTCTCAATGCACAAGATAAAAAACCCTTAGAATGCAGGAAGCTTTCTCATCTCCCACTGTGCTTTTAAGGTTAAACAGGTCTAAGTTGTTCTATATTATAAGAGGCAAAAAGGACCTTAAATTTCTCAGATATTTACAGCAAAAATAGTATTTTATGAGTGCGAGAGAATACAGAAACAAGGCACAGCATTTCCAATTTCTTGTTTAAAAAAAGAAACTTAAAAAACCTCAGCCTCAAATCAACAAAACCAAAACATCTTCCCACTATATACTAGCAGAGGAATCATGGAAGGGATGGAGAGATTTCCAGATTTTACAGAGGTTTAAAATGGGCTCTATTTTCTTCTGTCAGTGGAATACTCAGACTGATCTGAGCGTCTGTTTACCATTAACTGCTGTGGCTCTGCGATTCCTACCTCCCACCAGGACTTCCACGAAAAATAAGATGATGCTCTTGGCCAAACAAAATTCCATGGTGGAGGAGGGGGAAAGTAAACAATTAGCAACAGTGTAGGGCACCACCAGTATTAAAGAAAAATATAAACAGTAATGGAAAAAAATGCCCTGAAATACTGTGTAAGAGCAAATCAGTTGTTCACAAACAAAACACAACCAAAAAACCCAAACCCCAAACAAAAAAAAAAACCCAGCAGATGGAAAGTGCTGTCCTGTCTGAGAGAATCTGTCTGGTCACACAAGCACTCACCTACCCCATGCTGGCTGAGAGAGGCTCATTTCCTTGCTTCCTTACGTGTTGTCCTGCTTCCATATGGCTCATGTTTTGGAGTGTGAGCCTTGGCCATATTGCCATATTTGGTGGAAAACCAGCTGATTTGGAACATGGTAGATGTTTTGATTATGTCAAAATACTTGTAACAACTGATATGCTGTGACACTGGTTTCTACATAATTGCATTTATAGCATCAAGTGACCAAGCATGTTTTGATAAAAGACTTTTCAGAATGAACTTTGTACAGTAGATTGACACCTTTTATTCCAGGTCCATTTCTGGGTTTTTTTTTTTTTTTTTGGAACACTGGGAAGAATAAAAGAAGCTAGATGAGAACAACCCTTAGACTTCTATTTTAGTCATGATGGAGTATTAGGAAAAATACACAGAATTGAATTCCTCAATGAGATTGACTGATGATATAAGTTCTTTGGTTTTCCTTATATGTTATTTAACCAAGACTCAAGGGAGATAGTTGGCCAAGTTCAATCACTTAAAACCTTCCCAAGTGTACCAAAGTTAAAAAAACAGCACGTTAAACACTTCTGGTCAAAATGCTGTGACTGTAGCCTCTTCTTGGATGTCTATAGTCTATTATAAATGGATTTTTCTCTTGTGTCTTGTAGCTTTAATGCTGATTTGGTAGTTTTATCCTGAAATAAATTCATTAAAAGAGTGTCCTAAGAGCCAGCCCTGCTTTCATGCACCTAGATATTATTCCTCTGCTTCCCTGCATGCTACATCTATTCCCATTTATGTAATGCGCCCACATAACCATTAATAGCCTAGGCTCAATATCTGGATTCTGGAAAATTCAGATTGACTCAACCTATCAGCTCCAAAGGCGAATAGTGGGCAAGTGAGACCTGTGTTTCTACTGTTTCTATTTTGTCCCTACAGCCCATTAGCAAACCTCAAAGCAATTTGAAACCTATAAGGAGCTTCACCTGACTTGTATGTGGCGACACAAATTGAGATGGTGCCCATTACCTGTGATGGCTGTGGAAGTGTAGAGCACAGTTCTCTTGGCTCTGCTAATTCAGTGATGGAGGTTCTCAGCCTGGGACTGACAGTGCAGGGTCAGACCAAGAATTCACCCATCTGTGAACTGTGCTGTTCCTGACTAGCTTTTATGTGCCATTAAGGAATGACAAAATAATTTCTGTCCCCACCTGCCTGGCTTCAACAAACTTCTGCTTAGCCACTATTTAACAACTTAGAGACCTGTCTGGTTCTTTGTGTTTCATAACTACCCACAGACCAACTCTCTGTGAATTTCTTGTCTCCCTTTTGAGTCTATTTATGTACTTGGCTTTTTCCACCGTCCTGTGGCAGTGAGTTCCACAGTTTATGTTGCCTGAAAATTGTTTTCTTCTTTTTGCTTTGAACCAGGTATGTGATAATTGCATAAATGCCCCCCAGTTCTCATTTAATGAGGACAAAGTAAGTATTTGCATCCTATGAATTTCTCTACACCACTTTTACAGACTTGTGACATGATCCAGTAAAGAGCTGCGTGTATTCCATATTGAGTCCTTACCTTTTATAGCCTCTCCTCTGACAGGCAAAGACGTTTCATATCTATGATTCACAAGACCACACTTTTCTGTGCTTTTTGGACTAGATGAAATAACCAAAGTGACTTCAGGTCCTACTTGGTGATTAGGAATGGCTTAGAGCCCTTTATTAAGGGCATGTGCATTAATTTGCACTTCTCTACCATGCGGCTCAGGATTGTGAGGTTTTTTTTCCTGTCAGTCTTCTCAGTTAGCTTTAGTTCTAGAAAATACTTTGGTTAATATACTTGTCAGTAATGTGAAAACTCAGTGTTTTTTTTCCCTCATGGCTACTGTATTGAGCAATTAAAATCCCAATTGCTCCCACAAGGAAGCCCTACAGTTCACTTGTCACGAAATATAAGCATTATACCTATTGTTTATCCTTAGTGTTTAATACACAATCACTCTGAAAGAGTACCTTCTCTCTAGTTCCATTGTCTTTGGTGCAAGGTTTGTTTAAAAAAAAGGGTGTTTTTTTTGTTTTGTTTTGTTTCTTTCTGGAAACTAAAAATTATATCTACTGTGTGATCCTTGCATATATATTCATGTGTCCTTGAAAAAACTCTCGATTTTATTGTGAACATTCCACAATATATCACATTCCTTGATTTTTTCTTTATTACAGTTTCCATACATATAGTGTAGAAGTCAGACTTAGTAGCCTGTAAGTAATAATTTTTCCCTGTTCTGTTACTGAAGATCAATGTTCTTGAATTCTTGATTGAGCTTGTATGGTACAGGTTTGGAAAAGGAAAGACCCACTTTACCAGATCAATATAATTCAGATTTGAAATGGGGGAAAATTTGTTATGGTTTCAAAGGTAGTTTGTGTTTTCTCAATCCTGCTCTCTTGGGTTCAGTAGCAAACTTCATCCCAACTTTCATCAAAAGCAGCAGTATTAGAACTATCAAGCTATTTCACCAAAGCCACTGATGTTACTACTTGAAAAGTGTTGTGGTACAGAGGGACTGATGTGTTCATCAGAGCCCAAAAATGAAGATAGTTCTTGGACTAATTTTAAATAAAAGCAACACTTTTTTGATGCAATGATTTTTGAATAAGGACAGGTAAGCTAGAAAGTTACAATGTTCTATCTGCTCACATACTTGTGAGTATGGAAAATACCAGGGATGCTAATAGAAGTGGAACACATAAAAATGATTTTTTTTCTTCTAAGTTGAAGAAGCAATTTGCTTTTGCTTGTCCTCCATTTGGCTGTAGATGAGAGGCATTGCTAAAAACGCTTCATTATCTGTGAGCTAGTAAAGCTTTTCTTTCATCAAATAACACTCACTTGATGGCGGAAAAAATATTTCCCTACTTTGAAGAAGATGGCAACACACTGTCATATGGCTTTGGGAAGTGACAGTGCTGACATAATGGGTTTTTCTTTGTGTAACTTACTTTCTTTAGCAGGAGCAGCATTTGAAACAAATAGTTCTGGGTTTGTATATATGGATGAATTCAGCTCTTTGGATGTCAAGTGAGAGGCAGCAGTTTAGGGGTATTATCCAGAGGTGCTACAAATATGCAGAGTACATTGATTTAGAGTGGTTTTGGAGGCTAGACAAGTAAAATGATTCTGGCAAGAGTGAGTGTCATGAGGCATGGGGGAACAAGAAGTTCTGAAATGTGTGCTTTGCAGTATGGCTGTTTACTACACTGGCTATAGCCAAGACACTTCAGTCAGATGCTAGTCAGGCCTTTTTCTTGGCCATCCTCGTTCTTGCTCTCCGCCCTTGTATTCACGTATAATCAGAAAGTTTTATTCCAGATTTGTAATGAGTTCATTAAGTTCCTGTTCTGGAGCCTTATACCTGTCATCACATAACAAGTTGCTCAATTAAAAATGTTTACTAAGGCATGTGGAAGTGTAGAAGGATCTAAATGTACCAGACTTCTCTTTCAAGAGCTGATTGTCTAAGAGGAAAGAGCCATTATTTTTTCTTGAAAATCACCCCCCCACCCAACCAACAACAAAACAGACAAAACAAAGCAAAAAACCACAAACAAAATGAAAAAAAATCCACTTGGGCTGTTCTTTTGATGACAAAAGCACTTTTGGTGTTTGCTCAATCGGCAGCACAAAAGATTGATACTCACTTTGTCTTCCACTTAGGTTTTCTACTTGAAAATGTAGAGGCGCTGGAGATACATAAGGCAGTCCTGAACCATCTAATATATTGTGGCATACATATTTTTTTGATCACCAGATTATTAGGGAGAAATAAAACTGTTACAACAACTAAATATCTCGGCAGAAAGCTTCTGAAGTTTCTGTGTCTTTTCCTCAGTGCTGGAGTTTCTTAATCTCGTAACTCCTAAAAAGCAGTGTATGCTTAGAACGTGTCAAGTCCAAACTTATCTTCATGTAACAGAATCCTGTGACATCCCTACTCTGAGAATACTTTGTTCTGATCACATGAAAGTGCATAGAAATGAAAGGTTTGTACTGATTTGTCTGTTGTTGTTGCTAGTTAAGACAACTATTTACTTTCTTGTCTCATGTAGGTATAAGTAGGTGTTAAGGTTTCACCCGGGTCTTGAAGGCACACTCTGTAATGTCTGTGGCCAAACTGAGGAGGGATGGAAATTCTAAAATCCATCTGCAATCTGACTTTCAAGGTTGGGCAAACAAAGGTTTATCATCGTAGAGGGATGGTTTGAATAAACAGAAGGAAAACAAAGCAGTCCAATAAGAGCAAAAAATGTCACTAACCTTTGAATCGAAAATGAGCAAGTCCAGTTATTGTGTTACCTCTCAAAGAATTGCCTTCCTGACTTATCCTGCCCCGCTTTGCTTTTTAGTCTAGCCAGCTTCCTATGGAGGAGCAACCTTCTCTCCTTCCTCTTGGCTGAATCCCTGTTGAAGGCTTTCAGCTGGAGATCCTGGGGTTTTTGGAATTAATATACTCAACATGGCTAGTCAGAGTACCTAATGACTTTCTGCCTGAAACCAGCATGGCCTTAGTTTTGGATCTCATCTCTTTAGGCAGGAGAGCACTGCTCAGATCTCTGGAGGGGGCTTGCCTAGCCAAGATGAACACTTCTGCAGCTGATGGGGAAGATAAGCACATGTGTAGCTCAGGATGTTGTATGTACATATGGATGGGGTATATATGTTTAGCTGCCACTGCAGAAAGGGAAATGTAGGGAGCAGCATTCTCAGTCTTGGTCGTTCATGAAACAGATTTTCAGGGAAAGTATATAAAATAACTCCATTTTCTGACCTAGTTTGAGTTAGCAGGAGCAGACTTGCTTAATTATTATGAGTTTGGAAGCATCCCTATCCTGTGTTACTCATTGTGACAAAAACCCTCTACATTCTCTGACAAAGTCTAATTATATTAGAAAGTCAGATTTTAGTTTAAAGAGAAGGAGATCTTATGCCTGCTTTATGCCTCCTGTTGTTTGTATATAGTAATAATATTTGATCTTTTCATCTAGGTTTATATTTGTTTTCACTGCTAACTGAAGGGAGATTGTTTTAACAATTGTGTTCAGAATGCCTGTATAAAAATTGCAGGGAGAATGATCTGTGCCTAGAGGGTTTATGCCAATATTAAGTGACAATTCCAACAATTTTAGTTTTGTGTGTTGAGGCTGATAAGCTGGTGGAGTAAACTTTTTTTCACTTAAGGCTTGAGCTCAAAGGAAGGAGAACTGCATAAATTACATGCAGCTTCACTGTTCTCTGTTAAGAGTTGGTAAGAGCTTTTTCTCTTCCTTCTCTTGGAGATTCAGCACTTCTCTACTACTCCTTTCTTTGTGATTGTGGTGGTAGAGTCTTTCCTCCTGCATTTAATTTAGCTGATGGCACAGTGTGTCCTGATAAATGGTGAAGACTGCTATTGACTGTTGGTTTTGATTTCCTGAGAGGATGAGCCTCCAGTTTAGGTACTTAGTTCTTTCTGTTCTTTTTCTCACCCAGCCAATTAACATGGAAGCTGTGTGGGAACTGGAACATCCATACTGTGGAAATTTTAATGTTTCCAACTAATTTTTCTTCGCAAAACTGAGCTCAGGATGTCTGCCAAGAAGACTACCCCCTTGGGAGCTTGCCTGTGGGTGGGCTGGCTAGTCTTTTGGATATGGCTTTCATGGAAAGATTTTTGACAATATCAGTTCCTGTACAAGTTTGTTTCTACAAATCAGCATTTTTCTACTGGAATAAAAAAATTCTGTCTAGAATTTTTGATCAGCCTTAATGAAAAAGAAACATCAAAGGGAAACTGAGGTATTTTATGACCTCACCTGACAATGCCCTCTAAATGTGGAGTAAAATAGCCTGTATCTGAATGGTCCAACTGGCAGGCTGTAAGCCTAACACTGCCTGTAGGCTGATTTCTTCTGAATCAGCTGCCAAGGCAGATAACTGGAGAAAGTGCCTTCCTTGCCCTCATTTGGTGTAGGAGAATATGTTGCTGTAGGTAAAAAAATAAAAGAGGAGGAGTGAAAAGAGGAGACTGAGTTCCCTTTTGCTCACCCAGATCACCAGCTGCTGTGTAGAGCATTAGTCTTGGCAAGGTTTCTTGTGTAAAATGGCGAAATGGTCCCTGATGCCATTTTCTTTTCCCTACAATTCTGCTGCTAGGGAGGGAATAGCTCTGCCTCTCGGAGGAGTTCTCTGGCCTTCAGGGTGGAGGTGTGTCCTTTAGCGTCTGGTCACGCTGTTCCCCATTGTCTTACAAAGGGGCTGTGAAATTCCTTTTTCCGCTGTCAGTCCTTGGAACTGACATGGAGATGCCTTGGAACTGGCTCCACCATCAAAAGGCTGGGCCATCCTGCAGTTTCCCAATCCTAGTAGCAGTGCTGCAGGCTCTTTCGTTCTCCTGCTGGCAGGTAAAAGCTAGTAAGGCAGCAAAAAGCTTCTATTTCTAAGGTTATAAGAAATGAGTGTGGAAAGAAATGACAATTTTTAAAACCAATAGGTTAAAAGAAACTTTTGAATCCGTCATAGATCGGAATACTAAGTGAAAGAATAGAAGTAGTTTGATTACAATTAAATCTGTCAAAAAAACCTGCTTGTATTTTGACTTTATGTTTTTTATTTTTTTGTTATGGTCAATTTGTATTTAAGAACTTTCAGCACCGGAAGAACAGTAACTGGACATAAACTCTCCCCTTTCTTGTTAAATAAACATAAATTGCATGTTTCTTTGACTTCCATAGCCTTATAATAAATTACTAGCTTGTGAAGGATTGGGTCCAATGTATCCTTCATCAATGAAATCTCCACAAGTGCCCCAAACCATAATATATTTTCATGCTGTTGCGCTTGGACCAAGTCAAGCTGTGCTGGTAAAGCTGTCTTTGGCTGCGTGCAAGCCTCATAATCCATAGGTTATGGCTCTGCCAAGTCTAATGGGACTTGGGCACAGCATGAAAACATACTGTTCCAGCAAATGCCTGGCTGGAAGAAGGGAACCCAGCTCCACAGGTCCTGCCCAGTAAACATTTGGAGCAGATTGCAGCACCCTTTTATCACTGCGTTAGTGAGAAGCATCAGGAGCTCTCAAGAACTCATTAATTACTTTTTTCTGTGCATAGTGTTTTGGCATTTTGAGTACAGCTAATTACAAGCAGATCTTAATCTTGGAGTTTTTTTCCTTGTAATTAATTATTTCTTCATTATCTTTAAAGTATTTGACTAAGCAGTTTACATCCTGCTCTCACTTCTTTAGCAGATGTCTTGAGAAAACAGATGTTTCTGTTTTTAAGAGAGGAAGGTTCATCCTTTTCTAGACGGAAGAAAGCTCTGCAGTTTAATTTTTAGCATGGAAAATGTAAGGGAAACAAGCACATTGGGTTTTTTGTGCTAAGCTAAAAATTTAACACTAATACTGTGACTGGAATATATGTATATAAATACATATATAAACCCCATTTTCCAGAAATATATATTTACCTTATATATGCATACATAAAATATATATGGTATATTAAAAATATATACCTTGAGGTTTTTCACCTGCTGAGTTCTTAAATATTTTGACTAGGGTTTTGAAAAGACACATAGGTGTTTGTTAATCTAGTCTCACTGAAGCTGGTGGCAGGCTTGACGCTTTAACATCTCTGAATCTAGTAATTTGTTTGGAATCTTCAAGTGTTGTTTAGACAATGTTAGACCATGTGCCTGGTGAATGCTATTTTATTCTTTGCTTGATATTGAAGGTGAAAGAGTTAACTTTTAAAGAAGATTTTCTTTAAAAATGTTGCCTACAAATAATTCCTGATCTTATTATTTAAAACTGCTTTTACTGACAAATTAGCTTCTGTGGCCAAAAGATAACTTAGGTTAGTCCTTAATAGATATTTGGAGATAATCTTTGTTAATTAGGATTTATTAGCCTTTAGCCAGACTCCAGCTCTTGATTTATCTAAGGTAATTAAGCTCTTTTAAATCTGTCTGACTAATCAAGAGCAGCAGTTCTACTTAAAGCTGCAGTTCTTCCTAAGTGGAATGAATGGGCAGTTAGTCTACCTTTGGATTTCTGGATTGAATCCAATAAATTGAAATTCACTTGTGTAGATTTTTTGTGTTTGGATAACAAAGGCATCAGATGTGCCATGATAAGGTCTGTTTCCATATGCCCCATTTTGTGAGGCTATGAAAATACTATGGATTAGTCCAGTCACTGACCTGACACATAGTGAAAATATTTTCATTAAAACCATCCTATTGCAACAAGGAGTAAAGATTATCCAGATCTGAAAACCAAGCAACAGTTGACTGCAGCGTGTTGGGCCATGGTGAATGAGAATGATGGGTGTTTTCTTGTATTCCCTAACGAAACAAACCTTAGGTTGCTGCCTTTTGTCAAACGCAGGATGAAATGTACTTAAACACTGACAGTATTCCCTTCTGGCATACATGTTGTACAAACATTTTACAAGCTTGGGTGTTAGCTGTGATTCAGGTGCTCAGTGGTACACATGGTAACTCCTCCTTTGACCTCAAACTCAATAGGAATAACATGTTTAAATGCCTCAGTAGCTTTTGCGTTTACCTTTTGAAGTTTAGAGGGGTTTTGGTTATACTGTTCACAGATCAGTTTCAGTGGGATATCTGGAGACAAATCCACTTCAATTTTGTCTTCAAATTGTCAAGAGACAAAAGGCTTCTTGGCCTCATGTAGAATCTACAGGAAGTTCCTTTGCCTGATGTAAGATCACAGGGATTGTCACTAGCAATGGCCTCACCTCTAGGAAAAAGTGTATGGTTGTTTTATGTTGTGAGTGATCTTTCCTGCAGGCAGGACATGCTCTAGCAGGGGTTAGCACTGTTCAGCTCCCATTTTCTCTATTCCCTTCTCTTCTGCAGGCGTTTGAGTATGATTAAAGACTTCTTAGTTGTGCATGTTTCTCATGCCATACTCTTCTATGCAAGTGTGTCAGAAGAGAATTTAGTCAGTGGTACAATGGAACTGGATACTCTGGTTTCATGCATTGTTTTGGTTTTGCCTGTTCCATTGTGAAATGTTTTCCAGGCTTTTGATTTAAAAAACACTTGGAAAGGGATGAAGCAGGGAGTTGGTATTTAGAAAATCTCCTATTAGATTGTGCTTATAGAGTATTATTAAGGAAATAATAATTTTGAGAAATTGCTTTGCTACTCTCTGAGAGCCAGGCCTTGACATAAGGTTTGCAGTCACCTGGACAGCAGTCCCTTGTCCTCAGGCCCTCTTTAAAATGGGAAGGTGGGTGTATGCAGTCCTGTTGGATGAGGCTGTGGATACCATGCGTGACCCCAGGTACTTTGTTGGGTTGGGAATGATCTGATGAGGCCTGCAGCTCTCAGAATGCTCTGGGAAGAATCTGTCTAAAAGGTTAGAGAGGATTGCTGCCAGCACAGAGGGAGAGTGCTCCTCAGAAGGGATGTGTGCACACAGATGTTTGGCTCTCACTGAAAGTTCACTTGATTTAGTATTGAAATGTGGTGTTAATAAACTGAGCAGTTTTAGCTGATGTGTTGGCCAACTGGTGGCTTAATATGATCCTAATTAGCAAGGTCCATTGTCAGATAAATGTGGCTAGGTTTACTCTAATGTATTAGCTCTATCATCTAAGAACAGAGGAATCTTTTCCTGACTCAGAGAAATCTTTTCTCTGAGCTTGCCTCAAATTAAAGTGCTTTATGTGGGTCTGTGCTGGTTGGTGCTGTCCTTAAATACAGTGGAAAAAGACATGGCATGATCCACATGAAGATCTTGTGCCTGTTTTTACTATAACCCCTCTCTAAAGCAATTTGAGAAGATTCCTCTGTCTTTCCAGACCTTCAGCTGGAAATGTTGCCAGGTCATTTTGTTAGTTGCTATTATCATTATCTAAAAATGAATGAAGAGGAATGAAAGAGTTGTGAAGAACGTACTGGCACCGTGAAATTGTGGCTTAGGTTTACATGTAATTTCAGTAAATCCTATAAAGCTAAAAGAAGGACGTTTTAAAATTGTTTATTCTTAAAAGCTGACTGACTAATTAAAAAAAAAAAACAACTTATTTTTTTTGCTCCATGTTGTGGCTGAAGGTGTTTGATTTCCCAAAATAAGCACTGAGGCTGCTTGTCCACTAGTGGTCTCAGGTCCTGTTGCTGATGTTTTTTCCTTATGTGCTACAGGAATGTTTTCTGGTTTTAGTTGCAAAATAAATTGAGAGGATTTTTTAATAGTTTTAAATCAATTAAACATTCTCTCTAGATTTTTATGGACTAGGTTGTATTCCTTTATTGGCTCTTAAGCCTGGTATTTCTTTGCTGACTCCTTGGAGCCCAAGGGAGCATAGAATTTTTTTCCCTTAAGCAACCATTTCAAGAAGGCAGGAGACTAGACGATGTGGAAAGCAAACCCTGTATTTACTCAGCATTGCAAATTGTCGTTCCTTATTGTTTGAGAGAATGTGGCTAACACTGTGTTCATTATAGACTTACCTTTTGTCCCCTCCTTCCATTTTTATTGGCATCTGCAATGTTAGTATTTCAGATATGTTTTGCAGAACTCTGACTTAAGAGTTGAAAAAAAACTTTAAATTTTTCATGCCTTTTTTATTTGGGGAAAAAGCATGAGAAATTGACAGGGTACTCAGCTCAAGTTCAGGAAATGGAACAGGAGACCTGAATCCTGGAGTTTATATTCTCATTCAGGACAAAACTTCTACAGCTGAGGTCAGTTTCTCTAGTTAAACACTACAGTCATACTCATCTTGCCTTCTGTTCTGCCATGCAGATTAACTCTCTTACTGTGGTTATGTCCCCTACATTAATGTCCCCTACATTAATGACTGAAAGAAATTGAGAGATATTGGAATACCCTCATATATGAGTCTTTGTGTGGTAGCTTTGGAAACCACCCAGAACAGAAGCAGAGTGTTTCCACCTGAACCCTAGATACTGTGATACATGAAATCAAACTAATATTGACAAAAAATCAGCCTTCACTTGGTATTTTTATTTTGTGCCTAAGGACTTGTACATGACTGAATGCAATCCAGGCAATGTAAAGCTGGTCCATGGACCCATCCATCATTTCCTTGATAGCTTATTGCAGGAATTTATAGATGCTTGTTGCCTGCCTTTTCTTTGTGTTAATCTTGCCAGTTGATATTTGTGTCTTCAATACAGATACTTTGAAGGACTGAATATTCCCATGAAATGAAGGGGGATCCTTCCAAATCTAGGCTTCACATACCTGAATAAAGATTATATTGATCATCCAGTGCCTTTTGTGTGGGGAAACACAGGAATCAGAGTTGCTGCTCTTGCTCTCACATACTTCATGAGTAATAACTTGAATAAGAGATAATTAGAAGCTCCAAAGTAATATGAATGCCAAAGAGGTGCTAGAAACAGAGAATGACATAGAGTGACTCAAAGCTGGAAGTGTCTTGTGTTTTAAAATGTGGTTTTCCTGGGAAAAAAGCCACCAAAGAATCAGTTCTGAAGGATACAGTTATGGTTAAAGTTCATGGCTTTTAATATTTTTTTAAAATTTTCAATATTTTACCTCAGGAAAAGAACCCCAACCTTAATCTCAAGGTTCTGTGTCTCTCCTGAGCTGGAAATGTAAAAACATTATTCTTATACTGGAATCAAGATCTAAGTCCATGATTCTTCTCCCAGAGAGAAGCTGCACGTTCATTTATTTCTGAGGAAATCAACAATCCATCAAACTGTATTTCATTAAATTAGAAAACCCATTCTTTGAGTTCCTGTTGCAATTTGATATGGCAGCACAAACCTGTCAAAGTTAACATCTGTTTCAGTTGCTTTCAAAAGTGTCTTGCTTTTCATCAGAAAATCTAGGGAAATTAGTCTAAACAAACCTAACCTTGTTTGTTTATTCATTGACATAAATCACAGTTTTATTTCTGTTGAAGATATCCTTTATGAAGTAGGGGAAAATGCAATTTTTTCACCTTAGAAAACTGAGTTTTCATCTTTGCTCCAAGAGACATTTTGAAAGGCTGTGCTGCCCATCCATATGTTATATAATAAATAGAATTACTCTGATTGGGAGCATTTCTTGTCATGCTATTAATACTGCTTGTTGCAGCTAGCATTAGATGGTGCAGAGGTTATACCTCGAAGTTGACTGTAGAGAAGTTTTTCTTCTTTGTTTATGTTTTGGGATGTGTTGTTGGTTGAGGTTTTTGTTTCGTTCTTGGCTAGGTTCACAATAACGCTTGAGACCAACAGAATTGCATAAGGAAGTGAGTAGAGAAAAGGAACCCACAGTACTTGGCTCGAGCCACCTTACTCAAGTCTGTACCCATTACATCCAGACACATAACAGTGTCTGATATGTAAGGAATAAATAAATTGATAAACCAAAGCCACACTTTGGAAAAGCATTTTAAAAATATGGGAGTTGATCTCTCAGGTTTTGTTAGTTTTGTATATATTACCTCATTAACTGTAAACATTCTGATTCCCTTCTGTGAAATTCTGGTGAAATTCCAGTTAAACTGTTTTAATTATTTTGGCTTCCTGTATAATTAACAGCAGTTTTCATAAAAAGATCAAACCTTATAATAGCGTGAAACAATGATATGAAGGTATTGGTCAACATGTAACTCAAGTATGTACTTGTGGGCTGAGGAGAAAGGAATTTTAGTAAAACTGCATTTCTAATTAAGAGTTTTTATTTGTTTATAAGATGTTGTAGTATTTACCCACAATATCACTAAATGTAGCCCAAAAAGTACCTGTGTAGTGTTTGCATTGTGGTGCATGGGGCTCTGGGTGGGAAATTATGTTTTGGCTGGCTGCTATTACTCAGACCTCATGACCTAATACTAATAAATGCTCCTCCTTCTAGTTTTTTTGATGCAAATACGTAGTTTTAAAAAAATATTCTGCCAACCCCAGAACTAACTAAAAAAAAGAGCAAGGCAAAAAATTAATGAATATAACACTGCCTGGCATATAACTCTGCCTAGTTTGGGTAGAATGGCAAAAGAACCCCTAAGTCTGTTGTGACAGATGTTCAGGGAAAAGAAATTTACCAGCAGCTTTTTTTTTTTGCTAACCTAAACTGGGATTATACAAGTAAGATAAGATTTATCTCTACTAACTGCTTGATTTACCACTTAAACCTATTTAAAGATTTTTGAAGATTTATGAAGATTTAAGAAAAATAACCCCAAACCCCACAACAAATACCATCTCAAAACCCCAGAGCCTAACCCAGACATTTCATTATTGCCCTGGTAGACATAATACAGCATAGCTGCGCCACTAACTCCTGAGACGCCCTTGGAGGATCTGTGGCCTCAGCCTAAAAAGCTTGGGAGAGAGCTGATGCTGCTGCACATGTCCTCACAAGGTTCTGCTCAACCCATTCTCTTTTATTGCAACAAAATGAGCAGAGCGCTCAGTCGCAGACAATTAATGTAGAATTAATGCACAATCCTATTATAACATGGTTAACCTTTACTAGATCTCTTAATTTAGTTTAAATCAGCCTCAATCTGCATTTAGATCAAAATAATTCTTATTTGAGAGAGGTAATGAGGAAGAACATCTTATGTTTGGTAAGATACAGTAACGCCAGTAAGCGTACACTGGAGTGTGTTTCTCTTGCTGTGACTACTCTGTAAATAAGTACTCTCACAATAATTTTCCTGCTTTTTTTTTTAGTTGAATAATATATGCACAGCACTTCAAGATCTTATGAGAAATGTACTTCCGGGGTCTGGTTCTGGGCTGGACCTCCTGAAGACCTTTAAAGGCATCTGAGTATGTCCATTTATGTTGCTAGCCATATGCACTTTATTAAAGTTAGGGTTGCTTTCCAGAGACTCATAGACTCTCAAGGAGTTGGAAGGAACCTTAGAGATCATCTAGTCCCAACCTGTGCCCCACCCCACCATGGGCATCATCTACTAGACCAGATTACTCAAGGCTTTATCCAGCCTGGGTTTGAACACTGCCTGGATTGGGGCACCCACAAGCTCCCTGAGCAGCCTGTTCCAGTGTCTCCCCACCCTCACAGTAAAAAATTTCTTCCTAATATCTAACCTAAATTTCTCCTCTTTCAGTTTGTACCCATTACTCCTTGTCCCATCACTACAGCTCCTGATGAAGAGTCCCTCTCCCAGTTTTCCATAGCCCCTTCAGAGACTGGAAGGTTACTCTGAGGTCTCCACTCAATCTTTTCCAGCTTTCTCAGCCTGTCCTCCTAGGGCAGATGCCTCAGTCCTCATCAACTGTGTGGCCCTCATCTGGACTTGCTTCAAGAGTTCTGTGTCCTTATGCAGGGGACACTGGAACTGTACAGAGTGCTCCAGGTGGGGCCTATCAGAGCATGATTTCCCCTTTATGAAGCCATATTGGCTGCTACCAATCACCTCTTCATTTTCCATGTGCATTAGCATGGCTTCCAGGAGAATCTGCTGCATGATTTTGCCTGGCACAGAGGTAAGACTGGCTGGTCTGTAGTTCCCTGGATCTTCCTATTTCCCTTTTCTAAAAGTAGAGGTTATATTTCCCCTTTTCCAACTGTCAGGAACTTCACCTGACAGCCAAGATTTTTCAGAAATTATGGATAGTGGCTTAGCAAATTTGCCATTTCCTTCAGGACCTGCAGAGGAATCTTATCAGGTCCCATGGACTTGTGCACATTCAGGTTCCTTAGATGGTCTCAGACCTCATCCTCTCCCACAGCAGGCTCAGGGTCTTCATCCTCGCAGTCCCTGCATTTGCCTTTCCCAACTTGCATGGCATTGCTGAGTCCTCATCCTTCTCCAGGCAGAGTTCCATACTCTCCAGCTGGTCTTTGACACAGGGGGCTATACCCCCTTCAGGTTTCCCTTGCCCCTCTTTCCTGAAAAGCCTAAATCCTTCCATTCCAATGCTCCAGTCACAGGAGCCACCCCACCATATCTCTGTGATGCCAATGACATCATACTGACGCAGGAGTCTCTAGTTGCCTACTTTTCCCAGTGATGTGTTTGTGTATAGGCATCAGAGAATAGGAATGGTCAGGGTGGTGTTGGATGAACAAAGAATTCATCCAGTCTTTGAGGCAGTCATTCACTGAGCTGTGTGAGTATGTATGTCTACAGGACTCCTCCAAAACAGCTGTGTAGAGTCCTGTATCCTGTAGCAAGAATCTTGTTCTTGGTTGAAGTTGTATTGCTGAGTGTGCCCTGGATAAAATATCGAGCCAATAGGGAGAAAAGTGATTTCAAAATAGGCTAAAAGTGGTGGTTTTTTTCTTTTTTGGGGTTTTTTTTTTTTTTTTTTTTTTTGAGAGTCAATGGTCGGTAGTCTGGTCATCAAGCCCAAAATGTTAGTATCTCAGAATGAACAGGAGAAATTTGAGCAGATAGTCTCTAGAGATGGAGAATGTAACAGGTGGTTACATTCTCCATCTCTAGAGGTTACATTCTCCTGCCCCCTTTGAATTTCATAGGGATATACATCTACTGGGGCTAATTATCAAATAGTTGGTGCTGTCTTCCTGCTGCAGAGAGCTGAGGCAGAGATGGGGAGCTCCCTTTTGGGGGTTCCCTAGCTTTGGGGTTTTACCATAATCTTGGCTTGCGTAACAGCCATGTGAGCAGACTGGAGAAGATCAGGCTGATGAGGATTTTTTCAAGCGGTGTTACATTCTGTGCCCTTTTTTGTGCTTCCCATGACAATAAAGCTGTCTGCTCTCACTGTCCAGAAATACTAACACAGAGCAAAGAGATTCACTGTGTTCTCAGTTGCCGTCCATTGTAAACATCCTTAAAAACCATGTTGTGTCTTTGGATGAAAAATTATTCTAAATAAACAGACTGCTTAGGAGACAGAAAAAGACTTCTTTAACTGACTATGATTTAGTTCCTACCAGTTCGTTTTTCCACTCCAAATTGTGTTTACCCTCATATGCACATGACGCAACATACCACAGACTTGTCTCTACTCCACCCCATTCAACATAAACCAGATATTTTGGAGATCAAAGTTATAAAAATTGCAAAAGGCAGTTATTTAAGTCATTGAAGCAATATGCCTTTCAAGGTAGGTTTATTCCCAAATGTAGACTAACTATGGGGTTTGAATTTTTTCTTTATAAATGATATTTTGGAATGAACAAATCTTTGCATTCCAGTTTTAATAGGTGATTTTGATAGGGAATTTAATAGACATCTGCAGTAGAACAAACTTCTGGCTAAATATTGAACGTTGTCTGTTTGGGATATTTGCTGAGTCTGAATTTCTCATCTGACTTTTTCACCTGCAGCCCTCTGTTCCTAGGATTTAAGAACAAAAGGCACTGGGCCAGATTATCTCCCATCCTTCTCGAAGTTTCTTCTTTTCTCTTGTCTGTCTTCGTTTTTCCTGTCTAAGGAGATCTTACAATTTGCATTTTGCTTTTACCTTCTGGGGTCTGTTAGGCACTTCTGTGGAATTTTGCATTTCTGCAAGTAAGCAATGAAGACATCAGTGAACCCTGCAACCATTCAATTCTTTCATTCCTTTCTTTCAGCAGCATCTTGCATTTTAGCAATACCTTTTACAATTGAAAATGCTAAATGAAAGACACTACAAAATCAATCTGCAAAGCCTCTGAGGCTACAGAGAGGTGATAGAGGAGCAATCATCTGCCCCAAAATACCAGTTTGAATTAGGAGAGAGCAAGGGGTCCTTATAAAAAACAAGGTAGAAGAAAAGTAAGCATATTGCATATAGAAGGAAGGAAGGGCAACCTCAAAGACGTCCTAGCCTGAATCTCTCAAGATCATCTTCAACCAATGTTTTGAACACTTGCTTTTCTAAGGCCTTCACTGTGCTGGTTTTTTAATGCAAATGCAAGCAGGCGATATTCAAACTGCATGAGCATATGACTGGTGTGGGGTCACAGTAAGTGAAATGTGCATGTGGTAGCTATAACTCCTCAACTGGGAACATAACCTGATGGCCACAGAATAACGATTAATAACCTGCAACTACCCCTGAGTAGCAGGGCCCCATGAGTAACTTAGTCTTTGAAACACAAAATGAATTTTATGTTTGTACTTTATGTATAAAATTGAAACAGAAAATGAATTATAAAAAAGTGCTGATCAGAGAAATGTAGAACATCAAATTAATTGAAAAATACATTTGATATGTGGATTAGTAGCATGATGGTTCTCTTCATCTGTAGACCATTTGCTCAGTTGCAACACCATGAATTGCAACACCATGCTGTCTGTTGTACAGCAACCTGCATTAGATAAACAAAATTAATTTGCATGTGTTTTATAATGAAGAGGGACTTCTGTCACTGATTTCAGTCCTTGCTGTGACAGCACTGACAGAATAGATGGTGCTGGTAACCATCACTTCCTGGTGTGCCTGAAGAAGGCAGCTGTGGTGTAAAAGGGCAAACAGGACGATTCCAACACCAAGTATACAAACTAAAAGGCATGTGAGAATATTGCTTTAGACTTAAAATAAAATTTTCATGACTTTCTCTTGGGCATATGTTTGCCTATATCTGCCATCTAGCAGTCACTGTGGGACCTGGAGTTATGCTGGTCGCAGCTTCCCAGGGGAAAAAGGGAAGATTGCATGTACCAGTCTCCTCTTCTCTGGTTTCTACTTGTCCATATTCTTGTTTCTGTTGAAAGGGATGGAGGTTTAGGGCACTTAAGTCATGTCTCAGCCCTTATTTAGAACTCATCAATCAATTGTAACAAGGTACAGCGATATCAATCCTGTGCAGTGCAGTATCTGTGCACTCAAAGATGACACCATGAAGTATCTTGTGATGCAGAAAGTGTTTTGGCAGATGAGAAGGATGGACTGAAACATGTTAAAGACTGTTGTAGTATCAAGTGATGAGTATCACTGTTGGGTATCAAGTGATAACATCTCTGTAGTGTGCTTTGGTATGTCTGTAGACACATATTTTAAAAATTTTAAAAATTATTAAATCTCAAATCCCTTGGTTCTAATACATATTTTAAATACTGCTAATGCAGTTTATTAGCATTTTGAGAAAAATCAAACAGACTTTTCAGCACTCAGCAGCAGAGTTTGGAAATATTCGAATATTTCTATGTTTAGGGGTGTCTGTGGCTACAAAAAATATGCTAATTTCAACCAGATCTTTGTGTACTCGGCTGAAGTAGTAGCTAATATATTATAGGCACATACAAAGCTGTTCTCTTCCCAAGAGATATTATAGCTGTGGATGACTCTTGGAAAACAATATTAACTTGCTGCCACAACCGGATGAGCTATAAAAATGAGTATAGATAATACTGTGTAATGTTTTCTTGCTTCTGCAGCAGCCAGCTTGCATTTTTGTTCCTAGTTTTTTACAAATAGCTTTCAGGGTTTTGCTTTTAGAAGTTGTGGTATAATTGCTTTTATGACCTCTTCCATTTTCTTGCTGCCATACATCTGGCAGTCAGGCGTGAGCTGCTAAGGACTCTGTGGACTACACTCTGTGTTACCACTACTTTTATGATTGTTATAATTAACCTCAAAATATTTTCTCTTTTTTTTCCCCCTGGAAAACAAGCCAACTTATTTTTCAAAAGGATGGGGGTTTTTTTGTTTTGTTTTTGTATGAAATATTGTTGTTCCTCTGAGTATAATGGTCATAATTGTACTGTGGGGCTGTACAAGATTTACGCTTCATGCCACCACAGAAGTGTGAGCAGTTGTTCTGATGGAGCCCCTCCTGAGAGATACAGACCTAAAGTCAAGGTATGGCTTGTATTCCAAATCTAATTGTAACTAATTTTCAGTTGAGTTTTCCTTTGTTCCCAGTAAAACTTCCTGTTCAGTTCTGTTCAGACTGAAAAAGGGACTTCCAGGGAGCTCTGCAGCAGCCTTAGGGAATTGTACACCTTCCTGAGGAGCTGGCTTGCTGCTCTCCTTCAGGGACCTGTCTTGGACACAATGCTTGTCATGCCTTTGCAGTGATGCCTGTACAGAAAGCGTTTGCTGTTTACTTTAAAGAACCTTTCAGAAATAATTTCCCCCTGCCTTGTATTCTGGTACTGAGTTACAAGCACCTGTAATACCCTGTGTCAGCAGCCAAAGTCTCATCCCAGATTTTTATTTCGGGTGAGCAATTCAGTGGGACCACTGTGGGCAATGCAAATGGAGAACTTTTTTCTGTTCTTTCTGTTCTTAACTCGTCATGTGTTACGACCAGACTTCCTCAGGATGAACTAAACTTCAAGACCAAGATTTAATTAACTTTGGTTAATACTTTCCTGTAAAAGCTTATGTTTGTGATTGAGCTTTCCCTTCAGTCAGTAAGGAATGAACTTTGGAGGACAGACTCCTAAACTAAGTGACAGAGTGGTCACCTTCAGTTGTCACCAGGAGCTTGATGTCTGGCAGATTAACAATACTCTCAGTTGCATCTCTGCCATTAAAGCTGCCCTGGCTGTGGCCTTTGTGTGAGCAGCTGGGAAACCTCAAACCACAGTCAGAGCCACGGCGCTGTGCTTCTGAACTCCCTTGTGATGAAAGGAGCTGGGACCAGTGTGTGGGACCTGGAGCTGAGCAGCCAGGCTGAGCCCTCTCATGATAGGGACAGAAGGTGGGGGCCCTGGGAGCCCCTAGTCCCTTGGCATGGGCTGGGGGGGTAGTTCACTTTCTACTATTTATAAAAACATGTATTTTTTTTTCTTGGACACAGTAAGAAAGCACAAAATTAACACTCATTAGTGTAAATCTTTTACTTCTGGAATGAAATTAGAATTTATCATTTGTATCTTTGCCTTGTGAAGGGAAGTGTGGGAAATTCAGCAGAGCTGATCACATTATGGTTTAGTCCAAATGAGACAGAGCCATGCTGTAGTCAGGCTGCCTCTCTGTCTGCTCTGTGGCAGGGAATATTCCTCTTCCCCCTTTTGCTCACAAGAGAAGGCAGCCTGTGACCCATGAGGTTTTTTAAAATTCACTGTGAAATCATTTTACTAAAGAGAATAGGTGGTGATGAAGACAAAGCAAGAAAATTAGCATTAAGTATGTTTCTTTTTTTTTTGATTGTTACAATGCAGAGTTTCAATGACTTTTCAAATCTTGGAACAATTTAGGGAAAAATCTCTCAGTTCAACATAGGTTTACATGGGATTTTGACATCATTCATTTGAACCCTTGAACTTTGAGTACTGACATCAAAGTTTGGCAGACAGGCATATTCTTAAGAGTAAAACTTTGGTTTGGTTCTTTAAGACATCATGCTACAACTTTTATGGCTCAGGTTCATCTTTCCTCGAAGGAGTGCTGAATAGATGGCAGTGGCTGCAAAGCTGAGTTCCAGAGAGCAGAGTCTCCAGGGTCCCACTCCTAGCATCCCTGCGTCTTGCATCAGCTCTGAGTTTTCTCCAGTGTGTGTGCCACAGCTTCTGTCCCAAAAGCATAGTAAGGTTACTTGTAGAGTGACAGTGAGATTAGTGCAGCCTGAGATGACTGCTGAGATATCCTTGGCAAGGAAAGCCTTATTTAGTGGAAATGAACTTTTTCCACTTTGTAGGTGCTGTTAGGGAAGCAATGGAATGTGTATACCTCATACATTGTTTTACTTCCATTGTACAAGATGGTGCCATTCCATTCAAAAAGGTAATGGAAAACCTGCCTGGATTTTGGCTTTCTCATTTCTTGTTGCTGTGCTAGGAATGGATATTCTGGTAATTCCTTTTATTATTATTATTACTATTATTCCAATTGTTTTTATTATTCCTTTTATTTCAGGGTCATTGACCTAAAAAACTGATCAACACCCTTCACCCCCATGAGTTTGTTTCCATGGAGACAAATCCTTCATGACCACAACAAAATAAAAGCTTGTAAATACAAAGAAAGCAACTTTTTTTGCACACTCTCTGTGAAATAGGGACAATATGATTCAGTAAAACATTTCTATCTTCTGGAAAGCTGCATTACTGTCTTAAAGCTATGGCCTTCTAAACATAATTTTCTTGCTATTGCCCTTACTTTTAAAGGTTGTGAAGACTTTTGTGTCTGGGAAGTTGAGTTCTGTCCTTCAGAGCAAAAGCTGAGGACCGAGAACATTACTGAGAGATTTGTTGTCCACAAGATTGATGGCTGCAAGTTCTACCTGAGATACAAATGTGTTGGTCCTGCTTGACAGAAGGAACAGGTAGACGAGGAACTTTGCCGCTGAAAAGGCTGAATTATGTAGTGGGAAGTTTGCCTGGAAGTGAGACCAAGTGCTCCCTGTATCTTTTGTCAGGGTGGCATATAGAGCTGTTCTTACTAGCTTATCTCTTGAAACTTTTTCTCTTGAAAGTCTGAATACTCCATAAGAAATACAAATGGAATAAAAAACTAGGTCTCATTTTTGTCTAAAAGAAAATTATTTTTCCGTTTTGTAAGGAAAAACTGAGCCATGGAACAGCACATGGATTTTCTGTTTCAAATGAACAGTAATAGTCATTACTGACTGTTTTTGTGTGTGTTTTTTCCTTCTGTTCCTTGAATATTTTAGATTGTCAGGATTCCAAATATAAGTATTATCTTAATAAGAATTTTGATCTATTTTCCAGTTTACTTATTCTTTCCATTCATCAACAGGCTTAAGCATTATATGAGAATACTGAGCTCTGGCACACTATACAGAGAGAAAAAAATTAATCTCACTATATCTTCAAATTCAAATGAACAGGGTTTTTTTTCAACTTTAAAAAATGCTCTTGGCATAGAATTCAGATTTCTCTCATTATAAGCTGCTATGGCTCTGAAAGATTTGATGCTTTTGATAAGAACAAAGGTGCAATCCAGTATTATTTTACCTCTCTGGATTTCCGAGGACATGCAGCTTTTGGAAGTGGCGCTGATAGTGGTTTGCGAGTGAATGCTTTGGTCTGCTGAAAACGTGTGTGATTTCCATTCCGAAGGGCAGCAGAAAACAAAAGAGCACTGAAGCCTTAATCAGTGACATTTCCCCCTGTGACAACAGCTGTATTCCTTCAACTGCTCTCCTTCCGTAGGAATCTCACTAGGATGCCAGGATGCCCTGCCGGTTTACCAGAAACCGCAGACACATTGTCTGTTGGGTTAAGAGGCAAAGAGTGTGTCACTGGCTGTAGTTTTAAGCTTCCGATTGACATTTGGAAATATCCAGTTATTTTCAAAGTTGTAATGAAATTAATTCAGCAGCAATTTAGTTGCTAAGTGTATGAGAGTCTGCATGTCTGTTACTGTGTTTATAAAGAAAGGCTTGTTTGTGTATCTATAATCTTTTTAAGTACTTGTATACTTAAGTATAATTTACCTTTTTTATGTGTGTGGGAACGTAGTGATCTTTCATTACTTTACAGTTCTTTTTAAATGTTCAAGAGCACACCAGAGCCTTGGGAGAAGACTTAAAAAAGCCCAAAACCAATCCACAAAGCACCCAACAAATCTAAACTGTATTTTATTTGTACTTCAGAAGTTTAAACCTGGTCTCAGGCTTATTGCTCTAGATTGAGTGCCACTTTGTGCTGATGGCTCTGTTAACCACACTGGATGTGGCAAACTGGCTTGTCAGAATTCTCTCTCCAGAAAGGTGAGGCCAGCAATAACCTTTCATATAACAGAATCTAATTTGCAAATAGCCTGACCTTATATGGAGAGTGTAAATTAGCTGGCTACAATCTTCGTGGTGAGAGTGGCTTACAAGGCATGAAAGCACAGGAGACCAGGGATATATATGGTCTCAAGGGCTCCTAAAGTCATCTTATAAGCTTCCTTTTCCACAAAACCAGTCAAGATGGTTTTCAGTATTGGGTCGGGGTGATACCCTTCAGACACCAGAGTATTGGGTTGGGCTTAACTGGATTTGAACCTGTTATTAGAGATGAACAGAGTTCAGGAGGTACAGCTGATGGAAACTTTGAAACATTCCTACAGAAGGAAATTCTTAATTAGGGGTCAGCCCTGTGAGCCAGCCAGTTGGGAAATGCTGCTGAATCATGTAAGTGGTACTTAGATCTGGTTGAAGCTATTAATATTCTCTGTTCTAGTATATTCAGGGATTCTGCACACTACAGTTATTCAGCCAAGTGTCTTCCTTACTTGAATGTGTACTAGTTATTGCCTTCAGATTTTGGCTGAGCTTCCTTGTCGTACAAAATGCACTGTTGTGTTTAATTTGTTTATATTTTTTTTAATCTGGCAAAACTCTGGCATGCGGAGAACTATAATTCATGTCATCACACTGACATCTAACCCCTCCTGCAACAGCACCACAGTGTTCTTGAGAAACACTTTTGCCTCTGAGGGCACAGTGTAAGGGAGAGGCAGAGATGTGTATAAAAGGAGGAAAAAGTATATGGAGGCAAATCCAGGATGAAACTAAAACCACATGGTATTAGGGAGTGAGAGTTACAGCAGCAGGTCTTTGACAAGAGAGTACTGATCTGGACATGCAGGTAATTGAAGACAGACAAAACGATGGTTTTAAGCATGGTTTTATTAGGTTAACAGACCAGGAATATTTCTGATAAGTCCAACATGGTGTTACAGGATTCTTACCACATAACTCATAACTCAGGATCGCTGTTCTTTGGTTTACCCACAGGATTTAGCTTGTAACTGGAGCAAAAGCCGGAACATAAAGAATATGGCCTAAAATAGCACAAAATCTAATTTTGTTGCATGACCAAAGTTATACTTAAGTTATACTTTAAACTGCAGACACAGTGGAAAGTACAGGTAGTGGAAAAGCAGAGTAACAAATGAGGAAATCTCAGGTAATGGTATTTTTATTTCACCTCTATATGGATGTGCTTGAAGCAAAACCTGATACTAGCTAAAAGTCAGAAAATCACATGACTGAATAATAAGCTAAATTATGCTTAAGTAGTGATAGGCTACTTAGGCAAAATATTTGTGAATAGTTGATTAAGAATGTGACTCAGGGATTTCAGTGCTTTGCTAACAATATAAAATGACTAACTAGGAGGAAAATCAGGGTCTTTTGTAAACAGTGTTCTCTGAAATCTCATTTTTTGCCATCTCCAAGGTGCTTGCTGAATTGTGTATTTGTTTTAGTTGCTGTTCATTAAGGAAAAAGATAATAAACCAAAGGTTTGCATTATAAGTCTCACAGATTCATGTGCAGTCTTAAAAAATATGGCTCTTTAGAACCAGGTTTCATCATTTGGAGAATTTATTAAAATATGAACAATAGATCTGCAAGATCAGTCTTTTGGGGTCCTTCCACATTTATTTAAGAGTTAGAGTATTTTCAGGAAGAAACAACAGTTAAAGGCTTGAAAAGCTTGTGTTTCACTCTTTCCTATCTCCTTCTTCTGAGAGAAGATGCATAGGAAAAATTTAGATAATTAGAATAGATAAATATAGATTAGTGGTATGAATAATTAGTAAACCATCAAGTACCATATTTCTAAGTCCATATATCTCTGAACCTCCCTGCCTGTGTTTAACTGATGGCATAAGAAATTTACTAAATTTTTTTTTTTTTAGGCTGTTCCAGTGGAAGAAATTCTTGATTCCTAAAGCAGGGGCTGGGTTCCTTTAAGTGGTGCTGAGAAGTTGTGTTGTTTTTGACAAAGGAAAAAGATAAAAACCCAAGCAAACAGATCTGCCCCTGCCCCCCACATTCTTTGAGCTCGGTAGTCAGAGCCTATGTCTACATGGGAGAAGCTGGAAGTGGTTTTAAAGTTTGTAGATCCATTTAGGTTTCTTGCTCAAGGCAGTGGGAAGAGCTTGGACCTGTATGGGAGCTGGATGTCTGTGAGATGACTTGTCTTCCCAAATATTAGTCATTCTGGACTGCCTTAGGATGAGTGGAATCTGAGTAAAGAGGGTGCACCAGTGCAAGTACAAGTAAATTATTGGAAGATAAAATGACCCTTGTGTCTCAATTTGAAAGATGTATGGGAACATTAAATGCAGAGATCTGAGATTAGCAAATTCCAAGCCTCTCGTTGCTAATCAGTGATTTGAAAACTTCTGTTCCCCAGAAAAACTGAACATGTTGTCAAAGACTTTCTTTTAAAAAGGCATTTCTGGATGCCAGTCTGCCTCTGACCTGCCTGTTATTTACCCTTTCCTGGGGTGAGCAAGGAACGTTTAGTGAATGTTCTGGTTTCCTTCCAAACTAGAAAGGAACTACCACAGGGGAACCTGGTTAAATGTTAGTGATCTGCTATGGTAATTGCAAGAGGCTGTAAACATTCAAATGCTAATCTTTACAGGCTCTAAAATTTTGATTCATTACTCATTATCTCCAAATCATAAAGTCTTTTGGATTCCAAAAATTCAGAAAGTAGTTTCTGGTGTGAATGGAAAATTATTCATTAAAACAAGATGAGAAGTGTGTTGTCCTGGTCGACTTTCAGTTACAGCCTAATTGTTGGGAATTATTTCAGTTATAAACATATGAAATATTAACTTTTACAGAGGGCTTGAGAATTCCTTGTTAATTTTGTGCATTGTGTGAGAAGAGCAACTTTCCCAGAAACTTTGAAGCTGACCATACACATGGCAGCTCTGTGAAAAACTGTTGCTACTCAGTTCAGCCATTTGCAGCGTTGCTTTGAAGTGGTCGCTTGGGCCACATTCATACCCACTGGGAAACTTATTAAGGCCATTAAACAAGGAATATGGCCCTGAGTTCTTGTGCAGGTTTGCTAAGGAATGGTGCCATATGGGGCGGTGTGTTACCAGTATGGTTTAAAAGGCATTAGAGCCAGAGCAGGGAAAATAAAAATCCTTGCATTTGCAAACTGATTGTGAATGATGATGTGTATGGGTCTCTAGATTTGAAAATAATTCACTGTATTCCCTGTTGCATATTATTAGTTCTCCTAAATTTTCCATATCCATTCTTATCCCTTTGATCTGAAATAGAATAAATCTAATCTGAATGAAAACTATTTGTCTCTAGAATGACAATGAAAATATCATTCTTTCTGTAGGAAAGGCTGAGGCTTTAAGTATGAAAGCTTTTGGGGTTTTGTATGGTCCAGATTTTGAACTTGCAATAACTTCCTCTCCCTGACCCCCCTTTTTATTTTTATTTCTCCATTTTATTTTTTTGTAGAGCCTTTTTTTTAATGCTGCTTGGGCTTCTTTCAATGCACTTTTGCAGAGTGTGTGTGTGTAGTTAAGAAGATGATAAACTGTGAGAGGAGGGTTATTTATCAATTTTAGTTACTTAGTGGTCTGAGGTGCTCTAAACTGTATCATCCTCAACCTAAAAATGAATCCACAGTTATTAATGAAGGAAACATTTGGAAGTGCTTTTATCCTTAGCTGGTCCTAGATGCGACATTCAGTGCAGCATAACTTTAAATACACTGTGCTGCTGCACCAAATGTATTTAAAGTACTTTTCAGTTAGTTTTTGACTCTTTGGCCATAGTCCACCCAATGTGATATCCAGTTGCTTGTGAATGGATCCAGTGTTTGTACCTGCAGAAATCTGCTTCTTTGGCTTTTACAGCTATTCCCGATTTTTTTATTTTGCATGCAACAGGGCTTCCTGACATCTGCTTCAAATAAAATTTTTTCTTATAATATTCATATATGCCCCCTTGTCCTGTCATGTGTGTTAAACTGAAAATAATTCTTGAATAGACATCCATATCATGTAGGATTTTGTGTATTTTTTTATAAATGCCATCTGGATTTGATCCTTCTGTAGGGAAGCAGGATGCTTTGTTTCTTGACAAAGTTTTCTATCAGAAACACTGTCAGGAAGGAATCCATGGGCCTTTCTTCCTTTCAAACCTGAGATAGTGCTGTGTCTGTCTGCAGCTTTGCTTTGGTGGCTTTTTAAAAGTCAGAAATCCACAACCTTGAAGGGCTTGCATAGTTGAGCTAGCTCAGGAAGGGGTTTCAGTAATGGTGCCACAGACTCTCATTTATAGAGTCTGCAGAGCTGTAGCAGGCACTTTGCCAGGGCAGCATATTCACATTATTTAACATTTCTGAAACTTTTAATTAAGCTTGTTTTAGGTTTGCAGGCAAACTGGAGCATATATTCCCATCCCCCACTTAAGAATGTTCCTGGCTTCTTGATGAGCTTTCCCAAGTGGTCCCAGTTCTTATAATAATGTCATCCTAACAAGCTGTGCAAAACACGGTGTGTTTTGTTCTGGGGGCTTCATGTGCAGCAGGTTTGCTTTCAGTCCACGTGGGTCTGCACCCCATGATTTTTATTTTGAGTTTCAGGTTTATGGGAAAAGAAAAAATAGAAAAAAGCAGTGTTTCATAGGGGTTTATGTGGGTTCCATAAACTGGCCCATATTCTCTCTAAAGATGTGTGAATCTTAGTTAACCTTTTATGAAAAGTTTTGTATCTGTAAAGAAATTCAAAAGGGGCACATTGTATAGTTTATGACCTCATTGTGAACATATTTTACAGCTGTAATCCTTCCTTCTGAATGTTATATTATGGCTGCTGCTCTTGCTGTACAGCTAAGGTAACAAAATGATTCCTCTTATAAAACCCTATTTGTAGATGGCTTGTGAAATGTTCAGCTTTGCAGATGAATTGTTCTGTATCTTGGATTGTGGCCACATACATTTTTTGGAAGGCTTGAGCAAAATGGGTTCAATCACTTGTATAAGAATGGGGAGGAAAACCCAAGTACAACCTTTAGAGCAACTAAGGTTGGAAAACTACTTTTACAAGGAAGTATTTTATACTCTAAAAGAAGTGCCTGAATATGTTTTAGAGGGGTTATTTCTGGTTAAATTATAAGCCAAATCCAGGCAAACCTGGAAGATGCACCTGTGGAGTGAGAGTGAGCAGAAAATCTCCAATTCTTTCTGGATATTTTCCTAACCTTCAATAAAGCTATGACTTGGTGAAGGAGGTACTCCTCATGTTACATCCTTCAGCAAAGTAATCCATTACTTAAGAAAGGTGCAGGGAGCAATAAACATAGGGTAGCTTTTTTCTTGGTCAAAACATGAAGGCTTGTCAAAGCCAAAGCTTTTCAAATGTTTCTGAGTCAAAGCAGAGTCCAACTGGAAATGTTTCAATCAAAGGAAGAATTGCATATGGAGGAAAACAGATGAAATCCCTCTCCCTCCTGCCTCATTCTGGGCATGGATTTATATTTTATAAAAGCTCCAATTCCAGTCCTTTTTCTAAAGAATATGTTATAACAAGAAGAGAAGCTCCAAAAGAAGCAACCGAAGTTTGGTTTCAGCAAAATGAATTCCTTGAAGATGATCAGCTTGCTTGTGGCAGAGCAGTGGTGGCCTGCATCAGGAACCTTTTCAGGGAGTAGCCTCAATAACAGCCTCCAGTAAACCTGGAAAGGTCTGTTCATTCCTTAATAAGGAAATGCACATTTTTGGAATCTGGTTTGCTGAGTGGTACAGAAGTACAGCTTACGCTATGGTACTGCTCTTTCTTAATTTTGTGTCTAGAAACAGCATTGGTGATGGGGAGCTGATTTTGTTTTCCATATGTGCTTTCAGTTGTGTTTTATTGTGGTTCTTCAGATGATATAATTGAACTATGAATGTAACAGTTTGTCTAATAGCTTAGCAACAGTCCTTGACAAAAAATAATGAAAACATTAGTTGTCATACAAAGTACTTTGAATTCTCCTGCCTAGTAAAAGTCAGCTAGATGAGATACTGAAACTTTTCAAGTTTAATTAGTGACTTATGGTCTGATAATAGGACTTTGTTAGCAAAACATGCAACTGGAAAAAAGTATTTTCATACGGATGGTATTTTGATTATTTTTTATATGATTTTTAGAAGTGTCTCTCATGTTAAAAACAGAAGAAAGGCATTATGGTATTGCTGTCTTGGTTAATGCAAAAGTTGGTAAGCTAAGGAACTCGTGGAGCTTGTAGTGTTTTCTGCTGGCTTTTCCAGGAAATTTTGCAAGAATGCCTTTTATGAAGCAATGAGTAAGCAGCCTCCTGGTCTTGTGCTGTAAAATTCTAATCCATTAATATTTCCAATAATTATCCATTGACATTACTACTCTGTTAACTAGCTATAGAAAGGTTTTGGTATTAATTCAGTTTAATGGGAGCAGTAATATTTTTTATGTTGTGGTGATGGTAGAATATGCATCTTGGTTTAAAGGATGGGATAAATGACTTCAGCTTGGCCAGCAAATAGAAACCATCCTAATTTGAGAGAAGCCCTGTAAAACAGGAATGCACACCTCATTTTAGGTCAAGGCATTTGTAAGGAATGTGTCCAAGACACCTGCAGAAAATTAAAGCATTAAGTCCCCTTGTACACAAAAAATTCAAGACGTAATTACCTTCAGTGTGAAACATAATACAGCTCCCATTAGATGGAGCACACAAAGTGCAAATTGACTAGATGCCTTGTCAGGAGTGCTTCTGAGAATTAATAGGGCTGTTGAAAGCAGTAATAGGGGTGTTTTCTTTGCCTTTGTGTACAGCTATTCCTATCCTTATCTTTTGGAGTTTATGATGAGGCTGTTGTCATTCAACTCAGCAGACAGACACAGACTTCCTCCATCTCCCAGTCTCCTGCCAGCTGCTTTGTTTCTGCGGCGCTGGCTGCTGCCTTTAGAGGCTCCCCCTTCTCCCCTCAGCCCGCCCGGCTCCCTTGCGCTCTGTTCTCGGTCTCTGTGCCAAGGGCTGGCGCGGAAGTCTCTACTTTTCTGTGACTGCAAGGATGAGAGTGAGAAAGTAGGGCTGCTGGGTTCAGCATCTCACTTTGTTAAGCCCTTCTTTTATCCTTCAGGGAACTTCCTCTGAGGAGATGGAGCTGAAAGTTAAGATTTCATGCTTTGTTCTGGCAGCCGAGCCACAAATATCCAGTTTCCTCTCCTATTGTTTGACATTTTGTTTATGTCTCTGTTACAGAAATAGAGCAAATGGTCTTTGTGTGCAGGTTTTCTGCTCCCTCTAACTACTGAATGACAATCAGGTTTGGTTCGAAGCTTGTGCTGGTATTTCCTCTGTTCCTGCTAGTTTTGAAGGTGCCTGCCAAGTGGGAATCATGTGCCTGCCCAGCTGTAGTAACTGCTTACGCCCAGTTTTGTAGCTGTTCAGTTCCATCTGATGGCTGTCAGGTAAACAAGGTGTGAGATGTGCTGGCAGCCTTTGGCACTCACCGAGCCCTCATTTGTAATTGAGGAGGCAGATGGTGCCTTGGCCAATGGCACACTGTAATGGGGGTGTCCTGGAGTGCAACCTCCTGGGCCACCTTGGCTCTGCTCCGGAGCTATTCACTGGAATTGCTTTGGCTCCTGCTTGATTTGAATGTTAAAACCTATTTAAACATGAATGGAAACCTCTAGCCTGCAGTAGTGACCATAAGTTTGCCTGTGTGCTTCAAGTTGCAGTGAAACTGTGGAAGAGCTTATCCACAGATTCACAGATGTTTTCAGAAGCTCTGTTGTAGAGTTAATTGTCAGTTTATAGCCCTGTCAGGTGGGATTTGAATTGTCCCCAAGCCTCCCAGGAGGGAGACTACAATTTCAGATGTCATAGAAATACTTCAGGTTCTGTCCCTCTGGCCAAGGAATAAGCTGCTATAGTTTAATATATAGTGGCATACTGTTGGTTGTGTTTGGGATGGGTGAAATTCGGGATCCATCCAAGCCTTTCGCTACCTAGGAAGGAGTAACAATCCTATGATGCTTCTTTGCTTTTTTCATTCTCCCCTCTCTTTATTCCCTGCCATTCACATAATGATTTGTCCCAAAGGATGGGGAGGAAGTGGAAGTCATTGTGTACAGTGCTTTCTGCTCTTTTGGGCCAAGCTTATGGCAAGCTGAGATCTGTCCTTTTACCAACATTAAACATTGGAATAGCCAAAATGCCTGCTTCTGTTGGTTCAGACATAAGTCAATAAAATACCTGCAGTGCTTTGCACTGCCTCAAAATGCATTTCTTGTTCCACTGCTAGCAGTGACTCTGGGTAATTTGCATTGCAGAGTTGCGTTTAATAATTTCTAGATTAAACTCAGTTCATTTGAGAGCAAAACCTTGGTTTTGCCAAACTAGACTTACCAGCTAAGTGTGGAACTGGAAAGGTAGATGCTAGCTTTTTTTGGTGTGTCCTTCTCACTGGTAATCCCCAGTTGGTGCATATTGTGTATATAAAGTACAATTTGGCATGTATGACAGCTCTGGTACAAATCAATTCCCATTTAGAACAAATAGGTTTTTAATGTGTAAGTTCAGTAAATGATAACAATCCACCATTCCATTTCTGTAGTTCTTCCCTCAAAACTTCTCAGCTACTTTGATTAATATCTTTACTTTTCTTACAGAGTTCTTCTTTCCATGTGAAATTAGAGACTCAGACATTTAATACGCTTGTAATTCAGCATTTCCTTTTAAATAGTGGTTTAAAGATCAAAAGAGCTGTGAGCCTGTGTTGTCTGTATTTTCCCGGAATAGGAAGCTTTCCTTACACTGCTTTAATTGTCAGCTTTTCCTGTCCTTTTCTTGCCCTCACTTTATTTCAGTGTAACAGTGCTTGTATTTAATTTAAATGGTCAAGTTACTTGTATAGTTACCTATGCTTTTGACAAGCATTTGGGTGTGGTAAAGGCTGTATATATCAAATAGAATCAAGTTAGATTCTGAAATTTTAGTACAGATTTGAACTCAAATGTTCCCCAGAATATTCAGTTCTTGGAAATTTTGAGAAGGGTAAGGCCGTGCAGTTTTGAGCTTCTGTATCACTTTCTCTGGTACTGTTTCTCTTTCCATTAATCACTTTTTGTCTGAAAGTGGACAAATAGCAATTCAGATGCCCTTCTGGTCTGTATTCTGCTCCTAAATGAGATTATTAGTGGTGGGTTTTTGCCTCCTGTACTTTTTTCTGTGGCATAAAAAAGATTATGCTTGACATTCTGGCATGGCAGTTACTTGCAATTATGAGGATACCCTTCAGGTTTTTAAGGTTCCTGAACCAATATTTGCTGAAAAGTTACTTTAAACTAAAGAAGTGATGAGCATGAGTGAGAGCATGGCATGCTCTCATTGCTGTAGCCATTCAGAAATGTATTCTTGCAGTTGAAATGCTCTCATCTGGGAGGATCCAGAGCTCCCTGTACTATGGTTGGTTTCTAACTGAACTTAAAATTAAGACCTTTGTTCACAGAAAGCTTTAATAGCATGGAGTTTTCCCTGTGCATCAAGTATAATAATTTTATTTACACTAGGTGGTGTGACTCTGTTCTTGCCTGTAATGAGGGTAGCGCTCTGATTTGTACCTAAAATATCAATGTAGGATGAAAACTGCCAGGGGCATCTCCCATGTTTCTTCTGATTTTCAGCAGCCCAGCAACATCTTGTTATCCGGACATTAAGGCTTTCCACTGCTCGTGATATCATTTCTATATCTAGTTATCAGTGCTCAAACAGTTTGGAGGTGGTTGAACTAGATTACTCCTATCCCAGCTGCTCCAGGAAAAATAAACCCTGCTTCTCCCTTTTATTTGTGGTTCTGGGGAAATGTTCTTTGTGTGGATGAATACACACTGCATTATGGTGCAGGTATCTCAGGTGGTGCAGCCTCTACAGTTCCCACCTCAGAAGCAGCCTTCGAATAACCTCCTGTGAGCATCCAGTTCACAGCATAACATGAGGCTTGTGTGTTTAACATGGGTATGGATAGGTCATTGCTGGAAGTGGCTGCCCTTCCTGCAATGCCTCCAGAATTTTTACTTCACCTGCAATTGCTTCTGCTTCAGAAGCTTGTTAAAAAGATTCTGATGTAGTATCCAGCAGAACAAGACCCTAACCTGGGTTTTAGAGAGACAGTCATACAAATAATAATGAACTATAAAGCATAATCTTGACAAGGAAGGAATGCTGGCTAGGACAACTTTTCCTCTCTGGATCATAGACAGGTGCTATCCTAATGGAAAGCCCAAAAGTGAGGGGGGACTGAAGAATCATTTCAGAATCTGATGTAGGAACCAAATGGCTGCAGTTCAGCGTTTCTTCAAGAGCTGGAAAGCTAAAAGTAATCCCAAAAGCTGAATTAGTGGGCAAATAAAATGCTGGTCAAAGATGCACAGTAAAATTGTTACAGAGTTATACAAATTTCCATAGGAACTTGCAAGAATTTTGTGGATATGATTTGTCTTTGTGTGTACATGTGCATATCCTTTAGCTTTTCAATGTGGTACCTTTCCAACAGAGGAGTAAAAGCAGTTTTGATAAATGGAGTTTTCAGGGATATGGTGTGTAAACCATCTGAGTGTAAGATTTCTTAACTACTTTTACAGGATCTATGAAAACCAAAGTATTTTGACCAAGAACCGATTTGAATGTCATGACTGGGCACTTTCTGAGCCTGTCCTGGTCATTTGTCCTAGCACAGAGAAAATGACATTCCAAACATGAAAATTTCAGTCAATTTTAGTATATATGGAAAGAGCAAAAATGGAGTTTTCCAAGTTTTTTTTTTTTTTTTTTAAATTTATGGCATGCCAGCCTTTTGGTACTGCCAATGTTATTTTTTTGGTGGTTGTTTTGAACAGCTTTCAGAATAACACACAAGGTGTCTGTGTCTAAATATGTGTATGTAGTTGTGGTGCTTATACTTATATATGTGCCATCCACCAGAAAACAGACTTGCCCCCCACAAAACCCATACTCTTTTCCATCTCTTGCTACTGTTTGTTTTGAATGACCCCATTGTTTTTACCTGACTGTTCTGCTGGTTGGTCCCATGATAATTTATTTTTTAATAAAGACATAGGGGGAGACCTTCCAGACATCTGTTTTAAATTTACATTGCTTTAATTTCCCCATGTGCCATCTTCTCTCCATCATCTGTGCTAATCTTCAGCCAACATGTGCAGGATCTCATACACTCTCACAGACACATCTTTCGCTTGTATTTTCCACTAATTCATAAACATGTTTGCTTTAACATGCAATTCTTAGATTGCACTTATTGGGTTTTAAATCCAGAATCAAAGACACAGTGTCCTTCAAGTGTCATTTCAATGTGTTCAGCATCTTTTAATAAAATACAAGTTAAACAAGCCCAGCTGGCAGTTCACAGGATATGTTTGGATATTCTTTCTACTTAGACTAACAGGACTGAATCTTAGATGCAGCTGTAATTGTGTAAATCCGCATAAACTTGAAGCTGTCTTTCAGATGGTTTCCGAAGAGAAGTGGTTGCATCTCAGTATATCAGCAGCACTGTCTGGTCTTGATGTACCTTAAAATTTTCTCCCCTTCCATAACCATGCTGACTAGATGATAAATTAAAGTTGGGCAGTATTCTGCAGTAAGCCATGCAATAAACCTTGTCATTTTTAGATCTGTTCTGAATTGATTGGATGTCTAATTGTCTTTACAGGGGAAGGTTTTATTTCAAAACAGCAAAAAGGTCTGAGTTTTGATTTTGTGTTCTACTGTAGGAAGGTAGTACTTTTTAAAATATATAGCTTGGCTTTTTAATGTTATTGGAGGGACAGGTGCTAAAGTTAGGACACACACAATAATGCCTAGGTATAAAATACAGCCATTGTAACACAATGCTCTATCTAGCCAGGAGAGGAAAAATTTGGCCACACACAGACCATGGGATGTGAGAGCAACTCCTTTAGGTGAGTTCCAGAAGTGATCTGAATGTAGGCATCCGTTTGGCCTCAATGAGAACATCATGTTCATTGGCTGAATTGAGAGATAGTTGGATGTTCTGTAGGAATTCTGAATGAAGGGCAATGGTCAGCCAATGTTGTTTTATCAGGAATCGCTAAACTGGTCCTGAATTTCAGCAGTTTTCTTAACAGCTAAAATTCAAAGATGAACATTTTGCTTGCATCCCTTCTCATTAAAGTGAATAACCGAAACTTTTAAAGTATTTGAAAGCTGACAGTGTGAGCTGAAGAATACCCTGGAGTTTGCCTGGGAGCAGAGGCTTGCTAGCCTAGCAGGCTTAGCTCCTGGAAGTTCATAGAAATGCAAATTACATGCCAAATTACAAAATGAAACAAAAAGAAGTGCTAAGCTACTGAAGTGGCCCAGCATGCTAATGACAGGCTTCATTAGAGTATCCTAATAGGGACAATTACTGCAACTCTGAGCAGAATGGATATAATGACTCTTCATTCACAAGAGAGTAAGCACTGTGTATTAGGGAATTACTCTGAGCTGTTTTCTTCAGGGTCTGGGTTGGACAGACTTGACAGAATGAAACCTCCTTACAGGGTATGGTTTTGAATGATATATGCAAACAAATGTCTTTTTTTACTGCTAGTTTTTTGTAACTTGACATCCGCAATGATTTTTTTATGTGCAGATTATTTTGGAAAGAGATCAGCTTCAGAAAGCAAGGAAGGATAAAAAGATTTGAGACCCATGAACAGTAAATGGGAAACCCTTTATGTATCATACATAAAGTAGTGACTCATAGCAGGAGGCCTATGTGATTTGCTGTATGAATTACTCCAGCTTTCTGTTTTCTTTGGAGTTATCAGATAAAACAAAGTGTTGAATTTAGCAACTTATAACACCAAAAGGAAGTTCTAGTAGCGGAAAACCCTTTCCTTCAGCCCCCAAAATTTCAATTTCATGCTAACTATCTTTATTATGACAAATGCATATTGAATTTATTACAGATATCTGTATTTAAACTATATCTCATGCCTTGTGTAGGTCATGCATGTGGGTGTGTGCCTATGCATATTATAATTTAATACTGACCTTTTTGATTCTTCTGAAAATGAGCATGACAGTATTCCAGGCACAGGAGGTCGTCAAACATATTCCAGGTGCAGCCTTGTCTAATAGAAGAGCACCAGCACAAGGGTGTTTATGCCTCTGAAACAAAAGTGTGATCTGTTTCAGATGTGCAAGAGAAAATGAAGTGTCAAACTAGTTGCAAGTAATCGTCATTTTCTTCCCCCTCTGTTGAAAAATGAAGGTGCTTTGGGCTTTGTACCATATTCTAGAGAGGCACACAAATCTGTTTTGCAGAAATCTGGAGTCAAAAGCTGTATAACTCCTCATAGGAAGATAATGAACAGTAGGAGGAATGCAGTGTTTGAGGACTAAATGGAAAATTTTTCTCATGGAAGAACACTCAGTGTGTGTGCAGGTTCTAAATCACCACAGCATGCAGATCTACATGATCCACATTGCCTCTCTCCTTTTTTCCTTTTATTTAAAAAACTAAATAGGTTTTATAACCAGTAACTAGAATAAACACGTCTTAAAAAAATGGAAAATTGCATTACAAAAACACTTATTTTTTTTTTCCCCTTCACTGCAAAAATTACTTACTTGTTTTTAGGCCTTCAGCACTGTAAGTAACAGTGCTGTAACATGTAACATGGGGCATCTGGTGTATGTCTCCAGGTAATGTTCTCACCTTGCTATTTGTCTTTGAATGACTGTCATGCAAAGACAGTCTTTTTAAAACAAGTTTATATTTTGGCAAATCTCAGCTTGTCTTGATACCTCTCCATTCACTAACAGTCTGGTGGTTCAGAATGCTTGCTGTGTCCTCCTTGACTTTGGGAACATCTTTGAGTGTTTTTCAAGTGTCTCAAATAATGGACACCACAAATTTGAAGGCACTTGGATAGGTTTTAAGATAATCTAGTTAAAGATCTATATTTCTTCTGTTGTTTTTGAGAATTGTTCACCTACTCTTTCTTTGTCTTGCTCCATATATTTGGAGTGATGAATGATACTAAAAGCATGAAATCATCTGCATTAGGATATTAGTTACTAGCTTGAGTAAATGGGCTTTGGGGCAGCAAGTGGTGTCATAGTTTGTATTAAAAGCACCAAGAACCCAGGAAGGCAGTTTGATGCTATCAGGTGTATGGTTCTACAAGACCTGGCAGAGGCAGTTGCTGCTGCAAGCATAAAATTAAAAAAAAAACCCCAAACCTGTGCATGTGCAATAAAATAAGTTATGTCCCTTATAAATCAATATTAGAGTGGGGCAGCTGATGGAATGTGAATCATTGTAGGGAAGTGAAATCAAGATAGACATGTTTACCTTCTTTTCTTCCACTTTGTTTTGAAAGATCAGTTTTTTTCATTCTTATCTGTTTGTCTAAAATGTGTTGTAGTAAATGCTAGGTGGAAATGAGTGACAAAAACACAGATGTGTTTTAACTTGTAGCAGACCTTACTGGCAAAGTCTCTACCTATGTGCCTGCAAACATTAGCTTCTAAAAAAACCCCAAAATTAATTATCTGTTGATCATGAGGTATTTGTACAATGATACTGTACTTGGGGCAATGAGGAAAAAAGGATAAATTAAGACAGTAACCTTTGCATCTGGGTTTGTGTTAGGTTTCCTGATCTGCTTAACAGATCAGCTATTCAGCATATTTTTTGCAGTAAAAAATGGTAACTCCTTGAATCTCAGAAAAGACCCAAATTCTCGTATTTATAAATTCCTTTCTTATCAAATGTGGTGGTCATTGGTGAATTGGTATTTGAGTTACAGGATTATGACTAAATAATCCACTGGACTTGGGAAACAAGGGGATTTACCTTGCTGTACTTTGGGAGAAGCAAAGCAAACTGTAACCACAAAATCTTTTAGTCAATTGAAATTTATTTTGTAAAAGTAATTTATTATTTTTTACCTGAACTATTTGATTTTATCATGATACTATTTGAAAAATTTTACTGGTATATGGAGATAAGTCTGCAGATTTTGGGGACCGTGACTGAATACATGAAGAAGACTAGGAGCCTGTTTGTTTTAATCTGATTTGTTAAATTCCAGGTGCTTATGAAGAGCTGAATATGTCAGTCAGTCCATACAATGTCTTTATAAAATTGTGAGGTTCACAGGCAGGAAAATGATGTATCATTTCCAGTCTCCAAGGCCTTTTCTGTAGGGAGAGTTAACTTTTGTGGAAATAATTTGCCATCATAAAGACATTAAAAAAAAATACATAGTTTGCACTGCTGAATTCTCACAGTTTTTGTCCAGATGATATAGCTGTGCAATGGATTGGGCTGAAATAAAGGTGATGAGGGACTTTGTACCTAGGGCCTTTGCGTGCTTGACTGCTATTCATTCCTCTTCATGGCTCCTGCCTTGACAAGTGAAATGTAGCTGCCTTTGCTTTCCAGACAGCATCCCGTGTGTTCCAGATGAGATGAAGCCAACTCCTGAAAAAGCATGTGGGCAGAAACAGCCAGGTTTTATGATGATCCCCACCCCAGATAATCCCCTGTGGCTGACAGGCCAGTTAAAGTTGTATATCAGCACAGACTTTGGATGACAATTTTTCTCTTCTGTGCAGTTGGGTTACATTTTCTCTCAGCAACCTTAGGTAATACAGTATGATGAATTATGCTGGTAGTTTATTATCTTTATTGTTTCTTGTTTTGCTAAGTCTGATTGCATTTTAAGCTCTCCTTTATGCAGGCCATGGTCTTCTGCTCTGTTCAGAGAAGGTATTCCAGGAACTCTTGTAGTACTTCATTCTCTGAACCAGGCATGTTGTGTGCCTTTTGAATAACATGAGCTCCTTTTCCTGCCAAGGAGGGCAGAGAAAAACCACCCTGAGGATGTCACAGCAGGGCTAAAACCTTCTTGGAGACTAGCAAGTACTGTTATTTCTTGTTTAGGTATGATTCCTACCTGTCACCGACAAGATGGTGTGGGATTCTTATCTAAACAATACTGACAGGAAAAATTTGTTGCTGTTCGGAATGGACCTTTCAGGTTATTACCATTTTATCTTTCTCTCATATTTTTACAGTTCCAGCAAAGAAAGTGCATTTCATTAGAAATTCACTTAGTGCTATATTTAACCTTCACATTCTTTCCCCTCTGTTAGAGCTATGTGTAAACAGCTGAGGGTAGAATATTCTACCTGAAACGACATGTATTGTGGATTTAATAATGAGAATACTCTTCCTTTCATGTCAAGGCTCAGTAATAGTATAGTTTGGTCACATGATCCACCTCTGGACATGAGTCAGTATGAGAAAGCCTCTGTGGGAGTCTAAAACGACTGGAAAATGTGAGTGGGAGTATCAACAAGAGGCAGTGATGCACACGTGTGCTTGTTCTCCCTAGCAAGCACCAGAAGCTGATCCCTTCAGGACTGATTTGCAAAGTTTCAGGCTGCAGCTTGGTACCCAGTTGCCCCTTACTAATCCCACCATTTACCTTTGAAATGCTCTTATTAGAGTGTCTGAGGGTAGCTCTCTTCTCACCCTGTTCAATAGTAACATGCCTGTGTTTTTCGGAATTTCATCTTATGCCTGGATTTTTCTATTCTAAGAAAGCTTTTGGTGAGGAGCAGCTTTGAAAAGGGTTGAGTACTTTTCATTACAGTGAAAAAGGGAAGGTGAAAAGGTCAAGTCAGCTGAAGGTGGATGCATAATATCTGAATTCACCAATACTCTGAAATTAAATCGCTTTACATCCCAAGCAGCTTGCTGAACTTCACCTAAAATTCTTCAGTGATGAAGAATTTTGAAAATGGTTCCATTTGAAATTGGAAATTTTCATTTCAGCCTAATGCTCTGAGGCAAAGTTTTTTGCAGATTTAATATAAAATGTTGTCTTAAGAATAATTTGAACTGCATCTTAAGGCTACGTCAGTTCTATGAACGCACACAGTAATTCTGTTACAACCGGTAACTTTGTAGTGCTTTTAAAATCCATTGCAAGACTGTGTGATGCTAAACAAAAAACCACAAACAAACAAAACCAAAAAAACCCCAAAAATGAAAAACCACATCCCTTCTACAGAGAAAATTTCCATACAGAAGACATGATTTTAAAAAGTGCTTCTAATAATTATCAAGACACTCTTTGGACTGAAAGACATAGATGAGGTTTTTTGATAAAGGAAGAGAATAAGAACTTTAAAGGCTCATGTGTGTGGAAGAGAGAGAAGGGAGGGGAGAACTTCTGACTATTAATTTCCTTTTTTTTTTGGTCATTTTATGCCACAATATGTGGTATTTTTTTCTATAAAGATCTTATTGCTGTACACTTGATGTATGTCCATGAAAATGCAGTTCTTCCATCAATATTCTGGATTTCTGAAATGTTTGGTGGTTGATTTCTGTATCCCAGCTTTCATGTTTTCATAACCTTGTGATCAGTCTCTGCCCATGCGTTATACCATATGTTACCCTTGTTCCTTTTTTATTTTCTCCCATTTTTTTGTCAGCTGGGGAAGGAGTGGCATACTGTTGTCACCTTTGACTTTGCCAGCACTGGAGAATGAAAAATTCCTCTTCTACCTCCCTAGTGCTTGGAGAAAACAGATTGTAGTGTTGTCTGAAAGGTGTAAGAGTGTCATCTGCTTGCTGTCCTTTTCATGATTTAGCAATGAAAATTCTGAGTTTTTGACATCTTAAGTCCTCTCAAACACTAAGAAAATAGTTTTTTGTGTTCCCTGGAAAAATTTTAAGTTTCATTACTTGCCCTACTTTAAATATTTTGGCCTGTAAATCACTGTGGGCCAAACTCTGAAATATTTCATTTGATATAGCAATTGTAATATTTACAGTTTAGCAGATAAAACCCCAAACCTGTTGGTAGATAAGCTTAAGAGTGTTTGATAATGTTTGGGCAATAGGATGCTTCGAATGGAGTGCTGTTTGTGGTATTGTTTACCTCCTCCCCTGCATCTTCTATACCCTGGAGCACAAGCAGTTTTCAGGACTTAACACTTCAAACTTTTATAGTGTGTGGCATTCCTCTGGCTGACTACTGAGTAACAGTTTGCCTTGGGCAAAACATGCAATGTTCTTGATGAAAAAAAAAGTGAGAATTTCTCAGTGCTTTTTATCTTAAAAATCGTTCCAGATGAATGCACAACGGGCTTACCATACTTTTAAAGCAAATTGTGCCGAACTGATTGTATGAGTTGTTAGTGATAAATAACAGCTCTCTGATGATGATCAGTTGTTTGGGAACTTCGTAACATAATGAGTGTATAAAAGGGGTAGCATTTCCCATTGTGTAAATTCTGAAGACCTGGAGGGGGGGAAAACCCCACCCCCTAAACCAGAAGTAATAACAAGTCAAAATAGGCAGAGGCATTTCCTACATAGTTTAAACTTGGCAAAATTCTACACCAGTCTCTCAGTGTAAATAAGTGTTAGCCTGTGTTTCATGGTCATTTATGCCATGTAATGCCCCTCCAAGCCACAGCTGCCAGGTCAGGTGAGCTCCACTCCTGTGACCAGCTGGTGGAGGTTTGCTATCTTGATGGATTTGTTACATGCTAAAATAATTCATACTGTGTTAAAGATTAGTGCTAGGCAAAACACACAAATGCTCCGAAAAAACAAGTCTGTGTAGCTGTAGGCTGCCTGCAGCCTGTTATCCTGCAGCCTCACCTGGGTTCTCCCAGTGCTGAATACACAGGGCAGTGTGTGAGGGCTGGAGTGAGGGATTCTTCTGCAAGTGGCTTACTTCTACAAAGATCTCTAACTCAAACCAAAACTAATGTGATGTTTTAATTTAGCTTTTCCCACAATAGTGAGTAATAAATAATAAAAGCTGCAAAGCTGCTTTTTTTTTCCCCTAAGAAATGAGGGGGGAAAAGTGCTTTTAGATTTTTTTCAGTATTAAGTGTTGTCGGTATCATAAGTTTTATGTTTATGTTCATTTTTCATTGTCTGTTTTCCCTTGGTTTTGTTCTTGAGAAAGATCCTAAACCCACAGCACAAAATAGCTCATGTAAAGGATATGCAGACTGTTAAAAGGAAAGCATGAATTGTAAATGTGTTTTAGAAATGTTCCCACTCTTCCTTATTCTGGTTAAATTGAAGCTTATGGAGTTGCTCAGAACTCAATTACCTGACAAGCTTCAGGTGTGCACACTTTGACCACCAGCTGTAACTCTTTGAAACTGCAGCTGCTCAGACCTTTTGAGCTCCTGTGGGAGCTGTTACAAGACTCTGCTCAGGCTCCTGGGACTTGGTGTGTCCATGATTGCTCCAAGGTAGAGTTGGAGTATTTGTGTTTTCTCATCAAATCGAGATATGCATACTTGGCTACCAGGTGAGTTTAAGCTATGAAAATAAGAGCAGCTGCATCATGGCAAATAATATACTCTAATGCTTCTTTAAAAATGCAGAACTGGTTGTGAAATCTTTATTGTTTTTTAATGCTTGCTATTTTCTTTGAATGCTGTGCATGAGCCAAAGAAATTGGAAAATGTGAATGTGCCGGAAAGGAAAGGATGCAAAGTATTGAAAGGACATTTAAAGCTAGGGTAAAATATTGCTTAATGTTTATAGAAAATGTGTGGGAAGTTGAGTATTTTTGTATATAATATGTTGATGTATTTTACAACAGCACATATAAACTATGGGAATGTCACTGAGATTATGCAGACATAGGCCAGATGAATAGTGTGGCTATACTTTTGTGGATTTTCTTCTGTCATGTATAGAAAAATGCAGGCTTGTATCTTTTGCTAATTTCTGTTGGAGTTTTGAAAAGAGAGAAAATGTAGGATTGAATCAATTTAAATGAAAAAGGCAGAATTGTGGAAGAGCAAATGGCTACATATATGCTGTAATTATGTGTCAACACTGCATGTATAACTGCTTTTATTACATAAAATAAACCTAAAAGAGCAGTCCCTCTTCATATGCACCTCTGAGGCCTTCTAGGATGCTGATAACTGATGGAAGTCTGCCCGAGGAGTATTCTGGACAAATTCTACAAAGGTTTTGGAATTAGGTTTGTGGCTTGAGGGATTTGAGAGGGAGGGGAAGTGAAAGACTATTCAGTGAGAGAAAAGCAACTATTTAATAATATGTAAAAACAAAAGGTTGGCTTACTGAGTGTATCCTGGACTTTAGAGAGAATGGCAAACATCTGTGTGTATGAATCTGCCTCCCCCCTGTACTCTCTCCTCCCAACAGTGGGCTGATAAATCATTTTGAAGTTGAGTGCCAGGTACATGACATAAGTTTTGGGAAGAATTAAACACTGTGTTTTATAGCAAGGAAGACTGAAAACCTTTCGTGAACATCTGACAAGTGCCATCTTTAGTAGTGATGTCTAACCTAATAATACTTTACGTCTTCTCTGTTTCATGTGAAAAAATAAATCCAGGCTTTGCTGTGGTACAACAAGTAATTGCTGCTTTTGTTATGTTCTGACAAACACCCGCAGCAGACACGAGACAGAGCAGTTTCATTTTTGGCTTTCTAAGTTCAAATTGGCTTAGTGTTGGATTACTGCTTTGCAAATGAACAGCATTTTTTTTCTTTCTTAAAATTTCTTTTGTGTACTATGGTCTCCCGGTCTAATATTAATACATTTTTGAAATGGAAACTCGATGAATTAGATCATTTTTCCTCAGTCTTTATCCCTTGGGATATCTAACCTATGTTGCTTGTTTTAATTAAATTACCACATTTTCCATATGATTAAATGCTTGAATAATGAAAACTTATGGGACTGAGTTGTATGGATACGAGCACCAAGCGGAAACATATGATTTTACTCTAGGTGAAATCTTTTAGTAGCAAGCATTTCACTTCATGTCTTTTCAGATCAAATCAGAATTGTGGAACAATGAAATAGAAAATGTGCTATCAGACAGTGGGGTTCAATGGGTTCTCTGAAGGAAGAAGGCTGATAGGAGAAAAATAAAAACTGGGGATGTGCCAGGCAAATATTTTCCCAGTTAAGGTATAGTATGCTTTGGGTTTTGGAGCAAGGGCCTTTTACTGCTAGCAAGGTATGTCTTGGAATTTTGAAAGGCTTCCATATTTTTTCACTTAGAGTTGCCTGGGGTTTAAATCAGACCAGGATTTGGCTTAGCGTGCATACGTACTGGATGGCTAATCTAAAAACCCCACCAGTCATTCTTAAGCCCTCAGTGGTAATTTGCAGGCAAGAAGTCAGGAACTTCCAGTGGGGAAAAATGCATTTAGAAGTCCGTTTAATTTCAGTTGTAGGGGAAGGTAGCACTGCAGTTTGTTTGCTTAGTAAGCATATTCTTATTTCACCCTGTTGGGACTGATAGGGAGAAAAGGGTTTGGTGCCGTGATGGAAGTGGTGCAGACACTCATCCTTGCACCAGGTGAACTCAGCAGTGGTGAAATTCAGAAGTAGTTGGCTATCATGCAGGACCAGCTTCCTATCCTGGACTTCAAGCTATTAAATGTCTGGTTTTATTACTTTTTAAAGGCTGATAAGAAACTGCTGATGAGGAAACTGAACTTCAGCAGAACTTCAGGATCTCAAACCATGCTTTTACCTAGTCTGTGTCTGCCCTAACAGTATCCAGGTCGTTTCTTCCTCCATCTCCAGAAGGTTACTGAATATTCTATCTACTCCCAGGCTGCTGGACCTATTTCTAACATTATAGTGTGAGGTTCTTGGGCTGGCTTGTTTTTTTTCTTTCACACTGATCTACCACATGAGAATTCTCTCTAGTTTTCAGTCATTAGCATGTTCTTGTTTTGAAACGAGGTGTAACTGATGATAAATGTAAAACCAATAGGCCTAACCTTGAGAAATTTAATTTCCAAATTTAGTTCAAATCAATATTATTTAACAGCACATCTAAGTGACATCTCAATTTTAACAATTTCTTCATGTATTTTTACATTTCTGCAATTTTCCCTATTTTTCAGCTTTGAGCTTGTCCTGTGATGTGGTCCCATTATTTGGAGGATTGATTAGATTGATACAAAAGGATCTCTTTTATACTGCCTGTTTTTAGTGGACACATGTTGTATCTGATGAAGTCATTCAACTACTTGTCTATTTTGAGTGTGCTCTGTCCTTGTTTTTTTTTTTCCTGTTTAAATTTTTCATACTGTTGAAGCCAGGCTTGTGTGTTTATAGGCTTATTCCTTCTCTGTCCTTTTTAGCTATAATCACTCCACTCGTTGCTTACAGCTGTGATTTCACTGATCCTGGGTTATTTTATTGTCATGCTGGATGTAAGATTTCAACTTCTCCAGTCTTTGAAGGAGTTGAAGACAGCAGTAAGTTTAGAGGATTGGGTAAAAGAAAAGGGATAAAGAGAGGTGCTGCATAATTTTTTGAATATGAGAGGAACTGTTGCTTCAAAACCTTGGCATTTCAAATCTTCCCTGACAAGAAATGAAGAAAAAACTGGTGATGGTCGGGCATGTATTGAGTGAAACTGTTTAAATAGTTTTCCCAAATGGTCACCCCATATTTTGGTTCTTCTTTCGCTGTGATGATTCTTTGAGATTGTCTGTTGTAGTTATTTTTCAACAGGGGTTGATTGCCTTCTCTTTGTCAGTGATGATGAAGAGTGGATAGATTGCTTTTTGTTCTGCTATGGCATATCCTGAGTCTTGCTTTGATTCCTGAAGGATCCTTATCCTTAGAATCAGGAAAGGTAGCTTATTTTCACCTTCTAGATTAATATTTGATGTTTCATTCATGTTCTGTAAATGCTGTAATGTGTTATAACTGTTTGTTCTAAATTGACTTTCTCTGCCATGGTTGGGAGAATTGCTGCTGTTGCCACACTTTATGTGGATTAAGTTCTATGTAGGACATCACTGTTGTGAAGTGGTGGGGTGGGCTAGGAGAGACCTGTTTTCATTTTCTGCTCTCCACTTGCTATTAACGAGTTTGTTGGGTTAGTCAGTCTCCTTTTCTTGTTCTTGCTCTCTTTCCATACAGTTCACATTTTCCTTCCCACAATCTGTCATTCTACTTTTCTACTAAACAGCAAAGATCCATTTGTTACAAATTTAAAAATAAATGTTAAACAACCAGGAGTAAAGAAAATTAACAGACAGCCAAATAGTTTTTACTGATGATCTTTCCTGATCTCTGTCTCGCTGCATAAATAAGGGAATAACTAAATTACCACCACATTCAGAGATGAGCAAAATGCATATGTGAATGTTTATTAGCTTTCCACTTTGGAGATTTATTTCCCTGCTTGTTTAAATATTTTGAGAAACACACTGCAACATTTAAACATGAAAAGTATACATTTCATATAGCTTTCCAGTTTCTGCTCTTCTATGGATGAAATCAAAAGTATGCTGGCCTCAAAGCATCAGCATTTCCAGCCTGACCTCTGGATGCCTACTGAGCAGTAGTGAAAGAATTTTGAGGAGAAAAAAGCATGTTCCATACTTGCATTTAATCAAGAGATGTTGCTGTCCCCCAGGTTTCTGCATCTCCACAAAATACTGATTTTAGGGCCAAACTTTAGACATTGCTTCAATAGGTAATCACTGACTCAAAAGTTACAGTTGATTATTTTAAGTAGAAGACAACGTGAAAAGCTGATCATGGAAGATAACTTGGGTCTAAGTCATTCCTGGGTGATTCAATTTGATTTCTGTGTAAGGATTTACTGAAACAGATAAATGATTAGAGTAACTGAAAGAGACTTAAAGTTTTCTTGACTGGTTGAAGAACTGAGGGGCACAAGCTTAATGAGAAGGCAACTAGTAAAGAGTTTACTAGAAATTTTCTGTTGTGATGGAGAGGGAGGCAAAATGGGAAGCTCAAACAGGTGAGAGCTGGGTATCTTTCACCTGGGATGATGAAGGAAATATCAGGGAAATGAACACTCAGGTCCAGATTACCAGAATTTTTCATGAATCTCACAAATTTGTGTAACTCCACAGTTACAATGTCAATGTCTGTGCTATAGAAAATCAAAATGAATATGTAAGTATTATTCTGCTCTCGGTAGTAAGCACTGCTGTACTCTTTCACATCCCTTCAAATGTTGATTTTGAGCAGAAAGGAAGCCCTTCTATCTTCTTCTGTATAGCTGTGTAAGAACAACTTTTTATCTGGTTTTTTGTGAGAAACACAAGATCTAGAATACTGCCTATAAAAGAGGTTATTTGGAATGACAGATAATAAACCAGCAAATGTTGGGCTTTGGGAAAGGAAGTAAAAGATTAGAGGGAAATTGGTTGTTAGAACTCTTCCTGCACTCAGTTTTGGACATTAAAAAGAAAAAACAAACTAAAACCTTGGAGGGACTTAAAACACAAAGGAAGAACAAAAAATGGGAAACGGAAAGTTAGGTTTTTTTGACTGGAGCTTGACTTGTTTGCTGTGGCAAGCAATGACTGAAAGCAATAATGAATTCTTGGTATCGAAGCTTAAAGTTTTTCCTATAAGAAAAGAAATTATTTTGGCCATAAATAAATTCAAACAAGAAATGAGAAGATTATAAGCATCACAGAGAGATTTTTCTGTAAAAACTCTTAGGTCTAGGCTAGGCATTGTGTACTTACTTTGAATCGCGTGAGATTGTCTAGACTGAACTCTGTGACCAAAGTCATAGGACAAGTTGAGGTCTTCAGTGTTTGGGGATTTTTTAAATATATTGTAGTCTGATGTTATTGGCATGTCTGCCTTTTCTTGTGATTCATTTCTGTCTATTGCTGTGTTTACATCACTGGCTCATTTGGGTTTGAATTTTTTTGTTGTTGTTGTTCAGCAGGATATTTTTCAGTGTATTGGGTGGAGGTGGTATCAGAATTACTGAATGTGGTATTTGCTGGGGACTACCTCCCAGGATATGAATGGACTGCCAAAAATGTAGGTACTTCAGGAACATAGTCATGGTTAGTATGTCTCTTTCCCCAAACAGACAGTTTGGTCCTGACCTTCCAGTGTAAACAGCCAGAAGAACTGTAATCTGTTATTTTGGAAAAGGCTCTGTCCTACAAACATTTATCCTCAATAATAAACTCCCCCAGAGATGAAGTAGTAGCATAAACACGCAAGGTATATTGACATCAGGCTTCTGAAATTCCCACCAGCAAAATATTTTAATACAAGTAAAAGTCTAATACTCTTAACCTTAATAGTTTTCTTCTGTTTAGTACTCATGACTCAAGACCGCCAGCATAGCTGCTTACTGAGAAGGAAAGGTTTTTTACACATACTTGTAGTAGAAATATCAGTGGTTTAGTGTTTTGGTGTTTTGTTTTTTTTTTTTACCTGTAGTGGGGGACACTTACTGTATTTTATCTATGAAGTTGTACTGATGTGAGGTGAGAACAATCCTGCTAATCTCAGTGGGGAGTTTGATAGAAGAGAGATGACTAAATGATTGTTTACAGATATAAAATGTGATACCTGTTGGGTCTGAATTTTTCAAAGAATGTATGTCGCCTTCTGTGATTTAAAAGCCTAGGAATTGCTACAGAACTCAAATAATGCTTTCAAAGAAAGCTTTTCAGACAGAGAAAATAAATCAATCGGGCAAGAACAACCTTTATACAAATGTCTAAACAGATCAAAATCAACCTGAAAAATGAGCTGTGTGCTAAACTCCTTGTACTTCACCAGTGGGATTTGTAGAACTGCAGTAATATGGGAAGAGGAACATAAGCCTGAGTTACTTTGCCTCAGGCAGGCCTACTTAATTTAACCCTGTCTTACTCTACTCCCAGTTTGACATGCTGCCAGATGGGCGTCCTGACATCTCGCATTCTATACCCACATGAAAAAAATACTACTGCAGATTTTTAAAATATGAAAAATTTGGGGTTGGTGGAGAAAAACAGAGTGGTATTTCAGAACAGAGGTATTTTTTTGATATTAAAAATATGTTACTCATAAACATTTGCTCCAAAAGGAATAACTTATCTTCATCAATTTTTGCGTGGGAAAAGAGGGAGAGCAGGACTGAAAATTGTTTCTTTATATTTGCTTGAGGTATTTTGAGCAAAGAGAATAATACTAACACTCCCTGTGGCCCTGTTTCAAGTGTGACTCATATTTAATTTGTGTCTCCATTGACTTTAGTTTGCTAAATTGTATCTTTGCATGTCTTTGGTCTTTGCTTGTTTTTTTTCTTGTGTGTGTGTTTTGTTTATAAAAGTGGTGATAGTACTTATGGTGCCCTTTCTAGGTCACTTTGTAAAGCAAATGCAGGTACAGTAAATTGGCGAAGCACAGTTTTGTGAAGGGAACTTCATCGGTTGGTGGTATTTGCCATCTGCCTTTCCTTAAAAAAAAACCTCTCTTCCCCCAGTGCTTAGAACCAACCATTGCACTAAACCAAATTCCAGTAGCTGCACTCTGCAAAACTGTGCACAGTTTTGCTCATGTAACCATTAAATGAATAAGGTCTTTTGCATTTGATTGATATCAAAAGTGAATAGAAGCACAGAATGATGGAATGTGCTCAGTTGGAAAGGACACATCATCATCATTGGGTCCAACTCCTGGCCCTGCAGTGGACACCAATGAGTCACACCATATCCCTGAGAGCATTGTCCAAATCTCCTTGAACTCAGGTTTGGTGCTGTGATCACTGCCCAGGGGACCCTGTTCCAGTGCTTGCCTACCCTGTTACATATATGTCAGCATTTAGATATTTAGGGAGCAAATATTTAAACACTAGGTGTGAGGGCTGAAAATCTAGGGGGGAAAAAAGATAGATTAGTGCTGTGGAGGCCAAAGCAAATAAAACCGCTTTAAAATTATGTTTCTAGAGTATGTACACAGTTTTGTGCTTGTGTTTTAGGCATCATCAGTTAGCTCAACCAAGCAGCCTGGATATAGGTATTCAATAAAGAGTAAGAGTTGGAGATAAATGCAATGCTTAATTTTTAACTCCCAGCAGAAGTCTTCTGAAATAATCTCTTGGTATGTTAGAGCTGGTGACAGTTCAGTTACTTGTATTTGGTCACACTGGTGCATTTTTACCATACATTTAATTTCTGTTTTTGCTCTAGATATTGGTGGTGTAAATTTATTAAAAGAGCAGCATGTTTTGAAATCTTGGGTAGTTTTGGCATTTAATTCCTTCTTAAAACTTATGCTCTCTGTCTTTAGCACCCTTGTTTTTTCACCTGTAATGGAGACATCCCAAGGATGTTACAGTATAATTGACTCCAGTGTGAATGGAGCCCTGAGACACTGAAATGGCAGTGGTGCTGCTTGGCTCTGCAAAATGCTGCCAGAAACCCAGCTTTTGTTAGACTACAAGTGGAAAAGAGCCAAGGAAGAAAATGTAAGCAGCTGAAGACAAGGGGTAATATCAAAAGAGGAAAGGCATTGTGCTGTGCCTAAGACTGGATCAAACCCCTGGGACCTGCTGTCCACCTCCCTCCTGCCACAGCTTAGCAGAGAGGGGATTTCAAGCATTCAGAAAGATGAAAAGCAAAATACCAGCTTTGTGCAAGAGGAAGATAGACCTGGGCCATTGTTTTCTGGCTGCACAGCTATTTAAGCTACAAAGCAAGGTTGGGATTGGGCTGTTGCTGAAAGCTGTTCAGCTGCTGATAGTCTGAGGGCTGAGGGTTCCAATCTCCCAGCAGAGGTGGGTGATGTCAGTCCCTGCCGAGTTAGCAGCTAAGCCTCCTCTAGAGGGCTTAGGCACTGCTTTCTGAATTCCACCACACGACAGGTCTCATGTTCTTTCTCAGTCAAGACCCTTAAAATAGGTGTAGCAAAGTTTTATGTTGGGTTAGGGTCAAGGAATCAGCATGCCAAACCCACTGAGTCAAGGATGATGGAAAAGGATTGTTGCTCTTTCTTACCTCTACAAGCCTTGGGAAAGACAGGGTTTTGTTAAACATCAGGGGGAATCAGAACAAAGCTCCCTGACTGCTATTCATGTGCTGCACGGAAGTACCCCCTTCTATGGGAATTGGTTTGCCACTGAAATGGAATCAGGGAATAACTGGGGGAAGTCATCCTGAAAAGCACCATTGGAAAGCTCCAGGATAGAGCAAGCTGTCTGTAGGAAAGAAGATGGGGGTGAGGGGGGGTGGTGATGTTAATAATCATCAAACAAATACAAAAGATCAGTCAAAGAGAAAATATATAGCTCCCATGTGGTGCTCTCCTTTTAATTCCTGATTTTTTTTTTTTGTTGTTGCTGGAGAGTGGATATGTGGTAGTTCAAGGCTGTTTTTCAGCAATATTAATGGGGGTTGTATAATTTAAAATGCATTCCTGAGTCCTGTAGATTTAATGGTTTCTAGGAATTGGGGCTGTAAGCCTGTTCCTGTGCTCACATGTAGGCTGCCAAATTTAAATTTCAGTAGTTAAATGTGCAGTTTCTGAGTGAGAGAATTCCTGAAAATCTGTACACTTGTTGCATGTGTGGACAATCACTGATTTTTTAAATTGTTTTCCTTTTTTATGGTCTTGCAGCTTTCATTAGCTATATGCAGAAGGAATTTACTGTCAATGTCAGTGGATTTAATTCTGCATATATTTGTTTTGTTTAGATCTGTGCTCTTTTTTTATTGGAAACTTGAGACAATACTGTTATTCTGTAAATGAAGCCTAAAGTTATTTTTCAATTTCTGTGGTGCTGTACCACATAATCTATCAGACAGAGGCACAACAACGTATTTTTGGTGAATGCTGCATGTATGTGTCCTCTTCTTTAACTGAGCTATATCTGGCTCCAGAAGTAGTGCCCACTGCTTGTGTGCTGAAGACTTCCCACTGGAAGAATCCCAGAGCTAGTTTATCTATAATTTCTGGGATACCAAACTTTTAGGAGATTTTGGCACTTGAAATTGGGACCTGTCTCTCTTGTTATAAAACAAAGGAGTAGGGAAAGGGTCTCTGCTTGCAGATGGCTTTGCCATGATTCCCATCCTTCAGCATGTCTTTAGCTTTCCATCTTCTCTTTTCTGAGCAAGGCATGTGAGATTAAGAAGCCATTCCTGTTTTTTCCACATTAGCTTTGCATCAAGACACCATGCTTGTTTTTATGTGATGAAGCATGAACATTTTTCTTGCATGTTTTACTTTTAAAGTCTATATAAACACATTTACATTGCATTTTCACTTAACTTACTGACATTAATGAAGTTTTAGGATACAGTTTTAGGGAGGAAAAAGCCCTCTTTCTTTTTATGTTTTGTTGAAATTTGCTTTTGTTTTGTCTAAAGTTTCTTAATTTAATGTTCTCTGCGTTTAAATGAAAATATGCAGTCACAATTTGCTTTTGTTCTTTGATGATCAAACTAGAGAGCACAGACCTCTGTAAACAGAGAGGATAACATTGTTCTAGAACCACAGAGAATCTCCAATCAGATCAGAAAAACTCTTCACCTTTCCATCAGTTTGGCTTGTCACTTATGTCTCATCTCTGTTATTGAGTGCATCTGGTATTTGAACTAAAGAACAGCTCACATGTGGTTCCAGCATTCTGTGATCCTAATTACAGACTGCTTCCCTTGACTGACAGCTGACACTCATGGTCAATTTATTATATTTGTACCTCCCACCGTTCCATCAAGCCTGAAGCAATAACCAAGAATGAAAATAGGGTAACTGTTCCCACTGGGAGTGAGAAGGGAAAAGCAAAAAGAGCATTTGGCTGACTTTTGATGATTTCAGTGGTATTTTCCAACTGAAATTTCCTTGAGAATGACATATAGAATAAATGTATCAGGATGAGCACAGGATATTGGCATGAAACTGTTCTAGGTGTTTCACAGAAGAGAACTAGATTGTCTTCCAACTCACCTGGTTTTCTGGTATATCATTTTCTCTGCTGTTTGGCCCTGCACCATTGCTCCTCTATCCCACACTTTGCACATTCCTGCCCTGCAGCTGGAAGGAAGGCTGTACTACTTCCTTCTCCCATAAAAGCATTCTCTCCAGAACTTTAGAAAAGGATGGCTTTTTCTCTCATCTTGAATTCAAACAATGTGAAATCCAGACTGTTTAGTCTTTATTTTTACCTATATGCGAGGGCTATGTATAATGCACATGGAGAAAGCATATATATGATATTTAGCAACTGTCTGAGTTGCTTTTTCGTGTATTTTCCATAATGGCAAAGTAACAAACAACCTAGGAGACCTTAAAAGGTTGTATATTTTTTTTCCTTATGAGGAGTCTGTAGGTGTAGTTGTGGAAATTACTGGGGCAACACTTTGAATAAGGTTCTCATCTGGCCACAGAAAAGATGCCAGAGGTAGGGTGCTGCAGTATGAGTTCCCATGCAGGCTCTTGATAATAATCGTCCTAGGTCTGGAAGGATTACCTGGTGCCTCCTGGGTCCTTCTGCCATGCAATCCCATTCCCTGCTGGAAAGTTACCTGCCTGGCAGTGTCTGCCTGCAGAAAATGTCCTAAGGGTGAGGAAGTTAAATGCTCCCTCCTGTGCTCATAAGCTCTGGAGAAAAAAGGAAAGGGGGTTGGATATCTTCCTGTCTCAGCAGCACCTGTGTGTGGGCTGTGTGGTGTTTGTGCACATCCTACAGCTCAGCACTGCCTGAGCCCTGCAGGTGCAGGACAGAGAAGGGAATGCTAGACGTTCCCAAAGTGGCTTTTTGAAGCACCAGGAACAGCACATCAGATGTCTGGGCTGTTGAGTCTATCAGATATAATCTCTGTGTAGTGCCTGGATGCTGAACTGGAGCAATGAGATAACAGAGAATGAAATGGACCATGGAAAATATGACTAGAAAATACTGGCTAGATCACCTAATTCATCAGCCTTTCAAAGCAGGATTGTTCTCAAATGTATTTGCTGGTGTGTTGTCCAGTTTTGTTTTAAAGAAGCCCATTAAAAGTTTAAACTGAATATTGTACTTGAGCTTGGAGTGAATGTGCTCTGCATGATCTCTGTGACACTGCTGCATAATTTAGAATTCTTGCCATGCTATTAATAAATCTAGACAAAGACCAGATGCAAGCAAGCTGTAGCTGAACTCAAGAATCTGCAAAAGCTGGGTTAACCTCTTTAACAGCAGAACATATGGCTGTTACATTAACAGCCATCTTTTTTTTTTTTTTTTGCCAAAGTGAAGCATTTTATTGAAAGCATGAGGAAAAAAAAGCTAAGAACAGAAATAAAGCATGACCTTTGATATGAAGTCGTCTCTTTGACAGTTTCACCATTTAGTATAGATTGATGGGTCTATACATCCAAACTGCTGTTACAATTTTACAGCCTACACTTCTGTTTTACTTGGTGTCTCGTTTTTCATTCTTTTCTATGTTTAAGTCAGAAGAATTTTAGGCAAAGCATATATGAATGTTACATGGTTATATATTTGAAGAGTAACAATCACAAAGTCTTTACAAATGGCAACCGTCTGATTAAAAAAAAGTTGTGTCACAGTGTAATTATTTGGGGTTTTTATTTGAAAAAAAGCAGTTTGAGAAACTTCTCATGATAGTCAGTAAACTTTCTTGTTTCATATTGGAAAATTTATCCAACTATTTCTTGGGGGAATCTTGGTAATGCATTTTAACCTATAGCAAGGCACACTGTGAAATTTTCTTTATTGCAGTACAGAAGGACACAATAACTATTTCATTTGCATGAATGAACAAACATAATGCAAACATTTGTGAAAACTTGTTCATCCTTTTTGAGAGGCTCTTGAGAACAGCCAATTACCAGCAATCTCTGATGCTTCTTGACTAATTGTACTTCTCCACAAAAGTGCTTTCTGCAAATCTCTGGGGAGAAGACACAGAAGAATATTTTTCTAATTTTTTTTTTCAGAATCTTCCGATGTAACTCTCTGTTTTCAGTACTCATATAGGCCTGTGTTCCACAGGTAGGCCAATTTCTTTGGGGCTCAGCTCATGAACTTCAGGTCATTTTTTTTAACGCAAAAGGAAGAGATTGGCATAGATTTAAAACAAATAACAAACCCATAATTGTGGGTGTTGGGTTCCTTTGGAGAAAAACTTGGGACAGTGTAAGTTTTCCAGTTAATCAGTGTAGTTTTGTGTATTTGATGCAAAGTTGTATGTGTCTTCATAGTTTTGACTAATTTAGACTGACTTCTTAGATTTCTTTTAAAAGTTGTTGCTTGAAAACTTCTTGAAATCCTTGTTAGCTATATCGTGGATTATTTATATTGCTCTTACTCAGAGACTGAAAAATTTAACAAGCTATTTTCTGGTTAGTTTAATAAATAGTAATTCCCAGGATATCTTTTGTACTCAAACATACAGTCCTAGGCAGTGCTTTCATTGTTTGGGGCCCAAATCTGTGTTTTTGATGTGAAAAGAACACATTAATAATGGTTTTGAGACCTTAACATAACATTGAAATATTTTCATGGCAAATAAATTGTTGAAATAAAATAGTGAAGGTAGTTTAATTTCAAAAATCAAATTTATTTCATCCAAAGGAAAGTAGAATAACGTTTTCTTTCATCTTGTTTTCCATGCTATATTATTTTAATGTTTTTATTTTTGCATGCATAGCATATACTACTAATAGGTCATGATTTATCTCAAGTACACGTGAAATTGAAGGTAATGAGGGGAATCTACTTTGCTAGTTCACAAATAAATTCTCAAATTGTGTGTGCAGATAATAAGGGAGAAATTTTTTTTGTAAAGGGAAATTTTGTCATTATTGCATTGAATATGAGAGAAACCAAGGTACTAAGTAAATTGATTTCTTCAAGAATGTTAATCTAGAAAGGAGAGTTTCAGCCATTCTCTGGCGGTCAGTGGATTGTCAGGAGGAAAGCAACTTTGTTATGTTTCAGCTCCAGTGAATCTCATAATTTTCATTATGCTACTTGATTGCTCAAATCCAGGTGTGTTTTATTTACATACATTCATACATTTTTTTTTTATAGATTTTTTTTTAAATGTCATTCTGGCTTTGTTCCTTAAGGTCCCAGTCAGGCAAAGTCTTATGCACCTGCTGCAGCTACCTCTGAATGCCTTACAAACCAAGTTCCTAAAAGATATCATATGTGGAACAGGGACTTCTCAGCTTTCTGCAAAATGTGCTTGATAAATCATTGGTCATGTGGCCTCTTTTAGGAGTTTGTGCTGGAATAATCAGGCTGCTATTTAGACTTTCCGAGCCATCGCTCCAATTTGCCTTGTGCATGTATTTGAAAGAAGTTTATATATTAATTTGGATTTTCTTTTCATTGCCTAGTGAGTTGGTGTATCACCTTAAGCAGAATGAACGCAGTAAAAACCTACAGTGATGTTATTTGGCATGTCAGCCATTTCAGAAGTAGTAGGAGAAAACTATCAAGCTCAATTACTGTAATGATTAAGAAAATCCAGGGTTGCAATCACCCTTTGGTATCTAGTGTAGAAGAGATAACAAGCTCAGTTCCAGTTGTATGACATTAATCAGAAGGCTCTCTTTGCTCAGCAGTGTGGTTTTACACTGCTCTGTCACAACCCACTCAACAAATGGCTTCACACAGAGCAACCATAGTCAAGAGAAGGGCAGTGCCAACATCTGTGTGTGATAACCTGGCTTGCTAATTGTAGGTGAGCACCTTCTGGTACCTTTGCCCAGTGTGCTATCTGTGAGGTGATTTACAGGTGCATGTATCTGATGCCTTACAAAAGGATTTTTCCCATCTCAACTGAATTAAAGGAGAGGTCAGAGGGTAGCACACAGCACCAAAACACCTGGGAATCCAACATCTGATCAAAGCCCTGCTGTGAGCACCTAAAGTTAGCTTTTCTTGGCTGCAAGTGCAGAAAGTTAAGCACATTTAATGGTGTTTTTCGAGTCTTTTCCATTCTCTCCTGCTGTCATCTCGAAATCTGGTAATTCATCTATAACTGGTGAGGCAACATTATTCATTGGGGGAATTTATTTGGAGAAGGGATTTTTTTGTTGGTATTTCCTTCTTGTTGACATTTCTTAGCACTGAGTGTGGTGTTCATGGTGCTGGAGCTTGTGAACAGCTCATGTCTGGGATGGGGACCACACCAGCAGTGCCTGGCTCTTGAAAGTTCCTGGCTTCCTGGGTGTCTTGTAATTCATGGTAGCCCCCCAAAAATGAGCATATTGGCACTCTGTAGAAAGGAAAATACCATGTTTTGTGTTGTAGTGGCTTGTGCAAAGTATAAATGAGGGAATGAATTACCACCTGAATGCTTGGGCCAGGAGCTGAATTTTGATGATTCTTATGATCCTTTCAACTCGGAATAGTCTGTGATGCTGTAATTTTATGGTATTGAAACAACAGAGGAGTAACGTAACTGGAACCTTCTAAGACTTAAATACAGGATTGTTTATGCATGCTAATTACTAATGTCTAAGTATAAGGATTTAATATGATTAGGCTGGAACTTGCCAAGTTTCAATAATAACCACACAGTTTAGAGTTGCGTTAATCTGAAATTAAAATATAAAATCTGATAGTTTGTGGTTTCCAAATTGCAACTCTTCCGTAATTTAGCTGGACTTAAAAATTTGCTGTCCTGTTTTCTGTCTTAATGCATGAACATTGTCTAAGAAACATTTTTTGATGCCATGGTGTCTACTATTCTCTTTCATGCTGAAGTTCACGAAACATTTTTGAGTCCCTGCACTTGCTTTTTTTGCCTATATGCCCACTTTGGTCTAAGCTCTGTCTTCTAGTGCACAGCTACAGTAAGGGAAGAGTTGTTACTCTGTGAGAGTGGGTGCAGCAGAGAGATTTATGATTGTTGCCTGTGTTTATATAACCCTTAGGAAATCTTGTCAATTACTGGAATTCATCTTTATTATAAGGAGAATTCCCCTCTGTCCCTAAGTATTCTACTCACAAACACCCTCTTCTCTTGGACCTTGCATTTTGTAGCAGGGAATTTAATCTCCAGTTCTTCAGCACCTTGTCCATCACTTTGCTCTTCCAGGTCTGCCAACCATGTCTTATGCTCCAGTGACACAACCCTTGGTACTTGGCCAAGTGTTTAGATTAACCTGGACCGCCGAAGCGATGACATGAAATTTCCAGAGTAGCCATGATATTTATCCAGGGAGTCGAAGGTCTGTGTTCTACTTCAGTAGAAGCGTTCTTCTCCTAGGTGTTCTACTTCAGTTTGGACTGGCTACCTGACATCTCATCATGTACCATAATGATTCAAGCAGGAATTTGGGAAAGGGATCATAGACCTCCTGAACAGTGAGGGAGCAAACTGAGCAGCAGGTCTGTGGCAGCAACACTATCTTTGCCAAAATACTTGAATCGAGTGGGTGGCTGGTATGAATGGCACTGAGGTCTTATGTCTGTCTTTCATCTAGGTATTATACTTCTATGAATTGCTGGTTAGCATATTTTGAAAGCAGAACAGGTCTTATTTTTATGACCTGGTACGATGTAAGGACAGCCGGCATCTATTAGTCTTGAATTATAGATTCTGGTTTTTTCATGTTATCCACTTCCAGTTAGTAAGAAAAGGCATTTTTATTTAATTTCCTGTAAAATTTCCTAATTAGAAAAAAGGTCTTTTTGAGACCCTACAGGTGCCTCAGATAAGTTGCTTAGCCAGATTTTTCCAACTGTGCCTCATGCTCAAGTGTAGTAACATTTGCAATTTATGCCCATCATTGCCTTAGAACATAGATTAATAAATGTATGGATCTTTCTCATCTTGGCTTTCTAGATGCTGTAAATTATAATTAAAGAAAAAACAATTCCCCTGTTTTATTTTTGCTGTAGGTATAGTAATGCTAAGAAAAAGGAATTTTCTGTCTGCTTCCTTGGCTTCTTTGTCATGGTATATGATGTTTTTAACCAGACTCCATGTCGATAGAGCTTTTAGGGCTTTTTAGCAGAGTATGTACATTTAGAATGAAATGGGTGACCTGTAATCTTACAGAGTGGAGAATGGATGCTTCTAAGTGAGGTAGCAAGGATTTCTCACTGAGGATGTAATGCTAGCTGCTTTCAGCACTATATCGGCTATTCCAGAGAGAAATTTATTCATGCATGACATTTGTGCTGTTTTTGGACAGAGGTGATGATTTCAGGGCTCCAATATTATAGTATCTCAAAATCTGTAAAAACCTTTTCATTCACTAGTCTGTCATGCAGTAATTCACTAATTTCTGTGTGGCAACTCCCTTTAAGTTCTTTCACTTAAAAAGACCATGCTGTTGGTCATAAATGAGAGTTTTCCTGATAGCGTTTTTCTTTTTGGTGGAGAAAAATAGATAATTCCAGTGTAAAATGATTTGGAGATTGAACTTCTAAGGTTGTATTTACTGGAGGCCATTATTCTTCTAAGAATGCTCTCTAGACACTTTTAGAAAGAACTGTGATACTTGAAATTTGAAAGTGGTTTTATTTGTGTTCTTGTTTGCTGTGTGTAGTCAGTGGGTTTTGTTAGTGAAGGCAAATATTCTGTCAGTCTTGGATCCCTAGTAATATTGCCAAGCTGTTGTAGGATTTTGGCTTCCTGAACAATCTGGAGCCACAGGCAGTTGCCCATGCTTAAAGACGGTGCTGTTGTCCAGAATCCTTGCCTAATTTTCATACATGGTTATGTGAGCCATATATGCTTTAAAATATCTGGAAAACAGTTGGGAATGGAATGAATTAACTTTGAGATTTGGTCAGAGTGGTGAGAAGTCACCCCTGTGACTAAGAGGTGTTCTTCATCTGAGCTGTTGGCAAAGAGTCTGTGCTTACTCAGGCCATGCGGATTTCATTGATTTCAGTCCTAGTCTGTAAGGAGCAACCTTGAGATGGATTTCAGCATTTGAACTATGGTGGAAGCTGATCATGAGTACATTGAGCTTTTCAGGCCGTTGTGGCCATCTGTTTTCTTGCTAACATAATTCAAAGTGCTGGTTATGCTGTGTGAAGTAGAACAAAGATAACTTGTAATGAATGCTCAACCAATTCAATGTATTTTTTGGCTTTTGTACAAAAGCCAGAGTCTCTTGCATACCTTCAGATTTTGAAAATATCTGTGAAATTCCTTCAGCAAAAAAATTCTCATTTGTGTATATGCACTCTTCTGCAGGTAGGGAATTTTTGCACTCATTTTGCGTTTCTGTTAACCTCATTTTATGCTGTGTATTTGGCATTTTTATTTTATTTTTTTCTTCTTTTTGTAATATAGCATGCCATGGCATTGACAGACTATTAAATGCCACTGTCTGCCACCATATCAGCTTAGGGCAGATCTAACTGAGAAAGTGCTTAAAACGCCAATGATTTTGCTACATGAAGACTGCCAGTGTTGCAGTAGACCTGGATTTGAGCTATGGCAGTAGGAAGCGCTGGAAGATTGTTTTTTATTCACTACAGTCATGGGACTGTCTTAATTTTTTGATTGGATGAGCTGTGCTGCAAAAGAGGGTAGTGTCTTTGCAATTCTACATGCAATTTGATATTCAAAGCTATGTGTAGTTAAATGTTCTTTCTGTGAATTTACAATAACAGCAAGGTAATAAGTCTCTCTCTTTGTGGAGAATAAATATGAAAAAATGGCTCTTCTAATGAATGTCTATTTCACACCCAACTATTTTCAATGCATACTTTGTCCAGTGTTCACTGACACTTTGCTCGATTGTTTTATAACTCAAATTTCATCTTGGGAGTTACAGGCCCATTGTAAATTCATTTGAATGACTTTGGATGGTCACCAGAAGTTGCTGTGGATCCCTGTGAGTGCTCATCTCGGAGTGAAGATGTAGTGGTACAACCTTTGGGAGATCTTTCATTAATGAGAAACATAGAATTATGAAATCTGCATTCACTTAAGCCTGCAACTATATTCTTGTCTTTATGCATGTGACTGCCTTGAGGCTTTTACTTGGTCTGTGTCTGAGAATCTGAACCTAGCTCTGTTTAAAATAATAGGAAAAGTAGTAGGTAGAAGAATGGGGCAGACTGTATTTGGAATCTGTTGTTGCTCGTACTTAAATCTGTAATGAGTTCATGTGTAGACCACATTAGTACATACTCATAGAATTACAGAATGGTTTGGGTTGGAAAGGATCTTAAAGGTCATCTAGTTCCAACCCCTTGTTATGGATAGGGACACATGTAACTTGACCAGGTTGAATTCTTGCTGAGCATTTTAAAAAGTATTTTGTACTCTGGGCAAACAGCTGAGAACTAAGGACTAAGGACAAGCAGGTAAATGGAGAGCTGGGAAGTCAGAACATGATTTTCAGGTTCTCATTTGAACTTGCACCACATTAGTTACAAGTCCTAGTTCTGAAATGGCTTTCCCCAGGAGAGGGAAAGTATGTAACAGACCAGAGAGCAGCCTTTGCTTGTAAAGGTGCTGTGATGAAAGATATGGAGTATTTCAAGGGGGAAAGAACCCACTATAGGGTGGGGGAAATGTTAAAGGGCTTTTTTTCCCAATTTGTTGAAAACATTAGTGTTTTTTTCTTTTGTGAAGTTCTGTCAGCAGCTGGAATTTTTATACATTGTGCTAATCCTACCTTTATATAAAAGTCATAAATCTTATAAATTAATGCATCAGGCAGTTACCAGAACTCTTCAGTCTGTTTCTTTTTATGGAGTGATGTGACACGTTTTGCAAACAGCAGACCTAGGTGCTCTGCATGAGTTCCAAACTGGATTTGTAGTGATCAGCTCATAGGAATGGACTCTGGCCCTACTTCCAATCGGATGAGAAAATGTGGTTCAAGTTAAATGCAATAATACTGGAAAAAAGATATGAATTACTGACCTTTTGACATTGGATTTTAAAGTTTAGCATAATGGCACTGGGGCCTATGAATGTTTTTATTGGTACTTCCATTAGTTCCCTAATAATCTTGACATTTCCAGCTACATTGCCTTTTCTGGGGTGTAGAAGTCTTTTTTCCATCTCCCTGTTCTTCGAGCATGCAGATATACTTGACGGCTAATTAACAGTTAGTTTTGTTGCTTGCATTGCTTGTGAAATTTGAGGGACATGATTCTGAACTTTCAGCTGCCCTCTAAGACTACATGTGCAACTATTTACAAACATGGGTCACAACTGCTTTGTTTACTCTGTGAAGAAAATAAATTGCTTAACTGCCAATAATTGAAATCTGTTATAGAGGGAAAACAATTTTGAATTTAATACCAAAAAGGCAATTTTTGATACTGTAGGGCAGTAAAATAGTCCACTTGGGGTCTGTCCTAAGAGCAGAAGCATTTATGGGCAGTACAGAATAACCAATATACATTACAGAACAGATTTTTATAAAGATGTTTTCATTAGAGAAAATATCTTTGTAATTTTCTAAAATAGACTTGTTTTACATATTTTCGATAACTCTTGCTGACATCCAGCAAGTTCCAAAGTCCTGGAATTTTCTGGTACAGAGACCAAAAAATAATTGCTAAATGCTTCCAGTGCTCCAGCCCTGAAGCAACATTCTGCAACCAGATGATACATATAAACTCACTTCCCATAAGAGAGCAGTCTAGTGCTGAAGGAAAAAAATATAGCTATGTTTTTACTATCAGATGTTCTTAACCCAAGCATCTGGTTTGAAATGTTCTTAATTCAGAAAATGTCATGTCAAAGAAAGTGCAAAGTACTTTGAAATAATTAGGAACGAATAAGGCAATTTGGAGGAATGGCAAACCACTGGGTTTTTTTGAACACAAGTAATGCTCTTGTAAGAGCTCTGAAAGAGCAATAGTGCTCAAGGAGTCATTCCTGCTGGTACTGGGGGTACTTGAAGCATCAGTGGTGGTGTTTCTGTCCAAAGAAGCCAAAATCCTGAACCCGTTTCACAGATGTCTGTTTTCTTGCCTCTGGGTAGCCAGCTAGGGCCTTGGTTGCTGAGAGGCAGGGAATGGAAATTGTCTAACACCAACAAATGCTTTTGAGGGGTGCTCTAAGAGTTCTCTTTGTCAGTGTCTTCTAGAATTTTAGGAAGCATGTGCTCACTGGAATGACATCAACAAATAACAGCATGGTGCAGGTGTGATGTCTGCCCTTAATGAACTGCCTCATACAGCTCATGCTTTGGCCTGTGATAGTAAGTAAAGGCACTTAAGCTGCACTGAAAACATCTAAATTTGCAGTTTGAAACTTGGCCATGTCACTAGCACAGCGCTTTACTGCAAAAAGCCTTTCTGACCCTCCTGATAAATAGTAATAGAGCTATGAAAATAAGCACCAATGGATCTAAGCTTTTCAGTGCAGGACACTGAGTGAGCGTAGTTTGATACAGTGAAAGACATTCACTCAAATACTAAAGGAAAAATTTGTATTTTTAATGAAAAATTTTGCATCTTTTTAAAATTAAACATGCATAAGCCCAGAGTAAAACTGAATTCTTTTAATACTTTTAAAATAAAATTATTTTACTCTTATTCTAGTATCCTTTCTGTTTGCTGTGAGAGATTACTTCAGCTTCTGCCAGTTCAACTGGCACATGTTTCTACCAACATAAAAGAAAGCAGCTCCTTTCACTGGAAGTTTCCCAGTTTGTACAGGAGAGAGTTGAGTTCTACTCGACCACAGACGTTATCTCTCAACCTTGGTTTGGTGTGGTTTTTGTTTTTTTTTTTTGTTTTTTTTTTGTTTTTTTTTTTTAAGCTATTCTCTGTAGTGACTCTTTGAGCCAGAAATGGCTCTCAGTCCCCATGCATCATTTTTCTTCCAAGGAGGTAGATATTGATCAGTTGGATACCTTCTTGTGGCTCTTGTACCTTACATTTACGTGAACTGTAATATTCCAAATAGACACTTTATTTTAGGATTGATCTTCTTGCAGGGCTTGCTTGTTCATGAACTTACTTCTTGGGGGAAAAAGCATTTTAATGAATTGTTTTTCTTATAAAGACAGTGTAGAGCACATGATGGGCCACCTCCTTTGGCAGCCTCTTGTGAGATTGCTGATTGCAGAGAAATACTCTTTCTTGATACTGTTCTACTTCTGAAGTTTTGTCCTTCTTTTCCTCTGAACTTTGCTTTGGATTAGCCATGATTTCTAGGAAGTGATGTTGATGTGGTTATACTGTGTCTGCTCATGCAGAAATTTCCCCACAACAATTTTTTTAATGTCTTGATAAAGTTAAGGATGGAAATCAAAAACAAAAATATCTTTCTGGTATTGCAAAAGCCAGTGCTTGGGCAAAGGTGAAAAGAATCCAACTGGGAGGCACCTTTATGCCCTGGCACAAAAGTTGCTGTGGAACTTTGTAGTTCTCTTTTCTCTGTGCACTTTTCCAGGTCCCTTGATACAAACCCTTGCTGGGCTGTTAATGCACCTTGGTAGCAGCCAAGCACATGCTGTCTCCCGGCCCCACATCCAGATGGGAGCTCTGGAAGTTGCTGGATGCATTCCAGGGGGCACATTGGGGTGAGAAAGGGGAAAAGAGGAGTTACTGCAGCAGATAGGCACGGAGCACACCAATCTATGTGCCTCCTCTATGCGTGGCTTTTCTTCAGCCACCTTTGTATTTTCCTCCCCAACTGGAGATCTGTCTCTTCCTTTCCAGTATGTTGGTATGATTTTTATTCACCTGTCCCTCCTGCTCCCACACAGAGAGTGTGGTCTCTGAGGAGGAGCCCAGCTGTGGTGTGTGTGCTGGATGGGATCTTGTGGGTTCCCAACTGTGGTCTCCAGAAGGCTTGCTTGTAAGTTGCTGGCGGTCTCTGTTTGCAGCTGCTAAATTGCATTAAAGACTTCTAAAAACAGACTGAATGCTTCTCCATTTAGTTTCCAAGCCAGGAATTGCTATAATTGCTACTTGGCATGTGGAATATAAGTATGTGTGTGCAAATGCACAAGTGTCTGTGCCTGACTGGGAACTGTGTTGAAATGGGGTCTCCAGGAGCAGAGCCACTTTCCTTATCTTTGGCAGAATTAAGAGTTTTGGGGAATACTACCCAGGAATGAATCTTCCTTACCATTTCCCTTTATGCTTCATGGAAGTGAGATTGGATAGTGTTTAGTGGCAGGTCAGGAAGATACTTGCTTGAATAAAGAGATAGTCCAGGTTTTGAAAAAAAAACTGGTTCCCTTACAGCAGCGCAAGAATTCTGTGAATTTTAATTTGCATGATTTTTTACCAAGCCTGATAATAGTTTTAACTTAGTTGTTTTATGTCCTGTAGGGAAAAGGGAAGGTAATTCTTCTTTGATTAATAATTCTAGGCTGTCTGTAGACAGGGTTTTCTCTGAAATTATAAATGCAGGATATTTTAGAACTGAAAGTTCAAAGTATCAATTTAACATGATTTTTTGGGTCTCATTATCCCTCCCAAATGTCCATGCAGTCTCTTTTGGATCATGCAGTGAAGAATCAAAAATGATGTTAACTTCAAACAATAACAACAACAGCACATCATATCTCATGCTCTGTCAAGTATCTAGTTATTCTAGATTTTTACTGTTTCTTTGAATGACTTCTGTACTCTTTTATCCAGAGATTTTACTGGGAAACTTTTAGCTCACTGTTTTTGTGGCTTTTTTTATTCTTTTCTGGCTTCCAAGCAAGCAGTCTGCCTGGTGCTGGCCAGGGAGGGCTGCAGGCTGGGGGTGAAGAAGGAATCAGAGTCTTTTATTAGAGCTAGGTTGGAATTTTCTCCTTAATTCCTGTAAAGTTTGTGTTTTTCCTTAACAAACACCAAAACCAAACCAAAAAACAAAACACTCCCAAACAAAACCACAAACAAAGGAAGCCAATTATGGTTGCATAAACAAGATTTTTTTAGGAACTAAAAAAATCAGTCCAAAACACCTCCCCCCTGGAATGAAGCCCCTTGCAAAACTTTGAGCATTTTTTGGACCAAGAAACACAGACTGTGAAAATGCTTAGTAAATTCCATGTTGTGCTTTTTTTTTTTTTTTTTTTTTCTAAACTGTAGAGATTTCAGTGGAAAGAATTTCAGATAACTTCAATATTTCTCCCTGCAGTAAGATTCAGAAGAGACATGAGCAAAAATCACTGGGAGGATCTTGTGAAGTTTCTTGTAGGGGCTTCCTTGGGGAGGGCTGAGGTGATGTGATGGCTCCACTGAGCTCGTTAATGGGAAGAGAAGGCTGAGCATCAAGAGAGAGCAGCTGTCCCCCCAGAGGTGTGCAGGTGGCTTCTGGCCTGAGACTGCAGACCTGTAGCTACATGAGACAGGAGGGAAATAGAAGCAAAGGGGACGGGAGCCAACGCCATGCTTGAGCCAGACAGCCATGGGAATTGAGATGAAGTTGTCAGGAGCAGGGATGAGTGAAACCTTAAAGTCAGGGAGCCTGCTCTAATTCTAGAGGAATGGTGATCTGTAGCCAGTTTATGGATTTGAGTGGAGTAGTTAGAGAGGCAGGTGAAGTTGATCTCAGGCCAGATTAATCCCTAATGTAATCTTGTTGGCATCATTGTGCTGTCTTCCCTCCCTTTCAAGCTCCGGTGGAATTCCTTCAAAGATCTATTTCGCCCTTCCAGCTCTTGTTTTACAAAATTCCACTGAATCATCACGTTTTACCAGATGCTACTTGGAGCCTCTGCCCTGGATTACATCACTGGTGTCAGGACAGCGGGTCGGGTTACTGGGAGAGTAGGTTTCCTTATAAAGAAATTGTCATACTTGTGAAATGTTTTGCTTAATAAAGTTATGACTGTAGCTGTAAATTTGCAAGTATTTACAGTGCCAAGTAACTGAAGAGATCAACAGCAAACCTCCCTTTATGTGTGTGTGTTTAGGAGGCTGGCAAACTGTTTTCCTTATCCACTCATGTTAGTGTTTGAGAGTCAAGTTGTCCTTCCAGCATTGTCACCAACACACTTTGTGACATTGCACGTTTCACGCGGGACCCGTGTCCCCATTACCCTGTCCATAATGTGGGAATGATAGCATTCCCTGTGTGCTATTAGGAAGCATGTAGTGTTACTAGATGGTGCTACACATTCAGCCCCTACTGAGCTGACATATTTTTGATCCCATTCTAGTGATAATGATTAAATCTAACAGAACTACCTATCAGGATGGATGGCCTTGGGTAAAGGAAAAGAGCAGATGGAAGTGGGAAAGGTACATATCATTGGGATCTAGTTGCATGTCAAGCAAGGCATGGATGTGTAATGCTTCAGGAAACCACAAATCCTTTGTCAACAGAACTGACAAGTCATCGTTGAATTTTTAATCCACAGAATGGCCTTATTAATTTTAAATTTGCCTTTTAATACAGCATGTGAGTTCAGACTCAGACCTGAAAGTTCTTGCCACATGGAAAACATTTCAGCAAAGAGATGGAAAGCATTATTGTGTAAATGCATTTATTAGCAACGCAAACTAGAACAATTGAGCACGTCAGGTCTCAGTTTGATTGCACTGTGTCCCAAGAATTTGTTGTTGGTGCTTAAAGTGTAGCTAAAAAAGAAGTACAACAGTTTGAGTGAAGAAAACTGTACCATAAGGAATACCTTTGTTTTGATTGCATACTTTTAAGTCTTGAATAATGGATTTTTTGCCAGTTGACTTTTTAAAATTTAATTTTCTGTCATTAAGATGTTAAAATATTACTGTATTTGGCCAGTGGTCATAGGGTTCGTAGCCAGAATCTTGTTCAGTTTCATGTTGAATCATACTGATGCTAACGAACTTCAGAAATCCAGTTTGTGAACACCACAGTGAATATACCTGAAATGGAAACAGATTTCCAGATTTTTCATGGGCATCTTGCTGGGAACAGCCTTTCTCCTTGTTTACACAGTGGAGTTCAACTGTTACGAGAACTAAATTCTTTTAGAACTCTTATATAAGATTTCCATCTTGTTCATTAACAACACACTGAGAAGTGGGATATTTGCTTCCAGGCAGTACAAGTGTTGTGTCAAGATGGACTCTGTGAGGGCAAATTAAGCACAGATCCACCTGCTTCTTTTGCAGTATGATTGATGTTTTCCATAATTGAAGAGGACAACCCAAATTGACCTAAGTCTGCGTGTTTCTCATAATAAAATGGAGTCAATAAACAAAAGCCACATGTACAGAAAGTGCACCTGTTGAAGAGATCACTTTTCATTTTGAGCAGCATCAGGTGCTTGCTTTGCTGCCTCAGACCTTTCGCATATTGACTGCCCTGAAATGTTATGTTATATATTGAAGAAAATGTAATGAGGGTGCTAATTAAAGGATGGTAATTTAAGAATTTGAAGAAGATTCTGCTTGAACACAGCAGGAGATTTATACATTTTTGACTGCTTCTTGAATGTTTCTTGCTCTGAGACTGTCATGAGATTTCTCAGTACCTTGGAGGAAGCCAGTTTGTACAACGTTCGTGTAGTCTGGTTTGCATAATTTCTATTTAGACAATGTTTAATGGGTGATAAATAATTTCCAAATGCCTCTATCATGCACTAATGCTTCTGTTGCATCAAAAGAAAATATTTTGGTTGAGCTAATTTCAGAGTACTGACATAAAGCCTAGAAGCCAGATGACAGGGATCACCCTAAGATTAACTCATTTTTGGTGCAAGCAGATGCAGACATGCACACATGGGCACAACACCCTCCTTCACTTTGCTGGTGATGATCTGGGCTGGGCTCTGTCCACACTGTGTCAGCAAATACTGACACTGTATCACTCTGAACGTGACATATTACACACTGAGTGCTAAACCAAACAAAAGATGAGCAGAAAATGGAACAGTTGATGATTTATGAAACAAGCTATCTGAGGAAAACCTTTCCAGGACAGCATAAACATGAGAACAATTTCCATTCATGTGAACGACTTAAGACAGATTGTGACGTGAAAAAAAATCAATCTTTTGTGCAGTGGACAGGGAGGAGTATGTGGGTGTTTCTTTGGGGAAAAAAATGCAAACTAACAACAACCAGGCTTAAGAGAAAAAGAAGCATAAATTGCATCTTTGATATACAAGATAAAGTTTCCATCTGTGCATCAGAAAGCAGAGTATGGTCTGACAGAGAGAGCCTGCTCCAGCAAAGGCTCAGCCATGGGAGGCACCACATGTACATACCTTAAAATTCAGTGATGTCATTACTCTTCTCTGAGAAAAATAAAATAGAAAGGATTGCTAAAAGTGATGCTTCTAGTCAAAGGTAGATCTGAGTCTAACCAGGCTCTGACTCTGTAGTGAAACCTGGGTGGCAAACTGGTGGGACTGAACCATCAAGTGTGTTCACAAACAACTGAGCAGGTGAACAGAAATTTGAGTATTGAGATTAACTAATAATTTCTTTTCTCTAAGTCCAATTAATTGACTTGGTGTGCAACTCTGGCATCAAGAACTGGAAGGAGCACATTCATTGTTAAAATCCTAGAGTAGTGGAGATGTTACTAGATTGGCAGTGTAATGCTTTTCCCCTTCTACTGTATTAGTTCTTTCATTAGAAGAAACTACTTGTCAACAAATCTCCGTTGTATGTCATTCTCTTTAATGAACCATATGATTTTTTTTTTCAAATTCTTTTTCCTTTGTTTCACTACCTAAGATTAGAATCAATGACTCAGTTTTATGTTTAGGTCAGTCTTCTCAGTGTAATCTTTCAATGTCATTCATCTTGTATGTCAATATCCATGGTACATAACTATGTCCTTTCTAAGTAATCTCATCCCTCATGAAAGCTAAATACCAGATTATCTCTTTATACTTTATTTGTCCATGCCTCTCATGCTCACCCACGATTCTAGGAACAGCTACTTGTAATAAAATTAATTTCTGAGCCCTTGTTAATACAGGAAATATTTTTTCTTTTTTTTAGTCAGTCAAAGCTGAGCGTGGCTGAAGCTCTGGCTCCCTCACAGTGCCTGCAAATAAGTGCTTAAGTGTTTATACATCTTAAAATTGTGCACTTTTGGCATCTGAAATAAGGGATGTGAAGTTGCTCATCCTTACCCAATGATACAGTGTTTCCCTCAAGGTATATTTATCTCAGTTAGAACCTGTTGCTATTTTTGCTGCTACAGTCAAAAATAGGGAAGGAGCCTTACATAAACCCAGAAAATGTCAGCACACCATGAGAAAATCATTGATGAGATGGACTATTCCATTCTATAATTTTGATTCTTTTTATAATGGAGAAAAACTTAATGGCTCTAGTATAGTTTATATCAAAAGATTACTTCTGAGAGCCTGGATAAACATTGCTAGGACCTATATTTCAACTTTCAAGTGTTTAACAAAGAATTATGGGATTGTCCTATAACCACGAGCTAAACTATGGGAATTTACATTTTCCTTTTTGCAGGATAGTTCCTCTTAAAATTATACTCTGAACAATGGCTTATTTTCTTGTGCCAGTACTTGATTCCAAATACTGTGGCTTGGCAGCAGGCAGGTCTCAGATTTCAACCACATGTATTTTAAAAAAAAAAAAAATCAAAAGATCCTTATTTGGCACTCTGCTCACATATCTTAAAAAGCTGTGTTTGTGTGTCAGATTTAAAAATAATTGAAACCAGGGGTGCAAAACCTGAACTCTTCTTCCAGGATGTTTTGACTTCAATTGCTTCCAAGAGTGTTGAAGGGAGCAGAATGGAAACCATGTGCAGTGTGAGGCACTGACAATGCATGGAGAGACTTACCTTGATGGAGTCTACATCCATGATACCACAGTGGCCTTTCCAAAAATATTCATATTTTTCTTTCATGATGTATTTAAAACAAAGATATCACACAAGTGCATGCTTTTCTGGCAAAACACTATGCAGATTTCATTTGGGAAACAGAAGGATTGCTTTGCTTAAGAAAGCATTGTGGATTTTTGTTGACTGAAGATCAGTTGCTGCATCTGTACGTGCAATAATTTGAGACTGGGAGTGCATTTCATGTGGAACTAAAATTGGTGAGGGAATTAGAATGTTAACCTGCATTAGAACACAATGACAGAGGTCAATAGCCTTATTTTTCAAAAATGTCTCTATGGAACTTTAATACCTATGAATCATATTTTTTGACCATTAATGTAAAATAGTGCTGCTTGTGCTAGAAGTCACAATATACAAGAGGATGCCTCTTTATTTTTTGCACAGTTTAGAAATATTTGGAAAGAAATAATGCAAACTCATAGCTGTCCTCTAATATCCCTTTATGGAGAAACTTGTCTTGTTCCCCAGGAATTCTGTATTTCATCCACAAAAGATAATGTGAAAAGTTGAGTCTCAATCTTCTGCAAGCAAAACACTCACCAAGGGAATGATTTAGAACAGACATGAGAGGAGGAAACTCCAGCTTGCTTCTGTTCACTAGTTGTCGGTGAGGGAAAATATCAACAGAGAAAGTTATCCCAAAAATTATCAAATAAAGCATAAATTCATAGCCTGCTAAGAATTATCCTACAGCATGGTATCATGACAAATACAAATTAAAGCTGACACATACCCAGAATTGTTTTTCTGTCTTTCCATGACGATGATTGTTGTGTGGCTGAGGATGACCCTTACAAGCCTTACATTGCCTTGGCTTTCTTGTGCTTCCAAAGGATGGAGGGATGTGGAGAACAGCAAAGGGTGTCAAGTGAAAGAGGAGAGTTACAGGGCTGGATCAGATATCCTCCATTACAAATTTGTAATTCTGTCATGTCCACACCACAGAATAAATGAGAAAAACAACTGGGAAATCTGGAAGAGGTGAAGAAGTAACACAGTCCTCTACTACAACTAAAGGGATTCTTTGATCACACCATTTTGGGGAAAAAAAAACCAAAACCCAAAGATGGAAAAACCCCAGCAAACTCCTACACACTCACTCATCTTTTGTAGCAGAAGTAAAGAAAAAAGCTATTTACCAGATGGCATATTGCAGTTTGGTTTTATGCCAGGCTTGGGCCTTCCATGAATTCCTTTCAGAGTTATTTTATGTTTGGTAAGGATTCTGCTTGCACAGAAAACTGACGTGAACTACTGTAATTGCAGTCATTTACTCATCACTGGAAAGAAATGACAAAGGAAGAGAAGAACAAAAACTTTGAAATATGAAGTCAGTTCAGTGTTTTGGTTTCTGGTGTTGTGAGTTTTTGGGTTTTTTTGTTTGGTTTTTTTTTTGTTTGGTTGGTTTTGGGGTTGTTGTTTTTTTCTTTTTAATCTGAGATTTCTTGTCAGCCTAGTATGTAGGTATACATACAGGTATAAGCAGAGTAGATTTCTATGAACAGTGTTGAGTATTTTGTAATATACTTACAAATTATTTTCAAAGAGTTTTGCTACATGTTCAATTTACATTTTTGCCAAAGAGGATTTTGAATTTGGAATTAAGTAAAATTTTAATTAATTCAAGTAAGTTGAATTAATTATTCTTTTCATCTTCTTGACTTATGTCCTAACATGGTTTCCAGTGTGTTGTTTCTACTGCTTTTGTTGGTATCCTTCAGTAAATGTCTTAATTCAGAAAGAAATCATGGTAAGGAGACTGTGACCTGTGTGGCACCTTGGTTTAGTAGCTCAGCAGGAGCTGTATTTCTGAGACAGGGAAGACTTCACAGGGCAGGAGGAGTTGGATTAAAACAAAAACCAAAATCCATCTTCTCCTCCAGACAGACAAAGGGACAAATATTTCTCTTTTATCCTCCCATTGCCTCCCCACCCCACCCTAAGAATGTGCATAAATAGTATTAAAACTAAAACACCAAGGAAAAAAAAGTAATCAGAAGAGTTCAAGCTGGCCTGGCCTGAGGCAGCACGACTTGATTTTCTTGCATATACATCTGCTCAGTTTTACTGTGCCTGACAGCATGTAAAAGGCAGAAGCATTCAATGTAAACATCACTGTAAACATGAGATATATTTTATTTTAAAAGGGATGACTTTTCTCTATTTATCTCTTTTCTTTATTGAAATTTTTTCCCTATTATTGCCTGGCATCTTCTATTTTTGGTTACATTTTGTTGCAGAGCTGAAATGAAGGAATTGGATGGAATATGGATATGATCTCTAGGGGAACTGTGAGTCTTGATTTCATGTTTCAGTCATCTTTAGCTAGAAGTGGTGAAACTGTCCTGCCATATATTACCAACAGCTAGATGTGGTTGTGAATTGCAAGCTAGCCAAGAAATCAGTTCAAATTTGCTTTACAAAAAATCTCTCACTTCAGTGTATTCTCCTCAAAAGAAATGCATCATCTGCCCACATTTTCCGATACTGAATGTGATCCTGGAACTGCAAGCAGATTCTTGATGTAGCATCAGGCTTTGCACTATATGGGGCATTGTTCCTTGTTCCTGTCCTTTCTTGGGAAGAATATTATCTGTGGGGGAACAGAGACAGACAAGTAATGAACCTCTGAGGGAAGCTGATGTCAAATGTGACCTCCCTCCAAACAGCCTGTGAGCCCCCTGGGTCCCTGTCCAGCCTGTTTTAGGGGCAGTTTTATGAATCCTACCTGGATCTTCATAGAATTGATAATATAATAATTTCTATTCAGCTGTAATATAAATACATTTGGGAAAGCTAGGCAAGAACTGCTTAATTTAATTAATTTGGTTTTGACACCCGTCTTCTGAATTTCTTCTGACTCCCTGCTACTGCTACCAGACTCTTTATCCTATCAGTACGCAATTGCACTTCCTAATTTGTCAAATGACTACTCCAGCAGTGAAAAGGAACCCACAAAGACTCTGTACAATGAAAATTATTTATTGCTATCAGTTGAAAATTAGCCCACCCATGGATATGTTGGGGGTGATAAAATTTAATTCTTTGCTCATTGTTGAAATGTCTGGTAGCACTAAACAGGGAGATGTCAAAAATCATTAGAAAAACAATATCTTACGAAAGACACTGTAGTTCCAATATCACTACACCCTGCATGGTAAATCCCATAATTTACTAGCTGCCTTTTGGTGCTGCTGTTTCATTGATCTTTGCAATTGGCTGTGGATTTGTGTACAAAGTTCAGTGACATGATTAACTTTGCATTTTTACTCTACCTTTGCATTGCAGCACAGAGTTTCCTCAGCTGTGGATGCAAAACTGTGGAACTGTTTTGTGATCTAGATAAAAGGACTGCTCCCATGTAAAAATTACTTCTGGAACTGTTTTAGTTTCTTTGTACTTTGATACAGTTCCAGCAAACTCATTGACAGTTATTCTGCTACTACAACTAGAGGGATGACCAAAAAAAAAAAAAAGATAAATCACAATGTCTAAGAGGAGGAAGAGAGGATTTTGTAAAGAGAAGGAGCTGAGTGTATGGCTGGGCTGGGAATCCTTGAATGTGATAATAGCTGTGCACTGGCACTGATTAGTTATCACCTTGGATGTGGCAATGCAGAATTGCTCCAACAGAATGTTTAAGGCCTTAATCAGGTGACTGCAGATTGCTTTGGTTGTCTCACTTGCTTTCTTTAAGTGCAAAACACTCAAGGGTCACTTAGGCAGAAAAGGCAAGTCTGTGGTACCTCCACCATGTTTGGAAACTCCTGCTTGAAGTGAATGTTTTCTTGCAATTTTCTGCTCTTCTCCATCCGTTTAATCTACATCTGTTGAACTCCATAGAAGAGTTTTACGGGATCATTACGTCTTGGAGAACAAATTGGCATCTCTTGTTATATCTATTGCCTATCAGTATTTTATTTCATAGCAGAAGAGGCTGTTAGTTGGAAGGATGCATTGCCAGATTTGAGTATTAAAGACACATTGGAAGGTGTTTACTTGAGAAAAATAATGTTGCTTATCCCTTCACTGTTTTTTAAATTTTTTGTTTTGCTTTAAGGGCTTTGGCTGCTCCATTTTACCTAGAATTATCCTTTTCTAAAGTTGGTATTCCAGGGAATGAAGTATGATGAGCCAGACTGTTGGGTGGAATTTAACATTGTGGCATGTGTTTGGACTGACTGAATGTAAGTAATTGGAAATGCAGGATATTTGGATACTATTCATTTCTAGGGTTTAGTAACGCTTCTTAGCACACTGTGCTTTAAATAGAAAAGAAGTTGAAATAGCTCCTCTCAGACTGGAGTTTCTCCAGCTCCTGTCTGCTCTAAAGGTCTGTGCCAGGATACTGAATTCCTGAAATCTCGTGTTGGAAGAGTAACCATATTTTGACTCTGTGTTCTGATGTGATGCTCTCAGTGCTGACACCACCCAGCTTTTGTGGTGTGCTGTGCAGGGTTGCTACATGAGTGGGCTACAGGCCATGGATGTACAGCTCTCCTGAGGATGTGTGTCCTGGCTTTCCACAAATAAGAGCATTTCATGTCAGTGATGAGAAGAAGCTATTTATCACCTGAAAAGGCACGCATTTTGAATGTTTTAATACATGTGTAAGTGATAAACATTTTTTTCTTATGAAGTGGACAATATGGGCATTGGCCAGACATAATTTAGTCCACTTCTATTTATGAGGTCTTATACTGTTAGATGTTTTAAATATTGTCAAATCATTTGGAAAATTTATGGGTCCTTATGCTAAAAGATATATCTGAAAATCAGAACCAAGAACTCAAGGTGAATGTAAACTCTAGTTTGATTTTTAAATCAGCTTGACAAAGTCATTCCCTCTATTGCTGTTCTTTTTTTTAAAAACGTTTATTTTTTTTTTCTTTTCAAAGCAATATTATGCAATTATTTGTCTGGATGTCTGTAAAGGGTCACAATATGAGTTAGCCATTACTGGGGATTGATTGGTTGATTGTAGTTTAGATACCAAAAAAAGGTAACTATTTAGGATCATTTATGGTTACTGAATTTAGTAACAGTGGCAGCTGCTCAACACTCTTTGCTTTGCAATGTCTGATGGGGTTGGACTTAATATCCAAGTACTGTCCTGGCTCCCGGAGGTTGCCATGTGGAAATAGGGTATGTGCCTTTTCTCAGAGACATATCTACCAGCTGGACTTGGAATCTCTCAGTTCTAAATGGCTAGAACAACAAACTTGAGAAATTGAAAACTTTGTGTCTACAGGGTAGGGCAAAATAAAGGTAAAAAAGGCTGAGAACAGATATCCTCTCTGCCTGCTTGTCCTTGCAGGAGGACTGGTCACTCCTTGCTCTCTGTCCACCAATTTTTTGTGGCTGTCTTATAAGAAGCCCTAATCAATCCCTTCTAAGATATTAAAGAAAAAGCTTGGATTTCTCTCTTCCCCAGGTCCTGGATTTTTTCCCCTGCACTTTGCAAAGTGCTCTGGTTACCACCCATATGCTGTAGGCAATTGCCTCTTTAAGATGCTCCCTTCCCTCTGAAGGAGCTCCATCCTGTCACAGATAAACTTTTCTCCTTGATGTACCTCTTTGGCATGCAGAAAAAATAATACTCAACCAGACTGGAGACACCCTTCACAGTTTGGCAGATGCCTTATCAGTGCCCATAAGTGTGAGTGATGGAGACTACAGAAAGGAGTAGGTTGTTGTTCCAGTCTTTGGTGAGATGAGGTGGGTGTGAGATCTCCTTGAAGAAACTCTCACTCCAGAGGAGAATTATAGTTTCTGCCCAAAACATCTATTTCTGTGTTCAGTGGAGAGTCTTATGTAATATATTCCTTTCCACAATTTCTTTCACTCTAAGTACTGTTTCTAGTGAGTGAGATGTCTCTTACAGTTACTGAATGCAATGCAAAAATACAAATGCAACCATTCCAGATCATCCTTTTGTGACGACTGTTTTGTGTCCCACTCTTGCATTCTCTCTACCCACTCAGTTTAAACCTGATGAGGGAAACTCAGTGATACCTCCCAAAGACAGAAAAGCTTCAACTTCGGATGTAATTCTTTTACGAAGCAAAATATGTAAAAATATTTGAGTTTGGAAAATGTTTGAGAAGATTTTACTAAAGAAACTCTGTGAAGCTGAGTTCCTCATTTTGATGTAGCTTATGAAAAATAAAAATAAAGAGCTGAAAAATTAATGCTAAAGGAAATTGGAGGGAAAGCAAGTTAGTTTACTGGGTGCAGAGCAGTAGTTTCAGAGAGAGCTGAATTAGTTCTCAGAGGACCAGATGCAGGGACATCAGCACAGAGCCCTGCTTGAGATAAAAAATCCACACTGAAAAACTATGTGTTAAAATATGTCTGGTTTTTTCTAGGGGAGCTATGACTTAGTGTCTGTTTCAGTTCAGTGGCTCATTTATCAGGAACAAAGTCAACCCTGCATGATCTCATGCATTGTGTTCTGAGTAACAGCATGAGCAGAAAGATGGTGTATTTCACAGTATACAAAATAAATTTTAACATGTGAATTTTGGGTTAAAATCCTACCTTGAACCAATTGGATTGGAAGAACCAACTTTACTATATTTTTTTGTGAAATGGCTGGCAACAATAACATGCTGGTTTATTCATACAATTTACTTATTTTCTTAAAAATGAGTGGATGATTTTTGACATGTCTAGAGAAGGCAAACAAGGAAGAGTTGTTTTTCTTCATGCGCTATATAGTGCTTATGAAGGCTGGGAGCTTTAACAAATTGTAGATTACGCATTTTATTTTATAATGTATTTTATATACATTATAAAGTGGATATGTAATGAGCAGAAACAATATTACAGTTTCATTGGCACTTCATCAGGCTGTTTCCTCTACTTCTATCTGTCTTTGAAAGATCATCCCAAAGTAAGTAAGAAAAGCCTTTTGGCCATGTCCCCTGAAATATTAGTTAAGGAGCATCCCTTCCTACTGGGAATTAGACTAATTTTATCCAGGTATCTGCCTCGTTTCCAGACTTATTCTTTACTTGTATGGCCCTTGCAGTGAGGATTTTGCAGACTATGTGAAAGAAATGGCCTAGTCCTTACGAGCAAAAGATCTCATTTCAGACAGAAGTTGATGAATGAGAGGAAAAGTGTTTGTGCATATGTATGGGGGCAGGAAAGAGCAGGGAGAGGAAAGGTCAGGGTTACAATAATAATGATGTTCAGGTTCATTTGGGTGCACTTCTTGAGTTTATTGCTGCTTTATGTAAATACAACACCAACCCATTTTTTTTGGACCTGCCTCTCCTTTACCCCAGTGACTTCTGTAACAAATGTGAAGCAAATGAAGAGGAGATGTGATTAGTGAGGGTTAGCATCCATGAAGCTGGTGGAAGAAACAGCTTCTTTTTGGCATGTTGAAATTTGAGACAGAGCTGGAAGGCAATACAGGACTGGTGGAGACTGAAATAGATTGCAGTTATTGGCTCAGAGAAGGAATGATACCAAGGGGCATTTAAAGTCATGACAAATAGGTAATGGTGATGTAGTGAATGTAGGACATTTTAAATGTGAGCACTTATATATATACACACACACATATATGTGTATATGTATGTTTGTGTTTTGGGGTTTTTTTCTGTGCAAAATTAAAAAAAAAGATGAGCAGGCCTGAGTTTCAGAATGGTGTTAGTTTTAATCCCTTTGAAACACATCTTCAACCCATGTATAATGCATTAGATTTAACACTGAAAAACATGAGGAAACGGATCCCATTTGTTATATTACAGTAATTTTAGCTCAGCTTTGTTAAAATCTGGGTAGGAGGCATAAAGGAGAAGGCTGGAGGAAAGCTCAAATGAGAGCTCAGCCAAGCTGCACTTTAGGAATGCATCTCCTCTTTATGATAGATGATCTGAGTGTTGCACATACAGAAATTAAAGTTGCTTGGAACCTTTTTAAATAAATTGATTTCAGATATTAATTTTGCCAGCTCATAGTAGCTCCTTCTAGTACCACACATTCCTTGCATACAACATTGAAGGGCTTTTCTCTTAGCCTTTGGGTGTTTTGTTTAAAGGTCTGGGGAAGATCAAAGGGAAACAATGTGAATATTGCTTAAAAAATTCACCATCACCCACAACTCCAAACTCAGCAAGTAACAGCTTCTTGGTCTTGCCAAAAACTAAGATAGTTTATAGCTGGCTTGTGAAATGACTGAAATTCTATTGCTCTGTTTTAAAAAAAAGTGAAGTAGGCACATAATTTTTTAAAGCAATTATACCTTTTGTATTCCATCTTACCCCCCTCATTGTACAAACCATAAATCAAGTTCTGCAAAAATACATTCTGTTCCCCCCTGACAGCAATATGAGGGAAACAACCTCTTGTACAAAGGTATTGACTGAATGTCTTAACATAATTTGCAAAATATTCTTTTGTTGAAATTGTTGTTCCTTGTTGAACTTCTACCACAGCTAGTTAGTTTATCTTTGCTCTTTTTTCTTTTAAAATTTCTTCTCCATGGCCAATTTTTTCTTGTTTTTGTGACCCTCAGAGAAGGTTCCCCCAATATTCAGCAGTTGTAAGTTTTTTTCCTTAAATCAGCAGCAACACAATATGACTTTTTCAGGATCAAGAGTAAAGTTATGCTCTATGAGAAGACAAAAAGCACTGAGACTTCACAAAATGGTTAAACCATAATGGAGATAGTTCTGGATCCAGTGATTGCCTGGATCCTCCAGCCAGCCTTTTGGTGATAGGGTCTTCTGATTTGATTTTAAAGTGTTAGCTCAGTTTCCAAAAAGACTGTGAGGAGAGTCTGTGCACACCAAATGCGCTGCTAAGTAAGCTTGCATTTTATTTTGGTTTCCTGTAGCTCACATGACTTATTTATTTAATACCATTCAAGTGTTGCTCTGAGAACAGTTTTAGCAGTTTCTTTGTGAGGTTTTCCAGCTCCCTCATTGCCATTTTTATTCCTTTTCTGTTCTGCCTGTGAGAAAATATGATGATGTGATCTCTTCTGGAGAGAGGAGACGTGGTGATTCTAGTGCCCAAAGTGTCTGACTGAAGGTGCCTGATTAGTTGCCTATAGACTGATTACTCACAGAACTTAGTGTTTTATATGACCTCAGCCCAGCTCCTCTTCATACCTGTTGCAAATAAATAAGGTGCTCCAGCAAATCAGACCTCACCATATGAACGCTTTAAAATAATCCTCTCTGGGAAAACCTTAATTTAAATGGTAGCCCGACATCACATACCAATTTTATTTGTTAAATATAGTTCAACAAAAGTCCTGTATGTTTATTGTCGCTCTTTCTCTGTTTCTCTACCATTTAAAGTGCCATATAGTAGCAATCACTTAATGATCACTCATGTCATCAGTGAACCTCACAGGAGGGGTAAACCACCGAGAAGGCATAAAAGCTTTTATATCTAACTATTTCAACCTTACAGTCACTCCTGTCGTAAGTTTTTCTTGCAGAAATTTCTCAAGAGGTGCCTGGATGTTATATTAAGGCTGTTTTGTTTTGCAAATTTCATTGTAAGCTGTCTTTAACCTTAGAAATTAAGGACATTTCAAACAGCGCATCTTTAGTCCTTGTATCTGATTTACATTTGCGACTGCAGTTGCGAGGCTCTGAGAACTGTTCGCACTTACAAGGCACGTTGCACGACATCCAGAATTAATATGTGTATATCCAGGCTGTTTCAATTAAATCACGATAGTTGTTCATACCTCTGGGCAGCACAAAATGTAAACAGCTCAGAATTATATGGGACGAGCAGCTCTGTTTTGTTCTGGCCAAGAAGAAAGCATCTTGGGGATGGACTGTCATCTCGCTGGCGAGTAGCTGGCCATGTGTCAGCTTCGTCGACACTTTTCAGAGGATGGGTGGTTTAATGAAGGCTGGGCTCGAGGAATAATTCATTCCGTGCCATGAGGTTAACCACAAGCCTCTCAGCAATCGCAGCCCTCGCTGCTCCAGCAGATGTGCTGGAACCCTGTGCTGTGACTGGAGGTTTTTCAGCACTCCGATCCCCCCACCCTTCGCTCGTTGCAAAGCACGCACCCGTCCCGCTGCCAGAATTTTTAATAAAAAATAGATTTGCATCTGCAGTTTCCAGAGTCTTTATCAACCTTCGAGCCAAAGGCAGAGTAATAAACCCAGAGAACATCTAAGCGTGTGCTCTGCAGATGATTGATTTCTGCTCTCGGGATGTCTTAGAAGCAGTGGCTCCCACCATTATTTTTACGTGGTGTGCTGCAGGGGACTCCTGAAAGCCTCTTTTCTCCAAGTTGCACAAAACATTTGGGATCATTTTTTGCCTTTGAAGTGAGTAATTTCTCTGTAAAGAATTAGTTTTCTCTTTCTGCAGAAGGTACCTTGTCGTTAAGTTTTGCAGGGATACTATTTTTATTTCTGGATTTCAAAATTTGTGTTAGATGTTAGAAAGTACCATAAAAGAAAGCCTTTCAGTAGATTGTCCTTGAGAAAAAATTGCTCAGATTTTTAAAAAAAAATCCCAAACCCTCTTTTTTTGCTCTTTCTTCCACACAAGACAAGATCCACTATCGCGTTCAGCCATTATGCTTAATGTAAGTTAAGTGAGGAAAAATACTCCACCCCAGTTCCTAAACTCACTGAGATAACATTTATTGAAGCCTAATGTGTAATTAGTTTATCAAATGCAAACTTTTCTGTGAATACTGTAAAGATGTGGAAGGAGCATAATCTAACATTAAGTTGCTATCCAGCTGCTTGTCATTGCTCCTCATCTGGGACTTGCAGTCTTCTCACTTGAGATGCTGGAATTGTGTGTGTAAACATTCCTCATTTGCTCAGTGCAGAGTAAAATGGGTTAATTCACCAGCTTAATCACCTGCCGGGTTAAAATGCTCTTTCTCCCTTTTCACTGGAGCTCAGAGGGTCCATTCCCATGCCAGGGAGGTGGCCAATAGTGGGTGCAGCTGAGGGTGGTAACGAGGTAAAGAATTTATAAAGCTAGGGCCTTAATTACACATTTACCCATGTCCTTGATCTGACTGAGCTAAAACCTGCACCAAATTGAAGCAAAGCTGATGTAAGAGCAAAAGAAGTATTTGTTCTTTTATGGCTCTGGTTTAAAGCAATGTAGTTTCTCTGTATGAATGAGTGCATGCAGTCTCCAGGAGCCTTATTTTCAGATAGACTTTATTGTATATTTTTAATGTATGTTTTGACCCTTCTAAGAAAATATGTTCAGTTTGGAGAGAAATGAACAGGTTCTCCAGTCTTTCTTTCTGCAGGACTCAGATATACCCATGGGCTGCTCATGTGCTGGGAGCCTGTTTGTGGGAATCCTTATTAATAAATTAGTAGAAGGTCATTGACATCTAGGGCAATTCTGGGAGAAAGAATGATGTTTACCTCAGGAAGTTTGGAGCTTCTCCAGATATTCCTTGCTCTAGCTCCATTATATTTCTGAAATCCTTTTATATTTGTTTCCAGTGACACAAGTATTATGTACAAAACTTTCAGTATCTTAGTGTGAAAAATTGGGACCCAAATTCTTCAGTATAAGTAACTCAGAGAGATATTAACAACTCCAACTATTAGATATCTTATTATATGGCTTCCCTCAAGCATTCAAGTTGGAAAGTGCAGAGCTAAATTTTCATTTATATAAATCCTCTATTTTGGAACTTGGCAACTGGAATGGCATGATTTTTAGCAAAAATGTTTATTCCTAAATTGAGATTATTTTGGCTTCTCTGCAAAGAGGAGCATGAACAGAGCAGATATTGGGCTACTGGAATACTGCTCACCACTTCATTTGTAAGAATTCTGGGATTAATTTAGATATAGTACAGGTAGATGTTTTCCCCATTTGTGTAGACGTGTTTGAGTCCATAAAAATTTAAGTGAGGCAACTTTTTAATTTGATGCTCTTATTTAACTTTTCAAGTTACTGTTCAATTTAAGAGTTTACTGCTCTCTTTGACACATTCCTATTTTCACTTGTATTTCAATCAGGGTTGAGAAATGTGCAAACTGAAGCTTGGAGACAACAAACCAAGATAATTGTTTGCTAAAGCCAGAGGAACTCCCAGGCCTGTTTCAGTGACATAACCATAACATTAAACCCATTGTCATCGAACTAAGGTTAATAGAGTTGTGCTAAGAGATAGCAGCTGTTTGAACAGCATAATAAGCTCTCAAGAATGTCAGTAAAAGAGCCTTAGATCTGCCTGTTCAAACAGTTCAGAAATGGGCTGCCACAAAACATACAGCCAAGTCAGCCTCTTCTGTACCTTTGATTATTTAAGTTTCCCATTCTTCTTTTATTACGGTGCGAAGCCCTTCCTCTCTCAGACACAGCACCAAAGGCAGTGCACCCCATCAACATTTACTGTCAGCAATATTCACTGATCTGTTACCATATAAACCGTTCCAAAATTCTCAGACTGGTACATGCTGAGGTTCTGCTACTGGGTCATCTGGAAAAAATAAAGTAAATGAAATATACTTTCATATCATCCCTATATGTCTTCCCCAGATGTTCTCCAGAGTGTTACTTCTACAAAGATCCATGTAAGAGCACCTTGTATGTATCAATTCTACAGTCATTGACAGATGTGAATGAGATACTTCCAAACAATCTTTTTAAAAATAATGTAATTTTTTTCCCTATATGTAGATCACTATTTATTTTCAGAAAGGGTGCGGGAGGCAAAGTGGTTTTGCACATAGATGCTTATCCTTGGTTTTAAGTGTTCTTTTTGTAAATTGCTGCTTCACCTATAGCAATGCTCAACACTGAAAATTATTTTTTTCTCCCAAAATATATTGAGGTAAGCTCTTGGAGCTATACATTTTCAAATCTAGCTCACCCTTTGCAAAGGCTTTTAATGTTATGAAGTACTGAAGGAGGAAAAATCTCCTTTGTATTGATATGATGTAACAGTGAAAAGGAGTTATCTTTTAAAAACCAATAAAATTTGCTTTGTCATCTTCCATCTTCTTGCATTTAAGAACCATGGAGAGTGTGTGGACTTGGACCATGGAGTGAGGAGTAGAGAAATTGCATCTTCGTAGATCTGAATGACATTTTATAGCTCAGCTATATAAGAATTGCCAAAGGACCTCTGTTTGTGCAGGTGAATGTGGATGGTCTCTGAGCTCTAGAGGGACCTTTGACAAAGCAGCAGCGTACAGCACTCATTTTAACTGGCTGTGCCACTGAGGGCAATTCCTTTTGCTCACAGTCGGGAAAAGAGTCATCTGCTAAGACAAAAAGGTAGGAGTTCCTATTGGGGTCCTAAAGCATGTGAGAAGTGGCTTCAGCTTCAAGTCCCTCAGTCTGGATTGTCTTTCTTTTGTGTTTCTTTACAACAAGAACCAAGTCTTTCTTATGTATTGTATAGTTCCTCTAAAACCTTAGAGACAATTTTAATACAAGTTAAAAGGTGATTCGGAACAGCCTCTTGTTTAAATAAGTAAACCCCAGGATTTGGGCTTCTTTAGGACTTCTTCCAAAGGGATTCTAGCATTTGAAGTGGAGGACGTCACTGTACGTTTTATGCAATGACTTCACAATTCTCTCAGACTCTATTCCAGCACAATTAGCAGTGGTTAGAATCACACTGACTTTGATTTCAGTGCAGTGAAGAAAGAGTATTAAATTCATACAGGTAGAAGCAGAATTTTCTCTTGGTGTGAAATACACTGTTTTGTGCCAAATTAAAAACAGTGAAGGAGCTTGTATGTAATTTTTCTTATTACGTATCCCTGAAACAGAATACTACAAGAAAAGTAAATGGAGTTGGAACCATGAGAGCTTCAATTTCCTCTGATTCAACTTAAGGATTAATGCCATAGGTCTTTGAGTGAAAGAATAATCAATCCATTCTCCTTAAGACAACAAATCAAGAAAACAAATCAGGCATTTGTATCAGGTCTGAGTAAATAGATTACCTCCAACACTAGATTTTCCTGTACAGATTTCTTTTTAAAAATTTTCTCAGGAGGTTGTATCAAGGCAGAAGAATTAAATTAAAGATATTAGTAGCATAGAGATCTCTGCTGAACTGGTTTTTCCAAATAAACACACCCCCCCATCCCATTTTTCCATTATTATAGTGGTTTTTTTTTCATTTTAGACTCTAGAATATTGTATTTTATGTGCATTCTGAATACTTTGCAACAGTTCAATTTGCTTGAATTTTGTCTCAGGCATTTACTTAATTTTAAGAATTTACCTTATTTCAGACATCTTTTAAAGAATATTTTCATACTTTTGTTACCTTTTCTGTGAGGAAGGTCATAATTTTTGTTTTCTGTTGGTACCTCATTAATGCACTCTTGAGAGCCATGTTCTGTATTATTAATATAGTAGTGATCCCGGGCTCTTGGATGGCTACTACAGCCAACTTTATCGCTAGTAGTGAAAATAGCAAAAATACTAATGAGGGGAGCTGCATAAATTCTTGTGTCTGGGGAATGTGAACTTGCCAAAACCAAAAAGGCCAGTGCTCTTCTGGCCTACAGGGCCATTCAGTTGGAGTTGTAACACACTTCAGGCTAAGAGTGTGAGCAAAACAGGCTGTAGCACCTATTTTGTTGAGCAGCTCCATATTGCCCAACTCCATACTCTATGGCATTCCAGTGCATGTTTTGCCAAGCTGTAAAATGTCTCTGAGGGGTATGATTGTGTGGAATGCTTGAAAATTTAACTTCACATTCCTCAGTTTCTTTTCTGTGTTTCCTCTGCTCCCCTTGTTGCCACACACCAGCCCCTATTTTAACTCTAGCTGGAGAAAAAGGTTACAAAATACAACTTCTCTTTCTATGTACTTAGAGGGGTTCTCACTTATAATGATAAATGAAATTAATTTTACTTTTTTTTATTCTTCCTTGTGTGATGAAGAAAAGAAAAAGTAGTTGGTACCGTGGCTTCTTGGGGTGGCTGACATTTCGGAGTTCTGAGCCTGTGTTAGGGATATCCATGTTGTCCAGACTGTCTCAGCACAAAGAGGGAGTGGAATACTAATGTTAGGAGCTCATCCCTGTCCATGATTTATTGAAAGCAGCCCAAGCTTTATATCTTAGGCCCTGAATTAAATAAGTGCACTTTGACTGCATGAGCATGTATCTGTGTATCTCACTTCAGTGCAATGTCTGAAGTCTAGGGAACTGCCTTTGTTACCTCTCCTATTCACACTGCTACAGGAGAAGGAAAAGAAAATCCACCAATTTCTAATCATCTAATGTGTCCCTTTTGGATACAAAATTCATTGAGAGTCGTAAATACAGGCAATGGCTTTAATAAAGAGTAAACGTGAATTTTAAACCACACCTAGAGCTGATGTTGCTTGGGTTGAATGTATGCACAGCCCCAACGTTTCTCCTTGTCACACCTATTATTAAAATGAATTTCTGCCATTTTTCCTCTTAATTCCTGTTTGAGCAAAAGCAGAGTTTGTGCCACTGAGTTAACATCCTTCTCAGACATCAGGCAACAGCCCCAACTCTTTGCTCACCATCTCCAGTTCTTTTCTCACTCAGAGTGATGACAACACCATAGGATTTCACGTACTGACTGTGAGTAGTGAGCTTTGGCCCTGGTGAAGCTGAAGGCCCATAAGGCAAGGAAGGAATTTTTAAGGAGTTCTCACTAATCCCTGGATTTGGAGGAATGATGGAATAAACTACAAACCTTTTGCTTCAGGCACTGGAGCATATGATTTCTCTAATAAATAATATTGGTTTAAGTATTATTGAGCTCGTTCACGTTGTGTTTTTCTCTTTTTTTAAAAAAAAGTTGATTTCTGTGTATCTTAATAGTGCAGCTTTTGAACAGCTGGGTGCTTTTGTGTTCCTTCTCCTCCCATTTATTATGTCAGTGTGCCTTTTACTGCATATCCAAAACCAGCTTTTAATTTTTCCCATTTTTAGCTTCACTTTCTAGTTTTTACAGTTAAGTGCATTTTTTATGTTATAGGTCACCTGTCACATTTCACTAGGGCAATAATATCTATACACTGGAAGTAATTCAGCCTCTCCCTCTGTTTAATTTCATGCAAATATCTGGGAGATATTATCTAGGTTAGCCAGGCTGAGGAACATAGTGTTCTTTCCTGGTTTTCTTTAGTTGAGAAGCTTTTGGCTATCTCACTGTCCCTTGGCTTATTGTGTTGGTCTGGATTTTACAGATAGTTATCTGAGGTGTGAACTGGCCAGATGAATTGCTGCCTATTGTAAATAGATTAATTTAAATTTCTCAGCTACACTGGATATCACTGTTTGGTATGTTGTGTTGGGGCCTTAAAGAGGACTCTCTTTCTTGCTTCAGATGCTGTAAATGGAGCAATGAGAAATTCCTTCACAGCACTGATGAAAGTCCTGGCCAATTATTTGTTGTTTCCTGAGTTGCTTTTAAGCCGAGTTCTCTGGAGGAGATATGTAATGTGATGAATGCCCTTTGCTGCAGTGTTTGTGCCATGTTTTTCTACCTCATATTTGATTTTTTTATAACATAGATATGTGTTTTACTTAAAACAAAATTTGGGAGCATGGTGTGTTCATACCTACTCGATACCATGTTTTCAGTATATATAATATGTAAATGGAAAAAGGGAAGTGCAGGACAGTGAGTGTGTTTTGGGTATCTCTTGCAGATGTTGAATCCGTCCATAAGAGATTTCTAAGTTTTATTAATGAATGTTGCATCATTGCAGCTGCTCAGAGGGAAGGAAAGTCCCAAGCCTCTCTTACACTTGTTGAACTACAGCATGATATATTGGTGTATATAAATTTAAGCTAGTTATTTCTCATTTGACTTCATTTTGCTTTGTGCCAAGGTCCTCTGGAGTAACGTGAAACAAAGTAAAATGCCTATTCTGATGTGATGATTGAATAAAATGTAAAAGAATAGTAACAGTCAGATGCTCTTGCTGCTCATTGCCAGGAATAGTTGTTTCATTAAATCAAACCAGGATGGGAGTGATGAGCAATGCACTTGTTTAAAGGATTCCTCTCGTGAGAAGGTGGTGGTGTTACCTAGATTCTTAAGATCATCATTTGCTGCTTGCTGTCTTCCTCTGAGGAATATCTTCATGTCATATTACCTGTCTGGGACTCATCTGATTTGGGAAATAGTTGCTTTCTCTTATGCCGCATTGGTTTGGAAAGGAAGGAAGAGTCAGGAAATTTGTGACTTTGACCTGTGTGAGTGCTTTGGAGGGAACAAGACAGTCTTCTAATGTGAGAAAAAAAAGCCTGGTGCTTATTTTCTTTGCTAAGTGATTGTAAAGAACCAGTGAAATAGAGAGACAGTGTTGTGGTGGATATTAACTTTTAATGAGCTTATAGAATGGAACCCTTCATAATCAGAATTCCTAATAGATAATGAAAATAAGAACATAGTGAACTTGCTGTGTGTGCTAGCAGATGATTTCCAAACTCTTAAACCCAACGGATTTAAAATTTATTATGCTAAGAAATTGCTTGGAACATACAAATCTTGGATAGTAACTACATTTCATGCAAAGTAGACATCATCTGGTTATGCTGAAACGTAAAAACTCAATTTGGGTCTTGCTGAAAGCAGTGGAAGAAGTGCTGCTGGCTTCGCTAAATGCAGACCTGGGGCACTGGGAATTATTGTGGTGTTGGGAGACAACAAGGTGTATGCTGGGTGAAAAAAATCACTGTTAGAAGTTGGTCACAGTATTTTAAGAACTATGAAGGACTCGGAATGGCTTAGGAAATTCTGTTATGGGTAGAGATGATGATAGGATAGGTTGGCATTTAGGAAATAAAGATTAAAAGAAGGGCATGCAGGGAGTTGAAGTCATTGTGTCTCAGTAAGGAACAAGGCTAGGATACACAAAGGAATCGTGTGTAGGATGGCTGCTTGGAGTGGGAGTTACATTCTGGAGGGAAATAAGAATGGCATTGCCAGAGCAAAGAACTTAAAAAGAGACAGGGACTGAGAAGCATGAAAAAAGGCTGCAGTTTGCATAAATGGATGGAAAATGTAGAACCAGGGTAGAAGGAGAGAAGCAAATAGCCTAACTTCATTCTTTGTTCCCTGACAGATGTATATATATATTTTACTGCTCATTCAGTGAAGACAATAGCCATGCTGGAATATCAATTTCCAGGAGGCAGTCTCTCTGTGAGCAACACTAAATCCAAAACCTTTCTAATACGCTGGCACTGAGCTATGTTGTATGAATTGACCCCTTTCTGAAGAAAGGTATTTTCAGTCCTTGTCCCAGAGTACAGACTGACTAGCTTTTAGTTAAATGGGGAATAGGATAAGTGATTATTTTACCAGAACTCCAGTTTAATATCTCGTAGATAGGCTGTACAGTTTGAATGAAATGTCTTTTCACTTTCCGCTGTTGGAAATTCATTATAGCAGGTATTAAAAATGGGCGTGAATTTATTGCTTTATTCCCAAACAACTGCTCGTTTATGTAGGCTAACTGCTTCAGAATGAGGAGAAGGTGGTGTTCACTGCCCAATCAGAAATGTTTGAGTAGCTTAAATCACAGAAGATTATCGTAAAGGTCCACTCCTGCTTCACAGGGAGAGCTTGCTTGTTGAGTTAAATACATGCTTCTGCACCTTCAGAGTGCTTCAAAAAGAAAAAGGGATAGCAGTGTTAATCAGTAGGCAGAAGGAAAACCCCATTTTAACAGATTGAACTCTTAGAGAGACTGAAGACATGAAACTCTTAGATTTCCTTAAGGCTCTTTCCCCCAGATCTCCTATTTGGAGTACAGTCCCATCAATGCATATGCCATGAAGACCAAGACTTTTGTGGGGCAACCTTTCTCTTTAGTCTATACAGACTGTGAAGGCAGCCCTAGCCTTGTCCTTTACAAGGCATCAAGTATGGGGATAAAACCTCCCTATTTATGTTGATCTTAATCTTGACCTTTGCTTGAGTGTGAAAAGGAAAGAGGAATGAACCCAGCTTATTGTTTTGCTGTACGCTTTTTTCAGATTCTGTTTATTTTTCCTTGAATATCTTGGATGCAGGCTAGTGTTTTGGCTCTGCATTTACACTCTGCTTCCATGATGTGTGTAAGACACTGCATGACCTTTTTCTTAGAGGACTGACAGATAAATACTACCTGATATGTAGAAGGAATCCAATACTGCAAGGAGCCTCATCAGCGTGATCATCATCATCATCTGCTTTTGTGTTTAATGAGGAAGCTCGTTCACTTGCACATAGTCAATCTGAAAACAATAAAGGCAGAACTGTTATGAACTAAACTATTAAAGAAAATGAAAATCCTCCTCATTTCATTTGTTGAAAAACAAGGAGAAGGGATAGACATATGGCCACCCACTTGGTTGTGCAAATTGTAAGAAGTGAAAATAACTTGTGACAGAATTGCCTGGAGGTTTTGTTTAGCCTGTCACACATGGCCTCAATAACACTGTGAAACAGTTTCTTTTACCCCCTTCAACCCACTCAACCCTTACTGCTATGGAATCTGCAAAGCATTTTTTGAATTAAGTGTGCACTGTTTTCCTTTTAAGTTTCAGGAGCAAGTGGCTGAGAAAGACATGCTGAGAGCTTGGAAACAATCTGCATCAGCAACAAAGGCAGATGCCTGCTGCTTTGCAAGCAACACAGAAAATATGCCAGCCATCCAGTGCTGATTCCAGGGTCGGCTGATGTTTATTTGTCCTGTGCACTAGCCTTTCTCAGAATGCTGTGGGGAGGAGGGTGGATTTAGGAGCCCTTGGAAAACTGCTGCGGCATAGGTCGTGTTTTATTAGCACGGTGTCTGGGATTTGGAGCTGCTGTTTGCCTCTTGAGCATAGATAATGAGCTTTTTGGAAGTGCCATGCCTCAATTCCCGTTGTATGGGTCTGTGTTTGGTGCTGGGGGTCTGACTGCTCAGCACACCATTATCAAAGCCATCATTTTGTCACATAAATAAGGCTGTTTGTAGGTTTGGATGAAGAACTGATAGCATCAGAAATAACCTTGGCAGCCATTTTAATTGGTGATAGAGGAGCAACTTTTGCATCTTAAATAAACAGGGATCACTTAAGCAAGCCAAGGAGTCAGCTGATAAAATTATCTGATGGTGAATTCAAGGATTGACTCATAGAGAGGGTTGTTGTAGGTAGGGTTGTCATAGCTGGTTCATTCAAGAAAGATAAGGCAGGAGCTCTGTAGAAGGGTATGAGCTTTTCTTGTGGAGACAGATAAAGCCTTTAAAGGAAGACAGTGAATAGTTCAGCAAATGTCTATAATCTAATTTGAAAAAAGGGGCAATATTCCAGAAGATATCCTAGCCTTGCTTTTGTTTTCTAGCCTCGCATATCTTAACATGGGTTAACAACCAAGCATTGAGAGGAGTGCCATATCTAAATGGTTGTCAAAAAAAGCAGCGTGATGATCTAGGTCTTTGCACCAATATTTAGCTGTTGTACTATGGCATAGCTGAGGTTTGTATAGTCATAAATGAGACATAACTCTTGACTTTTACTACAGGAATCAGAAAGTTTTGTGTCAATCATATTATATTTCTAAGGTTTTGTCAGGTATCAAGATGCTTGAATTTTTAATTACTTTTTTAATTAGGAAGAGGAGGTAAGATTTTACATTGGGAGTGATACCAGGAAGAGAAAGATAAGGGAAAAAATGAAGCCCAGGTTTGTAGTATTTGAGATTGTCATCTTTAAACGTGGTACCTATATGAGGAAAGAATGCTGCTTTAATTAAGAACAGGTTGCAAAACAACAGAAAGCAAATATAATTAATTTAAATACCTGGAATTCTCAAACATCTTCTGTCATGTTTCATGGCTTAGCCTGTCTACTCAAAACCTTTCTTGACAGAATGTGTCAGCTGTAAGACATTTGCAGCCAATATGTTGGTAGTAGATAGAAAATGCTTTCGCTTTACCTGGGGCTCTGAAACTTGTTTCTTTGCACCTGATACAGAATTTCTTCTGAAAATAAGTGGCTCAGAAAAACAGCTTAGAAAAATGGTAAGTTTTTCTGGTGTTATAGAGAAGTTTACACAACACTTGTTTGTACATGACAGGAAGCCAAGTCAGGGTGAGGAAGACTCAACCATCCCTGATGCAGAGAGCTACGCTCTAACACTGTGCTCAAATTATTTTAGCTTATGTTAATCCAGCACACAACCCCTGAAGAGGAGAAATACCTAGAAAGGGAAACTGAGAAACAGAATGGAATTAAAGAAATTTTTCTTCTCCTGTTCTACTTCCTCTAGGTAAATCCATCTGTTCTTCAGGTCTACTCATTCTCCGTTTTTTTTGCTGTTAATAACACACAGTTCAAAATTCATCCACAGACCCAGCAGACCTTTTATTTCAGGCAAGGGGAACACGTTTAGGAGACTCTGAGGACTCAGTTGCCCCCAGCGCCCTGGCTGGTATGGGGTGTGTTCACTGATGGTGAGGTGGGATCACAGCTATGCAGTCCCCCTGCTCGATCTATGTGCAGCAGCAAAAGTTGGCAAGCCAGAATATTGCCTTTCAGGGATTTGTTTCTGTGCCAGCTGTCTTGCAGCAATATAAAGCACAGTTGTAGGAGAAGGGTGGCACTGGTTAGCGGGAAGCAGGATTCCTTGGGCTGAGAGTCAGATAAACTTGGCTCCCATGTTGCACTTACGTTTGCAGTTCTTGCGCTACTGATGTTTATTCTGGACATTCAGTCTTTCAGAGTGCAATTTTATTGTAAGCTAGTGCCAATTTTGATTGCAAAAACTTTAGAAGTCTCTAATTCAAAAATCAGAAAATTACAATCCTACACATGGTCACACCTAATGCAAAAATATTTCTTTTAGTCAAGTCACACTTCAGACCTTTAAATAAAAAGAAGTGCAGACATTTTAATGCTTTGCTCATTTTCTCCTTTTCCTTCTGGGAAAAATACTTTGTAATTTCTCCAAATTAAGGAGTAAACCCCAAAATTATAGAATTAAAAAAAGAAAAAAGGAAAGTGGAGAATTGGGAAATGAGGAGAGTGGGAGGAGGGAGTGAGAGTTATTATTTCTTCCTGTTGTGCTTAGTAACAGAGCAGGGAGGATGAATGTTTTTGGAATTTTAATCTTGATGAGAAATACAAAACTTTCATGAAACTTGGTTTTGAAGGCAGATAATTTTCAAATCAAATTTCCCCCAGCTCTGGCTCTAACAATTTTTGCCTTTACCTGTCAAGGAATGGGAGGCTTTAATGTCTGCAATTCACTCCAATCCAACAGGACTTACAAGTATGTGACTTCAAATATTCTCAAGTAGTCTTTTTAAAATCATCTTAATTGATGTCCTACAGGACTGTGGATGTAGTTAAAGTTAAGCACGTGATTAAGTGCTTTGTTGGAACCAAGCCAGAGTGCTTAACACCGTGCCGAGCAAGCTTAGTCTGAATAGGTGCAACATGCACTCATGGGGAGTTGTCTCTTTTTTCTAAGAAAAGAGAAATTTTCCTATTCCAAACCCACTACTCTTCCTTTTTGGACATTCTTTGGACATGCTCTAAGCCCCCTTCTCCTTGAACTCCCCTTCCAAACATAAAAATACCAAACCACATGTGCTCTTTATATTTTTGATTGTGTTCAGGTGGATATTTTCCTCTCTTCAGCTGTGGAGAAAGCATATGTCAACCCAACAATGTTACTTTTTTATTTCCTAATTGATATCTGAAAATGGCTTTTCCATAGGATTCTTTGTTAAAAGTGAATATCTGGAAAGAAATAATGAAAGAGACTCCTGTCTTTTCTATTTTGATATTTTTTTCCCAGTAGACTGCAGCATACATGTTGTTTTCCTGGGACATTGACAGTTTGCTTGGGTGTTTAGAATGTGATAATGCTGGTGTGCATTTACAAGGACTAATAACTGAGATCCAGGAATAGATAAACATGACAGAGGTTTTCCTTTGCCTCAGCCAGCTATTCAAAACGTGGAGGAACTAAACAATGTATTATTTAAAAAAAAAAAAATCTGGACAACTGGACTTTAACACTGCTTGTTCTGCAAATAATTTTTGAATAGGAAAAATTCAAGCATTTTTGGCACTCTCATCAAATGGGATTCTGGGATCAATTATTATTCCTTAATCACGGTGGATTTTTTCATTTTATTTTATGGGAATGCTGTGAAAAGTAAGATTAGTACAGTGTCATATTGTTTTCATGGTGAGAGCTTTTGTTTGGATGACTCCATTATAGAGGCTTTGCTCATCCTGTGCCAATTAGGTAGAGTCTCTGCTGTCACCAAGTTGCCTGTGTTCTTGCCACGGTTCTTTGCCTCATCATCTGAGAAGGTGCAACTGCAAATCTTTAATTTATATTTACATGACTGTGTGATTAAATTAGTTGGCATATAGCATGAAGACAATAAATCTAAGGCTTTTATGTTTAAAAGCATTTTGTTTTTATTAACCTTTGTTAGTTAAAAGAATTGCTATGTTACAGAGGTAGCAGGGAATTTTACCTCCTCCAGCTCCTCTATTATAACAGCTGAGCTATAAATTTTTTTTTTTTTTTTTTTTGTAGTATATAAGTGAAAGCATGCTCAGCTCTGGCTGCAAATATTTAACAGAGAGCACAATTTAAAGACAAACTGTGATGCTTTTATTTGCATTGTAGGAAATTTTACTGTATGACTAGTGCTAATACAGTTTACCAGAACCCAGTCTTTTGTCCAACTGCAAATCTGATACTCCTGCTAGATTTGGGTCTGGATTAGGAGAAAAAAGAAGTCCCTGTGCAGTTTGCTGCTTCAAGGAAAGCATCTCTGTCTTCCTTGACTGTCTGGAGCAGGTGTACTCATCATCTCCTCAGGTTTGCTCTCACCAGCCTGTATCCCTTTGCTGCATTCACTTTCGTCACCCACTTTTGAATAATCCTGGTGATGGGCGGGTTTTTTTTAGTTTTGGGCAAACTTCTTTATACCATAGAGGTTCCTTACCACGGTGTTGCAGTGGTAAGAAATTAGTAGGAGAGCTTGAAGTAAGGGGATGCTGGAAGAAGCAGGCACCCAGTGTTGATGCAACTTTTACTTGTACCTTTGCATAACTTTCTCTCAAATTATAAATGTGTTCCATGTAACAGTTATTTCCTTTTGCAACCTGTATTTCCTGGGGAAGCTGTGCGGATCCCAAGTGGCAGAGTGGGAAAGAGGTTCTCCTAAGGACACTGGTGATGAGTTTTGATTTTTGCAATAGATATGTGAATTTTGTAGAATAATTCTGCATCAGCCTTACCTTGAAGATTCTTCTGTATTAGAAAACATAAATCTCTTTGCATTTTTATTTGACTCTTCTGTATCTTTTAAGAAAGAAAATGCCTGTTTCTCTGTGGCAGTGACCTGCTGATATATTGCCCATTTTGTTGAAACCTCTGCTCACTATGGGATTCTCCAATCTGCCTTTTTCTTAAGATAGACATCACTCTGATATGAGCAGGGAAGATTTTCTGATCTGTACTTTTCATTTCAAGGATTTCCTCAGTGCTTGCAAAAGTATTCAGCTTTTTTCTGAATTGCTTTCCTGTCCTTTTCCAGTAAGATCTTCCTGTTGATAAGAGCAAATTTGCAGTATCCATTGCTCCTTCAGTATTTGAAATAGCTACTCATTGAATCTTTTAAATTTCCTCTTGACTGAAATTGGATGAAAGGATTGATGAGTCTTTACCCATTTGTCTACAGATTATGAATATTGTTAGAGAGGTAAGAGCATTTTTTATATGCTGTCATGTTAGCTTCTACACTTGTTTCAAAAATAAAAAGGAAAAATGGCTTATTGTTTTCTAACTGATAGTTCATTGATCATTCTTGAGATATTCTCTTCTCCGAGTAAGTATTTTGGGATAATGGGTATTGGCAGACTTGTAAACTCCATGTCTGTTAAGCTGGCCCTCAGTAACTCTGTAGACAAGGGGTGGAACTCATCCTTGCATCTTTTTTCCCAAATTCTGAGCACTTTTGCAGTTGATGATGCTAAGTACAGTGTATTTTTTTGGTAATTCTGACTTTGAAATCTGTAGCTCTTTTAACCTCGTTTGATTTTTGTAGACGATTTTTGATTTTTAATAATGTGTAATGGCTGAGGACCATCCCTCTTTCAAAACCCACCTCATTTTGCACGACAAGTTCCATGTGTCTTGCCAAGGGCTAGTTCTGGGTAATTAATTAGTTGTACTAGAGTGTTTTGATCCCAGTTGTGATGCCTGGTGTGTCACCAGAATCAGTTTTCCTGTGCTTGTCTCAGGCTTGCACTGGCAGCACACTCTTCTTTGTTATTGCCTTCTTACTGGACTCTGAAAAGTCTAAGTCTTTTTGCCTTTCATTTTTTGGGGTTTTTTTGCATGGAATGCATTTCTCTTCAGATTTCTTTGTGGCCATGTAATAGTCAGCTTCCTCTGCCTGAATGAGCTAAAACCTTCCTCAAATTTCAAGTGTTTCTGGAAATGCTATTGTCAGGCTCCTGTGATGCTGCTTTCAGATGAGGCCACTGACAAGCAGCTGTTGGAGAGAAAAAAGATAAACTATTCATTCACTACTGATATGAGGCTTAAGAATAAATATCCATCTCATCTCTGCACTTAATATAAGAAAAAAACACCATAAAAAGGGAATCTGTATTTTCAGTTTTCAGCAGGACTGCATTAAAAAAAAAAGTTGCTTGTTCATTCATTTAATGGCAACAGCCAGGAAAGGGAGGTTCTCCTGTGTTAGCATCCTAATAGCTTTTTTCAGGTATTTTATATTAACTTAATTGAACTAACACATCTTAAAAAGGAATCTGCCTTGCCCGCCAAGACAGGAATATAACAGCAACTAATTCACTGCATAGCTGGAAAATAGCAGAACATCAAATGCATTGGGAGTCAGTGAGTGTTACTTTCACAGATGTTCTTACACATGCAGTGAAACTGTATGGGCAGATAAATATTTTCAGAAAATTAAATTGCCACAAGGTGGTGAAGACAAGGCTGGCATTGTGCACAGGTATTGAACTGTGATCAGCAAAGGTGGCCTCACCTCTTAGACTCTCTTGGCTGGAATAATTTACCATCAGCTGCTGTGCAGGGAGACTTGCTTTACTAAAAAACCAACAGATCTTTTTTGTCTGAACTAAAGTACAAAAATTGATATTCCAGAACTAGTTAATTTTAAGCTGGGATTAAAGTTGGGCCATACTGATAGTCCTCACTGTGTGTTTTGTTTGCTTCAACTAATGCATGGTAGTGCTGGAGATCAGAAAAAAATTTGGGAGTGCTATGCCTGAGTTAGCAAAGCAGAAAGGCCTCAGAGGCACACAAGTGCTGGGACTGTCCTGACAGCCTCATGGCAATCTTGGCTTGGATTATTCCCTCATTAATAAAATGGGTCAGCAACTCTGGCAGGTACCCTTTAAAATCCAGACACAGCTGAATTTGCACCAAGACGAGCCCACCCCCAGAGGGCTTTCCTGTTCCTCATTTTTTTTATCCTCCCATGACGCTTGATGTTGGTAATTCCCATGTTTGTGCTGGCATGCTGTGTGCCCCTCTCTGGCTCCTAGAGCATGGTGAGGGGAGGAAGCCAGAGGAGGAGGTGATCAGTCTTCTCTGGACTCTCACATTGATGCCTGCAGTTGAAGGTGGCTGGCGCCACACAGGTTATTTTTGATTTTATTAAAAAATACATATATGTTTAAGAACGAAGAGACAAGTGACCAAAATATGCTGCTCTGTGGAATTAAAAAAGAAATAGGTTTGTCCCTTTATCTCAGCCATTACCTAAGAAGCAATAGATATTGACATCTGATGTTTGGTTGCTCTGTGAAAGCAGATTTCTCAATCTTTTGCTATAAATGTCTAAAAATGCCATGTCATAAAAGCAGTCCTTCTATATCCCTTCCACAGCATTTATTTTCCTGACTGCCAAAGACTAATCTGGGCAGTGGGAAGAACTGTAGGATAATTTCCTAAAAAGCTGCAGGAACTCGGCAGAGGGAGGGAAGCAGAAAGTGGCCCCAGGTTGTGCCAGCTGGCCAGGGCTCAGCCCCAGCGAGACAGCCCGTGCTGCCAGTCCCCAGGAACGTGCTGGGAGCCAGCACCTTGCCCAGCCCTCCCACTGCCAGCTGGGGGAAGGCAAGCAAAAGGCTCCTTTCCTCGCCCGGATTTGCCATGTGATAGACTGGACTGTTTTAAATATATTGCATTAGTGCTTCTGGCTTTAAACTGGGAAAGGCTGTGATTAAAATATCCTGGAATCTGTGGTCACATAGTTGGTGTTGGCAATTTCTGTGGTTGCATATTTGGTAGCTCATGCCTTTTATGAGTTCCAGATTTTCTTTCCTTTGGGTTAATCATGCCCCTGGAGCTGGTGCTGGAAGGCTGTCCCTTGGTGGTACTTGTTGCATTCTCCTTGAAGATGCAGCATTTTCTTTATTCCTACCATAGATCCACTGGTGGGGAAGCAGCAGAGCATCCCTGTGGCTACATCTAGGACCTCTCTCTGGACAGGAGGGCACACATTTGACCCAGAAGATGTTTTTTTGGTGCTGTACTGTCAGTGCACTGCTTTGCTCTAAAGCCCAGTCTGAAGGGGCTCCTGGTAAGTCCTACTGGTTTGCTTAGGAGGTGGAATTACTCATGTTTCCTGAAGGAGAAGAGCTATATTCTGAAACATGCTGGTGCCAATGAGCTCAAGGAAATGAAATCTTTTAGAAGAAATCCACTTTTGGTCAGACTGGACATTTTACTTGCAACCCAATCCTATTATTATATTACATTTAGATGTTCATAAAGCTTGGAGTTTAGCAATACACCAACTTTTGTTTGATTAATCACCAGTATACAGTAAATGCTGTATATTTTAAGTGGATTTAAAGTGTCCTTGAGAAAAATGCTTATGTATAAGTATAGACAGGAGTACTTTATTTCTGCTGGTACTCTTACACTAGTGGGAAAAATCAAAGGATACCCCCTGAAAATGTTAAACAGTCAAGTTGTACAAAAGATGCTTTTCATTTACCAGTGCCTATTTACTGTTGGAAATCTGAGTATATAGCCATGAAGGCCAGCTGTTTTCTCCTTATGGCATTAGTGAAAAAAAACCCCAACCAACCAATATGCTTGTTTAGAGTATTTCTGGGACAAATTTCCCAGAATTTTCCTATTGCTTTTTCATTTCTTTACATAAAACACCCACAGCCCTTCTTCCTTGATGAGGTGGCAAAACATCCAGATACTCTGGCTGATTGTTATGGGATTGATTTCTATATCTTTTCCTTCATTTTCCTGAAATGCATCTCTCTGCCTACTAATTACTAAAAGGCTGTGGAATCTGAGAATATCCAACATTTCTGTTTCATTATATTAGACTGAGGCTGCAGTGAAAAAGTAGATGATGATGTTTCTTGACTGTTTTCTTCTTTCATAAGGAGGCATTTGGGGGAAAAAAGGAAGTCTCCTTTGCCTGGGTTTTGGTTTGAGCACAGGTTTGTGCACGTGTATATGTGAGTGTGCAATAAACCTATTGGAAAAGCAAGGAAAACACCAGAAGCAATGGTCCTGCAAAGTTTGCCAGCAAGACTGGCAATGGTCCTGCAAAATTTGCAATGCTGTGTGATTGGATTGGTACATCTACCATCAGATAATTGAGCCCCTGGAGCATCAGCCATATTATGGTGGTGTTATAGGTCTGTAGCTGGAACCTGAAACTCCCCCTCAGTCTTTATCTTTGAGATTATCTCCCCTTCAAATGATGCGGTTGTGGTGAATAAAGTTGAAGCGTGAATTTCCTATTCTTTGAACTTCAGTTTGAAGATGAAGAAAACATTTTTTTGAAAGAAAGGAGTGTATTTTACAGAGCAATAGTGAAATTAGAGGATTATTGTTTTCAATACCATTACATCTGTCGGCAGATGTGTCCAATCCATGAAGGAATTAATTTCTGTTTTGTCAGGAGCTCTCATCTGGATTTAATCTTGATACAGGACATGGTATTACAAGAGATAGACAGGAATGAATCATGATGGATGGATTGATAAAATGGTAAAAAATAAGCTGGTGAGAGTGTATTTTTATAAGCAAGCCGGACAGAAAGCTGTAATGAGTAAGTACGAAGAGTACAATAAGAGATTTGGAAAATGCATTTTGTGGGAAGGAAGGAAGGCTTCTATTTTAAAATACTTTCTATATTACATTATGCGTCTGGCAGACCTGATTCTTGTAGCTTTAATGAGAACACAAGCCATTGCCTGGACTCTCTGTAAACTAAGAATCGATCTTTTGCAAAGTCTCCCTCCTCTGTTTTTGATCATTCTTCTCCTTGAAATTCTAACATGTTTTTTTTTACAGTATTACTATTCTGACTCTTGGTTTGATGATGGCAAGGGTCACTTGACTGCTTGTAGCTCTCAGACCTACAGTTGATGCCTTTATAATGCTTTTTATTTTTCTAATTCTTTCCACTATTATCTAATAAACCGTGTCGAGAAGGTAAAATAATTCAGTGATGTTATTTATGGATGAGAAATCAAAGGAAGGAAAGTGAAGCAAGCGAGTTAGAAAGACAACACATTTGGGAATAGAGGCCACTGGTTTATGCACCACTACCTGGCACTTAGGTAACTGCAGCATATTTGTCATGCTTGAAAGCTATTCTCATCATTTGCTCCTAAATGTAGTATTTCTTTGCTAGTTTTTAGTTCTCATTTGCTTTAAAAGTAGCAGGATGGGCCTATGACTAATTTAGCAAATTTTGGGCAACTTTTCGTTAAAGACAACCTTGTTTGCCAGAAGGTTTTCTGGCATTCTTCCAGACCTTTTGAAACCATTTTAAGATTCTCTCACAATGTAAAGGCTTTTTTAATTACACTGTTCATTTTCCCATGCAGTTTATACTGTTACCATTCTCCATGCCTGTCTCTTGGGGCAATACAGTAACTGTTACAAGAATGATATCTGTTGAACCGTATTTTAAGTAATCTTTATGTGCTTTAAGTAACTTTCCAAAAAAGAGGTAAAACAAGTGAAAAAAAAAGGTATTGTCAGAGGAATAATCTGTAATACAAGCAGTATGGTCTGCTAGTCAGGAAATAAAGTGTATTTTTTAATATATTACATAAATAAGAAGGCATCTCTGGTGAACTTTAGTTACAAAGGAAATATTCCTACCCTAGCAATATATTGAAAAGTGAAATACTCTCCTCAATTTCATTTGGCCTAGTCCTTTTAAACTAACATATTTGCTAGACATTTATCAAGACTTAGAGGTCTGATGTGGTGCTCTTTTATGTAGAATAATTTTTATTCTAATTAATTATCTGTCAGACCACTGGTAGACCCTCAGTAAGTCTCTTGTGGGTGTGCTAAAAATGCATATTGAGTAGATGCAGTTTCCAAGGGGGAAAACCATTTTGCTCCTGTTCTTTCTATACACCTAGTGTTTATCTTTGCTCTGGCAGAACTTCTCCACGCTCAGTTAAGGGAGAAACTATCAGTACTTAGTTTTTTTTTTAAATACTTCTTGTATTTAGACTTCACATATTTTAAGTTTTGGAAGGGTTTGCTTACGTCTTGGTTTTTTCTTGTGGTTTTTGTTTTTTTTTTTTTTTTTTTTGTGTGTTTGGTTTTTTTTTTTTAATTACTTTGAAGGAACTGTAAAACCTTTCTCTTCCTGCTTCTCTCTTCCCCTACCTTCCATTTCCATAGGAAAAAAACCCTGAATTGATGACAAGGGTTTTTTTGTGGCCCAAAATAGCCCGCCCTTCTCAGGCACCCTCCCTTTTCCCCTCATCTCAGTTCTCCCTCATCCCCACTATGCTTTTAAATATAGGCTTGAGTACCTGCCAGCTGCACACCCAGCCCTCAAAGCGCAGTCTGTGGCAGGATCATCTTTCTGCCTTCACTTGCAACCAGTGAGGAAAAAGATCCTGGAACAGAGTATTTAATATTTTGGGTTTTATTATTTAATTTAATCTTCTTGCTTACTTGGCAAGGCAGCTCATCCACCAAGAACTGCACAAGTCAGATGTTTTATAACTCACTGTGGTTAGAAGGAATCAATATTGTGCCCCAGGAGACAAGCTGAGGATGCTTTACTCCATAATATTGCCTAGGTCTCCAAATAAAACAACAACAAGAATGTCGGGCTTGCTTACAGTAGTTCTGCTGGATCAGTAAAGCAGTTTGGGTGCAGACAGCTGTTTTCCTTTCAGGATGTGGGGGAGTTGAATCATTGAGTGTGAGGGCAAAGTAATTCCATGATAGAGGCTGTTTGGGAAAATTTATCTTAATGAAAGGAAACAGTTCCAAACAGAATGGAGAAGTGAGTGGTTATGGCTCTAGGTGAACTATCAAAGATGATAATTTGACAAATTTGCTTCTTTGCTCCATTTGTATGATCCCAGTGAGGAGAGATGTGCATTTCATTCTGATTGATTTATTCCAGCTACCATGGACAGGTTAACATGACCTCAACAGTGAAATGTTTCCACCTGGGAAAATTGCATCTGGGTAAATTAGTTCAGGTGTTCACTCTGTGGTCAGCAGTGCTGACTGGGATAAGGGAATGATTTTCTTCCTGCTGCTTTGTAGAGGGGAGTCATGCTTAAACATAGAGATTTAGAAGGTCCATGAATAGTTTTAAATTTTAATTTCAGAAGCATGGAAGGAATGGAAGGAGATGCTTCATGTCCAGCAGCAGCTTTCAGCTCCTTGGATATTTAAAAAGATGGAAATTTCTTTAAAGTACCCTAATGATAAGGTCAGGTACTGCACTGATAAGATCACAGAAATTGATAGAAAAAGCTTGTTAAGCCATCCTGTCTATCTCCTTGCCAAGCATAGGATTATTCCCTACAGAATGTTTTCTAGGGCTCTGTTCACATTGTGTAAGAGAGTCATGAATTTTATGGCTTTGGCCTTTTGACAGCACACACTTTATGGAACTTACTGATTGTTTTAGAGGTCTGAGTAAGACCCTGTTTCATTGCCTGAAATTGGACCAGAAACATATTAGCAAAAATTACTTAGAAATATATGAGACTTTAATTAAAATTGCTAAATACACAAGGGCAAAGCTGAGCTGTTGCAGATGAAGTTTGCAGCTGAAAATTCTTTAACTGCAGGCTATCACTGAGTTTTACTAATAAACCATACGATATTTAAAGTGAAATAGTCTCTGTGGTTCTCTGCTCCCCCTCCTCTTTTCACTTTGATATTTTCCTGTCTTTCATTTCTGCCCATCTGGAGCTGGAGTTGAATTATGGCATATGATTTGTGTAGATTTGTGTCTCTCCCCCTGGATCATAACCTTCTTATTGATTCCCTCAGCTCCTGGTGCTTACTCACACTCCTGCTTCTCCACCCTGATTTTCTTCCATGGTTTTGCCTGTTTCCTTTTACTCTGTGGGCTCTCATTCAACTTAATTCTCTTCCTTGGTTTTAGAAAAGGAATGTACTGGTTTTCAGTTACACGTTTTTCACTTCATAATTTTGATCTTTTTATTTCTTCTTTTCTTTTTTCCCCCCTTTTATTCTCTAAATACTAAAGTGCTAAAATATTGTAGTCTTGCTCCAACAGAGAAAGAATTAGAATGGCTTATCTTGCTGTGAAATGGAAAGACTCTGTTCCAAGTTGCCATCCGGAAGTTTCTGGCAGTGAGAAGAGGTGTTAACAGCTGCTATGAAAGGGCTACTGAACTTGGTATTAGTACAGAGGTTATTTATGCCTCAGCAATGCAACTAATTTGTTAAATTAATTAAAAATGTATTTCCTTCCCCCAAGAAAGAGCAGAGTACATCCACATGGAATTATGTTCCATGAATGAAACAAAAGAAAGCAAAGCTGAAACAGAAAAGGAAATTCTATAGCGGAATACAAACATGTTGAAATATTGCCTTGGGCTGTAAAAATGACTCCTGAAATGGACACTTATTTTTCATACACAGTGTTTAATACTTAGTTTTGGTTACTGATCCTATCGAAGCAAAAGATTATTGTAGCCTTAAGCTGCTGTGTAACTCAGCTCAGTGCTCTACTATTGTATCTCATAAAAAAATATGTATTTTGATGTTCTAGAGTGAATACACCCATAGGGAATGATTTTTTTCAAGCATAAATGATAGGTCCTTCATCATACAAAGCAGGACCAGACTTCAGCTGCTTCAGGGAGCTTTACTAAAACGTTTGTGTTTTAGTGAAGCTAAATTGAAGCATCTTGCTTGCACAGTGCAGATCCCAAAATGTTTCTTAATTCTAGCCTTTAAAAATATGGGGAATTTTGCTCATCTCCAAAGTCAGAAATGTTAATTCAGCCTAACATTAAACAAAAGTATGAAAATCTGGTATGAAAAAGGAATGAAAATCTGGCATTTCTCTGAAAGTGAAATGATATATTATAGTAATGTGTTTTCTTTATTTTTTACTAGTGTCTAACTAAGCAGGTCTCACTGCTTAATACAGGTGAGAAGCCCTGAAACTGTAGGAACACCAAGCAGTGCTAATTGAATCTCTAATGTTTTGGGGTATATTGCCCATGTGCAAGGAATTAAAACAACACCTTACATTTTGCTTTTGGTGAGGGATTACTTGCTAATCTCACTCTAAAGATGTTAGATACAGGTATCTAACTGATACCTATAAAAAATATTGAAAATAGGCTGCAGTTAGAGCCATTACTCCCATTAGTTTGTTGCTCATAGCAAAGAAACAATTGTGCTGCTGGGTTAGTACTTTTTGAAAGATGTAAAAAGCTCCATGGTTTGGCACAAGGACTCTTAATTCCTGAGCAAAAGGCAGCAGGCAGAGTTTTATTACCTCACAGATTAATGAAATTGGATATGACGAATGCCATGCTGTGGTGACAGTGTAGCCCCTGTGTTCGTGAAATGGCACTTCTTTCAAGTAACAGCTCCAGCTCCGACCTTGCACTTTGGGTTTTCTAGAGATCTAAGCCAAAGTGGCTTTTAATGGGGGGAAGAGATTGCTTTGATTAAACAGAAGCCAGATATGGAATTAAAGAGAGTTCAGAGGCTGCTATTATATTTTGGCAAAGATATTTCCTTCAGTTTTTAGCTTTTTGTTTAGGAGACAGCTATGCTTTTTAACACTTATTCTCTTATCTACAGTCTAGCATTTAAATCATGTTTAAGATTTATAGAAAGAAATACAGAATGCCTTCCTTTTAGAAATATAAGAAAGTTAGGAATGCCATGATGGCAGGCTAATTTCATCTAATTCGGTGTCTCATTCTTGACAGCTACCAGCCTCAACTATTCAAACTGCAAGTTTTCAGTTTTATTCAGCTGTCTCCCTGCTTAGGTCTCTTCCTGTCTGACTTTTATTACCACATTTATCCTTGTCCCATTGAGGGCTGGATTGTATCTTGTGCCATGGCTCCAGAATAGGATACAGCAGGTCAAATTGTATCAAAGGAGTGTTTCTGAGCTTGAAGAGGCATTGCCTCCCAGGGCACCCACGGCTTTTCCTGTTTCTCTTTCACGTGAAGTGGATGAACTTCAATTCTGTCTTCAGTAGGGCTGACTGGAGTGTTTTACGTATAGGCTGGGTTTGCTGCTACCCTGTCCTAGAAGGATCACTGACACGACCTCAGTTTTCCTTAAAGCTCTTAGGACTTCTAGCTGTGCGACCAGGGCAGAGATGTGGGGCATTTTTTTCCTTCCAGCTTTTAATTTCTAATAATTTCTAACAAACCCCAAAGTTCTTGCACCAGGTATTGTACCTGACCTGCAAGACACCCTGTAGACCATGTGAGAAGTGGTGCTTCCTTGCACTGAGAAGAAACCTGAGACAAAGTTTCACCAAGAGTGTCATCCATGGGTATGGCCCCAGTGATCTGACATACAGAGGAGGGGACAAAAGCTAGGGCAGGTGGGAAAGGCCTCAGATGTGCAATTAAAATTTTCATAGAATGGTTTGGGTTGGAAGGGACCTTAAAGGCCATTTGTTCCCAACCCTCCCTACTTTGGGCAGGAATGCCATTCAACAGATCACATTGCTCAGGGCCCCATCTAATCTGGCTTTGGGCACTTCCAGGGATGGGGCATCCACAGCTGTTCTGAGCAACCTGTTACAGTTTCTCATTATCCACATATTGGAGAATTTCTTCCTAGTATTCAATCTAAACCCACCTTCTGTCAGTTTAAAGCCATTACCTGTCATTTACCACTGATTTCTCGAACACTGGCTGCAGCAACCCTTCCTGTATTTCTCAGTAAACTTAGAAGAAGAACAGATGGCAGCATTTTGGCAATTAAAAAAGTCTTCCAATCAGCAAGTTTTGTGCTTGAAATCTGTCATGTCTGTTGCAGTGCACAAGAAGCCAAATCACTCTGTGGCATTTATTTCACTTAATGTCTTGTGCCCATCACAAATGGGCATATTTGACATTTCTGTAAAAGCTGTGCTAGCAGATCCAGGCTGCATGATTTACCTTGTCCTAATACTTGATAAGGACAGCCTTAATTAGGGGTGGTTCTGGTGTTCCCTGGTAGCTGGCTGGGAGAGAGCAGGAACCTCCCCAGAACAGGAGATGATCACCACTAGACACCTTGCAGTGGGTATTGTTTGAAGCAGAAAGAATGAACACACACCATGCAAATCCTGTACTCCCCAAAAATAAACTGGCTTGGATTCAAGTTTTGGTTTTGTGCTCTTAATCTGGAATGTGCATTGACTTTTTCTGCTGCTTTGCATAGCTGAGCTGGATAGCTGAATTTCCAAAGAAAAAGCAAAGGCTGGATTTGTGGTCCTTTGTATAAAGAGGCAAAATTGGCAGCTCTAACAAGGAATGAGTGGGCAAGGAGACAACTATCTACTTGTGCCTTCAAGGCAGCTCCTTCAGATAAGGACTGGGATTTATTGGCAGTTGAGTCTTTCTTGCAGAACCTTCTCTGAAAATACTGTTGTTGTCTTTTGGCATTTTCACCGTTCTTGCATTTTCCACAAATGTGTTTTTCCATTATTTTTTCTAAAGACTGTTTTCTAGGAGGAGAAAATTTAGGTGTTTGTGGAAAAAAGCAGCAAAGAAAAGGTCAAAATTAGGTGGGTTTGAGATCTTCAAAACTCAGTTCTGTCACTTGTGTACAGATGATGTAGAAGAAAGCATGGGGACGGGTAGGCAGTGACAGTGCTGTTGCACATAACATTTTTTACCCCATTTATCAGCAATTTCCCAGATGAATGGTGCTCTCAGAATCTGTGCTGAATATAACATGGGAGCTAGAAGGAACTTAGTAAACAAAGGAAATGGAAAGTTTGGTTAAGATATTGTTGGCTAAGAGAAAAAGACTCATTGCCAGTCTGAGTTTGTTTTGGGTTCTTAGCTTAGAATTAAAATGTAGGTTTTCTGCGACTGGAAATATAGTTAAAAAACACAGACATTTTCCTCTACATAGCAGCACTGGAATTTAAAGGTTTGTGATATTTTTCTATGTATTTTGGTTTTGTTGTTCTTTTTACTTTCTTTCTTTTTTTTTTTTTTTTTTTTTTTTTAAGAGTGATATATTCTGTTGTTAAAAACACTGGCTTTTTAGAATATACAATTCAAAGACCATGAAGGCTGGCTGTGATTTTTTATGTTTTTATGCCAGTGATCCAGTTGTTTCTAAAGCATCTGTGTCTCAGTAATTGTGCATTCAGTGGCAAGATGGTAAAGTAGCCAAAACTTTAACCTGAAATTTCAGGTGGGGGAAAAAAAAAGAGATGGGGAATCACCCTTAAATCATGATAAATGTGCTTGAGAAGGGAATCACCCTTAAATCATGGTGAATGTGTTCATGTCTGAAAGGTAATAGCAAACAGATATGCAACAGCAAGAATCTTCAGAAGAAAACTTAAGAAAGTACTACTGGGAAAAGCTGGAATTTTACTGTAAGCTTCAAGTTTTGGAATAAATAAGATTAGGACATTATACATTAGCATGCTATGAACAAATCTCCTTAAGTCCTACTTTACCATAGATTTGATCTAAAAATAATGCTTCAAAGAGTGCACTTCAGATTATGATGTGAGGTAAATGTTTTCATTTAAAGTTTTCCTGCCAGTTGGCTTTTGGCTAAAGTTTTGAAGGTTTTAATATGTCTACCACTGGAATGCTTTAACTAAGCTCATTTTAGATAGTCGTGGTATCTGTAGAAAGGAAATGAATTTGTTAAATGAGAAAATTGAGCTTATAAATGGGATGCTTATATGCCCTAGGAATTAATGGGAATTCTACTAAGAGTTTTACCATTGCTTAAAGCTTAGCATGGGTGTGTTTTGCTTGGATACTTTGACAGGTCTATGGGATTAAGAGGGTAATGGAGATGTCAGTTTTTGCCTTTTATTTTTTCTTACAAATGAAATACTGGGGGTGTGTTCTTAGAAAACCTTTGAGGTTTATTTCCACGATTTTGTATTTCCAACTTTTAGCTACAATCCAGTAATCTTGACTTTACTGTGAGGGTAGTGAGGCCCTGGCAGAGGTTGCCCAGAGGAGCTGTGGATGCCCAATTCCTGGAATTGTCCAAGTCCAGTCTGGATGGAGCTCTGAGCAACCTGGGATAGTGAAGGAGTCCCTGCCCATGGCACGGGGGTTGGAATGAGGGGATCTGGCAGGTTCCTCCCAACCCAACTGTTCTATGATTCTGTGATTATTGCACCCTGCTGGGGTAAGAGTAGAGATGAAAGAAGGAATTTTGCTGAGGAAAAGGAATGTGACTAGCTGTCTGCTTTGGGTTTCACCAGTGCAGCACCAAGTATTCATGTAAATCCCCATGTTGCTTTTATCAGATTTGGATCCTAGTGTAGCTTGAGCAGTGAATTACTTTGAGAGAATTCTTCCTAATTTGGTGTCTTTATGTTAGGATAAATTTTTTCTTTGAGCAAGGGTGTATCATTGAAGCCTTCATTGACTTTTTATGTAATAAATTTTGTTGCTAAGGAATTGCCTTTCTTATTCTTTAGCAAATATTTATTTCTGGTGCTTGACATTTAATTACTGTTTCCCCACTTTGGTTTCTTAAGGGTAAATTGTGCTTGAATCACTTGTGGGAAATTCCAACTAAAGTCCTTTGTCCTATCACATAAACTCTCTTATACTGAAATAACTCTTGAAAATGGAATTCAGCAATTAAAACGGGTTACTTTTCTAAGAAGACAAATGTTGGCTATATGATTAGAGGAAAAGAAAACAAGTTTCCACTTTCAGTGTTATATATTCTGCAAAGGACCAAGACTTGACATGGTTCATGTGGTCTGCAACTGTCATGCAGCTCCAAGACAGCCAAAGTACATGAAAGTTAAATATATATGTACATATTTTATTTTCACTTTGCTAGGAAAGAAATGTTCTTTGCACCTTGAAACTGCCTTACTACTCCAGTGGAGATTTAGTCAATCTCTAAACTATGCTAAACCATTTCCCAAAGAAGTTGTGTGAAACAGTAAGAGAGTAGAAATCAAACTTGTTCTTGTGCTTACTGTGTCCTAACTGGACACTTTCCCAAGACAGAGGTAGAACATTAATTTGCAACACCTAATCACGTGTCCAGTTAAATTGCTATAACCATTTTCTGATTGTTTGCTTGTTTCGTTTTCCTTTCTTTTCCTTTGCTAACTCCCTCTCATCCTCCATTAAAAGCTCAGATAAACTGACAGCAGGTCTGACAGCCCTTTTGCTGATGGTGGAATCCATACCCTCCCTAGCTCTTCACAGATATGGGTGAGTCCAGCCACGTCTACACTAAAGTGCTCTGAGAAATGAACCAATGGATATGAGGGGATTCACTTGCAAACTATGATCCTGCTGCAAGCCAAATTACTAGTATAGATGCAGGCTGGAATCCTTCCTTCCAAGTTAACAAAACATAAAAAAAGAGATTTGGTAATATCTGTAATTTTTTCCCCCTTTGTAAATATGATATTCATATTCATATTCACGTGGGTAGAGAAGTGGATGAGAGTTAAGGAATTACTGGCTATATTAGATCTATAATTCCATTTAGCTGTACATCTGTTCTTCTTTAACTAAAGAACTTCCTAAATTTACAATTAATATTGTATTCCAGTTTTTATAGAATTCTACAGTCTGTTTGCTAAAGTTCCCTTGACTAAGGAATGATCATGATCGTTTAGAGATTTATTAGTAGAGCTTATTTTGAGATTCATGGCATTAATTTGTTTTTGATATCCTTTGAAAGGTACAGGTGTAAATAATGATCTCTATTGAGCATTAAGTATTTTCACAAAATATGATTTTTATCCAGCTTTGAAATCCTCTGTTTTCTTTTTGAAGGCATGTTGAATATTGACTTGAGAAAACAAATATTAAATGAGAAAGCTTTGGAGCTTTCACTAAATTTCCCCATTTTCAGAATTTTTATTTATTGGAGTTAAACCAAATTAACCACAGTTAGTGAGCTCGAGATGGGTGCTTGAAGAAAATCCAGATCTACTTGCCACATTATATGTGCTTTTCAAAGAACCTGGTATTCTTGCTGAATTGCCCCGTAACTCAGATTTAGTCTTCATGTCATCACTTCTATCTGAGGGAGTGTGAGAACACAAGTGGCAGCCAAGGAGAGGTGGCACAGGCTGGTGCTTGTTCGCTTTAGCACTGATGTCATGAATGCTGGCAGAAAGTGAAGATTTTTTTTTTCCAGTAAGAGGTGTGACTTTTTCTCTCGGGGTTGCATATCATTTCAGGTGTATTGTAATTAAGATCTTTAGGTCCTCAGAAATGCTATAGGTAGAATAACTGGGGGCTTAGCTCTGCTGTCTGTATTTTTGCCTAAGAATATAACACTACAATTATTTATTTGACCTTCACCACTTGATATTCAAAGGCAAATTCTTCTCTATATCACTCTAGAGCAGGAAGTTCTTTTTCTCCCATTGGTCTTTGTTCAGATATTCTCTTTCCTCTGTTCTCATAATTTCTATCTCAAATAATCTCTGCTGTATCCTGGCCAAGGCAAGAAAATGGTGTTGGCTGGAGACTCACAGACTCTGGTGTTTTGATCTGAAGACTGTCTTGATTCAGTCTGCTGCCTACTGCCTTTCATGGAGACAAGTTTATATCCAGACAGGATTCAAACTGGCTTGTGGGCCTTCAAGCCTTAGCTGGTTTAGTTTGTTGATGAATGGTGTTCTGTTCATTTTGTGTTTCCTTTGTTGTTAAGCAGTAAAGTCCTCTTTTTGCTCTAAATGGAAAATATTTGAAACTCTTGATTAAGAACAAACAGATTGTTATTAGAATATGTGAAAATATTTTTCACTGGTTTGGTTGCATCACTTGAAGGGATGATTATGAAATCAGAAACGTGCTGTATTTTTCAGGTAACGAGCTTCCTTCAGAGCTAGGCAGCTTGCAACCTAAGACACCAGTACTGCTGTGAGTTCACCCTAAGTAGTGCTAATCCATTTGTGCTGAGTGTAAGGAGCAGACACTGCTGGAAAATAATACAGGTGGGATCTAAAAATGAACAAAAGGTGACCCTTAAGACCAAGGAGGGAACAACTGCATGAAAGAGATCATGTTTCTATTTGTATGTTTCCAGAGATGTAACTATCAAAGATGGTTAACTTTCATCTCTGGCTGGTTTCTTCACAGTCATATTTCTTTTTCTTAGTCAAGGCAACAGATGCTTCTCCTGGGAAATAGTATAATAGGTAAAGAATGGGTTGGGAAGTAGATTTGGAAAAGTGCATTGCGTGTTTGAGAGAGATCAGAAAAATAAAATTTCAGATGGTCAAGTGCTTATTCTGCTTGCATTTTTCCAAATGTGACTCATTTAGCCTCTACGTCTTGATCTGACAATCCTTTTGGTGCAACTTCAGTGGCTTTTTTTATGTGTGAAAACAGTCTATGGATGGCTGTTACTAAGCTATGGAAAACACATAAACCAGATGATTTGGTAGTTCACACATCTTGAATGTCATTGTCTTTTGTGTTTCACTTGTGGCATTAATAATTGTATCATCTTTTTTTCATTTAAATTCACATGACATTCATTTACATTCTCCTACAGGCATCTCTCCCTGCTCACCTGTCTGATTTGACCTTAAGCACTTTTGAAGTGCAGCCTGATCTGAGCTGACTTGCTGATGAATTGAGTAGTGAGGAAAGGGATACTTTGTCACGTTATTTTTGTCACTGAAAGAATTTTCTAGGTACAAGATGGACCTTTTTTTAGCAACAGATTGTCACCTTCTAGCTTGATTTTCAGACCAGAAGCATACTGGGCAGAATAGAGTGTCTCATTGCAGTGTGTGAATTGACGACTAAATTGTGTTGAGGAGTATTTACATGATCTATGAAAAGCTCTGACACTGACAGCAATTCTTGCTGTCTGCTTGTTCATAGAATAATGAAAAATTCGATAGTTTCCTGCAAATTGTGTGTATTGGCAGAACGATCTGAGATGCAGATTTCACACAGCATGTGGTATAAATGGCCTTGTTCTCTCATTTTAGAGTGCTTATGAGTTTTAGAGGCTTTATGATATTTTTAGAGCATATATTTGATGCTCTAGACTGCTGTTAAGACTGTGATGCCTTTGTAATGTGCTGATGTATGTTAGCTTCTTTTTTTTTCACGGAAGTGTGTAGGTTATTGGCATTTGTTTTTACTGCTGACACTTTTTTTCAGCATTAATATGTTGCTATGCAATTTCACTAGAAAAATGTTATGGTAAGCTGACTGAAATGTCATCCTGTCTGTATTTCCCTACAGGTTTTATGGGCTTAAATAAGCACCTGAATAAGCTTTTGAAATGTGTCAGATAATGTAATTTCACAACATTACTACATGCTTGTTTCAGTTGGCACGTCATTCAACAAGCTGTTTGTAAGGCTGTTTGCCTTTCTGGAGCATTTAAAAGTTTGTTCTGAACTAGGACATAACCCTATTTGTAAGAAGAATAATCACTGAGTTATTTTTGCCAACTAACTTTGGACCAGAGATATGTTGATTCCAGAGTACTTTCTTGATACTTGTCTATGTTTTAGTGATTTACTGTATGAAAAAAGTAATGGTGGAAAAACTTCATATTTACCCAGTTGGGCAGACAAATGCCCTTCTCTTCAGATTTCTTATTAATGGCTCTTTAGAAAGCCATTTTTTTTGTTGGCCAGGATTCATTTTTCCCCTCTCCCATTGGCCATTCCTAGGGAAACTTGTTTCCAACCTCAAGAATACTGGTTGCATTGAAATGACATATGCACAGTGATTTTAAATCTGAACTATATCAGAGGCCAAACCTTGTTCATATTATATTTTCATTCCCTTATGTCAGTTGTATATTTTTTACTTTTTAAAAAATCTCTAAAATAGAGACTGCTCAAGAAAGCTGCTAGCTACACTAGCTGAAAAGGGGAGAAAATACCACTGTGATGTTCCTCAGACTGCAACCAACTAATTTCATTTGAATGTGGATATAAGACCTTGCACAGAGATGAAAGTGAGAAAAGGGGTGGTTTGGCAACTGATTTTTTTTAACTTCTTTGGATATAATGTAACTTGAGGCAGGGAAAGTACTAGATGAATGCTCAAATCATTCATGTATAGCTCAGATATGTCCAGAATTATCTTTTGTAACCATGGGATGATAGTTTAGAATAGTTTTGCCAAAATAACAATCTGCTTGCTAACGTGTCTCAATTTTTAGGTTAAGATTGATGATTGGAGATACATACTTCCAGACTTTTTCCTTTGTAATCTTGCCTATTTTATCATAATTGGTTTTAGTTTGAATGCTCAGGTGACCTGCATTATGTTGTGGGGACAGGGAAGAGCTCTATTTTGTGTGTGATTTTCTTCACTCTGTACTGGGTTGGTGAAGGAAAAGGCATGTCTTAGGCTTTTCATCTTAAATCAGAACTTTCTGGTATTCTGATGCCAAGCAAGAACCTGTGATGGCCACTCTGTGCACTGTAAGTGTCAATGATGTCTGTAAAGATGGGATGTGCTTCCACTCCATGTGTTTTCATCTTCTGTTAAACTGCTTTTTGATGGAAACCTCCTCGGGGTTGTGTCTGCTAAAGCAGCTCATCCTGTGAGGGTGAAAACTTCAGCATGACTTGGAGGGAGCTGAGTAAGGCCAAATTTTTGTTTTCCTCATTTGTTATTTGCATCACAGTATATTCCCAAATACATTAAATCTTGATTCTCTGTGTAATCCAATACAACCGCTGTTTCAACCTTTCTGTCAGAAGGCCCCTAGCAAGTCAGTACTTCTGTGCTTTTTTGGATCTACTGCATGAGATGCTGAAAAGAAATGTGCCTATGACAAGCTATAATTTTTTTTACTTAACATTGAGATTGTTATGGGAAGAAGAAGGGAGGCCATAAACATTTGTTTTATTATTTTGATGGTCTCACACTTTGCTGTGTTGTTTAACAGAAAAAGGAAATTGTCTCTCCCCTGCTTATATTTGTTCCAAGCATTTACAAAACATCCTTTTAATCGTTTGTTGATGCTCATCGTAGAGACGTTTGAATGCTAGAAGATTCTCAACACTTAGGAAAACACACAGTGTGTTGGAGACATATAAATTTCATATTTTACTGGAAATGAGTTAAATAAAACATGTTTAGTCTAATTAGATTAAAATTATAAAGTACAAATATACATAGAAACATTTTCCTAAAATGTGTTGGATGAGTACAGAAGGTTAGGGCTGCGCTGCATGACTAAAATAAAATTGACAGTGCTGCCAAAGATACCAGTGAGAGTGTTAAAGCTGGAATTGAGCACTGAGGTCTGGCCATGGCATATTTCCTTCTTTAGCCTCCCTGGCTCTTCATCCTGTCTGAGCACTCTGAGTCTTTCCTGTTAGCTTTGACTGAACTGTGCTCTTGCCTCTCTGTTTTGCAGAAAGCCCGGGCTTTCAGGCCCTACTTTTCTATTCTTTTTCTGCCTCGAGGGCTTCACTATTTCCCTCATGGTGTTCTTTGTTGTCTTGGTTCCTGGCTGGTTTTGTTGGTTTTTCAATTTTTTAAATTTTCCACATCCTTCAGTTTTACAGATTTCTGGGGGGACCTCCCCACCAACCAATTAAAACAAACTATTTCCTACTCATCTTATATGTAACTATTTCCTACTCATCTCATATGTTAATGAACTCACAGTGCTTCCCAGCTCTCATGACTTTATTCTGCTTGTATATCAAGGCAAAATTCTGGCATTTCCCTTCCTCACTTTATTTCAGTTTCCAGTGTGGGAGCCCATTGCAAATAAGTGGTTTGGCCACTTAAAGAATCACTGTCAAAGGTATCAACACAACCAGGTTTTAATATAAATTTTTGAAAGCACGACCTAACAGAGTTTCATAAGGATCACTCTGTGACTTAGTACATAAATGAAACACACAGAGGAAAATTTGATTAGAACCAATTTAGAATGATTTGCATGGAGACCAGGGATGCAAAGGGTATGAGAGGACCCCATGGCTTTCTAAATTCCTCATGGAATCTAGGTGTGGCTGGATCCTGTCATAATCACAGACCTGTTCAGTGGCCATGAAGGCCTGCCTTTGGAATGCAGAGACCCCCACATGTGCTGAGATTTCTTCCAGTCAGCAAATACGGCTCAGATTAAAGAGGGGCTAAAATATAATTAGCAATGATTCTCCCCTTGGGGCCTTGCCATACCAAGAAGCACCAGCTCAGTGGACAGGGTTATTGTCTTTGCACAAGACTGAATGTTTCGTTTATGTATAGACCTGATACAACTGAACAACTGAAAATGGAACATTTTTCCACTGCTTACAAGGGGATAAACTCTGGGGCTAAGGGCTGGAGCCAAATACTTTCCTGCACTTGATGCATCAGCAGGGATCTGGCTGGTGCCCTTACAAAAACAGTATGTGTTTGTGCACATTCAACATTCCCTCCAAGACAGTTTGCTCAAACTGCTGTGTAGTTTGTGTTTGGCACCTGAGGTTTGTCACAGGAAAATACAATGTGTCCTTGATGACGTTCTGGGGAGGGACTCTGGAGGTCTGCATGCATGAGGTTTTGACCCCAGGAAATGCAGTAGGTAAAATAGTGAGCAGGGGTTTACAGTAAGGAAGAGCCTACACCTCACAGGGCAACTAATGCAAGGTGTGTAGTACCCATGAAAATCTGGTCCAGTTGGGAGTGCCTTAAGAATCTGCCATTAGATGTGTATGGTATAGAATGGACATTTCACATGCTATCCTTTATAATTTAGTGGAGATCAGGCAATTTAGCAAAATAAAAAGAGGATGAGCTCTTTCAGTTAACCAAATTATTATCCAGTATATGTCCCCTTTCTCTAGGCCATGAAAAGTTCTCAGTTTAGGCTGCAGCTTTGTCACATTGTCATTTCCTCTTCTCTTGAGATGCCTGAAAACAGTTAAAAATGATAATTATGCTTTTGTGACTTTAATTTTGTGGACACAGAATTAGCATATCAAGAGAATATTCAGATGCCCATGCCTGAGGTTGTGTCAGAGGAGACCTAGAGCTGATATTGGAAAAAGATTCCTTGCCCAGAGGGTGGTTGGGCACTGGATCAGGCTCTCCAGGGAAGGGTCTGCACCAGCACCAAGCCTGACAGTTCAAGAAGTGCTTGGACAATGCTCTCAGCCCCATGGTGTGATTCTTGGGGGTAGTGTTGTGCAGGACCATCAGCTGGACTCAATGTTCCTTGTGGGTCCACTCCGACTCAACATGTTCTGTGATTCTGTGTAGTCTCTAGTGATTTAATGCAGTCTTTCTTACCCCTGTGCTGAGAGCATGGTCAGGATCTCATAATTTGGAGGTATCTCAGCTCTATCTACACTCTTCCAATATTTTCATTAAGTTCTTGATTTCAAGTGTGTATTGTTAATTTTAAGTGGCAATTAGCAGTTGATAAGAGGAACAATCCTCATGGTCTTTTGGAAAGTTTGCCTGTATTGTTCGGGATTAGAGCGTGATTTTATTGGGAAGTTTTCTGAGACAGTCACTCTAATATCAAAACCTGCCAATTTGTCAAAACTTCAAATTTTGATGGAAGTGTACCAGTTTCAACAAAACTTACAGCTGGAAAAGCTCTTTTGGCTCCAGGTACATTTCCTAGTCAAATCCTGGATCTGACACTGCAGTCCAGTTTGGGGATTTGGGATAGATGCAAATTTGAGTTCCTGATTGTTTACTTAGGTATGTGCAAGTGGAAATGCAGCTGGGGAAGAAACTGCTGTGGAAGTCTGGGCTGAGGGCTTGAGAGTGGTGGATCTGAGCCCTCTGTGTGTGTTGTCAGACAGAGGGCTCAAATCCTGCATGCTCTAGTTTGAGTAGGTGCTCTGCTTTTGTGCAACAACTGAAGAGTGTGACTGGGAGACTAGAAAATTGTTTTGGGTCTCTGAAGGTGGTTCAGATAAGATAACATCTTCCTTTTCACACTATTTAAAAGATATAGAAACTTGAGGGCAGTCTGCATTTAAAATACATCTCCTTTTCCCATGCAATGGATCGCTTCTAATGCGTGTTATCCCGTAGATTGTGTGTTGTGTGAGGGACTGAGCTTCTTATTATCATTACATTTGTCTTTCAGTCCAAATCTGTGGTTTAAATGTTGGAACAACTTCAAGATTGATTTAAAATTTTGGTAATTTTTATTTTGAAGGGGAATATTTCTCAATAATAAAACTAGAATTATAGCCTAAAGTTTAAATAAGATATACTTGGGAAAATATGGCTGTAATGTACCTCCACACAGTTAACTAATCTGCAGAAGTCTTGTAAACATCACACCAGGTTAATAAAAGGTTGCGCCAGTTTTAAGGTAGTAAAAGTACCACTAAATAAAAATTTTAAGTAGAGTTTTTCAGCTGTCTGATGTGACACTTGGCAGAAAGCATCAGAGGACTGTGCCACTTTCTCAGGCTGAGACATGAGCAAGGTCCCGAGAATGGATATTTTCGGGATTTTGGGTCTCTCTTTGTTCCCACGGCATTCTGAGATTTAGCAGTTTGGTATCTAACAGTTGTTTACCTTTCTTCTCATTGCCTGTTGGCATTCTGCTTGTTAATAAACTGTTAGTTTTTCACTTATATCTACTCCTATCTCATTCCTTATTGGTGGAAAGGGATTGGTTTCAGTCAAGGGGGAGGGTACTCATTTCAGAGCTCCCACCTCTTTTAACTGTCTCAAACCAAGAAAACTTGTATGTAGCTCTTGGCAAGGCTGAAGCTCAAAAGCTGATCTGTGATTAATTATCACAAGTAATTGGGGTAACACTGGGGTTTAGGCTTTTCCTTCATGTGTGTTCCTGGTTACACTATTGGATTCCAGAAAGTTGTTTGATGGCAAATAGGATTGTGCATCTTAGTTTGAAGGGTTAGTGGGAGTTATAAGAAAGCTCTTAAACTTTAATGCTATAGAACAGATCCTTTCATGTGCAAATGTTCCAGGGCCAAATTTTTTTTTGGTTAGAAGTCACAAAACCCATGAATTCTGTTCTGACTGAAGTGCTCCCTAAAGGCCAAAACAGTGTGGTAAAAGGGTATTGAAAGAAAAAAAAAAAAAGATTGAGAGCATGAGGATCAGCGATACAGGAACATGGCAGGATTTGGGCAGGATAACAGTCGTGGCTAGTCTCTGAGGCAGTGGAAATTTCAGGATTGGGGTGGGTAAACCATGGCAGGAATTTGAGAAGATTGGTGCCCTGGGAGGGTCTCTAAGATCTCCCTGGAGCTTTCTCTTCTCCAGGCTCAACTACCTCAGAAGTGCTCCAGCCCCTGGATCAATGCTGTGACCCTCCTCTGGACTCACTCCAGCAGGTCCCGATTCTTCTTATGCTGGGGACCCCAGATCTGGGTGCAGAATTACTTTTAGGTTCAAGTAAGAGTTTATTCATCACAGTTACTCCCACAGGCCAGCTCAGGTGGGAGCAGAGCTCCCTCCATCCCACGCATCCCATGCCCACCCCACCTTCAGCCTGTCCTGTGGTAACTCTTTTTGCTGTTTCCCGTGAGCCATCGGCTCTCACCCTACCTGCAGCTGCTGGACCAGCCTGTGGACACTGCACAGAAAACTATTGCCAGCTCTATGGAGTTTGAAGGGAAGCCCAGACAAGTCTCTGAATCAAAGTAAAGGTGTTTTGCAAGCTTAACCTAATCCTTTGTAAGGCTTTATTTATACCAAATTAAATTTAAGTCTGTTCATTTTCCTCTTAGGCTTTATTCATTATTTGCTTGAGAGAGTGAGTGAGTCTTCTAGGACTCATGATACCTTGATTCCCTTTTAGAATGGAGCAAATCTTACAGTTTTCCAACCAATTTTCTTTAAATACCATAAGTTTTCATTCCCTTTTCATTTAAAATACTTCCACAATTTAATATTAAATGTTGGGTAACAAAACCCTGTATGACTTCCAGTTGGAAAGAAATATGTTGTGTATAACTCAGAGGGGGGATTCTGCTTATGAGGTGATGGCTTTCCATTGAGGTGGATGAAGCAGGCGCTCAGATGCATGCTGGTGCTGAAGCACTTTTATTGTGGCTTGAGCATCTGATGGCAGCCTGAGAGTTTAATGGCAAAAAGAAGGGATTTCCTACTAATTTTCCTCTGAAAACTGTCATTTGGGCAGTATTTTCCTGCCTCATGAGGTCTGACCTGTACCTGCTCCAAAACTTGGTTAATTCTTGTATACTTTAACTTTTTGTGCCCCACTTGCAGAGGACAGGAGGTCACTGGCTATTTTTTTCAGGAAAGACACTTATGTGTATGAGAAAGTCTCCCATTTTCCTCAGAACAACATTCGCTTGTGAGCCCTGCTGCTCCTCAAATTTGAGCCAGTTGCTGCTGGTGCCAGGGTGGATACACAGATTTTCTCCTGTTTTCAGCACAGGTGATGGAGAGGAGTTGTTGGCCAAGAGCCTCATGGTGCCAGCACCACCCAGCATGTAGAAGCTGCAAAGCCAGAGGTTTTTCCCCTGTTGTATGCAGTGTACTTCTGATTTTGTTTCAGTTAATTGCTTCCTGATCCTGGGATGTGCCAGGGAGATGCCCAAGGGACAAGGACAAACTTTTTAGCAGGGTCTATTCAGATAAGACAAGGGGTGATGGTTTTAAATTGGAGGGGCGATGATTTATATTAGCTATAACAAAGAAATTTTTTACAGCTAGGGTAGTAAAACATTGCCACAACTTGCCCAGAGAAACAGTGGATGCCCCACCCCTGGAACCAATCCAGGTTGGATGGGGCTTGGAACAATCTGACTGGTTGAAGATGTCCCTGCTGGGCAGGGGCAGTGCCTGGCTGTGTTGGGAAGGATTAGTTTTCTGTGGGATAAGTATCTCCTGGACACATTGTCTTGCTAATCACGTCTACCTCCTGCTTCTGAGTGGTGTGTGAATTTTCCCTGGCTCAGAGGAGAGCAGAAGCAGGGCTGGTGTCTCCAGGCCAGCACTTCATCTGACACTGAGCCCTGCCATGGGACAGTTGAGTCCTTGAGGGCACATGGGCTGGAGTGTCTCACTGAACCAGAGCTTCTATTTGGAGATCAGCCACAGGAGGCTGGTAGATGACTGAAAAAAAGAGTGTGGGATCTCCCAGTGCAAACAAACAGAAAATTTTATTGTGAGGGGTGAGGGGTACGAGCACCACGGGCTGGTGCTTGTCTGGTCCTGCTCTGGTTGTCAGGCCGACTGTAGGGCTTTTTCTCCCGCCGCTGTTGCCGCCAGACGTGTCTTATCCGAACCGGCCCAGGCTGGGAGCGATTGTCCGTCAGAGAGCCATAGAAGAGCCATGGTGGCCTGTAGAGATATGCTTGTCTCTTGGCTGGCTGAGTGCGCTGGCGCAGCCTCAACAGCACCCGTCTGGTGGTTCTGGACCTCCTGGTGCCAGCTCTCCGGGCTGGCACTTTGGCGATCCTGCGGCGTTTTGCCGGCGGGCCCTCGGACACCTGTGGCTCTGTTGCTTCCTCAGGGTAGCGTCGCTTCAGGCCCTGCTGCCGGCAGGGATAGCTGCTGCTGCTGCTGCTGCTGCTGCTGACCAGCACCATGTCCTGGGACACCCCCGCTGCTGCCTGCCCGGCGGTGCTGGGGCTGCTGCTCTCAGCTCGCAGCAAAGGCACGCGGTTGATCCGCACGGGTTTCGCCGTCTGGCTGCCCGAGTCTTGTGCTCGCTGCGGTCTCCACGAACGGCGGCGAGTCTGGTCCGGCCTGGCAGGGACGGAGAGGCTGCTGCTGCTGCTTGGATCAGCCTCTGCCCGGTGACATAGCGTGTACAATGGGGAGAGAGGGAAGTGGTGTGAGCACCTCTGTGGGGCTGGGGAAGTGTCCCTGCAGGATTGTGCCCAAGGCTCTGCTCTGGTGGCTTAAGGACAGGGCAGGCACAGGTGCCCACAGCCCAGTCTGGGCCTGCTGGCCCATGACAGGAGGGACCCTACCCAGGGTCACTGCGTGGAGCTCCTGCCTCCTCTTGCCACCCCTCTTGGCTGCTCCCCTTCAGCCAGCGTGGGGAGCTGTGGGGATGGAGACTTCACTCTCACCTTGCTCCTTGCCACGAGGACTCTTCTCGGCAGCGTCCTGCTGCGCCATTGTGGATATGGCGAAGTGCCTGGAGGGTCTGTGCCACAGCACTGCTGGCTGGCCTTTCTCCTCCTTCCTGACACTTCCTGACACCAATCCTTCCTTGAGTGAAGAGAGATGAGTATAAGCTGCCTCAGAGGCACCACAACTCCTTCAGTAGCCTTGGGGAAACTCCTTCTCCACGAGCTTCTCCTCAGCTCTGAAGGTTGTGTTGATGCACAGCCACTCTATACCTAGGCACCAGTGGTGATGATGTCACACTGGTCCCCGTGACCATACCGTCACCAGTGTGTGTGTGCCCCATTCCCCCGGTTTGGGAAGGAAGTCCTGTGGGGTGCTGGCAGGGACCTTGTTGATGTCGGACACGGCTGTAGTGGGAAGCACAGGAATGGGAATAGGTTCATCAACAAGTTGATGGGCTTGAGTAGGCTTAGGTGTTCCAGGTCTTCAGTGATGATCATCCTCCCACAGGGCCCAGAGGGCCTTGTTGATTCCAAAGTCTTGGCTTCCAAAGCCTCCCATATTAACAGAACTTGATGTTGCTCCTGTGTTTACATAATTTTCTGAAGTCCAAATCTTAGAAGAATTGTCCAGTTAACCCAAGCTCAAAAGTAGTTCTTTTACTGCGGTAGGTTTAGGAAGGGACACAGATGTAGACTCAAAATCAGTCATTCCTAACAAAATACAAGGATAACTATCATTATCAAGGAATTGTTTTTGTTGAATAACCTGAACGTACAAAAGGACATGTAACTGAGGCAAGTCAAAGCAGGTTGTTACATATAGTCTAATTCAGAGCCCTTTGAATTATGTTAAAAAGAGGCTTTAACTTCAGTGCTCTTTACATGGCTTAGTTCCACAAATTGGAAACAATGTTTTGGTCAAGCTTTTGATAATTTTTTAACAATATATGACTATGCATATGAGTATCTGAAAAAAATGTATTTTTTTCTTATGTATTATTTCACATAATTAGATGTTAGAGTGTTCTTTGAAAAACAGCTATGGAATAAAGGAATGGCACTCATTGCAGCTAATGTAAGACAATGGCTCTAGTGCAAATATGCCAGAGAATACAATAAAAAATATCAGTGGTGATCTAAATTCAGTATTATCAGAGTCTGGGGAAAATTATGGCTGAGAAATCATTCGGGCAAGAACAAAGTGTAGTGCTGCAGAGAAAATAGTTAATGCTAAGCTGAAGACATTGTTATTTACAGATGATTCAGATCTGCAGAGGAGTTCAGAAAATTGCCCTCTAAAAATGGAAACCATCATCATGTTAAACTTCACATGGAAGTGAGAAAGCAGAGAATAAGAGCCCCAGCAGTGTTGAAGGAGCCCCTGTGGACTCACCTTTCTCCTCATGCTGTCTAAGGATGTGTAAATATCTATTTACCAGTGGGCAATTGGGCTGTTCAGAGTATGGACTGTTTTTAGGTCTGTGGTTTTCATGTGCCTTCACTTGCCATGGGGGGTTTATCCTTAGCCCAGGTTCAGACAGTATCCTGCTTGTTCCATTTTTGTTTTTTTTCATGAGCACATAGGCCACGGTAAAGTTCTCTGTTGCTTTATATCTTTTGCCTGTTGTGGTTAGCGAAGTACATAGTGCACATTTTGGTGAGAACATTTTAAAATCAGGTGAATTTCTCTTTATTTCAGAGTTTTTTCAGAAATACTTTCAATGATATAGGTTATAGCATACAATCCATGCATTGGAATTTTGACCAACTTAAAATAAGATCAAATGAATATATCAGTAATCTTCCACATAATTATTTTAAGAATATTTTAATTAGCTGTGTACCATATGTCATTTGATATATCTTTAGATATTGGATGACTATTGCAATTTTGCTGTGACTCAGATGAAACACTGACAGACTTCAGTGTATGTTTTTTCTGATCTGGGCCTGAACTGTGGAAAAATGGAATTCTGACCATGTTTGTACTTCATGTGAAGTGTTTTGAGTGGTTGCAAACTTGTTTGAAGTAATTGTTTTAGGGAACTAATTTTTTTTTTTCGCTGTGTGTGTGAATGTTGCAGAAAAGTTACAGAAAGCAAAGACGCTGTTCAACACATAAAAATTCAAAGTTAGCCCTGTAAATGGGTGGGAAATCACACATCTCTCACAGCTGTCAAGAAGTGAAACTTTCTTTGGAAAAAAACCCCCAACATTAAGCTGTGCCTTTTTTTTCCCAAACCTTTCTTTGTTTTTATCTAATGTCTCTTTCCATGCTTGTATATAATGTGTAGTTCAGTGGATTTTGTAGCCAAAACAATAGATATTGCCCCCATTACCCTGCAGGTTTCTCAAAATTTTATCATCTTCAGTTGTTTTCTTGTCTTTTAATATTTTCTATTTATGGTCCACATGAAAATCCAGTCACTGGGGAGTTTGGAACATTGTTTGTGTTATCTGGATGTTGTCAGTGATGGCGCACGGAAGCATAAAGAATCTTGAATTTTGTAAACTAAGGTAATTGTGCAGGAATCTTGATAGTGAATTCTTGTTTTGACTAGTAAAAGAGAAGTTATGAAATCCATCATTGTAGTATCAAAAACTTGCTCCAAATTGGGGTAATTTTTCATCTGAGAAGCACTTTGATGTGCTCTCTGCATGGCTTTTTTTTTAGTATCTCTTGACAACAGCAAGTTACAGCTGGGATGATGTTTCACTGCTTTTTTAATAGATCCTCTAAGCAAAGCTTGAGTGCTGTAGTTGAGCACTCAACACTGTTTTGATTGGAACCACTAGACTGTCCTTTTTTCACTGCAGAAGAGAAACCATGACTTTCCAGTGGAAAGTCTGGGAAGCGACATCATTCCTGCAGTTGCTGACCCAGCCATTGCCATAGTTTCTCGTTTCCTGCTGGCTGGTGAGTCCCTTCTGGATGGGTTTGCAGCTTCAGAAAGATGAAGCTGCTTAGGCAACTGGGTCTTGAGAAAACAAAAGTGGTGTGAGAAGAATTTTTTAACTTTTTAGTCAGAAAATGAGGATGTTTGCTTCCTCAGTAGTGGTCATCAAACACCTTTATTATATGTGATGTTGCATATTGTTTTTTGTTGCCTTCAAATCATTGTATGTTAACATTTATGCCTCGAGACAGTTGCTTGAGATTAAATGTAGCAAAAATTTCTGCAATTTTAAAAGAAATTATTAGTAATCTGCTCAGCCACTAAACACTGTAATGCTCTAGTGTTAGCTTTTATCTGTGTGTCTCATACCATATAAAATTAAATTATTTTTACCAAAAGTAGACGCACTTCACATTTAAATTTCTCTTCATTTTCAGGTGATTTTTAACAGATGGATATGCAGAACAGCACTAATATACCTGTACTGCTCAATCATGTTTGAAAGGTGGTCTGTGAGAAGAGCTAGAAAGACTTTAGGCATTTATAGCAGAATATTGCTGGATCTCTTATCAGGTTATCTCCTCAGGTTCTTATGTAGGTTTCTTTTTATTTTAAGACCAGTAACAGTTGTTTGGTCTCTCCATGGTGAGTCTTTGGAAGATTACTGCCAAGTTTTGGATGTGATGGTAAGCCAGTGGCTTCCAGAAGCTGATTCTTCACAGGTTCAGTGTTCAGAAAGTGATATTTATATAAATATTAAGAAGGAAAAAAAAAAGTGTGGAACAAAGTAATAGCATACAAGATGAGAAGAACAGTGAGGATGATGGTGTTTTATATAGAAGAACTACATTCCTAAAATAGGTGTATCTTCTCTGTTGTTCATACTTTTCTCGTTGCTGTTAAACAATAACAAAATACTGGTTTGCTTTAGCACCTGACTGCCTTTCATGCATTGCTTGCAGTCCCAGCTAGCTGAAAAAACAGCACGTTGTCCAAGAATTTTGCTTACTCCTCGTTTCCTTCTTCAAATTTAATTACATCCAAAGAGTCTGAAACTTCAAAATGAAACCAGCAATTTGTTTGGAGAAGGAGCAGAACATTTGCCCCCTCTCTGCCTTGTCCTGCATCCAGGTTTCCCCTCGGGCAGGGCTGGCTGCCCGGCACTGTCGGTGAAGCCATCTGTGGCTGTGCTCGGCCAACACTCAGTCAGCTCTGGTGGCTGGCACTGTGCTGCTGTCCTGCTGGCCATGGTACAGAGCTCCTCTTTGTGCCACCTGCACACGTGCTGCAGGTATTGCCTTGGCCTGCCTCAGCCTTGGAGGGCTGCCTTTTGAGCTGATTTTGGCCTTCTGTTCCCAACCAGCTGCATTTGCCTCCAGCTGTGAGGTTTGGGATTTAGTTCTTGCTGAGTTCAGGGAAGGTGGAGGGGAAAGGCGCTTTTGCAGCACATTTGTGCCTCTCCGTGTTTTAGGCTGGCTGGGGACCTTCCCAGATCCTGATTTAGACTAGAATCCAAGATTTTCTCTAGTTTATGCTAAGCCATAGGTTTTTCCAAGGGGTTATGAGAGAGGCAGGAGAGCGCGGCACCCCTGAGCATTTACAGTCTCCTGGGATGCCTGAGTGTCCATTGAGGGTGGCAAGCAGGAGGGGCATAAGTAGTGACTGTCCTTGCTGCTCAAATAGATTTTCATGGCCCCTCAAGCTGTTGCTTCTCCTTGATGCTCTTTGCAAACCCTTTATTCTGACTTTTGAGTATCATGTCGAGAACAATACTCACACAGTTGACATCTTCCTCCTTTCCTGCCACAGTTTTATCCTTCTCTCATGTCAGGGGACATGGGTGAACTAGAAATGCTGTGGTCAGATGTGCTGTATGGCTACTCTGTGCTCAGAGGAGCTCTCCTGGATGCAGAGCTTAACACCTTCCTCTCTAAAGGGCTGCCCAGCTTCATCCTGTCCCATCCCATGGGTCCTTCTACAGGGCTCATAATTCGGGATGAAAAAAATAGTCATGACATTGCGAAGATAAGCAGATACCTGGAATTGTGATGGGCATTTATTTTGCTAGAGGTATTTTTTGAGACTTTAAGACAAATGCAAGACTTTTTTTCTTTTTTTCGCATGGAGGAAAGTCTCTACTTGTAGCTGTTTGAATTATCATGCAATAGAATATCCTAAATTGTAAGGGAGCCATGAGAATAACTGAGTCCAACTCTAAGAGGAAGTTGATCAAATTTGAAAGGACTGGTTGCTTTGGGCTGCTCATTGGAGAGTACAGATTGATACCTGTCTGGTTTCTTTGGCAAGGAGATGGCAACATCTTCTGTGACACCTCCTTATGAGCACAAGCAAAGTAGCTAAATCTGTATAAGGAGGCACATAGACATCCTTTATAAATTCTCCTTGTTTTCCACGACCATATGGAAACTGTCAGCCAGAGCAAAATCCCAGAGTCCATAATTCCTTATGGTGTTGAAACTTTTTCTCTTTATGCCATGCATTTTACTCTGTACCAAGCAGACCTGAGGATAGGAAGGCCCACAACCAGCTTAGAATCATTTTAGCACCGTTCATGTAATTCTGAGATAGTAGCTAGTTTTCCAGTTGTCATTGTTAACGTGAGGGTTTCCCTTTCTCTGTATTGTTTTTCCTCTGAAAGATAAGAGTCAGGTATCAGCTAAGTGTGAACATATTTAGAAACTAAGTGTTGCAGAAGTAGCTTACATGGTCTTTCATGTTATAAATATTGCTTTTGGCCGATGAAATATTTCCAAAGCAGCCTCAGAGCACAACTGCAGAGTTGCTGTCTCCAGAAGCCACACTGATCCAGAGAACAAAACTGCATCTGAATACCAGCTTTGGGAATCAGAAACCTCTTGACAAATCATTCCTCTTGTCTCTTGAGTGTCTTTTGCTGCCTGCTACCTGCAGAAAGCCTTTAAACATCCCCTGATTGAACCTCTGAGGCAGTGTAGAGCGATATATACATCAGATTTAGGTTTCAAAACTACTGATATTCACATTTAACCTAAACAGGCTTAATTCAATCTTGAAAAATGAATACAGTGCAAGATTTTTTTCTTGTGAGGTAATGTCTTTTCCAAGGGTATAGTTTGTGTGCGGACCATTGAACGCTAATGCCTCCTGCCACAACAGTGGAATGAACGTCTGTGTGCTAGAGAAACGTGGTCTGTGCCAGGTGCAGTATGGTATCCGTCCTCCAAACTTGCCTGATCCCCACCCTGAGTTATGCCTCTCCCTGTCCAGATGTGGGATATGACTGACTGGAAGAGAGGAGGTGGTGCTTGGTAAGCAGAATGGATCCTGCTCTCTGGTGGCCACAGCCAAAGTAAACAAACCAGAGTAATTGCCACCACAGGCATTTTGCAGTCGATCTGCCTTTTTATTGATGTTGTTATTAAACTGCTATAAATGTTGTAGGCTGCTGTTGGAGATGAAATTCCCCCTTCCCCCAGCTTCTCGGTTGCTGTCTGTCAGTAAGTGCTATTAAGTTTATCATCTAGCAAAATCAGACAGTGCAGGAAGCAGTCTGAATGTTAATGTTAACCTATAATAGGTTTTAAATAGCTATAAAGAAAAATTAGGCTGCAGTGGGACAGGAAGGCTAGTTTACCTTAACATAAAATAAAGGAGGACATGTTGACCTGATTTACTTAAATGTAGCTATTATGTGCTCTTTAGGGAGGAAACTGGTGTACCAAAGCTTATACAGACAGGAAAAACGTTCTTTACCTCACGCTGTACAAATGACATAAAGGCTCTTGCTTTAATTAACGAGTAAATCCATAGGTGCTGCATGTATATATTAATACAGATGTCATCCTGGATACTTTTTACATCAACTCCTTCTGGAATAGCCACAGAGATGTGGAAAAGGCTGTTTTGAAATGTGCTACATCTTCTTTGGCTTTGAGCATGGTGCTTTTTTGCAACAAGTCCAATGTGAGTTATATTCACAATGGAAATGTAAAGGTAATAAAAATGGATCATCTGTCATTCGGGATTTCCCAACTGTCTGGACTAGCCTAAAATTCTTACAAAAGTGTGTGGAAAAGCCATGCATGGGCCCAGCTCCCTTCCTGCAGCTCTCTGCATGTTTGCTTCCAAGCTTCTCTCAGCCAGCAGCTCCCGACATGCTCTTCAGGCCAGCATTTGAAAAACATCCCCATCAGAAAGTGGCTGGGTCTCTTCACATTCAGGGAGACAGAACCAAACTGTGTGGGCAAGTCAGGAATGGGTCACAGGTAGATGATGAGAGCCCAGTGCTGCAGGGAGAATTGGTTTTCTGTAGGTGCTCTGAAATTTTGGGGGAGGTCAAGGTTAATGATGTGTCTGCTCAGAACCATTGTGAAGTGAAGCTGTAGTTTGTAATAGGTATTGCTGGAGCGTGGGAGCTTCAAGGGCCTCACTGTGCTCCTTGGAGTGTCTGAATTGGGAATGCCATGGGAGCAGCAGGATTTGGGATGTGCCTTTATAAAGCTGGGGCCCCCAAGGTTGGGTCTGGGTGTTTGCTTTGGTTGTGGTTTGCATAAAAAATATACATTTTTAAAAACAGAATTTCACTTGCTCGTTCTCCACTTTTGGAAAACAAAAAACCTCTAGATGTAAAAGTTTAAGCACAGTTGTAATGCAGTTTATTAAAATCATTAAACAATTGAGGGTTAACTCGTATTAACTGGTCCTAATTAATTCTTTAGCCAGCTCTAAGAATCCAATTAAGGGATTCATTTATTCTTTAATATAATTGAGGGTTGTTCCATGATACATCAGGCATATTGCTTGGGTTGGCCTCCTTAAAGGAAAATCAGAGTATTACCTACAGTCTCAAATGAAGCTCCTGAACCAATTTAAGTATTCAGGATTGCACTCTTTTGGGGGAAGAACCTTTTTTAATATCCAACCTAAACATCCCCTGACACAACTTCAGGCCATCCTCTCAGCAGGGTTTTGTTTCTGTGCTTAGGCTTTCTGTGTTCTTGAGAGATTCAGATTAATGATTAGACTCTAATTTATGCTCTCAATAGGAAATAAGGATTATGCAAAAATTGAACATGGCAATTTCCAGTTTTGTCTCACTTCTGAACTTGAAGATATTAAAAGAAGATTTATGTGATTCTCTCTAGGCTTCCTGAATCTTCCCAGTGCTCTTTCTAGAGCTTTTCCCTCTGAGTTTTATATGAGTGTTCATGCACATACACATAAAGAGCAAAATCTACTGTCAGACTGCACTGAGAAAGACTTATATTTACAGTTGGATTGCAGTTTAAAATGTTTATTTGCTCTCTAGCCATTAGACAGACAGTGAGACCAGCACTGAAGTAGGGTTGGTTTGTGAATGATGTTGGCATGCTATCATCTTTTGCTTTATAGGCTTCAAAATGTAGGAATTTTTTCCAAGTACCAGCAAAATTAAAGCAAAAAATGAAATAAAAATGAAGTAAAATGTGACTAAAGAGAGTGGTATTTATTTTAAATGAGCCATTTTAGTACTAAGAAACCTAAATAATTAAGTTTTTTTCCAATTCAACTTAAAATGTTGGGAAATAATAATTTCGAGCTGCAAATTATGTATTTTTAATTACTCATTAAGTGATTCTCAGACCAATGCCAGTTTTTGATGGAGCACTGTTATAGGTTGCGATAATCCCTCTCAAGTTCTCAGTGGTGCTGCTCCAAGTGTCAAGAAAGCCTGTGAAATGGCAGGAGGAAATAAAGGGAGTCTGTGTGACAGAAAGAAAAGTGGATGGGCAGAATGAGATTTGACCTGAACTCCCACATATATAATCTGTAGTAAATGCAGTTTTGAAAAAATACAGCCATGCGTAACTCTGACAATAGGTGAAATGCTGTTTTATTTTTCTTTGCAGTGGAGTCAGGGAAAAGCTAAATCCCCCTGTTTATGTATCTGTATTACAATAACAGGAACTTTTGCATATTTCATATATCCAGTAGGAAAAAAAAAAGCAGTAATAAAATGAACAATGATAAAATACTCAAGCAAGAAATATCATAATTTCTCAGTTAATTTTCTTGCCAGCTCTTTCAGGAATGTATGAAATGTTTATGTTCTAACTCAAATAAACAAATTAGAGTGTATAAATCAATTAGTTATAGGTTTGCTTCATTCCAGGAGCACATTTCCAGGCTGAAATAAATTTAAATAACAGATCTGTGTATACTTTTGGTCACTCATTAACCATTTTACATGCCAGCTGCTTGCTTGTGATAATTAGAAGTAGTAATAACTTTCTGAATACCAACTCTGTGTGCAAGTGAGAATTTATGATTTTTTTTTTCACTCTGCAGCTTATCAGTTTGCATTACTGTATTTGGTTTAATTTTCTAAATTATACTTGAACAAGCACACGGCCATCTAATGAAACACTGTTAGAACCAAAATGAAACAATCTGAAATACCTTGAAATTAGTTGTGCAGTTTCTTCTAGAACCTGGGAAGGATGAAAACAAAGTCATATTTTTTTTTCAATTTTGAAATATTTACGAATTCTCCTTCTTTGTGAGACTTGAATAGACATTGATGTGATAGAAACCTTTACTTGATAAGTTGATAAGATGAAAACTTATTTTGCAGTTTAAATACAATTCTAACTTTCCTGTGAACCATAGGAAAATGCTTGTTTAGAATTATTAATTTTACTGCAGCATTAAAATTGAAATAAATTTGTTCTTTAGGACAATTGAAATTTTTTATTATTTCAGTAGCTAGTTGGAATTTTTTACAAAGAATATACCAAACTGCGATTTTGAAGGAGCAAAAGGGAAATGCAGAAGTGTTCAGCTTGTAGCTGTTGCACAGGCCAGACATTTAATTGGCAAATGCCTATTTTCAAAAGTTAGCAATTTTTCAAAACGCTGTATCTGCTGTGATGAATTTAGGGTAGAACATGATAGGCTTCCTGAATCCAGCATACTCCAGCTGAAGAAATTCTTCAGTTTGCAGGGAGGTCATTGCCCTTCAAAATTCCACTGAAAACTGAGCATGCCATAGCATTTTCCAGGAAAATACTGTTTGTGGAGATGAAATTGGAGTGATGAAGTTTATGATTTCAGTGCATGCTATCTTTAAGGGGACAGAGGATAGAGCAGGCATTAAATAGGAGAAAAAATTTTGGGTGTGCTGCTGAAGCTTCTTCTGCCTTGCTCAGCTGCTCCCCTGCCTCTGTGGTAGAAAAGAAAAAATCTCCCCTCTCCACAGCAAGGGCTTTCCTTTCCTGTTCCCAAATCGTGGAATCCTGAAGGTGGTGGGGGGGAAATGAAATCAAATCATGAAATCAGTTGGGCTAGGAGGGGAAGTTGTCTGGTCCAAGCCAGTCCCAGCAGAGCTGTGCTCATAGTAAATGCAACTTAGAAGTCAGTTGAGGTTGCTGGGGGCTTTCCCAAGCAACTCTTGAATTGCTCCAAGGATGGAGATTCCATAGCAAAGCAACTTGTTCCGTTGTGTGACCACCCTTTCTGTAAGAGGCAGTTTTTTTCCCTGATCCCTAATAGTAATTTTCCATTTGCCTCTTGGACTGATTGTGCTTTCTTGTCCCCTGAGTGGATTTTGTCCCTGTTTCCTTGTACCTTGTCCATGCAGTACTTCAAATATCCACAGCGCTTCCTAAATGCAGATTATTTTGCTGCTGTGCCACTTGTCTTGCTGTGGCAACTTGATATTGCTCTGGAAATGATCATTCCTCAGAAATAAATTCCCAGGCAAACACGAGATGGGATGAAACGTAACACACCTTCCTGCATGAAATGGAAAGCACGCAGCAGCAGCCATGTGAGCTGCTTTAACATTGAATTGCTCTGCTGCCAGTTGTGCATATTGCTGCTCTGTAAATTATTTTACACTTCCATCCCAAATCTGTGGTACCTCTTGAGCTGCTGCTGTTTTTTTTCCAGTTATCCAGAACCTTGTAACTTAATACACCTAAGTTGTGAAAAACGGCTGTAAAATGCAGGTTTAATAAAGAATTACATAAATAAGGAGCAGTGAAAGGTGCATGAAACTTGATATTCTGGCTAGGCACTAGAAAAGATGCTGGAATTCAGTTTGGTAAGGAGTTTGTGAACTGAGATTAGCAAAATCATTTCCCAGACACTCTGGGAAAGCAAACCCATTTAGCCATTAGAGTGTTATGGCTGCTGAAATAAAAACATGGCTGTCAGTGACTGGAAAAACAACTTTTTTTGTGGCTAATGATCTGAATGTTAGAGCTGTTCAACATGCATGATCTATGTGAAAAGGTAGAATGTTAGTTTCTCATTGCTTCTACATTGTTAACAAGTTAATTAAGCTGCAATACTCTGCTCCTATAACATTAGCAGATATAAGAGCACTGAAAGCCTCTTGCCAGACAATAACAACTGAACCAAATAGCTACGATTACTGTATACAGGAATTTTCCTGTGTCAAAACCTTATTTTGTGTGTATCAGAAGTTCAGTACTGAATTCAGCCTCTTTATGTTGTATTTGTATACAAGTATCCAAAATAATGAAAAGAACTGAGATTTTCTCAAAAGCCTTGAGCTGACTTCACTGCTATTAAAAAATCAGAATTTTCAGTGTATAAATAACTCTGATGTTTCAATATTGGTTTTCTTCCAGAACTAAAGACAAGTAACAAGTAAGTTCTGATCTACTCACTTTCTGAATTAATATGCTTATTTCTGTTTTGTTTGCGCAATGCTCAGCAGGAGTAAGACTGACATTTCACCATTTCTAATTCCATCAATTTCTCTCTTTCCCTCCCTCTTTCCCTCCTTCCCCCCTTCCCTCCCTCCCACCCTCCCACCCTCCCTTCTTTCTTTTGTAAGGAAAAATAGTGCTAGGGCTAGTAAGGTTAGACTAGAGAAAAAAAAAAACAATTCCATTGTACTTTTTTCCTCTTAAAAATGTTCTGAAACAGCAATGTAAAGCTGGCATGTATGGTTTCTTCTATGTCAGCATGAAAGGAAGGATATTGTCTGTGATTTCTATGTTAATCTGTAGTTAAGAGGTTCTGTTTTTCTTATTAGCAGTTGGAGTCTGTGATCTGGCCATGCCTCTCACTGCAGAATAAAAGGTGTGTTATGATTCATCTCCATTTTCCATCTGTAGGGGTTACTTGCTAGATGATACGGTATGGTCCTCTTTGGTCCGTTTATGTATTAGTTGGTTACATTCTTTGATTTATGAACAGGAGCAATCAAGATTCCCATTCCCTAATTTTTCACAAGTATAGGCAGCACATATAGTGTGTCTTTCTGATAGGGCTGCATTAAACATCTTGATTTTACTTCTTGAGGATTTTATTCTAAAATTAACATCTGGGTTTGAAAATGTGTGATCGGCAGCCAAAAAAATCTGTTTTGCTGTCTGGACAAAATAATTCAAACCTGAAATGTCACAGTTGAAATAGTGGGCTTGTGTCTTCTCACTATCTGAAGTGTCAAATACTGGCTTAACTCAGAGGCAAAATTAATTTGCTCTTTTCACAAATTTGTCACATAATTTGATATGATTGTCCTGTTTTTCTCAGTAGAAGTCTTGCAGGGGGCCTGCTCTCCTTCAGGGCTAAAATCAGGGCAGATTGATACCTATTGGCAGATTTTTAAGGTATCCCTTCCTTACTCTTTCAGACTCCAGAACAGATAGATTGTTTTTCTGTCAAATGTAAAAGAAACAACTGCAGTGTTGAGGTCACTGGATCTGTGCCAGCCTGACAGCAGCTGAACACCTGGCATAGATTTTACCTGGAAGTGCAAGAAGTATACCAGAAGACAGGATTTGTGCTTCTACATATAGGCTGCCCTGAGAGTTCCAGGCCCAAATTTCTGTTTAGCCCATGTACCAAAAGGAACAGAAGACAATATTAGTCTTTTACCAAATTATCCCCTGAAATGAGCAAAGTTTTATAATGTTCAAAGGAGGAAGGACATTTTATTTTCTGTTCTCTTAAGATAAATGTCTTGAAAGAGGAGCACTGTTTCTAGGCAGCAAACTTTATCTGTATATATATATTTAAAATAGCTGGCATTTGGAAAGAACTGTGCCTCTGAGACATACTGCAGGCCTTCACAAGTGTGTAAAACATTTTCAGCTTGTGCACAGATAGACATGATTTGTAAATGCTGAGGTACTGAAATAACAGAATTTTCATTATAGACAGTTTTATCGCATCCCTTTACATAAAATTGCAAAAACAAGTGCTAATGTTGAAACTGGCTATTAACCAAAATGTATGCTGTCAAATTAAATGCTCCCATCTGAGATGATAAATGGAGACTACATGGCTATAAGCAGTGGCTTATGAAAAATAATTCTCTGACATCTGGCTCTAACATCTGGTTTTATAATTGATGCTCTAAAGCAAATGGAGTATGTATTTTAAGGGTTTGTTTTTAATTAGTGCTCAGAAGCCTGTATTTCTGCATCATGTAACAATCACACACCTACCAATGGCTGGAAAAAAGACTTCATACCAATGCTTGAAGATATAAAGCTGAATAAATGCTAGTGCTTTACCATTTAACTGAGCAGCACCAAACAGCATCCAGGGAGAAGCAGGAGTGGGTGGTTTTAGTACTTGTTCAGTGCCCACCCAAAGAATACTTAAGGGAATGTTCTTCTTCTGCACAGGTTTAAAGACAAATGGGCCTAGTGGTTACCACTTGTTGCTGTTACCATTTTATTCTCTGTGCTTAAGATAAAAAGCAGTAAGGAAACTTGTGCCAGAATGTTGTCCAGGTCACTTAGCAGTAAGACACTCCTCGTTTTGGCTTTTTCTGCCTTTCCACTGCCAGCATCTTTAAAACTGTGAGCTGCTTTAAAGATTCAAAATGGTCTTTTACCTTGACAGTGCTTGCATGCAGAAATACCCTTTACTCCAGTTAGTTATTGCTGCATCTAAAAGTATTTGGAGGAAAAATAGATTTAATTTACATTAAATGTACATCACTTCTGCCTGTGTTTTCGCTACAGGACACATCTAATCTAGCTATTTCTTTGTTGTTTGATTTCAGAGGAAGGCCTAGAAGAAGTTGTGTTACTGTTTTCAGTCCTATGAGGTGGTGATGTTTATAACATCAGACATTTTATTGTTGGATCAGTATGGGATCAATTAAAATTCTACATTTCTTATCAATACTGACATCCTTTAAATACCCATTTTTCTCCTTTTAAACTGGTGTTTTGCAAATTTTCAGTGGCTATGTTTTTATACAGCTCAAGCTCAGCCAGTGCTATAAGTTTTGCTACTTTTAGCTCTATTGTGGGAACTGGGAAGACCACATCCTCCTCCTCCCTTAGTAAGATTTATTGCCAGCAAAATGCCTTGGGTAGCTACATCTCAGCAGTGAAACAAGTCCTGTTGCTTGCTTTGTTTGCATCTTTATGAGACTGGTGTAGCTGCTCCAGCCTTTCCACGAGGGAGTCTCCTGGCATGGACTTGTTGGCTGACCCATTCTGCAATATTGATACACCTCAACCAGTCCTGTTTCCAGCCATAAAAATGGCCACGAGTTCAGTGTGTGTTAAAACTGTCACAAAAACTCACACTGACAGGCAGGAGAAATGGAGATGAGAAAGCTTCTGTCTCTTCCTCTTTGAATTCCTCATCTTTGAATGTTTATTTCATCATATATTGAAAAGCTTAGTTTTTAAAAAAAAACCTGGGTTCCCAGTTATACTGAGGTTTATCTCATAAAAGTCCACATGCTAGTTGTGGATTTATGGGAAGTAGCTTGATACTGAGGAAGACCAGTAAGTCGAGTAAAAAAAGAAATGGACAGGACAGAGATGAGGATTTAGTTTCAGTGAGGCTGTTTAGTAGTTTTCTGGGGTTTTTTTCTGATATGTCCTTCCCCAGCTCCACAAACCAACCAAACAAATCTGCAAGGTTCTCAGGATTTTCACCAAATGTTGTGTTTCTCCTAAGAATGATTTATATCCTTTGAGTTTTCCAGTGATTATGCTTTCCACTTGTTGACTTTTGTATTTTTGGCTTCTTCAGTGCACCTAAAACAGGGCTGGAAAAAAGGGGATGGTTTCAGAGAATTTAACAAGGAAAGTGCTCTGTTGTGCTGCCAGCAGCTCTGAATAGTAGATATTGTTTCCCAGCTGTATGAAATATATACATTTTATTTTACAGTACACAAAGAGAAACTTTTCATAGCTTTGCAGACAGACCAATTAAATGCAGCTCAGACTTGACGGGTCAAGGACTGAGGTTACAAGTTACTGTCAAAGTCTTACTGGGATTGACAAAAGCATTTCCTGAAGTTTTCTTTCTACTAAGGAAAGAAAACCTTTCCCTGAATCAATTTCAGTTGATACTCTTTGCATTTACCACGGTGATTAGTTTGGATGAACTTTTACACATCTTTTGAAACACAGATGCTGACACCTTGTCTGAAGGCAGAACTGTGTATTGCAAGGTGAAGGGGAGAAAGTCCTGTAGTAGCTGATTCTGCAATAAATTATCTAGAAAGTCCCTTCTTTTTTTTCTTGACGGAGGGGTGTGTGTGTGTGTGTGTGTGTGTGTTTTGTTTTGCTTAAATATTCTGAGAAAATATGTCCTCATTCTACATAGATTGTTTCTGAAAGATCAGCTTTGCTAGGATTGCTGCAGACCATGAACCTTCTAAAATGCTTCTCTTTCATGGATATGTCACAGACCATCCTAGGTAATCTTTCCAGTAAATTTTAGCAAGAAGAGGAATCAGGCTGTCACCAAATGAACAGTGCTGCTTCTTCTAATGGGTATTGCCTTCAGTTGCAGGAATACAGTGTAAGGACCACTGATTGTCTTCACTGCTGTGAAGAGAGAGGCTAAAGAAAAAGATCTGTTTTCCTGATAAAGTGATTACAAATCTCAAATTTCGAAATACTAACTTAAATAAGCACAATAGGTGAGGTATATGCTACAGAAGGAACTGCATTCCAAGTGCATGGTAAGATGTTTCTAATCACCATCCCCTCATCTCCAGTTTTTGGTCATGATTTCTATTTTCTGGTTAATGTAAAATCTCTTTTTCCCTAGTCTGTTTTTCAATCCAAAGTGTAGCTGACTATAAATTTCGGTGAGTCTCATTTGCTTACAGCTCGTGTAATATACAGCCAATGCAAAAGGAAATATAAATTATTCCGGTAATAATCTGACCTTCCTACCTCCTTGTTTAATCCGGTAGACCATATGTGCAGTTCTCTTTCAAGTCCATCCAAGAATATTTCAGAGGAAGAGTAAAGGAGGTCATAAACTATCACAAGACCTTGACTTCAAAATTATTTTCAAATAAACTAGTTCAGAATAAAATGATAACCATGATAGGTTTCATCTGCCTACAGTGGGCTTTAGAATAGAGGAAAAATATCTGAAGACTTTTTCGGTGTATTTTAAAACCAAAAAAATCTTACTTAGCCTGTGAGGCCAGTAGAGTGTGCTAGGATAAGTATTATTCTGCCTTCCAAATTGTTTTAGGTTGACAGCTACAATCTATTATGTATTGCTTTTATTAAATATTGAAAGTTTGTTTTACTATTGTAGTGAATAACTTGTTATATGTTCAATTTTATTTCCTCTTAGGGTAATATGCAGGAAAAGCTACTGTAGTTCTCAGCAAAAAGGCAGTAATCCTACATATCTTAAATCCAAATTTTTCACTTAGATTTCAAAAGGTTAGTCTTATCCTTCCTAAGCTATGGCTGTTTCTTTCTTTTATCTTTTAGATGCTCATTTTACCCAAAGGGAAGAGCTGGTATCGTCTTATATGCACAAACCCTTACATGTTTTATATACATATCCTGAATATATAAGTATAAACTTTCAGCTCTGTCTTTAAAGGCCAGTGACTTGTGATTTTATGTATCAAATACACTTTAAAATCCTGTACAGAATTTTTAATGGTATCTGATAGAATTAGGGGAATGTGTAGGATAAGCATCATAGAGATTGGCATAGTGGGAGAACAGACATTTGCAAAGTTTGCGACAAGACTGAAAGAGCTGGATAAAGATAAAATTAAAATACTTTTCCATGAATAGAAGATAAAGAATTCATGTTCATGTCCAAAGGGTTCATTTCATGTTGGTCTACTTATATTTATTTATATCTTTGGTGAACAGCCTCAAATAGTTGATTCAAGTTGCTAGGTAAGATGTGTGGAATCTCAATAGTGAAATACTGAGCTACCATGTCATAAAAATTAGAAATGCTTCTAAATGACTGAATGAGTCTTCTAAGTGGGTGCATTCTAGTTTTAGGTGGCTCAAGAAATAGTATTGCTTAGGATTTTTTTCAATGAGTTCAGCTGTCATTTGGGTGCACAACAATTTGTTAGCCCTTAAGTGAATTAAAATTCTGATTTTTTTCATTTTGATTAAAGAAAAAAAAACTTTGTCATGTGGAAGTTTTACACAATACACAAATTTCAACCATGACATAGATTTGCTGGGCTTTGGGAAAGTTTTTAATTGAACTGTAACATTTTTCCAGTGGCATCCAGATCCTTATTTGTGTTTGTAAAACACCTAATAGAACAGAGCTCCAATTTCTCATTAAGAACATTGGGCATTACCACAGAGAGAAAGAACAGTAACCACCCCTCTATTAATACAATGGACACATCAGATACAAGATGAATACATCAATTTTATTCCTATTTTTTTCTCTATGTGTTGTATTATTCTTTTATAATATCTGCTTCCTAATGAAATTTTAGGATTTGATTTTTCCTGTCATTGTGTGCAGCACACAGAGGGAAAAAAATCTTTCGGGAACTATTTCTTCCTTCAAGGCTAATTAAAGCCTTGAGAATAACAGGAGTTAATGAAGCTTAGAGGTGCAGCACGGTAACACAATTGATTTAACATCTCAATCTACGTCTGTATTGCTCTCTTTCAGTAAATATTATGATTCCCATCTTCCCTTCCATGGCACAGGCAGCAGTAGGAATTTCAATATGGGGCTATGTATTTAGCTGCCAGCAGCATAAAATCCAGTCTTCTGGCCCAATGGACTGTCATGTTTTCCTCCAACATTTGAAATGCAGTTTGTTTTTATTTTTAACTCTCCTTGCAACGCAGAGTTGGAAACTGATGCTGCTCAAACTTCACCTAAAGAGCTGTTGGACATTTCCCTTTTGGACTCTTTTGGAAAGCTGCAATTTTCCCTTTTAACAAAAAATACTCTGTAGGGAGCAATCCTACGTGTGCAGGGGCAGACTAGATGACTCAATGAAAATATTTTCCTTCTTTAACTTCCGTTGTTCTAGTTCTAGTTTGCTAAGGCATTTTAATCTCAATTTTCATCTAGATGACGGACTCATGAATATGAGAACTCCAAAGAGTAAACATGGATATGATTTTGAAAAGCCTTATCTGTTATTGACCTCTAGATTTGATATAATCAGGAAATAATTTCCTTTTTTAAAAATTTTATTTTTAAATAATTCAAATAAATAGCTGATTTACCTAGAACTTTGGTCCAAAAATCAGTGTTAAAGGGGTTTATTTGGAGCATGCCCTGACATTTGATAAGAACAGACAAAGCCTGAGAGAGAAAATACACATTTGGAAAGGAAAAAATGGCTCTTGGTTAATTTATATTGCAAAACAAATTATCAATTCCTTGTCTTTGATTTGTCTATTTTTCAACATGTTGAAAAAGTGGTAGCTAGATATTTCAGGGAGAGCCTGAGAGCAAGACTTGCACACACTGAACAAAAACACTTGAGTGCTTTGGATAAACCTGTGCTGTACTGACATAGGAAAAGACACTTATCAACGAAGATGTGAATAAATGTAAAATTGTGAATAATTATAAAAATATTAAGCCACCCAAATAATAATTAATCCAGCAAAAAGGGTATGTTTTGTTCAAAGATGTTGTAATTTCCAGAAACTCTTTGGCATAGCAGGTTTCTGATTGTATTTCCTCCATTTCTTTCTTTCATTTTTCCATTCTGTCAATTAAGAAAGCAAGAGGTTGAAGAACAAGCTAAAGAGAACTAAAAATCTAAAGAGCTAAAGATCTAAACAACAGCAACAAAAAAATTAAAATAACTTGTCTCTCTTAAAAATATTTGTTTTGAAATAAGAGGAAACATCTGAAAATGCTTGAACAACCTGTATGGGATGACGCTATCTGAATAATGTAATTAACCCGACTGTTGCTGATGCAGTCTTCATTCAGATAAAGTCAATTTAGTTATTTCTAGAGATATCACTGGCCAGATTAAGTTTGAACTAAATAATGACACAAGCACAACTATTTCTACCCGATAACTTTAGAGTTACTTTTAACAGTAACATGGTGCAGGAGACATGGAAAAATAAGGAAAAAGGAACTTGTAGTAAAGGCACCATGGAGTCCTTACAAGAGTAGGACTCAGCAGCAAAAAAGGAACTGATTTGAAAGAACTAGAAGCAGGGAATACAAAGGGAGCAGCAAGAAAGATTAGATGTTAATTGGACCTCAGCAAAAAAATAGTTTGATTCTCTGAATTCGTAAAAATATACCTGTATCTGTATCAGGATGATGTCAAGAGAGAAGCTTGGTGCAATTCAATTTGTTTTAATTAAAACATATAAAAATGAAAATACAACGTAAGCTTTAAACTTTAAAGTCAAAGAGTTAGGAAAAACTGTGGCCCTTTTTGGTTATGTGGATTTTTTGGTAAGTTTATTTCTCTACTTGTGTGTGTGGTTTTGGTGTGTTTTTCCCCTGGAGATTTTCTGCCACAGCATAAAGAGGAGAGTGTGCTCAGAGGAACATTTGATGATCTGGCTGCTTGAGTCCATGTGATAGTACTAGAACTACTCAATTATTCTTTCAAACGTTTCTGGAAACTGAGGGTCTTAGTTTGTACTCGTGTTTGATAATCCCTTTGCCCACAAAACAGTGCAGAGGCTGATGGAAAAAGAAACTGGAGCTAAGGCTCGGTGGTTTGCCTGGCCTCTCCTGTATTCATTTGCCACAGGGAGGCAGCCTTCTCTTCAAGGGTGTGCCTTCTCTGCTGCTCTCCAAAATATTGATGAGCATGGTCCCTTGGTGTTCTAAAACTCATCGAGTTTGTGTCCTCATCTCTTTGGTGTCACAGGGATACAAATTTGGCAATGAGAGACTGGATTAAAATGCTGATATCCTTATGAAAATACACTTTTCCTGTTCCTGAAATCGACAATCCCTCTCCCTCCAAAAAACACCAAAATCCCAACACTGCCCCCCAAAAAACCTGCCTACCATCATGAAGAGAAAAATTTGTGTATTCTGGAGGAAAGCTATCCCAGTTGATTACTTAAGCTAAAATTTAAAAGATATAGGCAAATAAAAAAAAATTCATGTACATAAAATGGGTTTATTTCAGTAGTTTTGGTGTTTATAGTCCATATTGTGAATATATTCAGAGGCAGAAAGACAATCTTTAAAATCTTTTTATCTTTATTTGAAATGCAAACTAAAATTAATCATAGGGACCTTAATATGTAGTTTGGAATATTGACTGTTGTAGGAGGCTTGCTTAAATTTCTTGTTTTATTTGTTCTTTTAATTCTTTCTTCTTCAAAGGTATTGTGAGAAAATAGTCTAATGTCTGTCTCCTAATCCATGTGAAATGATGCAATTCAATTTACAGCTGGTGTAATACTTATATATTTCCAGGAAGTTGTTTTAGAGGCAATTTTGTCAGCTGTTGCTCAGCCTTTTGCATTGCTTTAGTGAAAAAAATTAGCTAAGATTCTTTACTATGTTAACTTTTTATTGTTGCATTTGAAGTTCTATTCTTTTTCCTCTCCTGAGGAAAAAAGATTAAACCTAATTTTGGTTGCAAAGCTCTGTGAGGAGATTGAAGTAGTGCATTCAGATGTAAAACTGTAAGGTTCTTACCTTTTACTATATTTAAAAATGAAAGTGATATTTTTCAAACTTTATCAATATTCAAAATCCAGTATTGCAAAACTATCACAGTAGTCACTGTAGGGCTGGAGTATAGAAGTAGGAGCATGGATGGGAAACATCGTTTTCAATTTTGTGGTTATTTTAGCACAAGCTAAGTTAAAGACGACCCCATGGTGTATAAGTGAAGAGAAAAACCCTTGTTTTATACTATCGTCATTATGGTGCACAGAGAGTTGAAGAAAATGTTAATTCTATGAAGGTGGGAAATAAAGTGTTTGGGAAATAATCCATAAAGTGTCAACACAGCACTGAGGTTGATGTTGACTTTTTAAGATCAACTCTGAGTGTTCCCTTGCTTTTTTTTTTTTTTTAATTGACATCTTAATTGAAAAAATAGATGGTTTCAAAATCATTAAATACTTATGGTGTGTATAAAAGGATTCACAATCATACCCAGCTGAAAGTTCCCAGCAGAGGGCTCTTCTCTTCCCTTGTTTTCCTAGAACATAGTGAAATTTCCACTAACAAAGCTGTTTAACTTAAATGGATGCTTCTGGAGCCCTGAAAGTTTGGCTCATTTTTAGAGGGTGTCATTGATAAGTTTTAGTACATCCTTGTAATTTCTACCTTGTAGTATTGGGTCCTTGAAAAAAGCTAACAAATTAAGTCATATGTGGCTGGAACAAAGATGGATATTTTCAAATTAAAAAATGCAAAAGCAAATTTTTGGGTTTGGAACAACAGCAATCTCCTATCAGACAATTGTGGCTTTGGTTTTTTACAAAGATAGGGGTTCACAGTCAGTGGGAGCTGTAGGTTGTCAGCTTTTCAGAACCCAGTGAGTGGATATTCAGGAGGTGTTAGTATTCACAATTGGGACCAGATTTCAGAGTAACTCAGCTCTTGTTTAGGTATCTGTATATATTTCTGGGTTTCCAAGAACTTAGTGTGTTGAGGGTGGTGAGAGCTTCCAGCTGCAGATCATTTCTGGAAATCTGACCTTTATTCCAGGATTTAAATGTGTTCTGTTTGCTTCAACAAGTCTGGCTTCATGCATCTATAAATAGATGATATTAGAGATAATATTTTTTAAAAATAGCCCTCACTTTTTCATGAGGAGTTATTACAAATTACTTTTAGAAATAAAAATAGAACTTGTTCCTTCTTGTGCCATGTGCTGTGATAACACACTTTCTGCAAAGAGCCAAAATCATTCAGCATAAGGTCCTACACTAGGAAGAGCTGCAAAGCCATGACTGAACCTCTGGAGATTTTTCCAAGTCTCCTGAGGACACCTCATCTGGCAGGAGCAAACTTTCTGTTCTGGCAGAGATACTGAATGGGAAGGAAAGGATCAAAAACTAGATTGTAATGGAGCACACCTATCAGAGACTACCCAGAAGTAGTTCATGAAGATGTGATCTGCAAACCAGGGCACAGTGGGGTTACACAGTGAGGCAGATGTTGGTGCTTACAGAACAGGTGAAGTTTGACATCAGGTTGTAGCCCCATGAAATACTCTGAACATCCATAGCTTAACTGAATACCCCAGACTGTTCTTTTGCAGAAACGAAGCAAGTAGGATAACTTATGTGGTTGATTTGACCTCATATTTATTTTAATTAATTTTCATAATCCTTTCATTTTTTCCTCCTACATGTCTAATATTTTTATCCCTCTTTATTTAATTTCTTTAATTGTATAATTTCCTTCTTTCTTTAAAACAAAATACAAGGCTAATTTTCTTTTCAGGTGTTACAAAAAGATTTAGTTAGAGAGAATGTCTTAAAATTCAGTGCTCATTATTATTCAATCAGAAGAGACCTATTTTCAAGGGAACTTACACTGTTACAGCCTGAATTTACAGAGCTGGTCTTTGTACATCAGCCTCTTGATCGAGTCAATTGTTTTGGTTGATACTCTGTCAAAAATGTTGATTTTTTTCACTACTAAAGTATCCAGGAACAAATAAGAGCTATGTAGGGTTTAGCAAAAATCCCAACAACTCCTACAACTTCATTGTTCAGTGATTTTTCAGGTCAACAGTCACAGATATCACAAGTGACCATCTGGGATTTGGCCACAGCTGCTCATGTATAACATCTGTATTATGTACAGAGATGTCAACTGCCTTAGCTATAGACCATTTTAAATACTACTGGCTCTGTCTGCACATCTGCCTTTAAGAAAATGCTTCTGGGTTCTCTACTACTGTATTTACTTCTCTTACTCTAGATTAAGTATCGTTTATTGTTTCCAGCTCTTGTTTTAAAATTTTTCAGACTGACTCTGTCTTTGATTTCCTTCCAGCAAACGTATTTGATTTCATTCCCAGGTCACATGTGCAAATGAATCACACCAAGTTCAGATATCTATTATCATTTATTGTTGGATGATGTTCTAGAAGCCTCTGTTCTTTGTCCACATCCAAAAAATGGTGAAAGAATATTTTATTGGTTGTAGTTGCAGGTCCTTATTTTTTTTTCACAAGTATGGCATGTATTATCTATTTCAGTGTGTGATATGATTGCAGGGATCTGATAGGCATGGAGGTTAAAGGCTGGAGTGTTCTGGAAGGTTGCTTAGTGTTCTTTGTTACAATTCCAGTTTGTTTCATATTTTACAGATGAAGTTAAGACAGTAATACCGAAGTGTTTTAACACTCACTCAGGAGACTTGTATCTCAGTTAGAACAGTTACAAGCTGTAATATTAAACGAAAAGAATGCTGTATTACTATGATGTGGGGAATACATAAAAAAAAAAAAGAAGTCTGTGCCTGTTATAATATTTTCCTCCTTGTAATATTTAACTAAAAAAAATTAGCCTGTTCTGTAACTCCAATAAACAAAGTTGCATTGGAATAAATACCACCCCTCCCCCAATGTTTCCATTGTGTTTTGGGTACAATAAGCGATAGGTTTTGCAGCTAGCAAAATATTTGTAAATTTTCAAGCACTGCTGGCTGAAGTTCTTTGATTTGATTAGACTACAGCGTATCTGCTCTATCTTACCATCAGAGTAAATTCTTATCAACTATTTATAGTCTCCTCTATTATTGTCCAAACAGGGTGTGGCCCTCAACTGGAAAGGGGATGCAAGTCATCCTTGTTATGTAGGTTATATTTTTTCTTTTTTTTATTTAAAAAAAAATAACAAACGATTATTTTTCTAACTCTCCCTAATATTTGCTTAGTTTTGCAAACTGTGGGCACAGAAAAGAGGTGGTTCAAATAACTGCTGAGAACGTATTTAAGTTTTAACCAAATGTATTTTCTTCAGGCACTCTCACTTTTATTTGCACCGGAAAGGCTGTACCAGGAAACCTGGGATTCAACAACCACAGACACCAACCTTACAACTGCTGTCACCTTAGTTGTCACTTTAGCCCATTTTGTCTTTGGTAGATCGGGAGAGGTGGGAAAAGCGGTACCATGGGAGCAGCATGGAAAATTGTCTCAGCCCTTTGCCTCAGGAGGTGAGCTGGGCGAGAGCGCTGGTGAAAGAGGCGCGTTGTGGCGGCCAGGGCTCCGCGCGGCGTTATCTGGCTGCAGCTTTTGTCAGTGCAAATGCTCACTTTGGATCTTCCCAAGGGACATCAATAGCCTTGTATGGGGCTTGCTAAATGAACCAGAGAGAGCAGGGGAGGAATCAAATCAAGTGAAATAATCTCGGTGACTGCTGTGAACTCCTAATAGGGATATAAACAAGAAACAGTTTGTATGAGCTGTCATGTGGAGGTGGAAATGTCTTATCTCTACATGCTAGCAATGGCTGGGGCATTTAATGTTTAAGATGAAACAATTCCTGATGATTTACAGGGTCAGAAAACTGAGCTCATTTTATTTCTTCCTCTTACTTTTGTTTTTCTTTGTGTTTTGGTATTTGATTGTTGTTGTTTTTTTTTTAACAGGGAAATGTTTAGTAGTTCGCATCTGACTTCACATGGAGATGTTTTAAACAGCCTCCAAAATTTGTAGTGTTATGACTTAATTCAGACAGAAATGAAATTCTTGGTGAAAAGGCCTGGGGTATGTTCATTGCCATAATGATGTGAGGAGTACAGGAGGAATATACTCAGGGCTTTCAAATAATTATCTGTATTTTTTTCCAGTTCTCCTACTGTTCCTCATCTCCTCCCTCTACCTCCCCCAGTGATGCCACTGCAATTGTAGTGGGTTCTTTGTTTATAATAAAAATAGTGCAAAGAAACCCTTGATCTTTGCATTCCAAGAATGTCAGTCTGACTTCCTGAGGTTATTTCTCAGTCCTTGCAAATATTTTTCTAGGAGGTTTTTGAGCAGTTCAGTCCACTTAAGAATCTGAGGAAAGCATGTTAGTACCACATGCGTAAATCTAGGAAAACTTAAATTTGTTGAAAATGGGAAAAATATGAAGAATGTTTTCTAAGGATATGGGTGATTATATATGTGTGTACATATATAAGGTGTATTGAAGCCTGTATGATTCATTTATGACTTCAACCTTTTTTATGTGCTGTAACACTTTAAATAAGGGATAAAGTGAGATAACATTGGCAAGCAGAAAGTGTTTTTTCATGGCATGATTGTTTAAAGCTTTGTATTATCATTTTTGGTGCACAGTAATACCCTGCAGTTAGAGGTTTTTAAATGTGAGAACACTTTTTTGTAATTTTTTCCAGTGTCCTAAACATAGAATTTTGCCTTCTGCCATCACCTGTCAAAAGCTGGTTCTGTGCAGGTCTCTAATTTAAACTCCTGGGTGAGCTGCAGAGGAGAAAAATGAGGCTGCACTTCAATTGATATGGGAAGCAATCCGGATCCCAGTTCCAGTTTTTCACTTCCATTGCTTGAGTATTTAAATACTTTGAGTCCATTATTGCAGTTAGTATTTCCAGGACCAAGTGGTCCAGTTGGAAGTTCAAAGGGCTAGTGCATGTCTGGAAGGAGACAGTGTATGCTTTTTTCCTCCCCCCATTTTATGACTAGATGAAAAAAACCCAGGAAAAATAATTTTTTTTTTTTTTTAATCCCGTGAAAGAGAAAAAAAGGTACATGATTCGACGTGAAATAAACAGTTCTTTTAAGATGATAGTTTTGGTTTGGAGAATTTCTTGCATACAACATATTTTCGGCTCCATTTTTGAAGAAAGTATTGGATATAAATTAATCTTTCATTTTGAAAACGTGGAAATGAAAGAGTCTGGGTTTTTAATTCATAGATTTTCAGCTCTGAGGCCATTATCTTGGTTCAGCTCATGTTTGTGGAGTTACCCTCAACTCCAAAGAGTATTGTGGCTGGGTCTGTGCATATTTGCCCAACCTGAGTGATTCTGTGGCCTGCATGTCACCCCAAATAGGCCCTTGTCACAGGTGGGCTGCTTGTGGTGGCAGGGCTGGAGTGAAAATGGCCAGGTCCTGAGAGGGTGGCCATGGCCCCTCTGTCCAGGGAGTGAGAGCTGGCAAAGAACAGAACAGCTGAGCTTTTTGTGACATAGCGAGAATTACTTATTATGGCTCCTGTGCATGCTTGCTCGTATTGTTCCTTGGAGAATTGCTTCCATGGCTCTTGGTTTTGTTCTCGTCTTAACATTTCCCTGCTCTTTTCTGCTGCGGGGATGAACTTCTGCTTCTCTGGGTGCCTTACTGCACTGATGCTTAGAATGCCCTTTTCCTGACTCCAGTCCTGCTTCAGGCTGGCACTTTTCTTCTAAGATATTTAGAACTTGGTATTTCCAACTAAACTCCTATGTTCTTGAAGTTTTTATTATTTTTCAGTGCAGGGTGGCCTACTGCTGTTCATTCTGCACTCTTGAAATTTAGGAACAAATCCTCTCTTTTCCCACATAAGATTTATTTCTTTTAATTTCCACTGAAATAAAATTTTCCTTATTCTGCATTGCAGATTCTGCTTTTCCAGGGAGGAAGCTAGCACTGTTTCTCTTATATACAGCTCTCTTGTAAGGTAGGCTTGTTCATTCCTGTCAGACTGTTCTGAATTTTACATGTAAGACACGTCAGCTGGGATAGGTAAATGTTAGTTATAGAAGAGTGAATAAAAAGCTGGGATAGGTTTCAATTTCCTCTTTCATCTATGTGAAATGATTGAGGATCCCTTCACTTTAAAGAGGAGAGATGTTATTTTAAAAATGTGAATTGCAGCCTTCATCTCACATGGATCACTTCCCACTGAGAGGAAGTGGCAGAAGCCACTTTGTAATGAAGACAAGAGTTGGCCAAAGCAAATTATTCATTGTGTAATTTTGAAAGAAAAAAAGAATGTTTTTACATTAGTGGTTGCATTGTGCAGTGACACTGAAGGGAGTTGCAAACTCTGTGGTGTCTGCAGAGGGATGCTGCTTGTATGGTTGTTTTAATTTCTTGTTCCAATGTCACAGAAGGCAAATGGGTACAGAAAGCACATTGAAATCTGTAAGATGTCTGTGATCCTTGCCCAGAAGATCTTATGGACTCCTTTTTAATACATGATATTTTAGCACCAACAATTTATTCTAGGAATCTTCTCCTCTTGGGCTGTGTTATTTGCTAATAGCATTGTGTTAAGAGAGTTGAATTCCCTGGAATTAACAGTTAGTTGATAAACCAGAGAAAGCCCATTTCTATTATTATGTATACCACCACTGACTGTCTCCTGATACTGACTGATTTAATTTCAAGCATTTAAAAAAAATAATTTGCAATCTCCTCTATTTTACTTTTGGACACTTTTTTTATGCCTTAGAATGGTCAGCCCAGCCCTCTTGAGATCACAAAGACTTCTGTAATGCCTACAAGACTTTAAGAATGACAGCTACAAAACACAGAATGTTGGTAGCTGTGGTAATAATGCAGTTTATCTTTTGCAGTGTGCTTTTTAGTACAGGATGTTATAGAAGGTAGAGAGACTCAGAAATTTGAAGAAGGATGTAAGGACCAAGCAACCCGAATTGTTGAGTTGGATATATTTTTAACAGGAGTACTTGAAGGATGTCCTAACTATATAAAGCTTGGTGAAGGAAGAGGATGCAGGTTATTTTAGTTTTCAAATGACATTTTTGACAGGGGAGAAAAAAGTATTCCATGCCTTATAAAAATAACACAGATTTAGGAAGAATGTGTACTGAGATGAACAAAATCCATTTGGGATGAAAAAGATTGGGCCAATGTATGCATTTGAATCTTCTGCTCTGCTTTGGAATATGCATCAGTTCTGAAAAGTGACTCATGCCAAGGTAAGTGGAATATAGCAAATAGCTCAAAATACTCAGCTATGACATTAGAATACTGTGTGGGACTTCCCAGCCAGCCTCTTCCCTATCTGAGTGAGATCATGGATAATTCAAGTAGTGTAATCATGCTGACTTGGCAGAAACAAGTACTGTGTAATTCTCACTACATTCTTATGCATAGAGAAAATTCCATTGGAAGCACTCATATAGGCAGCTAAATGACACCAGCCTGAGTTTGCTTATTAAAATCGTAAAAGCTAGTAAGAAAGGATCATAAGCTGGATGGAATTTTAGAGCCCATGTTTAAAACGTGAAATCCAGGCCCTTCCTCAAGAACCAACAGCTAGATGTATTCAGGTGTCTTTCCAGCTCTCTGGATAGACCTGTGGTTTCCAAATTTTTAAAAATACTTCTTTGTGACAAGAGAATTTCTGATACATAGCCTTTCAGATTCTAGGATCCTTCTTCATATTCTCCTTTGGTTTTGATTCCTGTGACTTTCTTAGCAAACAAACATGAGTGCTGGAACATTCACTGAGAAGGCTGATTGAAAAGAAGCTGCACAAATTAGCAGCCAGTTTGGATTTTGAGTTTGTAGTGAAGGGAATCAGAATGGGAAACACAATTTTGAATATGGTCTTTCTTCAGAGGAAAAAAGGCAGAAGCAAAACATACAAACTCAGTATTCAAAAAGAGCTTGATTTCTGGATATTTATTGTTCACTAAGATTTGATTGTAAATTGCCAGTAAACCAAGTAACTTTCATAAAACCTATTTGATGAATAAATTTAAATAATGAGTGCATTAGGGAAGATCCTTTAGATTACAGCTTCAAATGATAAAAAGGATCAGCCGTATGTTCTTAAAGAACTGCTCTGGTTTGTTACTCTCTTGGTGATTAGTTTATGGAAATTTCAGTATTGAAAAACAAATGTTCTTTTTCAACATACAATGAGAATTATTCAACCCTAAAAATTTTGTTCTCAATCTTTCAGTCTTTGTTCATTTGTTTTTGCATTTGATGAGATTGCAGCATTATTTGCAATGGTTGCCACCAATTTTTAATGTTGGAATTTGCTTTCAAAACGTGATAACTTGATAACTAAGCAAGGCACTGATCTAAAGTAGTTGGTTTTCACTCAGTATATTTCTGCTGCTTGAGACTGACTTATTTATGAGTCTTCAGTAAAAAAATAATCGCTGCATGTATTAAGTTTTCTGCTTATACCACTGATATGTACAGGAAACAAAGAAAATCCTGTAATGTTCTCCATGTTTCTACGACCCCAGCCATTTGTTATGGGCATCTAGGAAGATTAAGTTCCGACAATTGCAGCACGTTTAAATTTCTGGAAGCAGTGTGCCCATCAGATGCTTTCTGCTTCTACAATGATGCAAAGTAGCCATATGCCTAGTTAACCATCTAATTAGGCTTTGCATCACTGAAGCAATAGAAAAGGCCCAGAGTGTTTATTGTTCAAATCTCCAACATTAATTCACCAGATTCACTTGTCAGCCTAGGAATTAGAGGGGAGCCAAAATGAAAGGCCTGCTGTTCAATACTTTGAAGAAGTGTCGTTAACAATCTCTGATATCCCTCAATATTTTTTTTAACTTATTTTTATTTTGTAAAATATCACAGAAACAAAGCTTCCAGGGTTCTGGCTTGAATGATGGAAGCAATGTTTACAACATGCCTTCAAAACCTGAGTTTTTCAGATTCCATTGCCATTTTGTTGGCAGGTAATAAGAGAAATGCAAGTAATGAGCTGGGCATTTTGCTTTTTGTTTGGAAACCCTTTCTGTGTGGAAATTCCACTGACAAGTCTTCCATTATATTGGCTGGTTCTGTTACTACCCTACCACTATCAGTATTCTTCAATCCTAAAAGGACAGCATGAATTATCATATGATTGTATGAAACATTGTCTGATAATTTGGCAAAAATAACTTCTTTTTTGTGTGTTTCCTGACAAAGAGATTTTGCCTGTTTAGGAGGCAAAAGGGAGGCAAAAAAGCAGTACAAGCAAAGGTAATAAGATCTACTGGGAGGTGGTATTTTCTCCTTTAAACCTGTCCCTAGTAGGTAAAGAAATGAATATAGGAAGATAAATTATTTTTCTATTATTAGCTACTTTCACTCTTTTTCTGAGTCCTTGAATTTGACCATCAAATTCTAAACCCATGCAAAATCACCACTGATTGAATATTTATGAATGTTTATTTTTTTCAAAATGTATAAATTAAAAAATACTAGCTTTATACAGGTGGTCCCATAAAGCTTGTTTGTTTAACTGAGTCCAGTTGTGTTTAATCTGAAATAGTAACCAGTAAAATGAAAGCATTTGTGCTTGGGATATTTATGAAAAGAATTGAGTAATGAAACCAGGAAGGGCCAGGGAGACTGTGAGAAAAACTGTGATCCAATATATTGATTACAGATCTTTTCTTGATGATCATTGAAATTTTTCCAAAAACATGGATGTGAAACAACAGTATATTTAGGGGTAAGTGAGTTGGAAAGAATGACCTTCATGAACGAACATGTGGATTTCTTGTAAGGTCTTTTCTGTCTCTAACTTCTACAATCTGTGCTCCCAAAAAGACAGACTTAATATCAGTTTTTTAATAGTGATTTTCCCGTTCAGACTCTCTTTTCTTTTCAGATATTGCAAAACCCACAATACATTCTGTAGTGCAGAATTTCTCCTTGCATCCTTCACATCCTGAATCTTTTTAGTCAAAGGCTTTGGACAATGAGTGAAGTGACCAACGTTTGTTTTGGCAGCTAAAACTGCTTGCTACATCTGTCATTCATCTCTTGGAAACCCCTGAAATACAAAAATGAAGACGATGCTTAAAAGAAGTGATGTGTGAAAAACCCTTTGTCTATGCAGCATTTGCTGCAGCAACCTTTTTCTAGGCACATTTTTCTTGGCTTTCTGTCTGGTTCTAAGGTTGATAAAGGAGTCAAAGCCACTGCTCTATTTCAGGCTAGAAAGCCAACAGTAAAGAAAGCATGAATGTCCACCCATGACTGAGTACATGTCTTCACCTCATATTGGAAATTTGTTCCTGAAGCATCTAAAATTGATGCTTTCTTGGTCTTCAAGTTAATGATTACTGCAGTAACTGGTAAAATAAATGCAGGATGATCTGATAATAATAACATACTTATGTTATTAGGGATGTCTTATGGCTTATTTTGGCAGGGGACCAGCACAATAAAAATGTTAGTTTCTATGTTTGCAGAGAGCATTTCAGATCACATGGATGGGGAGGGGTTGAATTCAAAGAATTTTACAGGTGTTAATCTTACAGAAATAGGAGAGAGTAGAAAAGATTTGTTTGTGATCAAGACTTGAAACCTATTGAAATGAGTATCAGAGCATCATGGGATCAGACACTCTTCAACTGAGCTGACGTTGAGGAATATTTAAATTAATGTCTGCTCTTGTGTCCAACTCATTCTTTTTATAGGTCTCTTACTTGAATAACTTCCATTTTGTAGTGTAAATCTGTTGTTTGTTGAACTCTGCAGCTCTAAATGGCAGAATGAGTTATCAGTCTCAAATGGAGGCAGGTCTCTGCCATCCCCTGGCCACAGAGCAGTCCCTTTGTGCTGCTCTGCAGTGTCACAGATGCTGCAGCCTGGAGGGCGGATGAGTAAATTTCTTCTGCTTTCAGAGCACATCAAAGGACAATGGCTGAATGGAAGATTAACTATGAAAACATGAAACGTCTTTGATGGGACACATTGCGTTAGTCTGTGCCCATGGTGTGGAGTGCTCTGCTGCTCGATGCTCTAAACAGATGGGCAGCTTGGTTACAAGAAGAATATTTGTATTTTTTGTGAAATTGTCTTATTGCTAACGCTGTCCTTAAATTCTGGAAACACATTGAGGATGATACTCAACAGTTCTGCCTTCAATTCCTGCCTTCACAGGTATTTCTGATACAGAGCACCTGAGCACAGCTTTGGCTGGGTCCCATTTCTCCTGTTATAAATTTGATTTCTCCCTCCTATAAAAATATGCTTGTGTATCCCTTTGGGGTCCAGAATTTTCTTTAAAAACAAGTTAAGTTTAGGAAATTAATTCAGTCTGACATCGCTCTGTCACTCCTGTGTTGTTTGGCTGCTCTGTGCCTGCATGTCTTTGGTATGCCTTTAGTTGTTGCTAATGGCAATGTGCAGGATAATCTTCCGTACTGGACCTAAAAAAAGCTTCCCAAGTGTGCAGGACTGTTAGAAGGAGATTATTGTCTACTTCCCACTGCACATTTCCCTGAAGCTTCCATTTATTTATTTATTTATTTAATCTTCTGTTGCTGCCACACGCGCTAATGGATTTCTGTACAGGAAGCACGGAATCTTTCAAAAGATTGGATTCAGCACTTTTGCAAGGCCTGTAGTCCATTAAGCTGAGGAGCTAGTCGAATCAAAAAGGCTGCACAGCCTCTAGTTTCAGTTTTGAAAGCAGTGGCCCCCAGGAATGAAATGTTATAAAAGACGACGGAGCTAACCTTTTATTTTTCTACCTTGGACTGAGTTCTATTTAGCAGCAACATGAAATTTCTATCAGGTTCCCTCCATACGGTCCTTTCAAGGCTCCAATAAAGGAATGAATGCCAGAGCAGAGCCTTTACCCATTCAGATTTCAGCTCTGTTAGCTTTCAATACCAGAAATGTATTTAAAAGTGGGTAAGGTTTGTTAACTCTAATATACCACTGTCACTCATCCTGCTCCAAAAGAATCAAACTATATGTGTGTTGGGATTTGCAATTCAAATTAAACCATTTTACTTCATGAAAATGGGCTACTGTGGAAGAAAAAAAGGCTGTATAAAGGATCACATTAACCTACAGCAATAATATTATAACAGCACTGTTCGTGATACTATAGTTAGAACTGTGCCAACTGGTTAATTTATGAGCCTTCTCCTTCCCTTTCTGAAATGCCCAGCTGCTTTTCCCCCAGCTTTACAAACTTCTGATGAAAAAGCACTGGAATAAAAGTGCGCTGCTTGTAAGAAAACAAAATTCTATAGACTCAGCTATCAGGTTTGTTTCAAAATGGTTGTGAGGGTCTATGTCCTTTACTTATTTATTTTTAAAGAGAAATACAACACCATTTATTTTTTTCTTATACCTTACATATGCATGATCACATTGCCATACTTTTAAATTACTTAATTTCCTGAGGAACTTTGCTGTTTAGCTTATTGCCTTGTTGTACGGGCTGAAAAGGAGCAGTGAGGGCATATTTCAAAAGTTAGTAAAGACAGACTTAAAGAAAACAGAAGGTTTTATCTGTCTTGCAGAAATGGTCGCTAGTGATTGAAGAATTTATTGATAAAGTGTCTGGGCTGCATCTCGTGGGAAAGAAGTTGTCAGAAAAGTTCTCTGCTGTTAATTCTTCACGTTAGCTAGAGTGGTTATAGTGTCACTCACGAAAATGACCCAAAACCTGCTCTGATTCTGCTGAAATGCTTTTAAAGGGCTGCTTCTGTATCAATGCTCATATTGGCTTTTGTGGGAGTTTTTGGGTGTGCACTTACATGTGTGTGTTTCCCTCACTGGCACAAGGAAACGTGAGATCATGCCAACACTTGTGGGCACTTTTCAAGGAAATTACTCTTCCAGTTTCATCCTCAAGCGTACCTTTGCCAAAATATTTCAGGATGTACGTCATGAACTGCTCCCCAAACAGTATTTAATGTATTTTATTTGTATTTTATATGTGTATACGAGCATGTATCTAAAGAAATTAAAATACTCACACATGTAATTAGACATTTATACTCCGCACATGTTTAAGAAATTGGGTAGATACAAGTACACCTACTGTGTAAATGTATTAATAGACGTCTATATATGTGTACTGATATTTTTGGAAATATTTGGGTGCATGTGTGTTTCTGTAGCTATATTTTGCCAGTAGTTCACCCTGTAAAATGTGGGGAGTAAAAGGTTGAAGTCCAGGGCTAAGGATCTCTGAGTAACTCCTGTTACTACTCCTGTCTTCCAGTTTGTGACTGAAGTCACTGAGCACTGATTTAACTCCTATGGGCAACAGAAAATGCTCTTTATGGGGCCTTGTTAATGTTGTCTTCAAGTTTTTGAATCTCACTTTTTCACAGAAGGATTGAAAAAAAAAAAAAAAAGAAAAGAGGATTTAGCAGTCCCTGTATTATGGAAAAAACATTAGGTCATTGTCTGTGAGGGATATTTTGAATGCACGTATTACCGTGAGCACATCAGTTCAGGATCTGGGAACACTGAGTTCCTGGAACTGTGAATGCTGTCTGTCCTCACAGCAATGCAGGCTCAGAGCTGCTGCTTAGGGAAGAGCCAAAGGGCTCCAGTGGTGGACAGAGCTACACTCCCCCTGCTTATCCATCCACCCTTGGTGAACGATAAGCTGGGCCAACAGTAACACATGATGTCGTCCCAGTTTCTCTGGCTACTTCCACAGGATTTGTTTTCTGCTCCTGAAGCCAACCAGCCCAGCCTAGTTTGTATCAGTCCAGCAAAGTCCCCCTCACAGGAGAGAGGCACTGCATCCAACATACCCCTGGGAAAGTGTTCCTCGCTCAGGCTGGCTGTTGAGTTGGTGGTTTCTTGAGCATGTGCTCAAAAGGGTTAGAGTGTAAATGCTAGGTGAATCTCATCTTTAGAAATGTCCAGCTATCTGCTTCATTCATATTCCTCTCTTTCTCCACCCCAGCCTGATCTCCTCATTAACTGTTAAGCCAGATTCCCTAGAAGTCAAAATCTTTGTCCGTGTGTATATTTGTCATTGTCCAGAACCTTCAGGATCTGCTGGAGAATTCAGTTACATTTGGCAAGAGCTCATGGTTTAGAAGTTTTAAATGACTGGATGCAGGGTGAAAAGAACAGTATCTGGTGAGGATGTGGACTCCAAATGAATTCTTCCACCAAGAGAAGGAAGGAAATCCTGGCTTCTCATGGTGGAAGCAGTCGTAAGGTATCTGTCTGCCTGGCTCATCAGCACACTGCAATTATGAGCAACTGCAACTTGCCCATCTGATAAAATACTGGGAGGACTGACTGGAAGAGGAGGGAAGCTGTAGGGAACAAGAGACAGGAGAAAAAGACAGAAGATGAAAATCTAGAGGAAAGCAGGCTTCCAGAGCCTGGCTGCTAAAAATGTGCTGTTGGTTTTATATTCTGGAGGGTGTGAAAGGCTTTTTTCTTAGGTAGCAGAGATCTGCTATAGAGGTAAGGATTGTAAACTTTGAGCATGGTTGCAAATTAGAATCCTGAATCCAAATGTTGAGTGCCTTGGTGGCCTAGGGGAGGTGTGCAGTGAAGGTGTCTCAGAAAGTGAATGTGTTTAAGTGAGGACATGCTTCAAGATAGTTAAAAGGTGCACAAGACAAAAATAGAGAAGATTATGTCCAGTTCTAATGACCCTCTGAGATTTAGGCACCTTGCTCAGGAGGAAGCCCTGTGACTTGTGTGGGTGCATATCCACCAAGTATTTCTGAAAATACCTTTTCTTGCAAAGAACAGAACAGAAATTATTGCTTTCTTTTAAAGGAAAAGGACGGAATGTATGAGGTAGTGTTCATATGTTTTATGCAATGATGGGGATTACAGGCATAGTCTTGGAACTGGAACTGAGGCTGTCCCTTTCTTAGTAAGTGACATTACTACTAGACTTTAGAAGCATAGTCTCTGGCATGTTTTTTTTTTTTTCTGTGTCAGTGAGACTCATATTTTACAGGAAAACACAGCAGTGATTCAACAAAAAGGGTGAAGGATGCCCTTTCTGCAGTCTGGTAGTTAGATCATTCTCATGGGTGGTGGCAGCTGTAAAAGAAAACAACTTGGGTTCCCCACACGGTAAGTGCCTGACAATTAAATTCTTGCATGAAAGCACAGCTTAACAACCTAAAGCAAAGCAGTTGTTACAGCTATGTTTTGCAAGGAGCTTTATCCTCTTGACTAGACACGTGGCTTTATATATTTACAGATTAAGTGTATCTATGAGATCAACCCTTTGAGGAGTGACAGTTTCATTTCTATTTTCTAAATCCTGATTAATTTAATGCAAGCTAGATCTGCTTGACTTTGTGAGTACCACAGCCGTTGTCAGACATTGATGATCTGTAGCTGTGCAACACACAGCAGAGAAATGGTGAAGATCCTCAATTTATATTGGTGCAATCAAACTGACAGAGAGCAACAGCCAAAGGTTCCCCTTTTTGCTGTGTCCTCTGTGCCTCTGAGCACATTACCAGAGCATTAGCTCAGTTCTCACAGCTCTGCTTCCTGAGCTGAGATGCTCATGAGGTTTTACTCTAGTTACCAAGGTATTTGCAAAGAAAAAGAAATTGCACCTGAAAATGTTAATGTGCAATCTGATTGCCAAACATGTGTGCATTTTAAAATATATTCATTTGGCTTGCTCTGCCTACCATTCCCAGGCTGTGGCTCTGCTTTCCTCCATATGGTATTTAAACTGTGCTTCCCACAGCAGATTACTCCCAGCACACCCCACGGAAGGGTACATAAGGATGAGATGTGCATGATCTAATGGAGATCCATCATCGTTGAATAATTAATCTAAATTATTAGGGATTATACTCCCTACGTATTGAGCAAATGGTCCTTTTCAGAGCTGTGTTGTTACATGTTTTTTCATTAGATTTCAATTTTCAAATCTTTAAATATTTGTTAGTGGAGTTATGGATCCTGTGGAGCAAGTTCAAACCTACTGGCAATAGCTGTCTTGTGACTGAGTATTTTATAATCAAGAGGACAGAAAACCTTAGGTTCAGTCATAGAAGTGAAGAAGCAAATTGAGTCAGCCAGGTCCTAATACATCCGAGTGGTTCTGCCCTGCTGTGCTATGATTGATTTTACCATTCCTTATGCAGCTTCAGCCCAGCAGATTTATTATTTTGCACAGACAAAAATTGTTTGTTTTTCTAGGTAAAGGACCATTATAAGAGGCACCATTGAAAGTCTGCCCAAAGCTCCCTTTCTTGCAGAAAATGACTCAGTTGAGCCTTAAATTCAGTGGTTCTTTTCTGCAACACATCTGAGGCTTTTATATCCTTTAGAATATGAATATTAAATAGAGGTTACCATCATTTGGCAAATGCCACTAATTTTTAACAATTTTATGAAACTGGTCTCTAAGACTATAAATTAATAATGGACAAAATAACAGGCTCTGGACTTGGTAGCTTTTACATAATATCCATGTAAGTAAACACAACATTTGTCTGAAAACACTACCTTTGGACCTGAATAATGTATGCAACACTTTTAGATTCTAGCATGATGCTGGAAGGAGTAACCAGGGACCGAGGGTTATGTGATTTGCCTTGTGGCTGGTTTACATCTGGGTGTTCTTCTAAACCTGATAAACCCTTTATTCTGCTGGAAGTTGGAAATGATTAAGTTGAAGACAACAAAGTTTCAGGCAAACAAGCCAGGAATTTGGGCAATCTCAAGCCAGCAGCCTGGACATTGATGATGTGGGACTGAGCTCTACCATGGCTCTCAGGAGCAGCTCCAGGTCAGTGTTTTAAGAGGTACATGGATGACACAATCATACTCCTCATTGTGTATTTCTTTATTTCACCTTCATTTCTAGTTGGGTGACATTGGCACCTTTCCTTCACAGAACAAATGCTCAGGTTCATGAATGTAACACATTTTAACTTTGAACTTATATGGTTGTATAATGAGAACATAACTAATGCATGCTCTTCCATGAGGATATAGGAAATAAAAGGTAAGAAAAAAAAAAGACTGTTTGTTTGCTATCTTGAAATGAGAAAATAAGGCAAATTAATGTCTCTGCATAATTCCATGAGTTTTTCATCTAAAATAATGTATAGATTATTATAAATATAACAAAAAGTCAGACTTATGTGAATAAAGCTTAACAGCTGTTGAGAAAAACCTGACAAACAAAGGCTTTGGCTTTGCTGCATTTACACAGGGCCAACAATGTGGTAGAGTTGCCTGATTGAACCAAACAGGACTTCTCAGATCTATAAAGTTGTTTATATTAATATATTATGTTGCAATATCCATATTTTGTTATTAATTTGTCAATACTTTTTCTTTTGTTTCTAATTTTTTTAAGAAAAGAAGAGGTCAAACTGTTGCAATAATTATGGTTAACTTAAAGCAAAAAATGCTCATCAAAATACTTTCTCATCTGAAATAAGACGAGGAGTCGTGCGCAAGGGTTTTGTTCAAGTATGCATTCAAATTTGGGACAGAATATGAGCTTGTAAACAGGAAATTCTCTCTTGCAGATTGCAGTGCCAAACACATCTTGATACATACAGAAACAATCATAAAATGCTTTTTGTTGACAGAACTATTATTGCTCTAATAGAAAGAATAAATTTTGGAAGGGCTGACTGCAAGTTACTGGGGAGAACATCAGGCAAGCAACCTCATGAACATTTTAGTTTATTGGGAGCCTTTAGTTTGGTGGGTGCATACTTGAGGTATAAATTTTTACAGTGATCATCAGTTTTGCTCTATATGCAGCAGAGGGAACTACTGTCACTATGAAGAAATGGACAGAAAGTAAATGTATGTGGTAATAAAACCACAGAAAGTAGGAAAAAGGATTTGAGGCTAATGTAAGTACATGAGCTGATTGAAGTCAAAATTATACTTTGAGTGAGGTTGATGCTTTTTTAGTGATACTTAAATAATGCTTTGGAATCAATGGCTGAAACAGAATCTGGTTCAGGTAATTCACAAATATCTAAAGAGCTAAAGGTCTTGGAAGGAGTTTTCACCTTTTACTTTCTTTAACAAGCATTAGTGTATTCAACTGGGAGGTTTTCTTCTGTCATTGTTTATTCTTTCTTGGCCTAAAACTTATGCCAAAGCAAGATTTTCATGCCAGATAGTGTTAATATTTACCCTACTGAACAGCTCTTTCTTTCAAATAAGGTAATTTCCATGTGTGCTGCCCAGCAGGACGTTTCAGATGAAGAATTGATATGATGTTGGGTATTTAATTTGGAGGTTCACATAACAGGTTTGCTACCCATGCAGTTTTGTTATTATCTGGAAGAAAAGTTTTGACATCTGTAATTGTCCACCCACCACCGAAAGAGTCAGACATGCTTTATAATTATATGGAGAAACCTTATGGGCTCAGCTGCAAAACTGACTGTCCAAAGCAAATAATAGAGACTTGGCTGCAGAACACTTTCCTCTCCTCAAAAAAAACCATGATTGGAGAGAAAAGAATAAGACTCCTGTATAAAAAAGTGCTGTGGCATTTAATGGAAAATGATAAGCTTTCCACATGAATTATGTACCAGCCTATAAAAATGAACAGGAAAAGGTATTCTGCTTCTCCAATTCTATATGACAATTAAAAAGTTATTTAGAACAGATACTTCCTTTTTAATTCTGTGGATTTTTACAGCAATTATTTTAGAATTCTAGTAAATTATCTATTCCTAAGGGTTACTTCATAACAAATTTCAAAGGACTTACACTTTATTCTTTCTGATGAAATTCGAAAAGGTTTTTCCACATGAACGTACAGGCTGTGGTTGGAAGGCCTGCTTTCTTGAAAATAAAAGGGAAACATTGATTTCAGGGGGAGGCAGTGATTTTGGTGGTCTCTGTACATGAATTTCAAGTTTCTCAGTCAGTATTGCCGCTGCTCTGTTGGGACCTCAGGGAGAAATTAAATGAGAGAGGCTTGAGTTGTTCCATGGGACTGTGGGGCAATGCTGTGTTTGGTTTTGTCAGTGTAGCTTCTATGAGGAGATTCAGAAATCAGTGATAGTAGATTTTGGACCACTACCTTTAAGTTGTAACTTTGTAGATTCCTGTAATATATAATGGAATAGGAAGGAACTTTTAGGGCAGTCATATGATGATATAATATACAATAAGGTTATGAAATGATATTATAAATGACGTTGTAAATGTTCTTGTAACATTCTTAATAGCGTGGGGTCTGAACATGTGTATGTTTATTGCTAAATCCAATACTTGCTGGTAGAAGGCACAGGGGAGAAGAAAGCTTATTTTCTCTTAGAAAGCAATACATTTTTATCTGCTTTTTGGGGGTCAAAATGCAATTTTAATTAGAATTTGCTGGCAACTTCCTCTGCTGCTTGTCTGTATCCCTCAACTGAGCACTGTTGTCATTCATGACAACAATTTTCTGTTCTTCTTTTTACCTAAGTTTGTCAGCTAATATCTTGTGAAGGTGATTTTCCTTTCTGGTGGCTTTGCAGATCTAGCATTTCTTGATTGTAAGACTAGTTTTACTCAGCACACAGTAGCTGTACTCTGTGAAAAATTTGCTTTGGTAATTCCAACATGTGTAGTTACATATGGTAATTGGAGCTTGTAGAAATTTATACAAGGGAATAAGTGTAAGTCTGTGTCTGGAGCTGAGGGTACATTAGTCCGTATAAAACCTCAGCTGAATAAAGACAAAGTTTCCAACTTTGTAAACTAAATAAGCACTTCTCTGAGTCCCAGTTTCCCACAGTTTTTATTGTGTATACATAGCAGTATGTCTCAGACAGTTTGTCATGTGGAGGGAGGCTTCATGTGATGGGTTAGTTCATCACATGATACATATTTGCATGTTCTTTTTTCCATTTTTTAGGCTTAGATTGAGACACTTGCAAACTGAGCTTTTGGAAAAGAGCATCACTGACAATATTCATATAAATTAACTCCATTAAAAAAGCAACATTTTGTGGTGGTTCAGTGACTGTTGCCAGTCATACAGCTGGCTGTCTAGAAAACCCTTAGCAATAGCCAAGCATCATTTCTGACAGATCAGTGAGGTTTGAGACTCCTTGGAAACTCACAGGAATTGGTTTGATGGAGGGATTTTCCACATCTGACTCTCTGGAGTATCTGTACTTTCAAAGATAAGGGTTTCACTTCACAGCCTGCCAGGCAGGGACGTGTGCTGCGCTTCTCTCTTCAGAGGAAGGAGCACAACTTGCTCCCTGACTTTAGTGAAACCTGCCAGAGCCCAGGCAGCATCTTTGCTGGATTCAGTGGCCTCTTGTGTCACTGTCATGCTTCTTAATACAGGAGTCAGTGCGGGTTTCAATTAGAGCAAACATTTTCCTTGCAGCTGACCTGCCTCAGGCTGCAACTGGAAATTGTTGCCTCCAAACCTATAAGCATTTACATGAAAACTTAACTTTTTTTTTGATTTTGTGAAGAAACCCAAAACCAAAATACATGGAGTACACAAAGCCAGTTTGCCAATTCTTGCTAAAGGAATTCTGCTCTCCTCCATTCCCTCTTGTTGAGGCAGGGCGTGAGAAAGGAGGCTTGTCATTTTAAAAGACTTCTGACAGAAGTTTGCTTGGTGAAAAGTCATCACAAAGAGCTTTTATTGCATTCAGAGGCAAAGATTTATGTCAGAATAAGTCCGTACAGGATAAATCCCTGTATCCTGACATAACGGTTTGGAAATAAGGAAATAAAGTTCAATTCTCTCCGTCAGAGGCTAGGCACTGAAAGCAGGGAACAGTGTTCTGTCCAAGAGAAACCTGAACAAAGGTTTCAAGATATTGGTGGGTTTTGGTACTTTACCTCATAACCCTCCTATTATAATGGTGTCATAAATGCAGAGCCTGGCTGATAATGTCTAAAATGGGGGCCCATGGAGCACCCCATTTCCTGGAGGACAGCATCTCTTTTTTCCCAATGGTCCCTATCCCCTAGTTTCCACTACAAACGAGTCTTGGATGAAGGGTTAAGGGAGTGAGGTATCCTGTTCTCTACCATTCTTGCAGCCTTGGTTCAGCAAAACCTTTGGCCTGTGGTGTGCACCGTGAAGAACAGCAGAGCTGCTGCTTGGAGACAGCCACAGCCACTGGTCACAGCTGGAATCTTGACTATTTGGAGTTTCATCCCAGCTTTATACTTGGCATTCTGCAGGAACTCAAGGAATTCACATAAGAAATGTAGTGTAATGTAAAAGTAATGCTTTAACCTGATGCATAAATGTGTGTAATGTTCCAGTGATCTGTAGCATGGAGGAAGATCTGGGAATCAGAGAGGATTGGAGGCTGAACCATAGTCAGTATTGTCATACTGTGGTAGGCAAGGAGCCTTGTCCTCAGAAGTATTTTGAAAAATAACTTGTGAGCAATCATTGCCATGGTCATCAGTGATAGTATTGTGTCCATGTTTTAGTGACCTAATTTGGGAAAAAGGAAAAAAAGGAAAAGAAGTAAATGAGAGAATAAGAGAGAGAATTGCAAGAATAGCAACAGGTATAAGAGGTTTGGAAAGCGTGATCTACATGGAACAACTAAAGGAAAACTTTAGCAAAGTATTTTAAGGAATAGCCTGCAGGCTGTGGGCCAGGCAAAACTTGCCAGAATAATTCATACAGCTTCTGTCAGCTCTTGCTGACCTGCTTTCTGAGCCATTAACTCAAGGACAAGACCCCGGCTGTGTGCCCACCTTCCCAATTTTTTTCAGTGCAATGTTGGGGGACCTGCAAGGCAGTCATTTGGTGAGCTGTGTATGGACGTGTTGGAAGATGTTCCTGCCATGGATCCTCTAATGTGGAGGAAGGACCTGCATGGTTTACCCTCAGGTGGCTGTGTGGAGCCTGGGAGGTTGTTCTGGGACAGATGACACTTCTGGATTACACAAACATTTGCAGCGTATTGCAGAGTGATATTTAGTCCTCCTTTGGAGCAAGGGAAAGCTATTCTGTAATTGTCCTGAGATCCCCAACTGATAATGTTTTCTTATATTCTCTTTCACGTATTAGGAAATATAGTGTGAAATGGGGGGGAAAAAAAGGAGTGAAGCACATGGAGAGTGAAAGTGGGAAGGATATAAGTGGTATGGTCAGACTCCACAAGCTTTGTGAAATATTGTTAATAAGTTCTTTTTGCTAACTCCCTCTTATCAGCAAATTCTGCACTGGTGTGACCCTACCTTGAATCCTGTGTGTGGTTTTGGACACCACAACATAAAAAAGACATTAAGCTACTAGAGACCATCCAAAAGAGGGCCATGAGTGTGATGGAGGGTCTGGAGGAGAAGTTTATGAGGAGCCGCTGAAGTCACTTGATTTGTTGATCCTGGAGAAGAGGATACTGCAGGGAGACCTCATTGCAGTCTTAAACGTCCTCCCAAGTGGAAGCAGAGGGGCAGGTACAGACCTCTGGCTGTCATGACCAGGGACAGAACTCAAGGAAATGGCATAAAGCGAACCAGGGAGGGTTAGGCTGGATATCAGGAAAAGGTTTGTCACCCAGAGGGTGGTTGGGCACTGGAACAGGCTCCCCTGGGAAGTGGTTGCAGAACCAGCCTGACAATTCAAGAAATGTTTGGACAATGCTCTCAGGCACAGCATGTGACTCTTGGGATGGTGCTAAGCAGGACTATGAGCTGGACTTGATGACCCTTGTGGGTCACTTCCAACTCAGGATATTCTCTGATTCTATGATTCTTCCAAATGCACGGGCATGTCAGATGCAAGCTAAATATCAATTCAACTGTGCTAGCACTCGCATAAAATGTCACACATCTTGGCTGGGAGATACCTGGCTGAATGGAGTGGGAGCAAAGCCTTCTTGAAATGCAGGAACAGTTATTTCTCTTTATCCAGACCTTGTTCTATTTAGTGTTGAGTTCTTTCCCTTGCTCTTTTTTTCCCTCCGGTGTTATTTCTAAATACTGATGAGACAACGCAGGGTCCAACAAGGATTCACTTAAGGCATTTTAAAACTCCCTAAATTAAAATATTTTGGTAGAAGTCATAGGTCAGATTGCTCTTATTCTAGTGAGAGGTCTTGCTAGTACCTCTGTGCAACTGTGCAGTTTGGAGATCTCTGTGTTGGTTCTTTTCTAATTAAATAGTGAGCTGCTGCCTGTTTTCTGGCCTTCGAGCCTTTTACTACCTGAATCTGGAGAACAGGCTGTAAAACATTAAATATGGGAAAGCTGGGAAATGTAACACGCTATAAATGTATGAAGGTAGGAGCTCAAATATGTGTGGACATAAAGATTTTATTTCTTTACATAAGGTTTAAATGAAGAGTCTGCAGTATAAATCTCTGCTTTCAAAGTGAGCTATCGCTTTTCAGCGAGAAAGAAGGCAAGAATGACTGTTAAGAAATAAAATATTACACTTTTAGGAAGCACCAAGGCAAGCCTTATAAGACCATCTATATATGCAAGTAAATGAAGACCCCTAACCTGCCCCCCAAATATATCATAGGACTTTATTTTTCTAATCTTCAGCCTGGAATTGTATAGTTTTGCCTTTTTTTATTTGGTGAATAAGACATGCAAAGGTCACCATTATGCAATGAAACTGTCAGGAGACAGCTGGGAGGTCTTCATTTAATGCCCATTATGCCCCATATTTGATATCTGTATCAGGCTCCTAATGGGTGGTAGGCGGGGGTGGAGGATGATGGTAGTTTGGAGGAAACAAGCTGCAGCAGCCCCCTGGAAATCACTGGGGAGGACAGGGTGGGTGTGATGCTTTTATAAGCAGAATAACCTAAAAGTATTCCTTAAAACCCAATGTATTTATAAGCAGAATTTCTGAATGCACTGAGAAAACTGTTTTAACATAAATGAAAACTGAGAAATCCTAAATATTTTAGATCTTCAGGCCAAATTTTATTTGATTTTTCTCAAGCTTTTGACACAGCTGGATCAATCAGATTACTGACTTTTTAAACAGAACTCTCAATTATGATCTATGTGATTTCTGAAAGTAATTTTTCTCAGCTGGCTATTGAAACAGTGGCATCAGCAGCGCTCACCAATATGACTGCTCTGAGTATTTGTTGTGTAGGTGGACCTTAAAGGAGGTCTGGTTCTTTCTAAACCTGGAACAATGGAACATTCATCAGCTGATTACATGATGCCTTCAGCCTTTCATGCTCCTCTGCTGTGTGTGGATATATTTCAAAAACTGAGCTTGACTTTTCTATGTTCATTTGTGTGCCAATATTTTTGTCTTGTGTACTCAAACAATATTATCTTAAATTTATTGAAAAGCCACCTCAGTTGAAGTAGCAGTAAAATCCATGTTATGGGAAGGGGATAAAGTCAATTAGCCAATGATGTGTTTTCTTAAACTAATTTTTGATCTATTTGCATCCTGTATAGTGAAGAATCAGAAAGCTCTGTTTGGTCCAGGGTATGTAGAACAAAAATCATCATTGTGTTATGAAATTATGAACCCCAGGCAAGGAAGAAAACAAGCATTAAACTGAACTAAGTTATTATTCTGAGGAAACACGATGCTATCATACTTCATATGAGAACCTCTCATGGCTGGGGGACAGCAGCTTTTTCCTTCTCCCAGCAAGTCTGAAGTTAGTTTTGGCTTGAGGTGGAGGCAGAGGGTTGAGTATCTCCCAAAGACATTTGCTAACTTCATGTTGCTCAGTCAGCAGTCTGAAATGGATGATTGCACTGAGGTGGGTTTCTGGATGGTGTTGATGTTCTGGGTTGTTGGCATGGGGAGGATCTTGAAGAAGGAGCCTGCATCTCATAAAGATCCTATTGATAAAATGTGAATAAATGACCTCTGCATCTAGCTGTTATTGGTATTCTGGGGCATATTAACTGCATCTAAATTATTGCATAGGAAAGGCCTATGAAATTTATTTGACTTCAATGACCTCCTTAGAGAATGGGCTGTGTAATTTGCTGAATAGCTTTTTTTCTTTTCTTTTCCTTTTTTTTTTTTTTTTTTTTCAATATACCTTTATGAGTTTCCCTGTTAGGAACACTCTGATATAGGTTTACTTGATTTTGGCCCTTGCCATGGGCTTGTAAATTACTTTCAGCCACATACAGGACTGTGTGATACCTCCCAGAAGTCTGGAGCATAAAATAAATGAAGATAAAGTCTGGGCTGGGGTATAAGGCTATGGCTATTACATTTATTGCTCTTTTATGTTATCAGCCCGCTTCTCAGGTTCTGCCCCTTCTCCCAGACCTGCCTTTTACTTGTAGAGCTGCCTCTGAAATATTGGGGTCTCCAAAGCCTTGTTTATTAACCAGTCTGGGACAGAGAGGTCTGAATTGGCTGGGTTACCCTGGGTACTCAGAGGAGCCAGCAGTGTCACTGTGGTGTTTCATGGGACTTCTCCCCTGCAGCTCAGACTGAGCCACCCTTAATAACGCTGTGGCACAACTTCCCCTAGCATTTCCTAAATCGCTGCCATTGCCAGAAGCTTTTCACAATCAGGTGCTCACGGAAAGCTTATCACAAGCAGCTGAAAGAAACGCGTGACTGTACTGTCTGCTCTTGTGCATGCTGTTGAAGCTCATTTAATGCAATGTCACAGGCAAATAGTGAAGTCTGTGGATGTTAATTATGTTTTAATAATGTAATTGATTTTCTTATGCGTTAACTTTGACTTCACAGAGAAAAACACTCCCCCCCTCTCCCCCTAAAAAGGACCATTTTCCTATGGATGATTTATAGGTATAGCAATTATGCAAAATGAATAAATACATTACTTTGATATGATCACACACATGCCACCACCATGAACTGAAATTCTTTCTGTACTTTGGAGATCTTCACAGTACCATAAGAGCTGTGAACTGAAATAATCCTTTAACATTCTGCTAAAACTGAAATAAAGAGCACAAGCAGGACAGTACTGATAGGGTGACAGTGCTGTTAGAGTCCTGTTCTCAGCAATAGGTCACTAGATGGCAGCGATACACAGCAAAGCTGCCTTCCATTCTTAGCTCCTTAGTTTGCTCCTCAGAAAACTTAAAACAGTTTGAAAGGACAAAAAACCCCCAAAAACAAACAAAAAAACCCCAAAAAACCCTACCTGTGCATGCACTCAAAATGATACGTTTTAAATTCAAACTGTTGTATTATTTGTTTTCCTTAATAGCTTTGACTACAGAGTGAGGACATGTTCTTACTGGAAAACACATCTTAGAGCAGTCGCTAGTTACCTTTGTGAAAGGTTTGTATCTGGAATTGACTTGAAATGATGCAAAAAAACCCTTTCATTTTTTCCAGCACGCACCCTGATTAGCTCAAATGTTTGCTGCTGAAGCAGCCATGGGTCTTGTGATGGGTAGGATGCAATTATATGGCAGAGAATGGGACCTTAAATGCTCTGGGTAAATTTGGATTTGCAGGGTAACTGTCAGATAAATGTTATTGTAAACCTTCAGAAATGTGCTCAAAGCATCTTTCTCTGAGTATGCCGACTTTTGCCTGTTTTCTCCATTTTCTCTGCAGTGCATTTGAGCTTTCAGCTGATTTTGGACATGCCCTTCTTCTTTAGATTATTTACATTGTGATAAGCTAAGTGCAAAGGTTTTCTTCCTCTTCCTGCATTCCTCTGAAGCTGTTGGGTTCCAACACATCTCCCTTGCACAGGGAGCAACTCTGTACAACCTTAATATAAAATATGTCGCTGTCTTCTGGAAAACTATAGAAAGAAAGCAGAAATGGTAAGTGTCTAAGAGAAATCACAGTGGGCTACTTCTAAATAAAGTAATTCATGGTGAAAGTGCAAACTAAGCCATCCGCAGAAGTTGAAGAAATTACCCCCACAGCTCTGCTTCATCTTTCTGCGTGGCATAAACCATCCCTGGAGCAGAGATAGACTTGTGTCCAGGGCTCAGCTACCTCACTGCACCATACTGATGTGAATGGCTGGTCAAAGCACCTCGGGAAGATCCAGATCCAGTCCTACTAATGGCAACTGGGAGGCAGTTTGCATTTTAGTGATCCAGTTCTGGATCCAACCTGCAGTGAGGCACTAACTGCCCTTCTCATTTGATTGTTCTTTTACCCAAGGTTTGCTGTTTATGTCCATAGGCTACCTGGAGGTCTCTTTTTGTTTACATATAATCTGTATGCATGAGAAGTAGGCAAAGAGTTCTGTTTGTTCAAACACACCTTATAGTTGAGCAGTCACTCTGTTTTTCTAGAAGTTCTCCTTTCCAGATTTTCATGAAGCCCCTCTTCTTCATTTTTTTCCTTGCTTTTTTTTTCTTTTGGAGTTTGATTATATTTCCCTGGTTTGCTTTCTTTTTTTCATGTAGACTTTCCAAGAAACTCTGAGGAAGATTTTAAACTACAGAGTCATTAAACTAACATTTTGATTTTTATCTTCTTTTCATAACAGAAATTCTTCACTCTTAATGTCTTTTCTGAATAAAATTATTGACTCATAGTTATATTTATATGCCCAAAGTTGAATTTGCCCATTACTTTTTGACCAGGTAAGGAACCAGCTGAGATTGAACTGTGATTCAATATTGACAAAGCAGCAGCAATGCTTTTTTTGCTTGGAGAGATATTTGAAAGAATGAGTAGAGCTGGGCTGTGATTCATCCCTAGTGGGAATAGAAGCTGATGCAGCATCTTGGAGGGCACAGGACTGGGTGCAGCTTAACATGTCCGAGTTGAAGAGAAGACAGGCTGTGCGTTTGGTATTTAGATTTGGTTTTGTGCCTAAATCTCTTACTATGGTATTCCGTGGGCTTCAAAAATGCATGCTGTGAAATCACTTTGTATGTCCCATAGTAACAAAATTACTTCTAACTGTGAAGAAGCACTGGAAGAAGCAGGCTGAAGTGAGCCAGGGGATGCTTTCTGGTGCTCTCATGGCTGTCATTCAGAGAAGGTGCCTGCTGGGGGGCATTCTGTCTCCTTTATGGGCTGTGCACCTGGGGGTCCTGTGCCTTGAAACCAGGACATAGAAGACAGGTCTGGAGCATGGATGAACGTGCCCTGATGTATCTGGGATGCAATTAAGATGGAGAACTGGAAACAAAGTATTGTAGAGGGGTTTTGTAGTATAGATATAACCCAAGTGTCCATAAGATGTGGCTCTTGCATTACTGTAGTCTTCATATTGCGTGATAAAATCCTGTGACCATGAATGAGGAAGGAGTTTAAATGCCTGTGGTGCTTTGCCAGAGAAGAATTAGGGTAGGCCAGCTCAGGCTGATTGTAGGAATTCTCATCCTTCTTATGTCATAATCATTCTTCTCACCATGATGAAGTTTGCAGCCTGGGCTTTTCTTAAAGTCTGTCACTAGCTTTGCAATCTGGAGTGGCAGCAGTAAGCGATGGTGCTTTTCATCATCCACAGCCAGGCAGGAGACTGGGATCACTCCTGCTGAGTGGGTAATGGCCCTCCATCCCTCTCATGGCAAGGTTAGGCTCTAATTAAAACCAATCTTTGAGGAATTTACAGCTATTACAGAGCCCTCCCATCTGCGAGGTGAGCTTCTGAGAGAGGATAATGCTTGTGCTCATGTTTCTGCACTAGTTTCCTGCCCTCATCCAGGTGCAACTCAAGCTGTTGGTGATTATCTCTAAATCCCACCATGTCTGGGACCTGTTATCCAAGACATGGCCTCTCACCCCCATCCTGAGGTGTGGGGCATACAACTGGCTGTTTGTTCCTCAGGTGAAGATTTCCATGGGAGGTTGAAGGGATTTCCTATTAGAAAGCTTCTCATTTCAGGAATTTGCCCCTTACCCTTCCTCCCTTCTCTCCCCTTGACAGCCTGCCAGCACACAGGTCTTATGAATTTCCAACAGACTGTGTGGATTAGCTGTTGTCCTTTTTCTCTCTTTTGGTGCATGTCTTTTTCTGGTTAATGTTTGTGTAGCAGCAGCTTTCTCGAGGTGGTTATCTGCTAATGTCATGGGGTTTTGGTACTTGTGAAGGGATTCTCTACCTCTGTTTCTCTTCCCGCTAATTTTAAAACGAATTATTTGGAATAATTTCGGTTACTGTAGGCATAGAAACTAAACAACTCCATGAATGAAAATATGTAATGTGAACATACTTTTTAATAAATTAACAATAATTGGTTTTTGAATGGGTTTAAATAGTTACATAATTCATCAAATTGTTTATAGCTGTCTTACCTTCCAGTTTTATGATTTTAAGCTACTTGCAACACATGTACAATTCATGTCTATGATGTGTGTTGTTCCTTTCTCACAGTCTCTTTCCAAAGTATCCATAAAAGTGCATTAATAAGAAGTGTCATTAAACAGGGATTCATAGTATGTATTTGTGGGGGAGGAAAAAATTAATCTTCCTGTACAAAAAATCATCACTTGCACTTAGTTTAAGAAACTGAAAGAACTGTTTGGAATCTGATGGAGAGAGTCCTGAAACTTCTCCTTTTCTCTTGCCCTCACTTTTTTTCTTTTTTCCCCTATTGGCAGGATTTTCTTGTGACAGAGCACTGTTTCAGTGTCCTCATTAGGATTCTACAGAAAAACTTATTTCTTCTCTTGTCATCTTGAGGTTTATGGCTGCCTTCCCATTTCCTCTTCTGGAAGTTGTCTGTTCCAATACCACAACAGTAAAGATTTGGATTCATTAATATGGCACTGATCCTGGGTCCAGCAGGTTTTAATTGCAGTGAAATGGAAAGATGTTTCATGTGATTTGTCCTGGTATATCCCAACTGCTGAGTAATGGCTGGTATCACATTTGTTCTGTCAATCCTATTGGGCCATTTTGGAGTGTGGACAAATAATGAAAAATAGGTGTGGGCACCCATCCATTTTTTCTCTATAGCTGAATCCAGAACTGCTTAATTATGCATATATTACTGCAAAGGGAAGAATCTTTCTGTCATCATCTACAAAAATGGATGAGGCATCCAATCACATAAACAGTTTTACCTCTAGAAATTGTGAAGATCAGTGAAGGAGAGGAGAAGAGCTCTCTTTACTTGCAGAGAATTCCCTTATAAGAGTAAAACTGAACATTACCATGGCAGTTCTGCCACCTTAGTGTGGTGTGGTAACTTTCTTTGGCACGCAGTTGGCAGGAGGAAGGTTAGAGGGTTAGAGGATGATGCATGGAGCTAAAAAGGATTGGAGAGCTATGCAAGGACATAGCTGATGGGTCCATAGATGGGTCGACCACCAGCCAAACTCTTCTGGAACACTGAAGGAGATAAACAAGAGTACTGGATCTCTGAAACTCAAATGATAAGTATGTTGGGCATCTCCCTTCAAGCAGGACAGATCTCTAGGTTTTCCATACCTGTTTGTTCCTTGCATGCAGTTTAAGGAGGAAAACCTGAAGCTATCTCGCTCGATGGGAGTTGGTTGGATTGCTGTGAAAGGGCAGATAAAGTGCCATTCAAAACTTCCCTCAGAACAGCTTCTGCTTGCTCCTGGTTTATCCTGAAACAGCTGGTCTTGCCTCAGTTAGGCAGGACTTAATGAAAAAAGGAATTAACCACGATTCTTCAGCAGCATCATCTCCCACATTGTTATGCTTGTGAAAAGAAAGTAAACCAGCGGTGTTAGCCACAGGTTTTCAAGAGCTGTGAGCCCTGCAGGTTTTTCTCAGATCTTTCAGGACTGGAACTATGACTGGGGCAGTTGTATGAACATTCATGGATTTGATTATTCAAGAATGCTCTCACTCTACATGTGACCTGGGGCTTCGTTCCCAGGGTCACAGTGAAAATTCCTTTTGTATTCTTTTCTCCACACAGCACAGAGTGGCAACAAACATTTTCAGTATTTGTCATGCCCAAGGAAATAAACCAAAACCATCAGAATTTTCTTCTGGTTGCTGTTATCTCTAGAAAAAAAATTCTATTTCATGAAGGGAAGCTCAGCAAGGATGAACATGCGGTAGGATTTCTTCCATCACTAATGTGCAGTTAGAACATAGATGAATGACAACCACAGAGGGCCAAAAATATAATCACCAAATGATTGCAGAAAAATTGCTCAAGAATGGCCTTAAGCCTTTGAATAACTACAAAGAAGGCATCTTATGCTTTTGATTAATTCCTGAATATTCTTACCTGATCTCTCCATCTTTTGCTTTTCTGTGTTATCATCACCAAAACCCAAATGGAGACTACTGTAGATGTGCTCTCCATTTCAAATCCTGGATGGCTTCAACTTCAGTAAGTGCAAGTGGGAGAATTTGGCTGTCCACAGGTAAAGTTCAAAGGTTAACAAACAAGTGCTGTGGTAAACCCCTGATTGCTGAAGGAACAGGAGAAACCCTGTGATAACTGAGATGTTGGAAGAATTAGGGAAGGTGGCCAGGAGACTTCAGAGGTGACTGAGAGCCTCACAGTCACCTGGGTCCCCAGGGGTGCTCCATCAGTGGGAGGGAGCAGCTGTGCTCCTGTGCTTCTGTCATACAGCAGTGGCCAGACCTCAGCACATAAAACTGCTTTTCAGTGCTCACACTTTTCACTTAGTCTGTCAACAGCTGTGGGAAGATCTAGTAAATTATGTCAGGTGGAGGTTTCTTATAATCTGAGCTGTTAGTAACTGAGAATTTACAAACTCTGCTGTATGCAGCTGCAAAGAGCCATCCTCTAACTGGGAAACTACAAATATCTCATAACCAGCAATAAATATCTACAGGTTTCTATAACAACAACAACCACAGTACTCAAACACCACTGCAAGAAAATACTTGCAGTGTAGTAGGCCTAGGTCTGCTCAGTACAGAGAGTTAAAGAGGCTTGAGTAACCTTTTATTCTGAGGCTGAACTTGCCAGAGCTGATTCAGTTCTCCTGTAGCTTGAAATTGCTCAGCCAGAAGACTCCCATTCTCACGGTATGAAACTATTGCCTTAAAACTATGTTTAAAATGTAACAGCCTGTAATACCAACAACCTATGGTTCCAGAGCTCTGATTCACAAACCTTCACAGACTTCATCTACTGAGCCAGAAGTAGGGTACAATCTTTGGGAGAGGAAGCAATGAGCCCATCTTACTTTGTGCTTCCTATTTACAGTCAGAATTAATTAAAGGAGTGCAGCAATTGACCGTGTTCAGAGAACAGCAAACAGTGGCATGAGGCTGAGCTTCTGATTCTGCTTTACTTCTGGAAACATTGTGTGAGCACAGCCATAAATGTCTGGGGTTGAGCTCAGAGATTACTGCCTCTGTATTTCTTCTGCTGCGGTTAGATACAATATTTGGGATGGAGATAATTACAAGGAGATACTGAAAGAGTGGGACAGCTAGTTAGTGATCTGTAAAAGGTTTACAGGAGGATTTCTGCTGGTGTTAAATGGTCTTCAGTAGGTCTTTCAGGGACAAGGAATTTCAGCTGCCTCTTACACTGAGATGGCCATTAGATATTCACTTGGTTTGTAATCTTGAAGTATTTCATTGCACCACTTGTTTAGCAAAATCATGATAATGAATCAAACTAATGAGGTCTCAAAGCTTTATTTGTTTCTCAGGAAGTAGAGAAAGTTCTGTGTAGCTTCTGAGATATTGTTTTATCACTGTGTATCTTGCCAATTAGAAGGGGATAAAGAGAATAATTTCCATTTTAAAGCTGAAAGACCAAGGCACAAAGAAGGCAGGGCTTATTTAAATTCACCCTAAAAGAACTGGTATTCCAAATGCCAAGTTGGCAGAGGGTGACATCTCTAAATACTTAATAAATAAGCATGTGGGTTATGCTGTGGATGCAATGTGTGCTGTCTGAGAGACAAGTAAGCTGAGAGATACACTCTTTAGAATGCTTGTCTCAGAGGAAGTCTCAGGAAATGAATCCTCTTTCTCCAGGGAGTGTTTTGTCCTTGGTCACTTAAATGTCCTTTTAGTGCTGAATTTAGGAAACTGCTTATTGAAAAAGCCAGTGGTGTAAGAGCAAACTTCCAGAAGGCAGTGAGCTGTTACACACCACTCAGCCACATGTGCTAGTGTGGAGTGTGAGGGCAGGGAGGGTTGCTAGAAATGTATAATGTGTGAATTTATAGTTTAGAGGGAAAATACATCATTCTGCCAGAGATCCTTAATTGACATTGTTTTCATATCTGAACTTTCAGACATAGACAAGAGCCAAAAGAAAATAGAAGAGATTTCAAGTCTCAATGAGTATCAGGGGCTTAGAGCTAAAAATGAAATGCATCTATGTATACTTTGAAGAAAATGACATATATCTATATATACATATTCATAGGTAGTGAACAGCAGAAAGTGGGAGCTTTTTGTATGACACTATATTAGCATCTGCAAGTGTATGGCTTGCATGTTGAGAACTTGAAATTATTAGTAAAGGTAAAATTTAATTGCTAATAGTAAAACCTTTTCTGTTATTAATTGGGCTTTTAATACTGTTTGTGCTCGAGGGAAGCTGTAGTCACTTTCTGGGCATGGATATTAGGCAGGCATTAAAGTGATGCATTAAAAGTTACATGGAATGGAATTTTCACCAAAGCTGCAGATTTTTCTTTGTAACTTAAAGGTTTTAACCAGAAGTGGAGCGCTTTCTGAAGAACATAACTCAGATGGAATCTATAACTTTGAGCAAAAATTTGGAGTCAAGTTCAGCAGTCTGTCTTTTGGAGAAGGCTGTGCTGGGAAGATGAATTGGTTCCTTTCAGTTGCATGACTGAAGAAAGCTCTTGACTTTTTGTCCTGTAACTTAAAGTCTAAATATGTCTCCAAGAACAGGTATGTGTGGATGTGAGTTAAGAAATAGAGAAGATCTGGGAGAAAAAGAGGTTGCTATGATGGACTGTAAAAGACAGACCTATTCTGTATTTTAGCCAAAATTCCAGGCTAGTGCAATCTAGAAGGAATCTGCAGGAAAAGTGATGGATGTTTGCAGGAAGTCACTGAAGTTAGTTACAAAATCTCTTCCAGTGGAAGTACTGTGCCTGGACCAAGTATGATGAACAGAGTGAGAGGGCTCACCTACCTGCTTGGAATTGTTTTGCTTGACTAAATACTTGTCTGGAGGCAAAACAAAACACTCCCTCACAAAAAGCCCAGATAAAAGTAGTGGATTAAAAAAGTACCTTTTCTCAGGTAGATAAAAGGCAAAGGAGTAAATGGAAACCAAGGAACTATAGCCCAAACTGTGAAATTACAGTCAGATGACTCACCCTTAGCATGCAGGAGGAAATGGGTTAATCAAGACGTGGAGCAACCACAACATTCCACCTGTGATAGAGAATGTAAATCAGTGGTAAAAATGGTATGCAGAGCTCCAGGGCTTGCTTAAATACTTCTTTCTGTAAGAAAAATTAAAAAAAAGAAGGATTACAGTGCATATTTTACTCCTACAATGCATTTCGAAGTATGTTTTGTGAGCCACTCATCCAGGAAATAGAGCCCATTCTGGACCAAGCAATGTCTGTTTTGATTGTGATGTTATGAAATAGTCCTTTGCTGCAGTTCTGCATGTATGCAGTTCAACAGGTCCCAGAAATAATAAGGAAATATAGGGTTACTGTAGGAATTCCTTGGTTAAATTAGCATATGAGACAGGAATACAGTGCATATTCTAAAGACTATCCCAGGTTATGTGGGATAACCTGCACGTTGCCTTTGGGAGAGGGCTGGGGAAGACTTGCCATTGAAAGATCTGGTGTGCCAGGTGTGCATAGAAAATGATTATACAAAATCTGTGGCTAAAGCCATCGTAACACAATATTTCATATTCTGGCCCCCAGAACTGTGATGGGGCATGTTCGTGCAGGAAACAGATGGGCCTTTAAACACACAGATCATCTGAGGCAAGATGAGATTTACCTGCCCTAAATTAGATGGCTCAGTCTAAGTTAGTCAGCCTAAGCTCACCTCATGGTCCGTGGGGTGTAATGGCTCAGGGGCAAGTCATCTTAGCCTGAGACAGGCTCTGCAGCAAACAAGTGAGTTTATTTTTGCAAGTGCCAAGCTGTCTGTGGCTTCATAATTTTGTCCCTTTTTTCTTTTTTTTAAGTTAGCATTTAAAATTTCTCAGGCAGAAAGCACAAGAGCACAAGAATCCCCTTCCTTTCAGTACATTTAAGAGCTTGAAAACAGAAGGAAGCATTTCACTGTAGGTCCTGACCATTTTTTTCTCTGTGTCTTATTCTAAGCTGTCTGGAGAATCAAAATGTAATTTTATTCATTGAGGTCCCATGGAACGATTCTCAGACTTTTCTACCAAATATAAATTATTTTTTTTTTTAAAGCTCTGACTAGCAGTGAGAAAGGAGAATGGAGTGCCTTACAACTTCATCCCTCGTGTGGTACTCCTGAATCAGAGTATACTATAGGAGAAGATGAAATTCAGATTTTGTTCTGGTAGGTTTACCAGATGAAAAGATGTGTAACTTGTAATAACACCGTGTAACAAACAAGATATTGTTTTAGTCAGAATAGATAAACACAGAGCAGATACTTCACCACGTCTTACTGTTGCTGCTTGGCACACTTTCCATTTAGTTACTGTAGATCAGGCTCTCAGTTTGGAATAAAAAAAATCTTAGGTACTGGCAAGTGCAACTGAAAAATTAAATTTAAAGAAAATCAGGCAACTCAAGATGAATGAGAGTAATAATTTAGGCAATAACTGTGCATGTGAAGTTGGTTCTGGAAAAATCAGGTTGATTTCCAGCTAGCTGGGGTATTTCAGTATGGCTCACTTAGGTCTTGTTATCCAGATCAAATATCAGAAATGGAAAATTTCAGATACAAACTTCAAAGAGGCTCATGAAAAGTAGTTTTGAAGGACCTTCTTTTTCCCCCACTCATTGAGGCAAAGAGAAATGATAAGCACAGTTTTTGTTGTCTGTAAATTAATAAGAACTGTACTGTTTTGTAGCAAATTAACACTAAATAATTGGAGGACACTACACACCCTTGCAAGTTTAAACACAGCACTGCACAGGGTGACACTAATTTTCCCCCATCTAGAACACATCATTCATGTATCTCTTGGTCTTTTCTGTGATGGCATAACCAGCCTTCTTCCCTTTTAGAGATGTTTCACCTAAGCACATGATCGCTTTCTTAAAATTTTTACTTTTTTAAAATTATGGCACTTCCATGGTTTCTCTCATGAGCTAATGCTCTTTAAGGGATGCTCGTACAGAATATTCTGTTAAACAGCACCATAAGAAGCCTTGTAAAAATCCTATTTAGATGGTGAACTTTCAGAAGGTACTACTTTAGAAAAAAATGTGAAGTTGGAGCAGTCATAAAGAAAGGGGTTTTCAATGATTTGGTTTCTTGAAAGATGATTACAATGCATCTAAACTGCATGTCTCTACTCTTTTCTGGGTTTACTAAGTTAGTTTAATGCCATTTCTTTTTTATTCTGTTGCATTGCTGCTTTAATATTCCTCTCAGACTGAACACCATATTTTATGCCTTATCTTTTGCACCATAGGTTGTTCCTTAGTTTTGCAATACATTGATCTGACTCAATTAAAGGACCATGTGTTTGATAAGAAAAGGTTCTCAGACCATGTTAACACATTGCCCTTAAGTGGCATGTTAAAAACCTGGGTGTCTGTTCAGGTACCTGACAGGAGAATATTCAGATATGGCTTTCATGGGATATTCTTAAAAAAAAAAGGGGAAGGCAACTCAGGAAGTGTTAAGGGTGGCTTTAGGTCATGCAGAAAGAAAATTAGAGAGGTGAAACTTAATCAGAACTAAACTTAATCAGAAACTTAACTCAGAACTTAATCTCGCCACGTCTGTAAAGGATAATAAAAAGGTGGGTTTTTTTTTCCTTTTTTTTCTTTTTTTCTATAAATACATTAATACCAAAAGGAAGAGCAAGGAAAACCCCCATTCATTATTGGATGTGGGGGGACAAGGAAAGGTCTGAGGTACTTAATGCCTTCTTTGCCTCAGTTTTCAGCAATAAGACTGGTTATCCTCAGGACAGCTGGTGCCCTGAGCTGGTAGATGGGGACAGGGAGCAGAATAGACACTCCTGTCCTGAAATCCTGGAGGAAGCAGTCAGAGACCTGCTGAGCCATTTCCTTTCCAACTGAATTAATTTATCATGCCTTAATACTAATCTTTGTTGAACCAACTTAGCCATAGGAAAACACCAATGTAAGAAAAACTATCAGCAGCACAAGAATGGAAACTAATCAATGCTGATAGGGTTTGGGTAGTTGTAGCCCCAAAGTGGAGTTACTGATGGTTAAACCACCATCTAAACATTTTCTTCTGAGTTGAAAGATGAGAAAATAATCAGAGAATGTTTTGTTTTCAAATATGTTGGAATAAAACTGGTAAGTTTTTAAGCCCTGAGAATACTGTTGCTCCCCTGGAGTACTTTTATTTTTTATGACTGCAGCCTGGAGCATCCTGGTGTGAGTCAAACATTTTATGTTTCCCATTGTACCACAGGGGTGGGAGCTGCCTTGTTTAACTTTCCTCTCTTTGACTTTTGCTTGCATTTCTTTTGGGTGGCACAAACAGTTCAGGACAGACCCCTTTTGTTTTGTTTTTTGGTGCTTTTACAAAATTTTATTACTAAGAAATGCTACTGACACACACAAAAGGCCAGCTTTTTGGGGACAACAAATCACTTTCTGCTGTTTGTGTTCCCCATCTCTACATTTCCTCCTTTGTCTCTTCCCTCAGTTCTTCCTACAGACACTGAAAAATGACTGCAGTGATGCTCCTGAGTGTTAGTGATGACATGAAGGTTTCAAGGCCTTGCAGCCAGAGGATCTCTTGGCTGAACTGCAGGCCAGGTGAAGCTATGGCAGGGAAGATTGTGATGCACTTTTCCATGCTGTTCTGCCAGGATAGTGCGTACTTTTTTCCATGTGCATTTTTCCCATACGGGTTCTGGATTTTTGTTCATCAAACCCCCGGTAGAAAGTGGTTTAGGATGAGACATTTCCATTTTGTTCATAAAAGCAAAGAATATTTTTAATGAATTTCTTCCAGTATTTTTCTGGAACCATCTGTTTAGCAATAAACCTCTAAAAAACCAAGAGCACAATATTTCTTTTCTCATTATTTAATATTATATTTTATATAAAACACCAGAGGATTTATTAAAGTGAATAATTTCATTGCCTTTTTAGAATGAGAAAAGTTTATTAGAGTACACAGGGTCATAAAGCCTTTTCCTATAAACATCTTAATTGATCTGTTTGAGCTTCACTCTGCTCTTTCAAACCCTTCAAACACGATCACCCCCTTGTGCACTCCCAAGGATGAGTGAGGATACAGGATGGCCCTTGTGGACAGATTGTAAAAAACCCAAATACATGACCTTCAAAATCAATCCGTGCTGAAGAACTGGAGTATTTTGCTTTTTCGTGTTGGTTCATATGTTCCTTAGAATTCAGTTGAATTCCAGATTTTATCTTGACAATCAGTGAAAACCTGGCCATGGAACGGTCATCATGAAATTTGAACAGTATGATTTTGCTGAAATGGTTAAGAAATTTTGTAATTTTCAAAGGAAAGGGTCTGGAGTAAAGTATTGTTTAGGTCTGTTGCCCAGGGAATCCACACATTTGTTATGTATGCAGAATTCTCTCACTTAATTTTGCTCCCCATAGGCTGGAAAGATGCACTTACATGATGTTTTTCTCTGTCTTATTACTGATCCAGCTGTATCCATTAGAAAAATGTTGGAGTACATGTGTCCTTTAGCAGCATGATTAAAAGAGAATTATATTGTTTCACGTCTCAAAACGTCCTTTGGCAACTATACCTTCTTATTAATTTATTGAAATTGGCAAGTTGGCTGTGTGGGAAGAGGTTCAAGAGTTGCATCAGTTTGATCTGGATTAGTTCCTGACTGGATGTGAGATATTTCTGTTGTAGGCAACTCCTACTCAACTTGAAATGCTACCTGCCCATGTTTGGAGCTGTTTGCCATCTGAAACTCTCAGTAGAATAGCTGCAACTGGATCTCAATTTATAGCATAGAATTGCTACAGAAATGCAATGTTGAATACATCACGTGTGCTTTTTAGGAAATGTAGCTGTTAATGTAATCTCCAAAAGCTCTGGTCAGGCCTTAAAGGTTGGGGGGGAGGGGAAAGAAACCAAGAGAAAAGGGAGAGAAGTGAAAACAGAGAATGGATGAAGAAAAGTTTGACTTTAATTATTAGTTATAATGCTTTTTAACTGATTATCAAGAGAGATAAAGTGCAAATGATGAGGAATTATGGAAGATAATTGCAACTAATCTAAAAGTTTAAATGAATTGGCTTTGTCTATGTCCAGGAAACTTTCTAGTGATACGTTATGTATGTAAATCTTAATTATACAGTAATAAGGGGAAATCAAGCTAGTTTTCTGAACAATTTTTAATGTAAGGAAACAAACATGTCCTGAACAGAAATAAGATCTCCATAAACCTTTCTTTCCCTTTTTGACTGTAATACTAATGATAGTATCTACTCTTTGAAATTATTACAGTAAATTATTTGAATAGACTTGTATTATGGAAAGGTTTGTAAATGCTCTCAAGCAAATGTTAGTTTAATGCTTTGACTTCTGCCAAAACAGAACTAAGTAGTTTTGTGGGGGTTTTTCTGGGAGGGAGGGGGTTGGTTTTTGTTTGGTTTTTTTTTAAGCCTGTGCTGTAAATAGCACAGTGTCATATTTGTTTGCTAACTGGTTAAGACAACACCTGAAAAAAATCAGTGGGAAGTAAATTATCCTAGGATGAGAGGGTGTGACACACCAAAGACAGGGACAGACTACCAAAGCTTCTGAAATCTTTAGAACATAAAAAACCTTTTCCTGTCTTCTTCTCCAGCAGAAGTAGCATTTATTTTTGGCTATGTACCTGGACACCAGACATAGAAATATCTGGGCTCTTTCCTGCCTGAGGAAGAGAGAAAGACACAAGCCAGATTTATTGGCTGACCTACAAGCTTTACATTTCATTTCTTCCTGGTCACATTTCTTGAAGATGTTGCTTTACAGACAGGGTGGTCAAAACAGCAGTTCCTCTGCTGATTCACAGCAATTTGGTTATTTACAGACTTATATTCAAAAGTATCTGTTCAGGTGCTGCATTCAGAGGAACACATCCTCCCTCACAAAAATTGATGTACACAAAAATACTTTGCACAAATATTCCCAGAAAGCAAACCAAAATGAATGCTTGCTTAATAATCCAGGAGGGAATTCCCAAAGGGCTTAGCATTGCTTGGATCGTGCTCCTGGATGTTTGTGAGATCTTTCACTGCAGGTAGTGGTACAAAAAGAGTCAGTTAGCTTGACCCTTTAGAATAATTTATGAATTATTGTTTGTTTTCTTCAGAATCAGTTGTCAGTGTGTGAGGGGTAGATGTTCTTCTGATGTTGGATGAAAATACCATCAAATGTCTGCCCTGGAATTTCATTGTGAACTTAGACTCTGAGGCAGTCTCTAGGTAGCTGGGGAGATGGTAAGAGGAAGCACAGATATACACTAATTTTTGGCCCTGGCATATTTTTGGTGCAAAAGAAGATGGTTCTTTCCAGAAGAGTTGTCCTGAAGCATCTTCAGAGGCATGGCCACAACTGGCTCATTTTTTGGAGGCAGATGAGGAAGTATGGAAATCAGTCTCATAGCTCTCAGAGAAATGCAGAATACATGTACCATTAAGTAAGGCTGCCCCAGGTGATGGACAAAGCCATTTATTCCTAACCAAAAAAAAAAAAACTTAACAATATTTGACTTTAAAATGAAAAATAGACACATGACCTTAACACTGATCTATGACAGTTTATGGAGTGGTGATATAGATTAATGTAAGTTTTGCAACATGATTTACTCATTAACGATGGTAGCATCCAATCATATGTCTAACATATATGTCTGAAATTTATATAATGACTGATTATGTATGTCTATACAGTTGCAGACGTGTACTCTCTCTGTAAATATATATGAATATGCATGGGGTTTTGTGTATCATACCTGTCATTTAAATATACAAAGACACATGAACTTTACAGAACTTTCCCATTTTGGGAGGTTTCCCAAGGATTTTCATACCCACGGGGATGCATTGGCTTCCAGCACCAGTGTGACTTGTAGTTACAGGAGTAAATGCATGTATAAAACCAGAGGCATTTGGCATGTGCTTGCATCCCTGTCTTAACTCATCCCTCTCAGCATAATAAAATAACAGAGGAGCTGAGATGGCATGAGTTGCTATATACATCAAAACCAGGGTGCAAACTCTTCCTCAGCTGTGCTTATGTGCAGGAATCATAGACCCATCATGCTGTGTATTCACTTGCTGTAGTTACCTGGATTGGTTTAAGCTGGGATGTTTATCATCTACATAGGATTTTCAGAAATCCTTTACCACACTGCTGAAACAAGAGACAGAAAGAGAAAATACCAACTTCAACATTTCTCTTAGAAGACAGTATTTTCTGAGAGCTGGAGGGAAAGTACTGTGGCTCAGAGCTGCTGATTACACTGTAACTCATGAATTTTTAGGTAATGAAGTATTTTGCCATGTAAGCAATTAAAGATCCTGTCACCTCTTGAGCTGGTGATTCCAGAATCACATTTGTGCCTTTGTGAGGCGTCATGAAGCCACACAAATTTCTGTGTCTGTTCAGATGCCAGACTCCTTCATTTCCAGCTGGTACACTTACATGGGGTGCAGAAATGGCTAGAAAGAACCTGGAGCCTCAGTGAGGAGTTCTCAGTAAGTCTGTGGTGTCATCTACTGGCTATGGTCGAGATGGGATTTGATGGGGGAAATCGAGTATTGTTCTTTCCACAGCAGCAGGGAAGATACTGTTTAATGGCTCAAGGCAAGAGCTTCCTAAGTGGGCTTGTGTCTGGATATGATTTAAAGAATTTCTTGTGTGAAGAGTAAAATTTATTATCTGAAAAAGCTGTAAGATGACTGGTTCTGCACACCCTGGTATTAAGGATCTGTCAAAAGAGGACAGATCTAGCCCGCAATGATGTGGAAACCGGAATACTAAAATAGCTGACTGTTGAAATAAAATGACAATAACAGGATGAGATGACAATCAAAAAAATCTTTTAAAGCTCTAGAAATAGATTTTCCCCTGAACAAAATAATTTCCTTTACAAGTAGGATCAGAACTTTACACAGTAGAAGAACACATCTGTCTTTCTTCTGATTCCTAATTTCTTGTTCTCTGGGCACCTAGAATGGCAAGGAACTCGGCATCCCAAGCAGGTCTGTTGTTTGGTTTTACTACAGTATATGAATAAATTTGCTTTCAGCTGGGAATTTATTCTTGACAAACAAGCTGTTTTACAGCCAAGCAAGATCTATAACCCCAAGTGCTAAACCACGGGCGCCAGTTCTTTCAGTGCATGAAACGATCAAAATTTGAAGGCGACAACAAATTGGTTGTGAAATGAAATTCCTCCACCAACATCAGGAGGATTTTGCAAGTAATCCTTGGTTCAGTCACCAGGTTATTTTACCTATGGCCCCTCTGCTTCTGGTGTAGATGTTTCCAGTACTGAAAGGAAACTGTGAGTGGAAGCTTTCAGATGCAGCATGATTAAGTCAAGGATATAAAGATATGGATCTCTGAGGAGGACGTGAACCCCAGTAGGACTGATTTGCTTTCCAGTTTTTTAAGAGCTCATGTTAAAACACACAGCTCTGTCAGTAGAGCTCAAGAGGTAGCTCTTACATTGCAGCTACACGGTGTCTGTAATAGGGTTCAGTTATCATGCTAATGGTAAGTGAGGGATCTGCAAAAATTTTCCAGATTTCTAGGAGAAAAAAATAAAATGAATGCAGTCTGCTTCACATAACTGTCTGCAGTGAGCAATAAAATGGCTGTAACAGGGATCATTGCTTCGCATATGGAAAAAAATATAGGTTTTCTATATACTTGTAATGCATTTGCTTAAATTTATTGCACCTGTATTTAAAATATATATCCCCTGTATAAAATACTGTCTGTTTAAAATGGAACAACTTTGCCAATTTTCATAATATTTCAAATATGTGGTATAACAAAATGCATTCAAAGTATCATTAAAAACTGATACTTTTGGAACATTTAAATGTAGTTATTTGTTTTTCTCAAGTATCTTTAGAGAAGCATGTGTGCAGAGCATTTTTAAGATACATAACTGAGAAGCAAAAAAATGAAGATTCCCCCTCCCCTCCTGTGCAACCTGTGGCAAGATTTAGTCCAGAATAATACTGTACAGCAGGCTGAAGGTATGTTTGTGTTTTGTCTCCTTGGGCTTTGTGTAGTAGCAATATAATATTTTCTACTGGCTAGATTCAGTATAAAGTCCTGACTTTTCCGTATTCTGATGATGCCAATTATCAGTCCTGGGCTTGACTAAACCCAGATAAACCAGGTTTACAGATGGTTTTTTTGCTGCCAAAGGAGTGCAAAGCAGCTGGAACTTATTGGTGAATCTGGCCTTATATCTTTTCAATGCATTCAGAAATCCATGTGTTTGGTTGGTGTTTTTTTTCAAACTTACTGCAGGTTGCTGTGGGAAAGGCTGGTTTGTCTCCTGAAATGAGAAGCCAACGTGGTTCAGAACTCAGAGCTCCTTGATGTGCAGTACTTGGGCCAAGCTCTGCCTTCACATGTTGAATATAACTGCACTTGCTTTTGCACTTGCTTTGACAGACACATTTTATCCCTGGAAGTTGCTCAAAAGTGAACCTGGAGCACTAATTCCCTGGTGGCAGCTTAAGGAAAATAGAGAGAATAACCGAAGGTACAGAAAGTCCTACGATGGCCAAATGGTGTGGGGGTGAGTAAGCTGTGCCTAAAACTGAATGGGAAATGGATTTCCCAGCCCACAGGGAAAAAAAATAAAAAAGTGAAATGGGGATTTAGAACTTTTCATACTTTGTATCTGGGTAGTAATAACAATTAATAAAAAAAACCCCAAAAAACAAGACCATTCTATCCTTTGGTTAAACTTATAGATTACTTCTGTTTTGCATGACAGAGGTTTGAGACGCCTTATCTCTGAGTCAAACCAGGACTTAAATCTGTATTCCTGAGATTAATCTGTCACATTTCAGATATAGGACAGAGGGGAAGTAGTAAGAAATCTTGGGGCTGGAACACAATTTGTGTCTTGGACATGAAACATTTTAAGTTTAAATTGATACATTCCTACAAAAGGTTTGGTTTTGACAAATCTGTGCTATTTGAAGAGAAACACTTTTCTTAAATAATAGTAATAATGGTAGTAATGATGATAATGATACTACTACTACTACTACTACTACAAAAAATAATTTAAAAAAACCTGGACAGCTGGGGAAGGTGCCTGATGATTTCAACACACCCTTTTTTTCTCTCCCGGCTGTTTAATTATTCCATGTGAAACATTTATCAGAAAGGACTGAGCCTGTTTCTAAACAAGCTGTAGCATGATTCAGAATGTGAAAACATCTTGTGGATATTAGGGCACAGGAACACTAAGAACCTTCTTTAAAGCCTCACCAAGAGGTCCTGACAGTTGGAAATGGAGCAGGCACCTTTTGATGCTTCTTCCTGCATTTCGTCCATGAACTACTTTCTGGCTCCTTGATAGCCCTGTAGATATTTTGAACTGTGGTATTTTCCTATGAACTGAGCATTTTCTCTTTTCCTTTTCTCCTGGATGTGACACCTGCCACTAAGTGCGTGATGGTGATCATCGATCGAGTCCCTCATGTTGCAGGAAGGAAAGGTAGAAGGGGTGGAACATTCTATGGCTTGCTCCGTATTGGACACAGATATTCACGTGATTTCCAGATCCTCACACGCCTCAGCTGCTTGTCAAGGCAATTCTCTCTTGTAGCCCTGTACTCTCTTTTTTACCCTGGAAATTCTTATTTCCTACCTCCCTTTCCTGCTGAAGTACTTTTTCCTTTGGGGAAGGTGATGGACAGGTAGTTTTCACTTTTGAGATGTTTGACTTCTGTAGGTACCTTCTTGTCAAATAGACATGGTTCTCATCTCTTTTCCTTGACAAAATCACCCAGAAACTACCTGAAAAATACTGGGACCATGTGACAGAGTAGTTCTGAGGAGAGGGGAAGTTCTACTGAATGGATATGGGGAGCTGCTAGAGCTGCCTCAGGTTATTTTCCCTTTGGGATACTGAGCAGTTCCTGTGGCTTCACAGCTGTTGAACTCTGGTGGGCTTCACACTGTAGATCTCAAGTGGCAAGAGACAAACATGCCTTTGTTCTTAGTTCCCTACGAATGTAATTATTTTTAAGGGTTTACAAATGGACTTTGAACATACTTTCACATATATTTTTTGTTGATTTTTACATTTCCAGTCTATTCAATGATTTGACAGCTAAAAAGCTAGCCAGGGAAATAATGATCTACTGTAACTAAATACATAAAAATCCAATAATAAAATTATTGAGAAAAACCGTGAAGACATTTATAAAGTAATATAGAAAAATGTAAATAATTCAAAGAAACACCAAAGCATGGTGTAATTCATAATCATGTTAGTCAAATAACCATGAGTGGTTTTCAATAGGAAAAAAAGAGTCAAATTTTATCCTGTAGACTAAGAAAGTATTAGAAAATACTGGCTTCAGAGATCTCCATCATATTCAGAAGCACTGAGAGCAGTGCCCTTCATGAAGAAGGTTTCCTTGTCTAACTTTCTTACAACAGCAAGGAGGAAGCCTAGGTGTAGCTTTTTCCCAGGGAATAAAATCTAGGTATGGAATTGTTTTGAGGGAAGGGATATAAAACAGGTATTTGGACTTGGCTGACTGAAATTTCTTGTTCTTAAGAAACAAGACAACAAAAGACCTAAACAATATAGGACACTACGGTGTCAAATAGTTTGAAGTAGTTTCTGAAAAAGGATTTTAATTCAGAGTCTTAGTAATATCTTTTTTTGTTTTCTTACTGTTAGGTACAGTGTTTTTCAAATCCATATTTAAATTTTCCTCCCTGCAATGCTGAATAGGTGACACAGATGTTCCTTAATATTAAATGCTATCAAATGAAGATGCAACTTTGAGGTTTGCTTGCTATTGTTTAAGCTTACCACTAACTTAACAGGTTAAATTAACTGGAATATTCAATAACTGGAATATTCAATCAAACTTGGAGATTTTTTCTAAGGGGCCAGCAAACTATGTTCCTCAAAAACCTTGCCTGAATTGCTTGAGTAACATAATAAGCAAGGTATTTGAACAAAATAATAAACAATCTAATCAGTTCAAATCCTTTTCAAGCAAATAGGATTCTAATACTTTTCGGCAAAGCTCCAATGAAATGATTAACTTTCTAAGAGGAAAAAATAAATGTGCACCTTTACTGTAAGATTATGATTAAACATTAAATTCCAGAACTATTAAGGGAGTAATCTGACAGGTATTTCTATCCATCAAAATCTTGGGCTGCTATAAATCAGGAGAAATCCTTTTCTCACAAGAATTATTAGAAGAATTCTAAATCAGCTGTTGGCCAAAATGAGCCTCTAAAATTTTAGAAGTTCATAAAATAAGTCCATCTTTCTTAGGCAGCTCCCAGTCGCTCTGGAGGACAGTTTTTAATCTGTCCTTTCATCAATGCTGGTTTTTGTTCCTCAAGGGAATATTCTACAATATGTTTCCTCTGACATGTACTGCAGTCCAGCATAATCTCTTGCAAGACATAAGTGTGAATTATATAGAAGACTTGTTTTGAAGCATGATTTTGGTTATTTTAGGGGAAGTTAGCTGTTAGGCCTAGAGACTAAAACCTGTAAAATTCCTGAAGGTTGGCTGGACTAGTGGGTGCAGGGTGTCTTTATGCCGTTTGAGCTTTCAGAAAGCAAAAGCAGAAACCTGAATGGAATGCTGAAATGATTATTTGAGCTCATGCGGATGAAGAGCTGCTATAAGACCCATCTCGGCTTTAACTCTCTTTTGTAAAACTATATATAGATTAGGCACAGTCATGTCCATTAGTAATTTCTGTCTTCCTCTCATGTAAGCATAAAACTAGTTTAACAGAGTTTCCTGGGAAGAGCATGATGCATCCAAAACATACAAGGCCTCATCCAGCTTCCTGTCTGTAGGTAATGCTGCAGTCATTTTGGATTAGCGATAAACGGTCATGAAATTGGAAACAGGTTCTCCCAGCTTTACACAAGAATCTGCAAAAACATGAATACTTGTACCCAGAAAGTATGATTCCAATCCAAACATCATAAAATAATATACAGTGCATGCTTAACTGCATGCAGGGCCATAAGAATGTATTAAATGACATTGCCAGATGCCAAAGACAAATATGGTTTCAGCGTTCAGATGTGCTGGAACCTGGAGGAGATGATGGCTTTCCTTGCACTGTTGTCAGGGCTGTATTTCTGTAAGATTATTTTCTTACCCTATCACTTTTTGTCCTTAGTTTCTGGTGTCATTCCCCTTGTTCCTTTTCATGCATACTGTGACATTCTATTGGATGCTTTATTGGCTGGGTGACTTCTTCCCACCATTCCTTAAACCCTTGAGGGTGCAAGGCCCCTGCTGGCAGTGCACAATGATAAAGATATTGGGGAAGTCCCCAGATTTGGTGTAAAATGTGTGGGTTTTTCCCCCAGGCAGTGTAAGTGAATTGCCACCCATGTGCTTTCACCTGAATAGGTTGCATTTCTGCAGTCGAGGGATTTTTCCAGGGTCAGAGATCTAAGAGGGGAGAAGGGGGATACAGCCATCTTCAGTCTTTAAGACAGCTACTGTGGTTTCTTCAGAGTACTCCTGGGATCACAAAAACTGTGATTAGAAATGTTGATCTGAACACCAGCTCCATGCAATTTGAGACAAAAATGCAGATGCAGTGAGTAATTCGTGATATCCATTATTCTAAGGACTTGGAGGGTGAAACTTCCAAGTTTAGAATTCGAATTTTGAATCCAAACTAAAAACGTATATCATGATTAAATCATGCAAGTTGGGAGGCAATAATCTGAGAAAGCACTTACTCTGGGTATCTCATTAAAACAATAAAATTGGAGTGGAGCGGGGCATTTGGCAGTGCGTAATTCTAAATTTGGAGCTCAGCTGAAGCCATCCAGTGTTAAAAATCAACGTCTTTTTGCTCATGCTTCCTGAAATGTTTAGGCTTCAGATGAAAAGCAAACTAAACTTTTTCAACCATAAGATAAAGTAATAATAAAAGAAGGCTGCAAGGAAGACCTGTAAAAATCACAAAACTAGACAGGCTGCCATTTTCTAAAATGCTTTCTCATATGTTTGGAATGAATTAGGGATTTCCCTAAGCTTTCAAAGTAACCTTGAATTATAGCCTTGGTGCTAGATAACATCTCTCCCAGTAGGAACTGAATCAGAACAATATAAACCAATGATGTTCAGTGACAAAAGATTCCCATAATTAACATTACAAATATGGGTTAAAACCTTATGAGTTTGAATTTTTTTTTTTTTAATCACTGTCAGGAGCTCCTTCCACCAGACCAAGTTACTTAGATCCCCATCCAGCCTGGCCTTGAACCCTTCCAGGGATGGGGAATCCACCATAATGTGCTTTCCCTATAAGACTAGGGCAAATATTCCAGCTGTATCAGCAGCCGGAGCTGAAACTGAAAAGTCTTTCAGTAAGAGGAGGTGGATAAGCAGCACTTGGATCCCTGCTCAAGCCCTGTGCCCCTCGGAATTGCAGACAGCTGCCAAGAACTTTGACTGGAAGAGTGTGCTACTCCTGCAGCCTGGTCATTCATCAGCCATTTGCTGTTGCCTCATAATCTGCAGCAAGAGCTCTTTCGCTTTTCAGCAAAACTTTGAAATTTCTTGCCAAAATCTTTCAATATGAATGGAAATTTCAATTGCCTGGGAATAGACTCATATTTTGTCCTGGACCCTCCTCCTTTGTAAAGGCAATTTGTCTCCAAAACTTCCAGTTACCACAAAAATCTCAGAAAGTTTGTGTTGCAAAACATGCCCCTGGTGATTTTCTTACAAATCATGAGAAATGACAACAAACCAAACCTTTACCACCATGTGCTTGACCACTGTGAGATGGATTTTCTGCAAAGTTGAATAATCCAGTTTCTTCTACAATATCTAATTTCACAGATTGAGGTGATATGGGAGGAATAGGGAAGACTTATATCTCTCAAATATGCCTGTAATGGTACTTGGGAGAACCATTCTTCCATTGCTATGTTTTCTTTCACATACAGCAGCAGTGGCAGAAGTACATAATGTTATTTCACAGTTACATTTCAGTTTTACTTTACGCATGACCTGCTGGACAATTCTCCTCACAGGTAATGCCTTCAGTTATCTGCCTGATCTCAGATACTTATCTTTAAAATGTTTTTTTTTCTCCAACAGGCAAGCTAAAACTTTGGGGAGTCAAGAAAAAAGTCATTTAATCCCATGTTTCTGTTTTAAGTATCTTTGTGTTTCTGTTCTTTTTACTATTTCAGATCAATTCTTTTTAGCTACCTTGTTCCTTATCTGCAAGCAAAGCAGTTCAGTTGTGCAAGAATAACAGACACCTTTCTCTAGGATTTCATTACGCAGATTTTCAGATTTCATTCTCAGAGAAATTAGCTTGAATGAGATAACTGTTAATATAATTACCATATCATCTTAGTTTCTGGTTCCAATGACATCTAAATATCAACTGCACATTGAATTACAGCAGTATTACTGAGGGATTAATTTTACCTGAGGTTTTTGGTTTGTTTTTGGTTTTTTTTACCCAGAAAACTAAAATAGAAATCCAAAACAACCAAAACTCAGGAAAATCCTAGCCTCCAGTTGCAGGTAAGCTCTGAGGGGGCTAGTTTGCATTAGCAAAGTTAAATAAATAAACAGAGGAACTGCTGGCTTGATTCAATGAGCCATACTTAGACTTTCACAAAGCCACTGTTGAAGGGCTGTTTTTGCAGAACTGCCACACTGCAGGTCATAAGGACAAACTAGGTCCATAAGGGAAAGTATTTTAGGTTTAAAAAACAGGATAAGAAAAAAGCTGATTTGGGTATGCATAATCTCCATGGCACTGCAGACTCAAAATGCAGTAGCTCAGGCAGTATGGTTTTTGTCAGACTGCTGGTCTGCTTTACTTTAGTGGATCTGGAGGCACAGGGAGCTCATTAAAAGGAATCCCTCATATACAAAGCTTTCCCCCCTTGCTTCTCTGCCAATGTGGCTTGTTCTGCACTGGTGTCACCTGGAGTCTGAAGGAATGGACCAACAAATCTGAAGGGTGGAACTGGGGTGAGCTGGGAGTTGCTGTGCAGTACCAGGTGCTGTCTTTCAGCAGCAATTGCCCAAGTTTTGTATCTGTTGTAAATTCCAAGTCCTTGATTAGCGACACCCAAACCATCCGGAGATGGGCTCAGGCTAGGTCTTGGTCTCAGCTGTAGCAGTGGTCTGTGAGAGATCAAGAGAGCAAGGTCAGTGAACCTCCTGTGAGACTTTTGTGGACTTCTGTCATTATTCCCACATCTTCAGCCAGAGTAGCATTTTTCTTGAAAATCAGAGATGTAGCAGGAGGTAAGGATGACCAAACCTCAGCCAGGGGTACCATGGCAGATGTTCTGGTTTTGAGGTCTCTGCAGCATTCCTTCCTCACAGGAGCTGTGACTAAAAGAGGATCATAAAGTACTTCAGTCCTAGCTGTGACTAAAAGAGGATGATAAAGTATTTCAGTCATCCAGTTTAAAAAGGAGAGAAAGATATTTCTTCATTGTGCAAATTTTTTTTTCTCCTTCCTGAAGGCCTGATGTAATTAACATTGATTTTTTTTTTTTACTTTACATTTGTAATTGCTGGAGAAGCTCTGGTGGTGGAATTTTAACCCTTCCATCTTTCTTTACTTTGACCTTAACGCTTCCCATGAGAAATAAGGGAATTTGCTTAATCTCTTTGTATGGGGCTAGCCATGGGTTATTGAAAATGACCTGTAGTTATTGTGCCAATGAATAAAATGTCACAAGTAATTCTGGCAGAACTAAGGAGCAAACTAATTGAAAGACTTGTCAGTGAAAGTCAGAAAAATTGCATCTGTTTTTAATATCTACCAGGGCTCAAATTCTGCTTTTATTTCATGTATAAAGATGTTAACTCTGAAGTCTGCAAACCCCTTGCTAAAACTACTTATGGTACAATTTTTCAGAAAATTGCATTAAACAATCTGATCAATAATCAAAGTGATCCAGATTAAAATTTAAAGACTAATTGCTTTGCTAGTTCCTTCTTTGAAAGGAATTTTTGACTTTTGAAAGGAACAGGCTTTTCTTAAAAAGAATATTTTTAGGGGATATTTAGGGAAAAAAAGACTAGCAGAACCATTGCAAAGCTGCTGATGTAGGATTTACAGATCCCAGGACCACATGTGCCATGGAGCTGCAGCAGTTCCTTATTCTTAAAGATGGCTGCCCAGAGATTAAGAAAGTGTAAATACAGACCACTCCCTGATTAAATACTCTCATAAGGAGCCAAGGGATCCATGTGTTTACAATGCTATTGTTGCTGGTTTTGTTTATGATACCTTTTAATGGACTGGAAGAACCAAGATGCAGCAGCTCCACACAGGAATGAACTTCTTGCAATGAGAAAAATTTACAGAGACTGCATCTGTTTGATGGTAAATAACATCATTCCACTACCTACACACTCCCCAGCACCTTTTGTTTTATAAAATGACTTTCAACAAGGGCTTGGCTAATGCAGAATTGCAGATTTTCATTTGATGTGAGGTCTTCTGACAGTTTATATCGTTTATTCTTTTAGTGTGTGTCAGGAAAATCAAGCTGCTACCCCCACCAAGATTTCCTGAAGAACAAAGTGTGAGAACGAATTCTTTCCAGCATTACACCAAGGCAGTGAGACTGACTTTTCAAGGCCTGTATGATGTAAGTGGGAGCAGTTTGGCTTTTGTTATATAGCATGTATATGTACACACATATATATGTATGTAATAGAGATGAATGTAAAAATGTCAGCAGGGGAATATTTTAGGCTAAGTGTCAGGAATTGTTTCTTTGCGGTGAAATCTTTTATGATAGAGAATAGTTTCTCCATTGGGAGAATTTGTGGGAGCTTCTTTACTCAATTAAAAACTGGACAAACCTCTCAGAACACAGCATGGAGCAGTTTTTTGTTGGCAGGGATATGAGCTAAGCACCTAGGAGCTCTTTTCCACCCCCAGTTTCCATGAAAGATAGATGGATGGTTTGATAACCCTTGAGGCAGTTGGAGCAGCATAGTGCTAATGTAGCTCTTATACTTGCCAGACCAAGTTTTCAAAAGACACTTGGACAAACTGTCTGAAGTGGTTCATAAATTACACTGCATTATATCAGCAAAACTCTCCTCACTTCAGGGAGGTGACTGCAGCAGCTAGGAGTCAGTATGTCCAGTAGGATTATTGTCTTTACTGTCAGGCAGCTAAATCCATGTGAAAGCTTTTCCTGTGTGCCAGTGGAAGAGATGTGACCAGGTATGTGTTAAACATCACCCAAACTGAGCCTGCCCATCACCCTCCCTTGCATTTTCCCCAAAAAGTGCCTAGTGAAGAGAATCCCTGTGATGGGTGGTAGAGTAGTCAGTGTGCCTTGGCCCCACCAACATCACCTGCACAGGAGAGAGGATTTGGAGGGAGAATGGGGCAATAGTGGAATGAACTGAGAATTAACTGGAAAGGACTTTTCACCCAATCACAGAAGTAAGGAAACATAGAAATTAAGTAACAGCATACAGATGGAAAAATTTTCTGTTGCTGGTATGGACACTTTTACAGAGAATTTAAGCCACATAGTGCTTGTTTCCTTGTTAGGTTTGCCTTTCACAAATCCTCTAAAACTAGTTCACAAGTACTGATGCAAACAAGTGGACTGTATTCACAAATGGCCATAGAAAGAAACAGGGGTGGGCAGCTGTTCTGTACAGTGATTTCTCTTTACCAGAAGATGTCTAGGTTCTCTGTCTTCTCACTTCAGGTTTTTGAAAGCAACAACTCTAAGTTTTACTTAAGCAGTGTCTTACAGAAAAGTTCTGGCAACTGATACCTGTTTTCAGTGAGAGACCTTGTCCCAGCTCAGAAGCTCCAGCAACAGGCAAGGAGAGAGTGGAGGGTCTGCATCCCTTTCAGCAAGGACTTCTCATTGCTACAGGACAATAATCAGTGGTTTGGCTACATGATTTTTTAAAAAATGTTTTTATTAAGATTTTAAATTCTTTCAAAGATTTGTAGGGAACATTTGGATTTGAGGATTCCTTTTGGGAACAGGTGAGGACTCTGCAGAGTTGCTGTTCAACTCTGTCCTTGTCACTAATTCTGAGTCCAGGGTAATTTCTCTGTTTTATGTATGGAAAGAACATGGCAGGGTTACCTTTGTAAGCAGGGAGGGAAATAAAAAGTAGTCATTGCCAGGTGTTCTGTGGGATGCTTAATGTAGATGCACCTGTACAATAATCATCCATCAGGTGTTCTGTGGGATGCTTAAAGCAGAGTAATGGCTAAAATAAGTGAGCCATATAGTCAATGGTAATTAATTTAAAATGTAACCAAGAGGGGTAAAAAAGTTGCAAGGGACCCAAGTGAGAAAGAGGTGTGACTACTTACAACCTTTATTAGAAATATTCACAAAGCCTCGAATTCATCAGATTCAATGTTTAGAGCCACATTCAGTTTCAGCAATGTTTCCAAGACCATTGCTGCTTATTACTTTCACTTAGGTGCTTTCAGAGGAGCTGAGAGACATCTTCTCATCTGACTTCATTTAACTCAAGGAGTACTTTTTAGGTAAAAAGAGAAGGAAATTTGAAAGATGAAGAAAAGTACTTAATGAATAAATATTATTACATAAATAATCAATCATTATCATGCATAAGATCTGACAGGACATAAACTGTGCTGAAAAATCTTGTTAGGTAACCTGCCAAAAGCTGAACATATCCTAATATGTCATTTGTCTTATTATAGTCATTTAAATCCCATGAACTAATACAGAGGGTGGGGGAAAAATCTTAGCTCAAACTATTTTTAGCTGCCAATGTGTGGCCAGGAGCTTTCTCCAGTGCACTGAGGTAAAGAAATGGACAGGGAAAAGGGAAGCTTGGTATAAGTCCAATAATTTTTTTTTTTTTAATGGCGCAAGCCACGGGCTGTGGAAGTAGTTGGGAACAGGAATCACTCTGCCTGCAAAAAGGCCTGGAAAGGACTAGCACATGTGAGGAAGGGAGCATCCTTGGAGGGATTGGCACAGCCTGTCATAATTCTTCATGGTGTTATCCTGGGAAAGTAACAAATACACATGTTAAAAGGACTACTGGACTGCTCTGTGTAAGGACTTCTTCTAGCCTTTCCCTTGGAGCAGAAATTCCTTACATTAAAGGAATTGTCTAAGGCAGCAAAATGAAGTACTTTGAGCCTGTTTTACGAGCCATCTCTCTCTCCCTCTGGCTCTCTCCATACCCATCAGTGTGTAACCTATTTTGAGTGCACAGCATTTGAGCTCTGACACCATTTGGAAGTGTTACATGGTGTGTCAGGATTTCTAGCATGGCAGATTAAAGCCTGGCTCCTTTGGAAAGAGGGGATGCCAGTCAATCTGGTTTGCAGCGAGGATTGTGTATCTTTTGTATGTTTTTAGTCATATTTCAGAGCTAGGAAATGATGCCCTTTGGTGCCTGTTGTTGTCATCAGCTGACTGGCTCTGTTTGAGCTCTGGGAAATTGATAATTTGGGGATCATGTCTCTCTCCTGCCCAGAAAGTGTTGGGATTTGGGAGAGCATGAACAGAATTTGATGGGTGGCAAATAACTGCAGATTTTGGATGGGCTGGGAGGCTTGAGGAGAATCACAACAAGCAGACAGCAATGCTGGCAGGCCTGATTTCACTCACAGAAGGGTCTCTAGTGAAAATTGTGAGGCTTTCATGCATTGTGGCAAGAAATGCCAATTGATCAGCTGGAGAGATTGAGAATAATCTAAACTAAAGATTTGAAAATAGTCTGAAATAAAATAAATTAAAACCAAATGGGGAGTCTTTGGCTATAAGCCAGGGAAAAAGGTTTGCACACAGGTTTTATTGCTGGGTTAAAATGACTGATTGTAGCATTCACTGATTCCAACATTTATTTTCTTTCACCTGAATATGTTTTGCTTTTTTTTGGAGAGGATGTGCGGAGGGAAAAATTAGTCAATTTTCATAATCTGGTATTTTAATAATAGCTGTCTGAACAGTTGGGGACTGTTTGCCCCTGCCTGAGGAGGGAATTGATACTGCTGCAAAGAGGACAGAAATCCTGTGCTGAAAAATGTTCTCAGCTGGAGAGCCAACCTGATACCAGCAGGCACAGCCTCCCCCAGACTGTGCAGCTGAGTACATCATTACAGGGATGGCAGTGATGCCACCATGGCACTGAAATCTCTGTTAAATTATTAAGAAAACATAAATATCAGATAATTTTTTTTAAACAGCTGCTTAGAGGTGGAAGTGCATAGTTTAGAGTACAGGGGGTCCCTTGAATATTTTCATTGATACCTTCTGACAGCTCTTTTCATTGCTGCTGATCTAGTATTCCTTCCTCTTTATTGCTGTTGAAAAGATTATTCTGAGGAAATAAAGACATACTTTGGGATTTCTGCTGGCAAAAATAAATACACCGTGTCCTCATGAAGTAATAAGTGAATAGGATCCTTTTGTAAATATTTTGCGAGAGGGAGATGGGGTAGGGACTGAAGCACAAGGAGCAAAACACATTTCCTGAGGTCATCCTCATTCAGTACAAGAAAAAGCTACCAAATACCTATTGATAGATTTCTTCCATACTATAGCGTATTTATAAAGATACTCCTTTATAATATCATATCATAATATCATATATATATGATACTTAGGAGTTTAATGTAAAATAAGAAAAAAAATCTTTTTTCTATTTTTTTTCCTGCCTTGGAGTTTAATGTAAAATAAGAAAAAAAATCTTTTTTCTATTCTTTTTCCTGCCTTAGAAAATTGTATTTTTAAGCCAACATTAAACTGTCTTGATCTAATTCTTAACTGCATCACTTTACAGTAATGCTTATCAGCACAAAGAAAGCTTTCAGTATTTTATTAAGTGGTTGTTTTGTAAGACAAGCTATTTTTCCAAAATAACAGTTCAGCTTCTTGCAGTGTATCTGTCTAAATTTTGGAGAGAATCAGGGACTTTGATTTACATGGGAAATATTTTATGTAAAGAAGTTTTAGGGTATCCTCAAAATGCCCACAAAAACTCATGAATTCAGACCTCTTTCTGAACAAGCACAATGTGAGTAAATGTAGATTCTGAGCTTTGAAAAAAGTGACAGTTATGCCCAGAAAGACACAGGAGCTGCTGAGGTTGGCAAGGAAGGATCTGAGGTGGGTAAGGGGAAGGTGCAGCTTTGGAAGGTTTTCTTTAGAGGTATTAATGGAGTTTTAATTGCAGCACAGGGGGATAAAAAGAAGCCAGGACAAGATGCGGTAAGAATCCCAGTCAGACACTGTTTACCTGAATAGTATTTTCAACATGTCTGTAAGGATAATATTAATATTAATTTGATGTTGTTGTTATTATTTTGTAAATATTTTCTGTCTCATCAAATACCCTGAAAAATTGTGTTTTCACTTCAATATAATATCAGGTTTTTTCACCTGAATCTTCTTAAAGGACCAAAATGTGCTAGCTTTTACTTAGGCCTCACAAAAATATGGAGGTAATTGTAATTAAAAAGAAAGCAAAACTTGTATTAGATTTACCGCAAAATGACACTTGGTTTGCTCAGCTATTCCTCATGTGAAATGTCAGCATGGGGCCTGTTTTTTAATACTGTTTGGCAAATAGCCAAGTTTTCCTAAAGCTGGCATCCAGCTTTTGGAGATCAAGAGCCTTCAGATCATAGGAGATAAATGGGATTCTCACCCCTGCAGAGGCTGTTGAGAGGGGAAGTGACAAGGTTACTCAGTGGGTTACAAATTGAACTGGAGGTGCTGGATAAGAGACTGTAAAATTAGTCAGACTAGATTATCGTGATGTTACCTCTGAACCTAAAATCTTTCTAGCAATAAAACTAAAAAAATATCCCCAGAAAATCCTTCTCAGCCTGGCTCTGTTCAGTTTCTTTCTGCTTTGGATTTATTGCGCTGCTTTTTTTTTTTTTTTTTTTTTTTTTTTTTTTGCTTTTCCTTTTTTCCCTGTAGAAATGTGGCACTACCGAATTACTCTCAGTAAATCCTAAATCTGCTGTGGGAGTTGGGAGAGCCAAGAGCCTCTGATGAGGTGCCCTGATAATAGCTTCAGCAGAGCCAGAAAGGACAAGAATGGCACCACATAGCACAGAATGAAGCAACATCGAGGTTTGAAGTGTGGCTGCTGCAAACCCCTTTGGGATTCTAATTCTTTTTTTTTTGTTTGTTTAGTTTTTTTTTGTTTTTTGTACAATGAAACTGTGTCAGGGTTTGACGTTTTTGGTTAGTTGATTTCAATGCTCCTTCTATTAGTGAAGGCGTTTATGTCAGAAATTTCAAGAAGCCTTATTCCCTTATCTGGAGTGGAGGGGAAACCTATAAAAGAGTAAAGTAGATAAAGAATTCCATGTATCCACCAACATTTTTCTCATTCCTCAAAGCTATCCATTTTCCTTTTCTTGGTTCTGGAAATAATTTTTCTTTTTACTTTGAGCAGCTCTCACCTAATATATTTTATTTTGCTAATAAATTAGTTTGCTGGTAGTTCTAATTTTTAGTGGGTGTGAGATACTGCCTGGGTCTTAAAATTGGTAATAAATGACCACGGTTCATAAAACTTAATCTTAGAAAATGAGAAATTGATTCTCATCTTATTTAAGTGCTCAGATACCATGGTGTGTAAAATAGATAATAATTGTGTGAGATTCTTACTCCCGTGCTCTTACCTACCCAGGGACACATTCTGTAATTTTGTAATCAGCAAAACTTGAAAGCTGCAGTTTGAATCCACTTTCGTTTGTGAGAATGAGGTAAGACTTCTGAAAGAACTCTGCAGGGCTGAGGGATTTCAGTGCTAGTTGAAAATGGCAGAGAGATGCTTGTTTTGAGGCCTCTTCAGTGAGTGAAGCATAAATATATTGTCACTGCTCACTGTGAAAAACTATATTAAATTTTTCACTTTTATTCTGGAAAGGCTTGTAAGAATAATCAAATACTTTCATTTCTCACTGAAACTGGGCAAGTTTATACCCCTCATTGCCATGGAGTGCTTTTGCTTTGTCAGGAGAAAATGCAGATGAATGAAATCAGTCTTAACATCCCTATGGAAGATTTTGATTAATTTCCTTTCTGAGGGGAGAGGAGCAGCTAAGAGCAGTTTAACCAGGTCAGATCACTTAGCCAGTATCCTGTCTTTGGGGCCAGAAGCAGCTGTTAATAGGAAAATGTAAGAGTCTGAACAGTGACAATTATGTAAAGGGTGACTGATACTCACCTGTGGGTTACAGTCAGGCTTCTGCATAAGGACAAAAGGAGCAGCAGCTCTCTCCTCACTAGTCAGTCTAGAAGGATTTTCAGGTTTTTGCAAGCATGTTTCTGAAACAAATTTTGAGGTGAAAGAGGCTGAATGTTTTTTTCTCTGGATGTCCAGTACCATGCTGTTTTGGTGAGACTGTTCCTTCGAATTTTATTTGTTTTGTTTTGGTGTATTTTTTTAAGCTCCTGAGCTCCTTTTCATGACAGTGTGTGTGATGGCTCCAAGGTTTCAGTTTCAGATTGGTAATCATCACTTCAGAGTCCACTTTTTGTGAACAAAGTTAAGATAGAATAACATTAATATGGATAAATGTAGAATATATCACACAGAGAAAAAAACCTATCACCTTATTCCCCACTCGTTTAGGCTCACAAGTTGGCCCTGCATAGTTGGAGCTCATCTTTACTATCTTGGATAGGATCTCATACCATTATATCATATCACATCATCATATCATTTTCCATGATAAGCTAAAAATATATTTGGGAACAGAAAGACTTGTTTGCTCTGGAATAGGAATTTGAGTCTGTCTTCACTCAGCTGCAATTTGCCCTCATGGCAAACACTGGCAGAGTATGGGAAAGAGTGGTGACCCTGAATCTAACACCTCTGTTTGATTTTACTGGGACATGGTACTATTCCCCCAGTATCAAAGTGCCAGTATTCAAAATAAATACTGGTCAGTGGATGTAAGAAAATAATCCAGAGATTCTAAATTTGTTCAACACCCACATTGGAAAGTCAGAGCAACAAGTGAAGTTGAACACCAAAGATTTCAATACTGAGGGCAGGAGGGGAGCTGGGTACAATTTGGGAGCTGGAGCTGAGTTAAACCCTATTTTGTAAGGAGACACAAGCAAGCCTATTATTTTATGCTGAAACATGGGGTGGTAATTTGTACAAAATGTGCATTTTTTCTTGTTTAGCTAAACACTTCCAAGAGTAATGAACAAAGATGGACAACTATTAGAGGTCTTTATGTATTTTAATGTTACAAATGGGAACTGCAGGATTAAAACAAAGACATCAAAATGCCATATGCTGTTTTTTGTCTGTTACGGAATCAATTCAGCTGCTTGTAACTTTAGGTTCTTATTACTGCAGAGGGGAAAAATGCAGCCTTTGTGAGCCTTGTAATCAGTTCCAAAAACCTTGGATCCCAAGCCACAATGCATTTAAATGCTCTGGGATCTTGCTCTTTATCTTCCTGGAGGTAAAAGTAAATCCATGAAGAAAGTGCAGTAATTCTTCCATATGTTTGGCCATGCTCATTCCCCTCCTGTTCACGAATGTTCCTTAATGCTTTCCCCGCCCGTGGGTTTGCTTTAGTCCTGTGCTCGTACCTGATGGATGATCGACGCCCTGCAACCTCTGCTCTCTTGGGCTCCCAGCCTAACCTTGAAGCCTTCAGGTGTCACATATATTCAGTGCCTTGGAATTTTTTTCCATCCATTTTAATCCTCGATCATCAATCTGTTAACAATCGCTGCATGTTTTGTTTCATCTCAGGAAACATCTGGAATAGTCATACATATTTAGTGTTTTTTTGTTGAAAGGATCTTTTTTTATTTGGTTTCATATGTCATTTTTCTTCTTTCATATACCTTGCTTAGCTTCCTATTTTCACTTATATGTATATATATTGGGTCATGAATTAGTAAAGTGGATCCTTGGCCTGCCATCAAATAATGTGTATGAGCAATTGCTTATTTTTGCAGCTTTTTAGTAGTAAGTCTTCCGTAATACTTAAGAGTTGTTGGACATAGCTTTTTAAAACCAGTACATAAACCAAAACTTCAAAATCTTTTAGAAATCACCAATTATTGTGATTAGGTACAAACTTAAGAGTGCAAATGGTAAAAATGATGTGGCTCTCATGCTATCATAGCTTTGAGAGACAGAAACAGCCCTGAGCACCACAATTAGATGGAGTCCCTATCAGTTGAAGGAACATTATCTTTACACTGTGTCACTGCCTGTGCTGCTGACATCATGGAAGCAAATCCCCAACAGAAATGCTCGACTTGTATTTAACATTTTCTGAGAGCTCTGTTTCATTCTGTACCTGCCATTTGGTGGGTTGTGCAGTTGTTTTTTCCCACAGCTCCTTTGAGGAGCGATGATTTTGTAATTTGAACTGCGAGCAAATTAGCTATCACTCTTGGCTAGTGCAGTTATGGACTTTGCTTTCAACCTGGTTTTAAAACTTGCTCATCTGTCCTGCTGGCTCCTATGTTTTAGGGAGATCTAATGTCCCTATAACCATTAAGATCTGGCCACGCTCTGCTCCAATGTAACAGCTCCTCAGAGCTGTAGGAAGTTTTATTTCTGTTGCACGTCTGCAGTGAGAGCCAGGCATTTGAAATCTGAGCCCCTGCAGGGCCCATGTCTGGGAGATATTGATCATCTGCTGCAACTTTTCGTCTGCTCTCGATTCCCATTGCAGCCGGCGGGAGACGAGGGCTCTCTGCACCTTGCAGGATCAGGCTGGCTGAGGCTGCTCTTGGAGGAGGTTGTCAGCCTCTGCCTTCAGCTGATCCCTCATCAGGTGGCTCCATGTGTTGTTGAACATCCCAGATATTCCTGCTGTCAGCTGAAGGTAGAACAATGTCTGCATTGTCTGGGCTTGAGCGGAAAAGTTGCTAAGTGAAAACAAGCTAGAGTAATGGATTTCAGCTTTTTTTGAAAATTTACATGTGAGGCTTCATTTTAGAATATTGCCTGTACTGGGAAGGCACATCTTTTCCAGGAACTTTGGTGTTCCAGTAATTTTTTTCTGTTTAATAGTGTAATAATTAAAGCAGATTCATATAAGAAAAGGAGGGATTAATTTCCAGGTGGGGCTTCTAGCCTGTTCAGAGTAACAATGAAGCAGGCAGGTGACTTGAGAGCTGCAGCTCTCTGAGGTGGTGGAGACCCTTCATGTGTCACAAGGTCCCAAAAGAATCATCAGAAATAATTTTGAACATTTAGTGTGACTGGAAATGAGAACTACATCTGAACCAATGGGAGGTGAGGATGAATAAAACTTCACCTGAGCACAACTCTTTTTTAGTGGAGGACTAAAGAAAAGATGTCTTGAACCAGGGCCTCAAATTCTTACACTTTTGAGGATTTAAACAGTCCCTTTTAGCTGCTTCTCATAGAACTTATGAGGAAAGCAAATAATTGACATTAACACAGGAGCATTTTTACATTTTTACAGGAGGTGACAGTGGATAACTGTGGATAACTTCATGGACCCTTTTTCCTCACATTTTGTGAATGAAAGATTTTCTGAAAGGAGACTATACTGAAGCATAATCCAAGCTCAACTTCCTGCAAAATTCTAACACTTAAATAGTGAAAAAAAAAGATAATTTAAGACACAGAAAGAGCTTATTTTTAGGAATCTGAGGCACCTGCTAAAGTCAAACGGAAATTGCACAGTACCTCAAAAAAGCAAACCCAAACTACCTTAAAGTAGCCAATAAAAGTCGAAGGAATTATTAAAATGTTGAGTTTAACACTTAATGAGTAAACCCCTTTTTTCTGCCCTACTTGCATACAGCTATTTTGAGTTCACTCAGCACACACTTTTTTCTCCAGGCCTCCATTCCCAAATGGGATAGGACACTAAGTTGCCTTCCCAGCCAGAGCTTTGGTCTTGAGCTTTTCTGTTTTCACTGGAGTCAGCTTAGGCTGTATTTAGCCAAAATGCACAGTGTATTGGACAGGTGAAAACAGGCAATTTGAAAGTATGCCTTTTCCAGAGCCTGGATCTATCCTTATCCTAGGCAATTATTTTGGCAGTGCAGTTTCCGTTTTCCAAGCAGCAATGCTGCCAAAGATTTTGGTCTTTTGGTGCAAAAAATTCCTCCTGAAAAAGCTAAATCAGGATCAAGTTGAATTCAATAGGTGGACATGGAAGAGCAAACACAGAAAAGCAGAAATGCATCTGTTACATCTCCCTTGATTTTTGTTCTTTTGGTGCAAATATCTGCTGTGCCTGTGCAGATTCAATATTGTTAATTTAAAAGGACAATAACTTGTCTGTGTGACAGCAGCCTGATGCACATGCTGTCTCTAACCAGCCCTTGTAAAGATCTTTGCAGCTGACCAGAATTTTTCTGAATGAGCTAAAGAACTGCTGCATATTTACTGAATTTTTTGACACTGAAGCTTTTCTCTCAGAGCAAAAATTATTCACTCAGGAAAACTCCTAAACCCAATCTGTGTGTCCATGTCTCCTTGATGTGGAAACCAGGGTGTGGGAGGAGTGGAAAAGGGGAATGGTGCATTTCAGGCTCCCTGTTTCAAAGTTGTTCATTGCCAGGATGTGCATCCAAAGCCAAGGATGCTCCTGGGTGCCTTGATATGGTTTTAGTTACAACTGACCCTGGTGGGGGTCATGTCCTAGCTATCAGTGCTCTTTCTTCAGGAATAATTTTCACAGTAATTTTATGATTGGTTCACTCTCTGAAACAGTTATTCTAGACTCTCTGAGGAAAAATTTATTTGTGCTTTTATAGAAAGAAAATATTTGAAAACCTAGGTACAGCTTGGTCTTGCTTTTCCCCAGCTTGAAGAAATATTCCTGCTTTTAAACAATTTTTACAGCTGCAAGGAAGCCATGGTCATATTTGATCTGTCACTGAAATTAATCCTTGTTGTTAATAAAACCTGATCTCTTGGACTGGATATTTAAGAAATTATGGTGCAGCAAATGTAACCATCAATGTGGGAACAGGAATTGGCATTTCTGATAAAAACTTCTGTTTGTCAGAAAAGATACAAAACCTAAACATGTGGAGAAAGAGATGACTTTTATTGGTAGGAATGTGGGCACTTCAAGGACTAGATGTGAGTTTTCTGTATCTCTCTGATCCGTTTGGGATCCTGTCTTGTTTTAGGCTGCATTTAACTGAATTAATGTGTCTGTGATGTCCCTGGGACTATTTACTTGGGTTATTCATGCCCGTAAATGAGGAGTCCTCAGTGAAGTGTTTCAATGACATAACAATAAAATAGAATTAAATTAAACCTAAATAATTAAGAATTCTGATTTTTACTACATTATATTTATTACATTGACACATCAGTATCTGCTGTAAATCAGACACTGAACAGAGCTAGAAAGAAAATTATAGAGGTGGTGGCATTTTTGGTAAGATTTCTGGTATGGTGCTTGCCATCAGATAAGGAGGATGAGAAGTTTAGCATGGCTAAGTGGCCATTTTAATATTTGAAAAACAATTCCAGAAAAATATGCAGAGAAAAAAGAGAGCAGCTAATATAAGGAACCTTCCCAGAATTGCATCCAAAGAGAGAATATAGCAGAGTTGTATTTGGGGAGTTCAAGAGCTGCCCTGATTTTGCAGTTATGTAGTGCTTAACCTGATATTTCCAGAAGAATAAGAGTGATTTTGTTTAGGCAGTGCAATCCCAGCACAGCAGCCTTTGGGTTTGAATCCTGACTCTTTAACATATAAAAATTAGGTTCTAGGATACTCCTAACTTTTTGTGCATTTTATTTGAAAAATAGGACCCAAAAAAAGGCCAATGTCTTATGTGTTGTGATTAATCTGGGCCAGGGAAGGAACTTCATCCCACCCAACACCTAAGGATAGCTGCAGTCAATCCAGGCTTCCTGGGAATGCTGGTCTTGGAGAAAGCACTTGCATGGAAAAAACAATGCAAAGTTAGGAATTTGGCTGGATCATGATGGGGACACAGATCTACTAAATGCAGGTGTGCTTTTGTATGCCGTGGGAAGATTTGGTGACACTCGTGCCCTTGATGTTGTCCCTTAATTTAGGCCTCCAGGAGACACATAAATTAACACGTTGTCAGTGTCACTGTCCAGTTGGTCTGACTGCAGAAAGGTGATGCTGCACATGGACTCAATAAGATGGGTTTTTGTGCCCGAGATGAGCCACCTTCAATAAAATAAAGAGGGGAATATGGCATGCAGAAAATGCCTATTCTTGGACTGGTAAACATAACAAACTGAGTGTGCATGTTAGTTTACTGTGGGGAACAGAACTGGAATTACTGTGTGGGGTTGTTTTTTTTTTTTTGTGTTCTTAGTGATGCAATCCTCTTAGTAAAATGGCATTATTTCAAAGTTCATCTTTGCATTCTTTAATAAATATGTAAGCGTTAAAAAGTAGGAGCCTATACAATGGTAATGACATGACAACTCTGATAATATTGAAATATAGACCTTCTCTTCCCTGTGACTATGAAATTTAGGTTTGCATTATGTTCTTGGGTTGTTCATGCTTGTTTATAAAGAAATCCTGACTGTTCTTCTCATATTTTTAGTTGTTTGCAGTGTGAATTGAAGATGCTTTTCTTCATTGGAAATACTCTATTTGTCTATTTTTACAATTTTTTTTTTTTAAACAAACACTCATTTACTCCAACTCCACTATTTAAAATCAAAACAAACTGCAAAAAAAGCAAGCCACCCCACAAACTGAGAAAAGCTGATAAAAGCTGGTTTGTTCTGCTTGGATGTGTGAGCTTATCAGAATGGCCTTTTCCTTTCCAGATGTCACAGTTTTATGTGGTGTAAATGATACTCTCATTACCCAGATGGTCTAAGAAGGCAACAGCTTCTGGGAGGTAAATGCTGTTTAATTCTCTACATCCAAGGTCTATAAAAAGAGAAACTGGTCAGTAAACTGTCTGAATATTGCAATGTTCATTTGGGAATAGAAGCCTTGAACCTACTGACTGCACACTTGACCAGATGTGGCCTCATCTTTACAGACAGCAACCAAACCGCCAATAAAATTATTCAAAATAAGACTCAGGAGTGGCAATCACAGGGCTGCTATTCTCATCACAACGAGTTCAACTGTGCATGAGGAGTGAGGGTTTAGTTCTCATTTACACAGACATAGAATGGGCTTGAAGGGAGGAGGTTTTTCCTGTCTTTTTTGTTGGTTTTTTTTTTTTGGTGGGTGGAGAAGCTGGAGTGTTGGGATTTTTTGTGGCTTTTTTGTTTGTTTGTTTTGTTTAAGTGTTTGGTTTTGTTTTTTTTAATCCCAGAGAAGTATCTAACAGTGCATTCAGTCCTAATTTTCTGTACAGATATAACGTATTTTTGGGAAGAACACATGTAATTCAACACAGCTTAAGAGAGCCAATAATTGGGCACAAAGGGCTTAATTAATTTTGTGCTTGGATGAAGGTGTACAGCATAGGAAACTCACTGAAAATAAAATCACATATCTGAGGGCAGAGCTGACCCACATAAAGTAAGCATGGCCTCCCTCCTAAATGCCAGAAGCTATTGGACAGCTTTCAGAATGTCTCCTTGGAAATTATTCTAAGTCAGCAAATAACCAGACAGAGAAATACTTTGAATTACCTTGTTTTTGTAAATGCTATGTTAGTTTTTTCTGGAGACAGATCTGCGTGCAACAAAGTTTGCTATCCAGCTGAATTAAGTTAAAAATAGACTAAGCTAAGGTAAGCAGGTACCATCCCAGTGGTGTTCTAGAAATAGCACCAAAGTACTCTAATTCTGGGTTTGATTTTCCCAGCTCAGGTGCTCAGATCTTTTGATATGAAGCTCTGCCAGAGTTTGCTCTCTCAAAGAGTTGAGGGTGATGGAAAAGTGTTTGTCTGCCCAGGTGAGTCCCCAGTCCCATGGGATTCCCCAGGGCTTGAGATCTAGTAAGAAGACCCCTGTACAGCCAATTGCTTTTTTCCAGTTCTCATTTTGGAAAAAAAACCTAAAAAAGTCTTTTTATCAAAGAAAAGAAAGAAGATTCTTTGGGTTTGGAGTGGGTTTTTTTGAATATTGAAAATCATTAAAGTTGGCATTGAGGCCTTACTGGTACTGAATTCTAATGCTTCTTCTGTCTTTGATTTTTCTAGTAATCTACTGCCCAGCTGACCCTTCCAACATCTAGCCTCTGGAATATTTTCCTGTTCACCATCTCTATTCTTTTAAGTGTAAAAGTGTGAGAAAAATTGCCAACAACTGAACAACAGCAACATGAAGCTGAAATCTTGTTTGGGTTGCTAATCAGAGCAAGAGCCTTTAATGCTGTCAAGGAAATAGAAGCACTAGCAACGTGCAACTTGAAGTATATACACATTTGAAGGAAGCAGTTAATGTTACAGCACAAGTGAACAAAAATCCCTTTAAAAGCTTTGGAAGAGGCTGTTGTTGATGCTAATATAGGTTGATAGCCAAGGCCTGAAACTAATAAGAGAGTCCAGCAAGGCAAGGCTTCTAAATTACTGAGGAGACAGAAGATGAACTGAGAGAAGAAAGTACTTTTAAATCAGCTGATCTGCTTGAAAACCAACCTGAGCACAGATGGTAGGAACTGAAAGACCAAAAATGTTTGCTAAAGTGTTCTGAACAAGTGCAAGTGAGGTTTGGTTGATTGGATCACAACTGGGAATGAAGGAAGCTGAGCCTCTGAGGAAAGGTCAGGGTGTTAGCAGACAGTCCCAGCTGGGGTTTGTGGTTATCCTGTGCAGAGCCAGGACTCAGGCTCAGTGATCTGTACAGGTTCCTTCCAGCTCAGGATATTCTGTGTTTTGTCTGGGTAAAATGTCCATGGGTTGCAAAGCAGCTGGGAATACTTGCAGAGTGCTGGGAGGTCTGAAATTTAGGGAACAGAATAGTGCAGTGATAGAAGTAGTTGTCACTCACCTCACTGAGCTCTGAATTATCTACTAAGAGGCAAGGGAGATGCAGAGTCCTCTACACAGCTGTGGTTTGTCCAGCAGCTGTGAGCAAAAAGATAAAAGTACTTGTAAGAAAAATGTAAAGCTACACAGAGAATGTCTGAAACTCAGCTAAATTCACTTCAGAAAGTTCTTCACCTCAGATCCAACTTCACATTCCCCATCACTGGGTGTGTTTTGCTTTCTCCTGGTTCTAGTGGTGCAGTGGTGTTCCCATTGTGGCTAGGAAGGTCTCTGAGACTAATCTCAGATATCACCTTCCCTCTGGCTGTTATAAGGGTTCTCTGGTGAAGATCACATTCTACCCAAAGGATTATATTTCCTCTTGTACTTCAGTGACCGAAGTGTAGTCTTCAAGGAAAGATATCGCTTTTTCACTATGGGAAACTAGAAAATCTGCCTCAAGAACATTGTTTAGCTTATTGATAGAGATATTTATGTATTATTTTAATTTATGTCTTTGTTTTGCCTTACTGCAGTATTCAAGTATACTTAATAATTATTCAGTATTATTTAACCACTAAAAGTAAAGCACAATACTTTTATAAACTCTTTTTGTAATTGCATAAGCTTTGGAATGGGATAGACATAATATAGGTTAAAAATCCTAAAATTAAGGTTTTATGTGTTACTCTTACTTTTGACTGAATCTGCCTGTTATGCTGTTGGGAGCTGGAGATCTCATTGGAACTGATAAGCATGAGAGGTCAGTTAGCAAAATGTCAGAAGCACTTTACCTTATTATTACTTAGGCAGCCTCTGCCTAGTCTGCAAATGCCCAGAGCACCAGGTCACATGAATACTGGATTCGGAAGTTTTCCCTGGGGTTTGAGTACATATAGGGAATATTTTTAGTGGAGCAATATCTGTGTACATGAGAAAGAGTCAGAAAGTGAGCACAGAAAGAGAACTGCAGGGCAGTGCACAGAGGGGCCCACGTTGCAGTTGAAACCAAGCCAAAGAAATGCTCACACTTGATTCTTTCTTCAGAGGAGAACCAATACAAGTGAGAGAAATGCTCAGAGACTGAGAGGGTGCAGGGGCAGCATTTGAGGTAGAAGATCTGATGGCAAGAGTCTTGGAAGTATAAGTAAGCACTCCCTGTCTCTTTCTAATGGATCTGTGCAGGGCTGAGGGAAGACAGGAGTTTGTGCTCATTTGTTGTAACTTAAGTGGGATCGCATTGTCTGATGCAAACAGCATGAAACTGCAGATAAGAGTGGCTTGGTCACCAGGAGCAGTTTTCCAATTTGTACAGTTCAAAATTAAATACAAGTGAGGAAAGTACTGCTCACATAAGGGCTGTGTATTTTCTTTAGCTGTTGGGAAATCTTGCTGCAGCTCCCTGTGTTTTGAATTCCATTCTCAAAAATCTGCCACTTTTCATGCTGCAGAGCTAATATTCCTCTTTTCAGTCTAATGTTCCCTAGCTGCCTTTGGGTTTTTTTTTTGGTGCTCAGCCTGCTAAATGTGATGGGCTTTTTTTTTTTTTGCTTTAGATTGAATAGTTCTTTGAAATAGCCATTAATTTTCCAACCATAAATACACCACAGGACCAGAAAAAGCGCTAAGTCATAGCAAAAAAGCATATTGCAGCTGGAACTGATACTTGGTGCACTAATTAGATCCTTCCTCTGATCTTATGACAATGCAACTGAACCATAAAAGAAAGAACACTGCATTAGCTCAACTAAACATACTTCAGTTACTCATCAACAAGGGTCTTTAAAACTCCTATTTTCAGTTCTAGGCTCCAACAGTAAAAGTAAATATAACGGAGAGTTTGGTGGTTAGATAGTGCTATTTATTGCCGGTGGGCTCTTGCACAGAGGACACTGAACAGGCCTTTAAAATATTAACTTGAGCAACACTAGAGCCCCAAACAAGCATTTAACAAGGCTGCTTGGGTAAGAGATAAGGGAAAGAGGTAGAGGAAGAATTATCACCAAATGTGGAGAGAATGAGAAACAAAAAGCACTCTACCCACTGAGAAATTGAGGGGATGAGATGAAAGACAAAAATAAGTAAAAACTATTACAGTCATTGAATAAAAATGACAGATGAGAGGAGTCAGGGCACAGGAAAAACATTTAGGGAGTGCAAAGCTTGGTTACAACACTGTGGTGTAAGGCAGCTGTGTTTGAAGGTTTGCTCACAGGCAGGACTAATCACAGTAAGTGGATGTGTGCATCAGCACTCAATGTGCAGCTGATGATTCTGCGGGGACAAGCACGAATTGAAATTAAAACTGTCTCCTGGCAGACACCTGCTTGCCTATCACCTGATTCAGGAGATGCCTGTTTGAATTTTCATAATCTATTTCATAAATTAATATTTTTTTTTTTAATAATTTGCTTTTTAGTCTAGTATCTTAAGAAGATAAAGCTTTGGTCACTTTGGTTTGGGTTTTTATTTGTTTTTGGTTACTCACTGTTTGTTTGTAGATCTTCCACAAAAACAAATATGTAAGAATGCTGTCCCTCCTAAACTTTTAAACCAATTATCCACACTTGGCAGAGAATTAGGGATCTAGAGATATTAAAAAGATAGCTGGGACCACATATAGCAAAGATATTGCATGAATGCCCTCCTTGAGGGGGAACAAGCAGGAATAGTTGATCTGGACAGCACAGAATCAGTATGAAGGAATTAGCACAGAATGAAAGGTTATCCACAGAAAAACCTTTTGTGAGCTATGGCCTATTAGACAACAGAGAATCCATTCTGGGTTCCTTCATGTCTAATGAGCAAACTCAACTTTCCTACAGCTTAATCGCAAAAACAGTGGATTTCAAAACAGCCTTCTGAGGAAAAGCTGCCAAAAGCCTGCACCCTCTTAGCTATACCTCAGTGCATTCATGAACTTGGCAGTGGGACACATGCCACTGCCTACTTTGTGTGTAACTCTGAGCCCCCAAACAGGGTGATCCTGCAGGTCAGGTCTCTGAAAGGTTCTGATCAGCAAGTACTTTTCAAAATACCTCAGGTGTTTTTTCCCTAGAAAATTCAGTGGCATAAGTTTCTGTTTGGGTTTCACCTCTAAGTCTTGAATTCTCCATCTGACGATAGAAGAATTAAAGGAGTGAACTCATGCAGCCATGGAGCACGGTACCTCCTCTGTAGAGACAAAAAAAAAAAAAGAAAATAGGGTAATCAAAGGGACTAAAGAAGGGATTGCCTCTCTAAGCCTTGGTTTATAAGCTGCCAACTGCTAACAGGAGAGTTGCCTGTAGTTGTAGAAGGATTTTCTGTCACTGCTATTGGAGAGCCAACAGAAGATGGTATAAATGGCATAAGGACTTGATCCCTAAAGTAAAAGTTAAAAAAAAAAAGAGAAGTAAAATATGCTCTGTTTCTGTAAGCAGGACCTGGGATCTGTCTTCATCATTAATGTTATGCAGATGGTGACACCCCAGGAAAGAAGACCCTTGAACCATGTGTGTCCTGAAGTATCTTTTAACTCAGTGAAAGCCATCATTACTTACTCTGTGTGCCATACTTCCACATTACTGGCTGCCAAGTCCCATTATGACTAATTGATTTACTGTGTACAGATGTAGTGAACTTTTTCATGTCCCTGGGCCAGATGTTTCTGAAGCAGAGGTCAGCTGTGGGACTTGGTGTATCAGTCTGGTTTTGTGTAGCTGTACAATAAATCAGCTCTGCTGAAAAGCAAGGCACCGGGAATTTGAATAAACTCTTTCTAATGTTGGAGAGAAAGAAACTCTCAACCTGTTGTCCTGTTTGTTGTGTTTTTCCTTCAGACAAACTGTGCATCAGGACAGGTTGAGGTTGTTCAGGTGCCTTTGAAATAGAGGAAAAGGTAAATTGGAGTCTGGCATTGCTGTCAGCAGCACTTCTCTGTGGACTTACAGCTGAGGAAATTCTCTCGTGTTGGTTGCAGAGGCAAAATGTCCTTAACCTTGTTGGAACACATTGATCGTGTGAGCAGAAAGAGAGTAGATTCAATGTCATTGCTCTATTTCTAATGATGCTGATTTTAGGCAGAAAAAAGAATGGAAAAGCAGTTATAAGTCCACTGGGAGATATGCTGAATTTTCAAGTGACAAAGAAAATGTCTCTTCCACTTGTCAATGGAAATTATTTGTTCAAGTCTTCTTCAGGCTCTTGAACTAGGAGTGCTAATATTCTGAGAAGATTCTGAAGCTTGTCAGCAATATCAAAGAACTGAAGTCTAATAAAGAATTTAAAGATTTAGGAGAAGAATATAAACTGGTATGCATTGGCAGAAACCAAAAGATGCTAAGTTCTAAGGTGTACCTGCTGGCCCCTTGTGCTGACCATTCTCATTTCCAGACTCACAGAAGTCAGCTGGTCCCTTTTCTACATGAGGTAACTTTAAAAGTAAGTCAATATTGAATGAAATAAAGTTGGCTCTTTTATAAACTGTATGATTTAGCTAAATCAGAATACAAAGCCTTGATGAAGAAATCACTTGGTGATGGTCTGGACTGGAAGTGATATGTTAATTATTATGCAGGATATCGGACTAGATAATCAAAAGTGTACTTCTGTCCTCAAAATGTACAAATCTGTCCAAAGAACATTTTTTCTGGGCTATGTTTGAGGTAACTGGTGACTCCTTCGGACTTTTTCAGACTGAGAGTAGGTCTTAGCTGTATTTAAATCAAATGGGAATTGCTCTTTATATATATGACATAAACAAATTTCTATGTTTAAGAGCAAATAAACATGCATCTCTTTACTTTGAAGACAGGGTTCTTTAAATTTTTCAAGGCAATATTTACAGTATTTTTTTTTACTTCAGTGGAATATAATGCTTTTAGAACATATAATGTCTGTAGAACATAAAACTTCTCTCTTTTTTGCCTCTGTGTGCATGTACAGTAATACAGATCAAATAAGGTTTAAGGGTAAATGTGACTATATTTTTTAAAAGAGATTATGGCATTTCCAGATAAATGCTGAAGTGAATAACTATGCCTATTCATGTAATTTTTGTTCAGCACCACCAGGCCACTTGTCCAAGACCATACTCATCATAAACAAGACCGTAAGACTTCAGGTAGGATTTGACTCATTCATTTTCCTTCTGGGGACTGAATCCAGTTAGCCTTAAATAAAGCTACTCAGGAACTGGCCTGCTTTATATCTACACATGAATCAAATGGAGGCTGGAATGCTACGTTTGTGATCTTGAAATGAAAACTCATTGGTGACCAAAAGAAGGAAAAAGAAAAATCAAGAGACAGTAAAGGTGGTACATTTCTTACATATTTTATATTAAATATAAAGTGAGAGTCCCAGGACTGTTGTTTTGATCTTTGTTATTTTATTATTGCAGATACTAACTGAAGCAAAAAAAAGTCCTCCTTTAAAAAGCAATGTCTTTTTTTTGTTTTTAATATATACCTTTGCATTTGATTTACAGGTATGCATATTAGCTTTGTTTAAGGCTTTGAAGAGAACATTAAGCAATTAAATATATAATTGACTCTGTGATTTGTCCTAAAACCCCCAAATATCTGTAGATTTCAGCAAACTTAGCCAAGAGCACAACCAGCTGAGAAATGCTGCTACTTTAGACCTGGGGAGCTCACTGGCTACTTTAATCTTTTTGGGTTGAATGTAAACTACCAATAAAAAGAGTATGGATGACACAAAAATTATTAAAACCACATTCCTTTTATCTATCTCTTTCCATTTGGGATTAGAGCTCAAAGAGCCGTGGAAATGCTTTCTAATGAGATTTTGAAATTCTTGTAGCAGGGAAATCCTTGTAGCTCCTCAGGGAGCTCTTCTCTGGGATTGCTGGGGTATAACTCTCTTTTGATTTCAAATAATTCTTTAGAAACACTAAGGATCCTAATTTCAGTTTGAGAAATAGTATTCTCAAATCTGGCAGTAAAACTGAACAGTAATTTTATCTGACTGTGGTAGTACATGGTTCAAAATTAAATTTTTTTTTGAATCAGAAGTACTTATGATGTCACTAGACTGAATTATGTTATCAGCTTTAAGTTTTATGTCCAGAGGTGTAATGTTCTGATGATAAATTAAAGAGTACTGTTGCCACTGAAGTTAGTATTGACAGCTGTGTGTCAGATCCAATATTTGTAATGACTTGTAAAATATTTGTAACATAACCACCTGAAATACCAGCAGTTAAAGAGATTTATAATTTGTGTTCAATTATTTGCAAAATTTAACACATTTGTCTTAAGTCTTCTGCAATACTTCCAGAACTGCTGGGCTTTCTTCAAATTTGGCTCCTCTGACTTAAACTCAAGGAGGGGAAGAACAGAAATTGCCTCAGGTTCCTGAGCAGAGTCCCCTCCAGTCTCAGTCCTCAGGAAATTTTTACTCTTAGAAATCCAATTAGAAAATAAATTATAAAGGTGAATTCACACAGAGGTGAATTAGTAATCATCTTCATACAGTGTAAACTTATGGAAGTTCATATTTGTAAGTGTGAAATGGCCACGCTATGTAAGTCCTTCACGTTTTAGCGATTGGCTATCTTTAGAGGGGAAAGGAAGAGTTGTACTCTGGACTTTTCAGATTGATAAATAACGGGAAATGTGAACTACTTTGTTTACTGCTTTTACAGAATCTGCCTCGCCATGTCATGCCATAACCTGAGAGATTTCACAGCTCCCTCCCAGTTTTCATCCATCCCCTTTCTCTTGCTGGCTAATGACACGGTTTATGGACATCATAAAAGGAAAGCTCTCTGCCATCAAACAGACAAGGTAGGGAGGAAAACCACTCCGAAGTGACTGTGGTGTCTGCATTAATGGTTCTGTTGATTTTGTTAGAAAAAACCAGTCTCTTTTGTCAGGCAACACACTCTCCTTCCACCGCCCCTTTTGGGTGGTGATGGGTTCACGTGTCCTCAGACTTGAGGATGTTCTGTCCCAGAGGTGGCTTTCCCAGGTCTCCAAAATACCACCTGCATTTAGGAAAAAGGAAGCAGTGCTTCAGGATTTCCTTCCATGGATTTGATCTTGTCACATGCTGTTTGCCATAGGCACATAGGTACTATCAACTTCTCTTTTGGCTGCCTCTAAAAATCTGCTAAATAGTGCAATCAAGGGCAATTACTGCATCATTTGCTTGTGTTTATAACATATTAGAGCTTTCTGGGCTTAAGCACTGCAATCCATCCTGATTGCTACCAAGTAATCCTTTGCAGACTTGTAAATCAAAACTGTGGCTGATTTTCAGCAGTACGATTGCCATGTTTTCGAAACTTTGCTAATTAAAACTTTATGAGCATGCAATTAAAGAGCAGACAGCGTTTTCCCTGCCTTACGACTAAAAATAAGCCATAGTAGTCTCGGCAAAACCAAACTTCCTTTATATTTACTTTTCGTAAAAACCTGACATTTGGTGTTTTCAGGCTTTCCAAACCATCTATCACGTTTGTCTTTGAAGCTCTTTTTTCTGGTTAACTTAACAACCTGAATTTAACAAATCAGACTGCTTAGCTAGACCTCCTGACTGTGCTGCAACTTCAGGTGCAACCTTTGCCAGTGGTTTTGTGTGCTTAGTGAAGATAAGGGTTTTAAAAGGAAAATGTTCTGAAGCATAAAGTACTGCTTAAAAAAGGTTTCTGGGACCAAAACGCAAGCAAACATCACTCAGATTTGTGAAGACAAGGTTTCCAGACATCTGTGAGGGAACTCAGGGTAAGAACAATTGAAGTGAATGGAATTAATTTAGTTTGTTAACTCTTAGAATATGTCCTTCTGGCCAGTTTCTATAAACAATATGAACAGAAAAAAAGCAAGGGTTCCTATAGAAGCTATTAGGCTGAGCTTGCATTTTGGGTCACTTGGTAAACCCTACAAATAATGACTGCTCTCAATTAACTTTCAAATCGGGTCATTTGTAAAATGCCAACAGTTACTAATTTTTTGTGATGGCAAATAGTTACTTTCGCTTTAATTTCACACACAACTCCAAGGCAAAAATAACTCACTTTGAAGTGCTCCATTCAATCTCAATAAAGACATCAACATAATGCATAGATAAACAAATGTATATTAAGCAGCATAGTTCCTCTTTTACTGCAGTTTTCGTTTAAACAATCACATTTCTGAAAGTAGGATCTGGAATGAGAAGAAAACAAAAGGATTTATTGAAGAGGTGTGGTTCTCTAGAATGTGCAGGTTATATAACAAACTTGTATGTGATGTGATCAGTTTTTAATTCCTACCATAATGAGAATCTCTGTTTATGTTGGAATACCTGTTCCTCTAAAAAATCCTAATGCGGTAAAATGAATTAATTTTTGATGACTTTCCCAGATGAGTACTTTGGTTGGTGTCATGCAGGAAGTACATATATGGAAAAATAGAAACTTGATTGCAAAAAAAAAAAAAAAAGTGGAAACCAAATCAGAGCAGAAGGCATGCTTTGACATTTATTAACATGCAAATTAAAGATATGATTGCCCAGAAGGGATAGTGCCAGAATGCCAAGTGGCAATTTCCCAATATATTTTATGGAATAGCAGTAATAATAAGTCTGGAACCACACAGATTTGTAGCTCTTTGGGAAATGTGTGTGCATTACTAAAAAGTGCATTACCCTAGCTATGCCCTTTGGTAGGTGTTGAAATACAGGCTTAACTTCCTAATTTGCCTTGTTTGACTTTGCATATTTAATATCGATGTAATATTTTCATTGCAATTTCAAAGTTTTTTAAAAGATTACAGAAGAAGGAAGGATGAGGGGGTAAAGCAAGCTGCAGGAACATCCTACATAACCCACTGGCAGGTTTTAAGTTTAGGTTACTGTGTCATCTTGAACCCCACAGCAGTAAAATGGTAACTGATGGGTGTTTTTTTAACACCCATCAGGTTTTTTTTCCCTGCCACTAGAGGGGAATGGAAGCCCATGTTTTGCCCCTAGAATAGTCATGTCCTGATTGCAGCCTTGGGCCTTGGAAGTGCCTGTTCTCTCACAGTTCTCTCTGTTCCTTCTCTTTCCAGCTCATACATTCTCCCCAACTTTGGTCTCTTCTTCTGTCCCAAAGTCTATCCCATTCCTCTAGAGCTCCTTCCCACAAAGTGTCCTCTTGCATCATCTGTGATACCCTTCCTTTTGTGTCAATTGCTTTTTCCATCCATTTCTGCCCTCCTGTCCTCAAAGCCTGGTTCTGCACTCTTCCCTGCCTTGTGCTCCCAAAGTCATTCTTTTCTGCCTGGCCTTCCTATTTGCAGTGTATGGAGCTTAAGTGTGACCATTCTTCTTGTACAGGAATTTAAATGAGAGGTCTAAAATGGAGAGGTATGAAAAAAGCATGCTTTTTCCTAAGATAATAGATTTTTTTATTCCTTTTTTTTTTTTTTAATTAATGAACTGTGTCTGATGTTTCACCATGAGGCAGATAGATACCCAAAAACTTCAGCCCGGTACCTCATGTTTGCTAAACTGCTAATCAAAGCCTGAATTTCTGTAGTTCTGTAAACAGGAGTTAGAATTTTCACAGCCTAGTATATGTTGTTCACTGTTTGTGGGAAAAGAGTTGTTGGATAATTAATGAAGACAAGTCAGTAAGGTTGAAAAGGTATTTGTTAAAGTTTCCTTTGAATTATGAAGTTCAACATTTGTTAAGACAGAAATGATGTTAAAGAGAGTGACAGGATCAGCAGTTGTTAATCACCTAATGCAGGAATGGTGCCACTATTTACAAATATTTAAGTTAGTTTTCAGGACACACCTGTCAGGCTGAGATTACCATCTGGTCAAATTGCACAAATTTAGAAGCTGAAACAAGCTTTGTGTTGCATGTGTGTGTTTGATGATTAACAAGTGAGTGATACCGAGCTGGGTGCTACCCTGAGCATATGCCAGAAAACCCAGGGAAATCAATAATATTACAATCCAGCCATTCATTTCCTCCATAGAATTTCTCACAGTGATGCAGTGAGAGATGAGGAATTAAAGGCTTTTACAATGATTGTCTGCAAAAAACATTAATTACCTCTATCATGTATAAATAGACCTGTATTCTCATAAATTTTCTTGACCAAAATGATTGACCTAAAACCACTTGATCCCAATTAAGAGTGACGAGAAGGAAGTGAGTAATATTTTTCTGTGGCTGACATGGTCTACTGTGCTTTATCCTGAGAAAAATGCAATACTCCAAATAAACCTTTGACATTCTCACATCACAGCTATAAAATAGCTGGTTAAGAGTGATTAATCCCACTGATACCCCACAATGATAAAAGAACCTGTTTTATAGCTGCTGAGATCTTTCTGAAGTCGTTTCTCCAAAGAATAAAATGATGGACTGTATCAATACATTGCAGTTAAGGAGAATGACTTTTGCCAAAATCCTTAAGTTCAGTGAAAGAGAATCAGAATGCTTTTGTGCATTTGTAATGTTGCAAAATATTTCTTAGAGATAAAAATGAAAAAATATTCTAAATGTCGATGCTGCATTAATACCTCTAAAAATAAAAATGTGACAAGGACTTTAAGTTAGTCAGAGCCATCATTTAAAGTGGTCTCTAAGCTAAGACAGACACACTTATTTTTTATAAGATTGTTTGCCCTTTAAGAAGTTAAGGTATAAAGAAAGATGAATTGTGCCTACTCTTGTGTCCGTAAAAGGTTAGGTAACACACATTAATTAGAAATTGGCATCTGTTCTGTCCAACTCCTGCATTTGCAGGGCTGACACGAGCAGGATTTTGTAACTTGTGAAATGAAGTTGCAAATGTTTTATATATGCCTTAATAGATGGGTCATTGTTAAAGCTAATTATGTAGGGCAGCAGGTTCAATACTTATGTGTACTTTTGTCTGCAAAAATTCAATTTTACCTGCTCTCAGAAGTGTGTAATGCTTTTAGGTGCCAAAGCTTTCTAGGAAAATCCTAGTAGTATCTCTGTTCCTGCTACTAGACATGCTCACAGCCACCTAAGTTGAAGGCAGCTGCCTCCAATTCCTGCCTAAGTTGTAGAGGCCTCTCAGTGTGCAGCTTTGGTACTTCACACACCTCACCTTCAGGAGTCCATCTGGCAGGCAAGCACAGAGCATGACTAAATTGCGCACACAGTATTTTGGCATTTTGGAGCAGTTGCATGGAGGGAGGAGACCCATGTTAGAGCTCCCAGCTGAAATCTGATCTCTCCCCTTCCAGGAGGGTGCCATAACCATTACAGTATGTGTTCTAAGATTGCACTCAATTAGAGCCCTCTACCAAAAAAAAGGAATGTGCAGTGAACAGCAGTGTGAATTTGCAGTACCCTTGCTACTCCGAGCCAGCTTCCCACACGGGAATTAATTTGCACATTTAATTTTCAGTAAGGTGCCTTTTACAGAGGCTCTTGCATGGCACACTCCTGTTACACAGAGCCTTTGCTGGCATCTGATCTTGAGCTGTAATTTACTGACCAACCTATTAAACTCTGCCTCCCCTTACATCACCTCTGGAGCCAGAGGAAAGCCAGCTAGCACTGATGAACTTGTGATTCCTTCATCCTTCAGGTTAATAGTAGATGAAAGACTTGTGGGCATACAGAAAAATGAGTGTGGAATTGGTAATTAGGAGGAAGAGAGGCAATAGGTTGTAAAGCTGCCTTTTTTCTTTTTAAGTGGTCGCCTGTGGTTTAAGCAGACCACTTTGACTTGACACAGAAAAAGACAGAGTTTGCTGAGAGAATTTTTCCAAAGCCAATACTGTACAGTGGGGATGAAGAGTGTGAGCTCTTCTACTCTCTTTCTTTGCAAAGTCAGGTGGGATAACATGAGCACATTAAAATATAATATTTGAAACTGATGGAATGATTTTATTTTCCCTGGGTGAAACTGGAAAAATCAACATTTTACCCTGGTATAGTCAATATGGCAATTTGAATAGAAAAAGTATATCCTATCCGATCATGTTGTGCAAAATCTAAAAAATGGTAACTTTTACAAGTCATTAATTTATGAATGTAGGTTTAAGAGCCATCTGTTAAGCATTCAGCCTTCTAATGCATTTTGACTTTAAAGAGTTAAATGCTACCATGAGAAATAAAAATATTATAATTATCCTGTTATGCTTAATCATTGGGCTTTCAGTGAAGCATTTTAGCATCTTTTAGGACAGGTAGGTAGCAATCTAAGCTCCCACTCAGGTATAATCAGTAACTTTTAACAATATCCTGAAATTCTAACAAAAATATAGATATTATTGTATCATGGTGTGCAGTTTTGGAACCATTACCATGTAGAAGTTTTCAGTTTTGCTCAAGTAGATCGTTCACCTGTTATTCAGCCAGTCAGTTTTACAGTCTCATGCCTTTCCTCTCTTTCTTGTCTCATACGCTCATATTTTTCTTATAAGTGCATCTTTGAAGAAGAATGTTCTACAGTTCATCTGGAGAAAAGGAACCTTGGGGAGACCTTGTGGCACTCTACCTCAAAGGCGAATGTAGCTGGTGAGGCTAGATCTTGTTTGCCATGTCTCAGGTGAAAGGATGAGTGCTCAGGGCTGGCCCTTGGAGGGAATCCAGAAAGGACCTGGTGGGGTTTGGCTGAAGGTACAGAGACCTGTGAGTATTTATTTGTAAATGGACCCTCCTGAGGGTTGTCCTCGTGTGCTTAAATTGGACTGAAGGATTTGGATATTTCCAGTCTAGGTTACAGAGGAGGGGAAAGGAGTCCTTTATTTGTGTTATCTCAGTCTGTGGAAAAGACGTGGTTAAGTAAGAACTGTGGCCTTCGGTTCACATTCAGCTATTTCAGTGCCCTTGTCATCCTTCTATTGTCAGCATCGATGTGGGATGTGATGATTTAGGAAATGGCAGCAAATACTGTGGTTAAAATATTTCTAGACTTCAGTATAGGCTCTGCAACAGATCATAAATGTCATGATCACATATCGAATATTCTAAAATAGCAGATTATTTTAGGAAATAATATCAGATCATGCATTTGGAGATCAGTGCTTGCCCAGAAGAAAAAAACCCCACAGTTATGGCTGACCCTCCAAATTCTCATATGTAAATGTCATATGAATAATGTTCTTCACATGGATAATCTCAAGAGCGACTCCTCCATTGTAAGTGGCTGCCGCACAGTAGTGCCAAAATTTACTGTTTAAACTGGGACTGTTTTCGCAGTTGAACTGAGTTAGTCCAAAGCTCTGCACCACCCCATCTGGCTCCTGGTGGGATTTGTGCTCTGACATCCCCCAGAACTGGAGACATCCAGGGACCCTGGGGAGGAGGCTGCGTCCAGCCGGGTCATGCTGCCCCACACAGGCTCCTGAAACTGAGGAACATGGCCAGCAAAGCAAATTAAGGGAGAGGACAGTTTTGCCCACAGCTATGGAAGAGAAGAGTTAGATCTTGTTGATTTAGCTCTGTGGGAAGCCACGGGGGTACACACAACATGTTAATGTTGGGGTGTTTTATTGTATTGCTCTCTCATGCTGTGTTCATTTGTAGGGACAACATGACTTCCATAACATTTATTTTAGGGTCATTTTATTAGTTTAATAATGCAGATTTAGATTGTAATTAAAGCCTGTATGATTTGTTTTAATAGCTTGCAGCTTTGCTCAGCATATGTTTAGATATTATAAAACTGCTTCAATAGACAATGAATTCATTTGTCCTTTTCACTTATTAAGATGCATGTGCACTTCATCAGGTTTATTATTTGTGAATTTTGAGTGTGGAATTTAGTCGTAAAGTCACATACAGACATATGCCAAATTTGGGACTTGAAGGATTATGACAGCCCTTGTGAAAGAAAGAACTGAGAAAGCAAGTAATCATAATTGTATTTAATATTAAAATAATAACATTTTGCCTATTTAGCCACATCTTAGCAATTATCCCATTACTGACTTATATGGAATTGTTAAATATGTTGCTGACCAGAATAAATTTATATGTTATTATGGATTTCATGCTTTTTTCTTACTAGTATTATAGATGAAATTCTTTCCTTTAAAACTGCACCTTTCAATTATATTTGATTATTCCTTTTTTGGTTCATTATTTGGCATTCTTTGTCTTCTGACATAATCCTTAGCACACTTTATACAAAGGAGCAGTTTTGGTTCCCTTTTGTTAATTTCCAGTACTTTCTGACAATGAGCTTATATTGTCCACATCATCTGCTACAAAGATTATTTTCACTTCCAGTTCCTTTAAACTGTTTCTCTTGTAACAGGACCCAGGCCCATGAGGTGTTGAACATTTCTGATGAGGAATCAGGTACCTTCAACATTATGTGGTTGCAGAGTGTAGCTCTGAAGCAGCTGAAACAATATTTGGTGAGGATTTAATAGACTTTTTTTGTGACACCTAAATGTCACACACTAACCCAAAGGCCCCTTAATCAGTTTTGTTTTCCATCTATGTATTACAGGGAAGAGAACTGGAAAAGCATTGAACTAAAGGGTTTTTTCTTTGACTCTTGTCTTACTCTCTGTTCCTATTTCCCAACTTTTGGGTTGTTTTTGTTTGATTGGTTGGTGTTTTTGATTTTTTTTTGGTTGGTTGTATCCTGTTCCTATATTGTTTTAGTAATGATCATTCTAGCATATTCTTTTGTAGTCCAACATGAACTGCATGAAAAACATGAACAGCCAGCAACTACTTTTCTTGCTCTGGAACACCTTACTTGTCAAAATGTCTCAGGAGATAAACAGGTAATTACCATTATCTTCAAAACTGAGAGTGTAGATATTTGGAAGGGATATCTGCTTATTCGTTGAAAATCCTAGATCAAATTATCTTGAATTTTGAGACTGGTAAAATCAGAATCTGAGTTTGAATCTTGTACAATCAATACTTTTATCTGTTGCTTACACTCCCTGTAGATTTGTCTTTATCGTAAGGAACTAAGAAACTGAAAGGATTTCTATGGTATTTTGCACTCATGTCATGGTAGAGAAATTGAAAATTTTTTAAATGTGTTTGTACTGGGTATAAAAAAAGAAGCACAATTAACATAACAGTTTCACCTCCAAATGTTTCTCTGCAGCTTCCTGAGAATAATCAGGTACAAACATATTTATTCTTTAAGTTATTCTCAAAATGGTCTTAAATATACTGTCCTTGTTTACCACTCCATGCATGTGCTGTTCTAACAATAGGTCTGGAGAACCTTTCACAAGGTTTAAAGTTAATGTGTTCATTATTTTCCTGAGTCAGGGCCTAAACTGTTACCTCTCAAAGATTCTCAGTGCTGTTCTATAACTACTTAAATAGCCTAAATGTTGGAGGGAAAAATTACAAAAGGCTTTTGGAATCAGAAAAAAGTAGTGAGGAGGTGAAATGTTTCATGGTTGCTGATCATGAATATTTTTTAGCCTTCCACAGAGGTCTGGCAATAGAAGTCTTCACTGGAGGAAGTTCTATGCTCGGGAAGTGTGGGATTCACTTTTGTACTATCATTGGTATGGCAATATTTTCCTCCATTTACTTTTAAGATGGATTAGAAATACCTTATGAAAAGTGTTTTATGACATAGCTGCCTGTGACAAGAGGTGACAAGATTCAGTAGTTCCAGAGCCCTTTCTGATTTCTGTGTTTCTAACGAGGAAATATTTTGCAGAGCCACATATTCTGCATCCTCCGAATTCTACTTTCCACTAGGTTTCACTTGGAAAGTAAATGCAACAAAAAGAACAGAGAAGGAACCTTTACGTGCCTTGCCACTGGATTTGTGGAAATCTGGGAAAAGATGGCAGAGTAAAATCACTAACAGCCTCATTGGAGGTAAATGGCTAATGTTGGGGAATTTCTTTTTAAGGAAAGGTCTTTTCTCTAAGCTGTCTTTTCCAAAATCTGAGTTAGAACCTGTACTTCTGGGTTGGACACTTTTCAGCTCTAATTGTATCACTTGTAGGTGTTTCTCTGTCTAGAGGTGTCACAGTGATATAAAATAAACCTCTCTGTTTGGTTTTTAGTTTTGTTTTTTTCTCTCTTTATTTAATTTTTTTCAGAAGGAAGAGTGAGGAAACGGTTTGAGCCACTGGATATCAGGCAGCATGGTTGCTGTGCTAATGAAAATTTGGAACACCGTTGCAAAGTGGAGTGTTTGGCAGAAGCAGGAATTTCTCTGTGCTGTTTATGAGGTATATAAAAAGGTCAGTGTTATTTTATAGATTTTTAGCCTTAGCAGTATTCTTTTTTTTAATGATTCACTTTTTCTTGTTTTGTAACAGCCATGATTTTTTGTTCTGGACATGGAATGTAACTTTTTTGATTGCTTGGCGTGTTGTGGGAAAATAAATTGTGTTTCTAAATTCCAGACACACTTTGACTGTATTATTAAGAAAACATTGCTCCTGGAATAATAAATGGTGGGGTTATTTTAAGCAGTTGTGTTACATTTTCTAAATCTGCAAAAGAATCAGAACAATAAAAGAATGATCAAGGCTGGGTTTTCTTTTGTTTTAACAGGCAGGTCATCAGTTGGCCTATTGGCAAAACTCCACTCATTGTAATGGAACTACATGAATTTCCAGAAGTTACAGATTTGGACAATAGCTTTTTAAATGTTTCAGAATCCTTGTCTTCCATCTGACACTGCCAGTGGTACCAATTACAAGATCATTTTTGTGATGCTAATCTGCCTTTCTATAGATAAAGGTAATAAATGCTTTTATAGGCCATTGGATAAGTGATGTTTGCCAATATGAGCCAACATAGGATAGTGAAGCAAGACTCTGAATGTTCTGGAAATACGTTGAGTCTTGTATCAAATACAGGTAGTTTGTTTCTCAAGTGAAATTCAAATGTTTTAAGTGCAATATTCTGTTGTGAAAGGCATGATGTCTCCAATTCGAAAAAAAATTGAAGTCTCAGAGTTTGGACTCCTCAATTTTTTCTTCAACTTCTTAGTGGTACTTCAGAAGGGAAAATAATAATTCCTGATGTTCCATTTTGCCCTACCAGGTGCTTAGACTTTTGGGAGGCATCGATACATTCTGAAAGAATATGCGAAGTGGTGGTTCCATAAGGTTGTGTTCTTTTCTGCTCTGACTCCCTCCAAGAAATCTAACTACTCTCCTTTTGCTAGCAGCTTTTTTCTTTTGCTATGTAGAGAGCTGAATGTTAAGCAACACAATTAAAAGCTATTGATTCAAGCAACATCTTATTACTTGAATAGTGGTGTGGCTGTGCTCTGCCTGTGTGGCCCGCAGTCCATAGGTACAACACGGTTCCAGCAGCTGTGAAAACACTCTGCCTTCCCTGTGTTTAGATACCTATCTGTGGCTAGGGAGCAACAGAGGAAGTCAAAACTCCAAGAATATAATGAGGGTAGAGAATGTACAGTCGGCGCATTTCTCCCCAATCTTGCTAAGTAAAGCAAGTTTGAAGACTTTCGTCCTGCCAAGTTTACCAGTCTGAACTTTCTCAAACATTGTGTGTGCTTAATTTCATTCTTTTAAAGACAGGCCGCTCCAGTCCTGTGAGATTGTGGCTCAGGGCTTAAATCTTCCTCCCACAGAGCCTGGTGTGATTTAGCCCATACAGAGACATAGGTCACAGGGTTAAATGCAAAGAACACTGCTGGATCCTCAAGAAATATATTGAGTTCTAATATCTGGGTTTGAGTTCACTTGAAATGCACAGTGAGTACAGAAAACAGATTTCAGACTTGAATTAGGAGTTAGGCTACAGTTACGCACCTGATTCAGCAGATGCTAGGGAGTTTCCTAACAGGTGATCAAGTTAATCAAGATTTGAGGAACATAAAATGTAAATTCTATTTACAGTGATAACTTACCCTTTCTAGGAGAACAGTTTCTGGAAAAATGCCTTCATTTTGTTTTCCCTCAGTGATTTATTTTTGGCTTTTTGAGATAAGTGATCAGTCTGGAAAAACAAAAAGCTGAGGACAACTTTGATAACTGAATTTAGAGAAGTATTTGGAAACAAGTCCCTTGTTTCTTCCACATTTTTGCTGCCTTTTATAAATCAGGTATTGGAGAAATGCCTTAAAATCATTCTCTGATCTTCAGGCTAAAAAATGTGTGGCACAGAAATCCTGGTGGGATTTCAGTCATCTGATGTGGATGTCAGCACAATTCGCAGCCTCTCCTTTGGAGGGGAGCTGTTGTCAGTGCCTGCCTGGAGATGAATGAACAGACCATCCAGAAATGTTGGCCTCTGTCAACCCCTGGGGCTGTTAGAGCTTGTGTACGTTTGCCATTCTAGCCTTCAAAAGTAGCTACTGCTGCTCTGTAATTCACAGCCTATTTATTGCTAGGGGACATTTTAATTTATTTTAATTTGTTTTCTTTATGTCACTAAAAGCAGTAAAAAAGTCTATAAAACCAGCAAAAGCTTAGATAAACACCATGGCAGGCTGATGAACTATTTTAGGGACCCAGTTCTCTTCCATAAATTATAAGTAGCTACTCAAACTACAGGATTTTGGTATGATCTATATTATTTTCTGTCTCTAGGTGCAGATGGCTTCAAATCACTATCACCTTTGCAGCTGGACCTATCACATATAGAGTTGATCATTGTAGGTCCTTTCCTACTGAACTATTCTATCCTATCTTCTGTCTGTGGAGGTGGAATTCTTTCTCTTGACTCTGATTTTTCTACTCTCGAGTCATGGGTTTGATTTTCAGTCACTTTAGTCCCTTTTAGTATCTGTTTACCAAATACCTGTTAACATAATTCCAAATTCTCATTGCAGCTTTATAGTTTGGTAATTATTATGTCAAAGATTTTCTAGGCTCTACAGTGTTTTGGCTTTGTTTAAAAACAAGCACAGGCAAAACACGTAGAAAACAACCCAAGCCCTCTTGCTGCAACAAATAGACCTTCTTGAGAGAAGTATTTTATGCCTATGTCAGCCAGAGAATGAGTAGCCAGAAGCTTTTCTGTGTTATGTTACTGAAGAATTAATGAAAACAAATGCTTTTCAAACCATAGGGATTGGATTCTTACTATGCCAGTCTCACTTGAATTTTTTCCCGCTTGGTCACTGATCTTCATAGTTTAGGTACTACTTTTCAAAATCTCTGTATTTCTTGTGTACTTATCATCATAAGGGGATATGGATGTACTTTAAAAGTGGTCACCTAATATCTTGAGAACACAGTGAGATAGATAATCTGATGGTATTTTCTTCATGCAGCAAAAATTACAGCAACACAGTGTCTTGGAGAAAACAAGCTAAGTAACTTCAGGTTGGCCTCAATGTTTAATGAGTACCTGAGCTGGTACTTGGAGGGTACGCAACACAGGAAGGATCATCTTAGCCAAAAATGGCAGAGTGCATGCACCATTCTAGAAAAGGTGCTAGGGACTGAACCAATTGTTTTGTCCCTGCGTTTTAAAAATCAGTCTGTTTGAGGGTGTGAAATGCCTGAGTTGTTATCGCCATGAATTGGGAAATTGATTATACACATGGCAGAAAAGGCTGCTTCAGTTGCTTTGAACACACAGGTCTGCAAAAGTTTGCAGGAATTCCCATCCCTTCACCTTCCCCTGTGATGTCCATCTTGTCCCTGTCCTTGTGTGCCACCAGGAGCACTGCCCTGCTAGCTCAGAGCCCCACAAACGTATGGCACGTCACGCACGCTCTCAGCAGATGAAGCAATCAGCAACATCTCTACTCCCTGCGACTCTGCTAGCCAAGGCTCCTCTTGGCTCACTGTGTCCAAGGCAGTATTCCCTCATCCGCCTGGAATTCTTGTTTTAAAAACACAGAAGCTGATTTTAGAAACACTAAAGCCAATGAGAACCGCGAGAGCGCCGCACCTCTGGGAATCCAGCCCACATCCCTTTTGTTTTGAGTGCAGGATCGATCCTAAATGAGAAACCTTTTGTGTTTTGGAAACTAAGAAGGAGCTGAAGCAAACTTCTTCATACTTGGCAAAAACAGAGTTGTTCTTGATGGAGACCAAGCATGGAAAGTTCTGGTCTGAGAGGATTATGTTTTTCAAAGTTATGACAAGTCTGGACAGAGAGTTTTACATAGAAATCTCTCTCATTTTACTGTCTACAGTGACAGTAGAATACACTTATGCAAAAAAATAAAATATGAGAAGTTAGATTTATACTCACCAAACAATTGCTAGTAAGCAAAAACCAAAACCAGATCAGCGTAATGATGTTTTTGTCAAGCGTAACAACTTTGGTTTGGCCCAAATACGCAAATACAGATTTGGACTTTCTGTCACAAGTTGCCAAACATTTGTTTTCATTTATATCTCTGTATTTGTGCATGTGCATATTGACAAAGGGGATTTGACTCCAAGAAGAACAGAGTTATTATCCAAATCCCAACGCAAATCCTTCTATTGACTTCACTGGGAGTTGGATCAACACCTTGGTGAGAACGTTCAGAAGAGAGTGTCCAGAGTTAAACTATCAGTTCTTCATCCAACTCTTATTGAAAACAATTAAACCTTTACATTAACTTCAATTACTCTTGGATCTAGCTGTAAAACACAATTTTTTTCTAATAGGACATATGGAGGCTATCCTATTAAGCATGTTTCAATCATATGAGGGCGCAAGAATTTAAGGACAGAGGGCTGAAAGCCAATATTAACTGAATAGTGGAGGTTAGAAAAATGCAAAATTAGTAACTTTTGAAAGGATATGTTATGGTTGCTGTAATAAATCAGAAGACATCATTCTCTTAAAACCATTTTTAGTGTTTAAAGATGACTGAACTGTGGCTGCCTCTTTGTTGGTTCTGGTTCAGAAAAGCATTCAGACAGCAGTTAAACAATGCAACTTAAGTGTCAGTGTAACTCCTTTCTTAAGGAGGGGAGGAATTAAACACATGCTTTAGTGATTTCCTGACCTGAGGCTTTTATTTTCCTTCTGTGAATATTAGTGAAAGTACCTTTTTGTTCATAAGAACACTCATGAAAAGCACATTTTGAGCCCCTGGCTCAGATTTGCTAAATCTAATCAAGGAAGAGAAGTCGCGTGATGAATACTAGGTAAGCAGTTGCACAATTTGTGGGTGACCATTAAATAATTTCAGATAGTAAAAATTGTAATAACTTGCAGTATGCTCTCAGATTATCCATAAACATAATACAGAGCTGTTCTCTAGTTCTGGATGTTCTCTCAGAGAGGAACATTGGAAGACAAATACAAAGTCCTGAAAAGAACTTAAGATGGGCTGTTTTGTTATAAGGCAAAAAACCCCATAATCTCCTCCAAATGTGGAAAGAGCTTCTATTATCTGCATTGCTTAGAAGTTTGTCTGATTGAATACAATTACATCCAGGCTAAACAGACTTGCAAACTGTTGTGCTTAAAATACACCTGTAGAAATTACAAAAGATCCACCAACCCTCACAGATACCTCCAGGTACCTTTCAAACAATATTACCAACTTTTGTTTATGTGAGCTCAGATGAATACGGCATTTGTGTGGGGAAAAAAAAGTGAGTATTTGTGAAACACCTTTGACAACACATGGAGAAGGGGTTTTTTATGTTTTATATGTTTATGTGCATATTCCATATGTTTTACTTAGGCAAATTTTTAAGCAAAGATTTCTGGGTCAAATGACCTCATTTACTGTTTGTAAACGAAGCTATCTAATCTGGCTCAGTGTCTTTTCATCATATGGTGTAAGTCAAATAAACTCATCTGTTGCTCAGGCTTACAATTACAGGGTGTTTTCAACTCAGCAGTTAAACACGAGCTCTGGTCAGGCAGGGCCAAAATGGAGCAGAGACCCCATAGCAGAGTGCTTTGGGCCCCTGAACTCCGTGCCATGAGATTACTCATTCTTCATTCTTCTAGAGGAAATTCTTAGCTCAGTTTACTTCAACTGGCTACAGCTGATGCCAACCTGCCATCCAGAATCCATAAACACCCTGAAAATGGGGTAACTCCAGGAGTTGCTAACTGGCCCAAACATCTCTGTGCATGTGTCACAGAAAGGTTTTCTGTATCAGTGCAGAAAAGCACCCTGCAGGGTGCTCGTGTTATTGCAGAGGGTAGAATAAACTGAGGAGACAGAGGAGCATAAAGATATTGATCTCCTTTTTTCTTTTGCTTTAACCTAGAATCTTGCCTGAGAAATACCCAAACTGCTTCAGCCTCCTTCTACTCCTGTGAGAGCAGAGGAAAAAGCTTTCTTATTCCCTGTTCAGCAGAAGCCAGTATATCCAGTGTTTTGGAAAGAAAATTTTGTAGGTTACTTGAATCAACAGGTAGGGCACATCCTTTCATGGTGAAGGAATCTCAAGTGTACTTGACAAATTTTGCTTTCTTCACCAGTGGGATGGCAACCCCTGGAACTGGGCTGACTGTGGTTACAGAATCAATGTTGTTTATTGAAGGGCCTGGCTAGATGAAAACCCCATCCTACACAGGATCTACTGAAGAGCATCCTGCAGTTTTTCTTCTGCTCAGCTGAAGGTTTTTTTTTCCCAAGGTCTGCAGTTTCATGTTAGTCTGTTACAGCTACAGGGGATATTAGTCAGTATTTCTCTGAAGTTCTGTCTCAGGTCAGAAAGCCTAATCTCCAATTAATCCCTGTCAAGTGTGAGGTGTTTTTTGAAGACTTGCAGCCAGCCAGTGGAAAATAGCAGGCATTGGGATGCAGTGGACTTCAGGTTCCTGATCCTGGGCCATTTCTTTCAACTGCTGAGAAACCAGAGATTTACATCCTTGCCTGTTTGGGGAACAGAGTTACATGTGGAGGCTGCACGTTTTACTTTACATTTCTCTTTGGACCTTTTAACATGTACCCTCTTAAACAGTGTCAATGGGTTTGATACCACAGCCTATATGGAGTCTGGAATGACACACAGCTATGTTTGGCCCTTTGCCACAGGAGTCTGGTACTGCATAAGTGCATAAAAATCACTTGCATGCAAGTCTGGCACTGGGCTAGACTCCCTCAGGAGTCAAGGAGATTGCAAATCCCAGCACATTGTGAATACTGTGTGCATTTCTTCAGCCTTCCTCAGCATGCTTCTCCCTCTGGATGGCATATGACTGAGAGGACCTGCACTGGAACAGCAGGTTCGTATTCTAGATGGTGTAGGGAGAGACCATGAGGGACAAACTCACCAGAAAATTGAGCCCAGTGGAGGGAAATGTCATCTTTGTTCATTCTTAAAAGGTTAAGATAGGATCCTGTTGCTTTAAAGTGCAACAGAGGCAGATCATGATTTTAAGGAAGCATGTTATGTTCTGGTATACCTTCACTAAAGTGCCTCAATCTCACCCTGAATGTGCAGAATGGTATTAATCCAGTGGGTAGAATAACGACCAGGTTGAACTGACTCCTTCTAGACTTGACAACTGAAACAGATTCCATCCAAAAATACTCATCTGTGGCAGAAATAAAAGTTATTCCTGGGAAAGGCAGTTTTATGGCCAGAATTATGCACTTTTTTTAGCTAAAGACACAATGTTTCATAATTAGGGTGACTTAGTGAAGGTCATCTACAGTAGACTGCATCATCATCCTAATTACAGAGGATGACTAATCATGTATCCTCCCTTTTCAATTTGAATGTTTGCTTTTGAGCCAGCATGGGTTTGATGCCAGATTTTCCTGATGTCGTGGAGTTCAGTGAACCAACATTTAGCTCATTTCTTTGTAGATTTCACAGTGTAAGTTCAGCATAATTTAGCAGCAGTGTCATGATATAGTTGTCTGAAAGATGTTAAAATATGTGAAGCCTTGTGGGTTTGGTTTAGCAGGCCATGATAGACTTGACATTCTCTCTTTTTATTATACATTTTATACAATTACATGTAATTGTCTTTATTAAGATCATGAGGCTTTGCTAGGTTCAGTGTGCTAAGTGTGCAGTACTCTGTGCAGAGGAAAATTCTTTTCCTTGAAGCATGAAGTGAGCACTAGAAATTACCTCTGTTCATTTACATACTTATGAAATAAAACAAAGGAAAAGCAAGTTTTTCCTTCATTTAGGAGAGAAAGCTGCAGTTTTGACTCCATCTTCAGTCTTCTGGATAATTCATCTTTTTGGGGAATGCACCATTGTTTGTGATTTATAGTTCCAATTGTCATTAGTATGTATCAGGGTTGCCTTTTCTTTGGTAAAATACAGAGGGGTTTGTATAATTGTTTTATTTGAATCACACATTTGGCCCTGGATTTAAGGAAAACTGAAGAAAAAAGGAAAAACTTTGAAAAATTCTGCAGTTCCAGCTCTATTTACTATTCTGTTTATCAACATATTACAATCAGGAAAAAGTGAAGCATCAGGAGCTGAAACTATGTAAAGAAGAGAGGCCCAGGTCCTTGCAGGTATGGGACAGGTAAATCTCATGGATTTTGTTAAGAGCCTCACTTATCCTCATTTAAACAAAAAAGCTGAAGACGTGGATGAAAGTTATGCAATTCATTTGACATTCTTTGGTACTGTTTTCTTCTGTTCTCTGTATTCCATAGGGTCTAACTAGCATTGGTATTTTCAGTGGGAAATGTTGCAATTATGTCCATGCATGTTTAAACTTTGTTTAATTCTTTTGGATGTAGCCACTGAAAATACATGGATTTTTTTCCCTACTGATTGTATGTGATGACACAAATGTGAAATCTAAGATTCCACCCACCCCCTAAGATCTAAATGCTGTTAAGGGAAAACACTCCCTTCAGAAGGTCAACAATTATGAGAGTTTTAATGAAGGTGGTAAATTTAACAACACAAACCACCCCTCCCCCCACTTTGCTTTACTTTAAGAAGCAAATAATGTAAAATAGAGTTAATGACACAGAAAGCAGAATACAATGAGCAAGGTTCAGAAGTTTTCTTGAATGTCTTCATGTAACCACTCAGATACACATACATGTGACTAGTTATTGAGATTGACATAAATAGCTGATGAGAATGTGGTGATGAAAGTGATGGAGATCAATAACAAGTCACAATCCCATTGAGGAAGTAATGTATTCTGCATAATGTTTGAGCACATCTGTCACCCCAAAGAATGAAAGCTGGTTTAAGTCATTAGGCAGAAGCTAACATCTTGATAATGGCAGCACTACTTTGCTTCCTGGGATAATTATTAAACTGACCAAAGCGTTTTTGTGGATTTGATGGTCTGCTGAAGATATAAACATGCATGTGTTTCTGCAACTCATCAGTGAAGTGTTATCCAGCTTCTGCAGTACTCAGCCACCAACACTGCCAGGAACGCTCATATCAAATTAATTACCAGAACTGTGAAAACACCACCAGCAGGGACCACACGAATGGCTCTCCCTGCAACGTGGGACTCCAGTGTGGTGCTTCCAAAATGCAGAACTCAGTGCAATTCTATGAACAGCGCTATGAATTCTTGTGGGTTTCTCTTTTCATTTCTTATAAAAGTGTGTTGTGATCAGTGTCAGCTCTCCATACATTTTCCATAATGAACTTTGGTCCCTAAGGTTTTTATTAGCTTTGAACTTTACAAATTGCTGAGATGTCCCTCTTTTCCTTGTCTTTGAGGCCTCTCAGAGGCAGTTGATCATTCCTGGAGGTGTTGCACATGACACCTGTGTCTTGCTGCATTGCCAGTCAAGCACATTTTGGTGAGTAGAGAACACAGAGCTCACAGTGAGGGCTGCATGCGTTTTCCTTGAACATACTGATGGTGCTTAAAAATGTGTGGAGGACAGATAGGCAAACAGCAAAGCTACCCTGTGATCGAGGAGAGGTGCGCTAGGAAAGTCCAGCTCGCTTCCTTAGGTTGCCCTGCAATGTGAGATCATTGGCAATGAAGCAATTTTGAAGAAATCACTGGTTATGGTGTTTACAGACCAATTTTTACCTTCCCAAAACAGGTGCATATTTTCTGAGGACAGGAGAACAAAGAAGTGGGGAAAGATACACTTTTAGAACTGTCTTGCTCATTCCTTAACCTTATTAACCAATGAAGGTCTATTCGATACAGCTCCACTTGCAGAAAGAGTCATGGCATGTGTTGGAGCTGGAGAGCTAAGGATGCTGGTAAGCCAGGTGCTGATCCATGAGCAATGCTGTCTATAGTGACAGGTAAGAAAATGTAATTTTATTTCATTGTGAAACACCACCATGTAGACAGAAAGTTTAAGAAAAACAAGTCTCCCTGACAATGAGGACATCAATCTTGACCTCTTTTCTGCCTCAGTGCTCTCTGACCCTGATTTAGTTTTATGAGTTTTTTTCTCAGAGGGTGATGACTCTGTGAGGAAGAAATAATATGAACCACTAGGACTTCTCCTAGCAGAGGGAGAAATGTGCATAATGGCATGTCTTGCATTGTGGTCTGTCACTGATGGTTTCATTGGAAGTTTTTGTTGGAAAAGCTGCGTAGGTGGAATACAAACTCCAGCAAACAGCTTGCCTGCTACTTTAACTGTAAAGCATACAGAGAACAAATCTCTGACTGGGAAAAAGTGTTTCTGAACTCCCACAAGGTGTGTTTTGTTTGTAATCTTAGGGTCTAGAAATACCAAATCATCAAGTTTGGTACTTAACACTCTCCACCCCAACGAAATAGACTTTTAGTCTGAGATGTTTTTTTTAATGAACAGTTCATAATCCATATCAAAATAAGGATTTATAAAGGAAATGCTGACACAAATTTAGAGCAAGATCCAATAAAAACCTATGACTTCTGGTGTGCAGAAAAGTGCAGAAGGTCACAACCCTTGTCTAAAGCCCCCCACCCCCAAGAAAACAAACAAGAAAATTGTCTTGTTGAAATGTACATAGATTTTTGTGGTCCCAAAGCCAAGCAACAGAGGGAATAATTTAATTTGGCCCCTAATAACAGCAATGTGAATGTGCTCCTCTGTGTGTTTTACAGCCTTTTCTTGTATAATAAGTGACATGATATCACATTCTGGAGTGTAAGAAATAGCTTTTGGATACACAATGTTAAGGAGGGAAATAAGATTTTGTGAGTTAAGTTAGAGTGACTGACAGATGGGGGTGAAAAAACCAATTTATTTTACATTATCTGCACTCAAAAAACCAGAAATTGGGATGTGTTTCCTTGCCGTTTTTTCTACCAAACACAATCTGTAGCACTGGTGCTGTGTGGCAGGAAATTATCTGAAATAATGAACTGGTCAAGTACACTAAAACTGATACTCTTCTCATCGGCATCCAAAATAAGAAACCTGCCAAAAAATTCTAATTGCAGTATGCTCTGTCCAAATTATTTTATTACTTGCCAAGAAGGGCTTTGAAATATTTGGCAGAGTCTTCTACCAGGAGAAAAATGAAACAAAAGGGAATGAAGTGGAACACAATAATGAAATACTCCTGCCCCCTTGAAAAACAGCAGGTTTGGGGGGTTAGCCGTTTCATGAAGAGCTGATAACTCTATAACCCAAACTAAGTAACAAATCAGAAATAATTTACCAGGGATAAACAAATTGGACTCAGCTAAAAAGCCTTCCAAACTTAAAGGTGTTCCTTGTTAGAGCAGCTATTTTAATACTGTGATAGTCACAAGGTGTGTTGATATTAAACATCAAATAAAGGATCTTGCCACACATTTACCTTGGTACACAGCTATGAACCATGAAGTAATGTACTGAAATGTCACTGACTAGGCCAAATCTAAATCAAGCAATCATGACATAACTAAAGAAGAGTTTCAAGAGAGTTCCACGAAATTGCATTGCAGCCCTAGGCAACAAAGACCACAGTCCTTGTCTCCTTTAAAGAACAGTGAGTTAAATTGTTTTTCGTCTGGGACCAGCTCACAAACAAATAAAATCCTAGTATTTTTTTTTTCTTTTACCATTTCAAGTATTCAAGGCTCTATTTACTGTAATTGTTATTTTTGGCATAATAACGTGTGCTGAAATAATGTTCAGGCTTTCATACCTGTTAAGCCCCTGATGTTGCATTTAGGGGATATCTTTAAGCATAGCAGGACAGGTCAAATGTGTTCTTTTGATAAGGTGATTTTGACATCATTACTGCCTGTGATTCTCACCTACCAAACAAAATTCACAGCAGGTTTGAGCTGTGCAGATACACTCCAGTCCTCTAAGAGGATCCCCTGCCTCAGCCCTTGGCCACAGCCCTAGTGTGTCTTCCCTTTCCTCCAACACCTCTTCCTTTGTCAGGGCTGACAGTGGGAAGCACAAGGTGTTTCTGGATGTGGTACACCCTGCCAGGGAGGAACTCCTGCAAGGGCAGGGAGCAATGCTGGCCACAGCCAGCTCCCTCCACCTTTGCAGCTCCCGGGGGAGGCAAGAGGGCCAGAAACTGATTAGGGGACCCAGGTTAGAGATTTTTGAACTCTGAATTTGGCAGGCAAATGGAGGAGGAATGGGTTTTGCAGTATTGTGTTTTAAGATGCATTTATTCGTGACTGTGAAAGCTGCAGACATATTGTGTTACTGCATCAGGATCTTGAGCAGATGTTTAGATTTTACAGAAAAGGGTGTATGTAGACATTTTCAGTTTCCCTTTAATTATTAAAAAGAAATTGTTACCTTTGGCTTTACATACTAACATCTACAGGGAGACAATCAACCTCATAATTTCAGATTGCTTGAACATGAAGATTTTTTTAAATTATTTTTTTTCTTGAGTAGGCTAAGTAAATTGAGGTGAATGTATCATCTCCCACCATGACACGGGAGCCAATGCATGTTGTTTGCAAGGAGTATTGAAAAGAAATGGCAGAGAAAACACTTAGAGTAAGATTTCTCAGATTTTTCCATAGTGTGATCATAACTTAACAGAAGGATTATGGAACTGACCAGTTTATTTGTTTCATAGTTGCTTGGCTATCTCTAGTTTACATATACATTTACATAGCAGGCTTGGTGAAGCCAGACAAAATGGCATATGGAAAAACTCCATTATAGGGAAAGAACAACATCATCTTAATTTTCTAGTCATATGATTTATAAGTTTTCTTTTCAATAGGAAGGTCATATAATTGATGGCATTGTCTCTGTGAAATGCTATGGATCAGTGATCTCTGCCAGTCTCCATGCTGCAAGGCATATGCACAAGGAACATCTGCCTGAATTTTTAGTCCAGCTCAGGACTCTTGAAGACAACCTACCAGTTGTCCACACTTACCTTGTTTTGATATGTGTTGGCAAAAGGTCTTGGAGCAGGTGAACGAGATTCCTTTCTGATGAGACTATGCTGGAAGCTGCACTCCAGTATTGCAGCTAATGCACTCCAGCTGCTGTAGGGCTTTCAGGCCATGGGACCTGACTGGTCCAAAGTTTAACAAATAACCAGCCAAACAAAAAGCCCTCCGAGACCCATAGTTCTGCTGCTCAAGTGCTTAGTGTGTAGACTTTGGGTCCTCAACAGCAAATTTTTACCTTGAGAAGTCTTTCTGTTGGTTGTATGTGCTTATCCCTAGTAAAAGTTGCTTTGAGAGAGCTCTAGTTTCAGCTTTGAGATTGCTTATTTCTACTCAGACTCTGGGATCTGTATTGCCTTCTTTTCTAATGTGGTTTTGGATGATTAAGAAGCTAGCTGTCTCAAGAGGAAAATCAATCTTTATGAAAATTCTTCAACTTTATCTATCTCTATTTTGCCACTGGTTTGCAAGACACAAGAAAGAAACCTGTAGAAAAATATAAAATGAAATTTACTATGTTCTCCAGTAAATGTTTAAGTGATACCTTTTGGTGGAATCTGATCCAAGATGTGTGTACACATAGATTAGATATATATTGTACAAGAGGAAAGCACTCAAGACACTGGAATAAGTTTTCTAAATATTGGAAGCATGCACAGTCCCACTGAACTTCGTGAGATGCCACACAGGAATGGGAGTCTGCACAGGCAGATCCTGCTGTAAGGTCTGGTCCTAAAATACTGAAGATGCTGATTTCAGAGGGTGATGGTGAGCATCCAGGCAAAAATATGTGTCCTTCCAGCTTAGCCTAAGTCATAGATGTAACCTCTGCCACTCATGTCACAATACAAAGGAATCTTTTGTCTGGTTATGATGGTTTTTATTCTTTCTGAACTAAAATATGTTGCCTATTTCCATGCCTCCATGAGCCATGTCGGCCTAATTTTGCTGAAGTCAAGTAATGAGAAAATATTCAGGATTGTAAATGAAATGGCTTGAGAACTGGGATCTCTTTAAACATTTTTTAAATTTCTCCTTATTCTGGCGCAAGGCAGATGTATAGGTGAGTCCGACAAAAACATGGAATATACAAATATTATTTAACATAAGTCATGCAGGTCCCAAATTTCCACCAAGATGCATCAGACATAATAGCACTTTATATTTTTACAATGGAAAATAGCAAGAGCTCTAAAGCTGAGATTATTCTAATGATGATTATTTGAGCTCCTTAGATCTCTGTCTGCAGAGGAACTTGTAGAGTCTTGTTGCTTCTGAAACTCACTACATTGTATTTTAGTAGCATAAATATGGAATTAGGAGTCTCAAAGCAGGTATCTGAAACTAACAAGTTGGGGTTTTTTTCTTCTAAAATTTGCCAGTTACAATTTTGGAATAGTGCTATAACTTCTTTTGTTCAAATTCTGTTCAACTACATTTAAAGAATCTACACTTCTAGTCATGGGAATAATTGGGTTTTAGCGAGCGTTTGGCTTGAGTTGTTGCTGATGGAGTTTTATATATGAAAATATAAAGCATCTAGTTTATTATAAATGTAAAGTCCAAATGATTTATAGCCAGTGTTTAAACATGATTTAAGACCTTTTGATTCCTTACCAATTCTGGGATGGTTTGGCAGGTAGTCAAGTCTCTGATTAAAATTTGAGCAATCCATGTTTCAGCCTATACCTCTCTGTCTATGTCCTAGTGAGAATGGAAAGATCACTAAAGGTAAGAAACTCTCAGCAGAGGTCTTGTCCTCAGCCCCCCCGAAGGAAGCAAATTGAATAAGAGAAGGCATCCCTGGCTGCTTTTTGCAAGCTTTTTAAGCTGTAAAGTAAGAGCGTGGTCTTGACCCTGCTGCCTCTACTGGGGTAGCTCCTGGAATTCCCTGAAACACCTCCTGTGTCTATTTATTTGGGTTTCTTACAGGGAGTTTATCCCAGGTGCTGTCTCCCTGTGTGGGAGATCAGCTCTCCCAGACAAGAGATTTGTGTCACAGCAAGAACTTTTGATTAATTGAACGTGACAAAAGAAATGGGTGTCATGTTGAATAGTGGGTACTGCAGAACCAAATATCTGGACCATGCATTGGAGCTTCATGTATGGTCCATATTGATGTCTCTTAGTATTTCTAGATATTTCAGTATTTCTAGATATTTCAGGTGTATCACAGGCACTTGGCCTGTTCTTTATTATCTTAATTGACTTTTCTGTGCAGCGGGTTTATTCATATTTGTCTAACACAAGTTTTTTTGCATTTAGTACTGGATATTGTGTAGATGGCACCTTAACCTGGGATTTGGTCCATCATAACACTTTGGATAGACCTGAGAAGCTAAGAAACATCGCATGGAAGCAGGTGCCACGAATGTTACTGATGTATTTGGGCTGATAGGGAACTGCAAAGTTTCTTGTTTTGTCTTGTGAGAGTTTTAAATGGCAGAATTTAGGACTCTGTGTATGTGAAACTTTCATATATTGAGGAGAAATTTCATGTAACTGCAGAATTTGTCCCTACATCAATGAAAATATGTGGTTTTGTTCTAGAATAACAGATGAGCTTGAATTTAGCTTTAGGCAAAACATAGTAATGTTTCAAGGAAGACAAAGGAAAGAAAAAGCATACAATGGACATGCTGGTTTCTTGTGAAACAAATAAAATAATTCTTCGATAACATTTAAAATACTTCTATTAATTAAATGAGTCCTTGCCTTTATACTAGCAGGGACCAGCCTAGATAGATGCATTTTAATACCCTACGGAGATAATCACCCAATTTTGAATAGGCAATATTTATCCTATTTTTAGGTTTTTGTTTGCATAGAGCCTCTGAAGGGCTGATAATGTACTGGTTGCACTGTGTGCTGTGGAATCATTCCCAGTCCTTTCCTTACATATTTTTCTTCTTCCTATTGCTTTTTGTAGTGCTTATTCCTAGATGCCTTTTTGAAACAAAAATGTCCCCACATGCAAGTATATAGCCCTGAAAATGGTTAATGACTCTATGTAGTCTCCATTTTTATCCCACCAAGGGGAGGTAGGGATCCTTTGGGTGTGTGTTGTGTATGCTAACACTTTGGACTATTGCTTAGCACTTCAGAATCGTTCCTTGCTCATTTTCCTAGCCAACTGCTTGTAGATCTTTGCAGATTTTAGAGCTAAAAAAAGCCTGCAAAACTGTAAACATGTTCAGTCATGTGGGAATCTATCAATCTAGTACATCTTGGAAATGCAAACCATATTTTGAAGAAAAATGATAAATGAGAAGACAGTATGAAGCTAAACCTAAGATTGCACTTGAGGTTTGCTTAGTCCTTTCTTGGCAAGCTCTTAGATCTTTTCTTCTGCTGTTCCATATCCATGTTCCATATCCATATCCATGGTGCCAGCTGTGTGAATCCTTCTTGTCCATGTTGCACATTCCTCCTGTAGGCTGGCATTCTTTGTTGGGAAAATTAGGAGAATTAAAAGGGTCCCAGAGGACTTATTGACTCCTCTTGTGATGGCAAGGTAGAATTTTTTTGTGTGTCTGCCCAGTTTGAGAAATGCCTGCTTGGAAATAGAAGGGTGGATAAGAAGTGCTAAAGAAAAGTTCACACGTCATGGGGAACATTTTAGGCCATTTCCCCTGGAAAACGCAAGTTACACCATCTATCATGTAGTCTCTCCTTCTCACTTAGCCTTTCTTTCTTCCTGAATCTCTCCACTTCAGCTTCTTTGCTCATTTTATTATTAGGCACTTTTACAGGAAACAGGATTTATGGTCTCCTTTTGCTAATAAATGTTAAGGAATATGACTTAAACTGGAGGATACACAGCAGGAGATGATGAGCTCTTAATAAACAAATATCCTGTTTTCATGCAAATATTCTTAGTAACGCAAACAAAACAAAGCAGAGGAGGAAAGGCAGCCAAAGTGTTATACAAGCTGTGTTGTAATTAAATAGGAGGGATTTCAGAATTTTCCAGAGGGCAAGAAAGGTTTCAAGTTATCCTTCAGACTTTTCCAACTCATTCCTTTAGATGGTTTCAACCCATGATGTTGGATGGAGGGTTGGAAAAGGAGAGTTGGAGCACTGACAAAGTAACCAGAGAACTTTGCAAAATTCTCAGTGCCTAATGTCTTGGATTGATGATATGATAATCCTTTATCCCCTATCGTTGGCTTATATGCCCAAGAAAGAAAAAAAATGTGTGGTCCTGTCTCTTTAACTGCACCCAGCCGCAGAGAGAAACGCGGGTTTTTTTGAAAACATTTTCCCCAAGCCTCGCTCCGGGGGAGGATTCGTCGCTCGGCAGAGACTGCGTGCTGGACGGGGGTCGGAGTGAGCTTTGTTCCCGTTTTTTCCATTCTTCTTCTTCTTTTTTCCTCGTTTGGACCCCTTCTCTTCGATCTGCTTTGCCACCCGGAGACCCAGGAGGGCCAGAGGACAGCAGAGCTCTCCAGGGAGCTCCACCCGGCCCCGGGTGGGGGCGAGGAGGAGAGGGACTGCGTCTGAGAAAAGGACTTTTTATTCAGGTTGAATAACTGCCTTTCACCTTGTTTTTCCCCTTCCCCTGTGCCTTGTAGGGCACTCTGCGTGGTTTTGTTAAATAAATAGTTTTTCTTCACTTTCATCTGAGAGGTTCTGTTGTGGGTGGGGGAGGGGGTGTCGGGGCCCTTCGCTCTCGGAGGAGAGAGTCTTATCATTAACCCGGGACACTGCCTTGTTCCATATCTTCTCCTCAGTGAGAGGCTCTGACCTTAGAACTTGGCAGACTATATTGCTTAAGGATTTTGGAGCTTTTAAGGAGTTTCTAAGGTCATGTTGTTGTCCTCATTCTGGTGAAAATACCGTTTTCCTCCACAGCCATAAACAGGACCTTATCTGCGAAAGGCGTTAGACTTAGTTCATTGGCATTAACATTGTGTTTCACATTTATCCATATTAACCTGCTGGAATGAAACGTAAAAGCTTTACTGATGGTGTAATAGTGGCATGAAGTCTGGGGAGTGATTAATGAGAAAGGAAAATCTAGATCATCTGGTCATCTAGATGCAGCAAATAGTGTGTCTGAATATGGCCAAATACCTCTTACATCCACTAGCCAAGGGGACAGCTCTAATTACAGGAGAAGGGTCTCCAACTTGGAATGGGTAAATAAAGACTTGGGAATCAAAATGGGTAATACCTGATTGCTACCTTCTGGCCTACTGCTGTGGCCAAAAGAGCTGATATGATCCATACACAAATAAGCAAAGAAATCCCAGGGTCTTGGTGCAGTGGCTTTTGGTTTAATCTGCCCCAACATCACAAATTCAAGTTGGATGGTCAAAAGCTGATCAGAAAACAAATGTCAGGATCAAGGAGGAGTTAGGAAACACGAATGTTTTATATTTACATTTCTAGTGTTTTGCCTGACTATGAGAAGCTTAGTGTGTACTTCAGCCCTTGCTGATGCATACTTCTAAGGTGAATAAAGCTTGAAGACTGGGGCACCCAGTCTAGCTGAGAAAGCTGTCAGAAGATGTAATGACTGCAAGTTGATACCTGGATAAATCTAGATTAGAAAGGAAATGCACATTTTTAGTTACATTGGAGCAATTTTCTAAGGGCTGTTGTGGAGTCTGCCACACGATTAATTTTTACATCACAATTGTGCGCTTTTACAAAAGAGAACCGAAATATTCACGTTCATCCAAAGTGTATTTTTTGTTCTTTGGATTAGCTGCACCAAAGACAAAAATTAGTGTTAGTTTTTGCACTCTTTGGATCAAGAAAGCTTTGACCCAGACTTTGGGCCCAAATTAATTTCTGAAGTTTTGTGGCTAATCCATATCTTGCTCATGGCTTGAACCAAAGCTTAGCTCATGAATATACTTGAATTTCAAAACCAGTCATTCATGTAGCCAAAACTTGCAGCTGGCTCCAAACTTTCTATTGTGTTGAAACAATATCTGGCTTCAGCTTTCTTTAAATTTGGGCAAAGTCTGGATTTGAACTTCACAGCTTCAAAGTTTCTGTTTTTTTCTTTGCTACCCTCATGGGATCGCAGGCATATACCATGAGTGCTGATTTATAAATGCCACATAGTTACTGATTTTGGCAAGGGGGATAAGGTCTTTTATCTGCTGAAATGATGTGATACATTTATCAGTTTATTTCAAATACCACCGTACCATCTTTGGAAAGAGCACAGGACAGATATAACTCACTGATATTTTTATATAATTACAGCATCATCTTTTACCAGCTTTTATTTATACTCAGAGAGGGAACTGTCTCTAAAAATAATTATTTATTGGAATTTTATGTTTGCAACTAAACTAAATTTGTTTCAGACGATAGTGTGATGAGAACAACACCTAGAAGATCTCAGCGGTGTGGTCCAGGTGGTTGCAAATGTAGCAGGACTGTTCAGAGACTTAAAATTGAGGTACAAACTCAATTAGTCTGGGGCATGGAAAGTGGGTGCTGTCCTGATAGACACATGCACAGATTCTTCTCCCTTGTTTGGGCACTCCTTCCTCTGAAATTTGTCATATTTCTAATATTGAGAATAAGTTGTTGCTTGACTATCCTTCTTTTCGAGAAAACAGCTGAGAATAGTAGAGACTGGGCCAACTAGTCCAGGTCCCTGAAACTGAGTGCCAAGGATATATGGGAGATGTTTAATTTGGATGGTTTAAATGCCATGTGCTGTGAAGGCCCCTTGGCTGCAGGTGCCATGGCCTCAAGGGGCTTTAGACCCATGGTGGGAGGCAGAATGTCACCACTACACAATCTCCTCTCTTTCTCTGGTGCCCTCTTGTCATTTAAGTGACACTTAGCCTACGTATGTCTCTTGACAGGCATTTTGTCCTGAGTTCCTCTAGTGAAGGATGGCACTTGAGGAAAGTTTCTTACACCATCACTTACTAATGGTTATTAAAGAACTTCTTGGAAACATTATTTTGGAAGTTTTGAATTAAAGTGGACTTTCCTCTAACATTGAGAGACATGGTGACTTGGGAAAAGATTCCTTTTTGCAATCTATGCTATAATAATTTGATATATTTCCTTTAGTTCTGGTTAGGAATGCTGATGCTAGCAAACTTCCTTGCTTTCACTTCTCAAAACTATGAAACCTGTTTAATTCCTCTTATTCAATTTTATTTCTTTTCTTGCAGAAAAGAAATACAAATGCATTATTTATTTCATTATATAGTCCTCATGATTTTATTTTCTTATGATCTGTAATTGACGTACATTGATTTATATTTTGTAATCCCACTTGAAGGTTCAATATTATTTCCTCTGTGGCATGAGAAAACAGTGAATTTTGGTTTCCAGATACCACAGTACCTCCAGTAGAAAAATGTTGCCATACAGCACATTCAACTTTGCTTTCTTCCCTATTGGACTGGAAAATATTTTAATGACTTCAGTTTTTTAAATACTGCCAGGACAACTATGGGCATTGCATGCTTTCAAAAATTCAAATAAAACACATAATTTCAAGTTAACCCAAATTTTAGTCATATAAACATTTGATTAGGAATGAGTAAAACCTTAAACAAGAATGAAAAAATGAATATAAAGCATCTGTTACACAGTTTATGTAACTTGATCTGTGGTAGATTTAAGTTCTATGCTGAGGTTTATATAAAATTGCATGTCTGATTTAAAGGGACATGATGCACTTAAAAATTTTTGTATTAATAGTGCCTGTAAATGCCAGGTGCCAGGGATTATTAATTTTTCCCTTCAGTGTGTTCCCACAGTTCTCCTCCATATTAGTATTCAACTTACTCTGGTGGAGGAAGATCTCTGCCCATGGCTTGTGTGTCCTGCTTTGCACTTTTGTAAGCCATGCCCCAAACACTGGCCTTTCTGGTAAAACATCAGCTGAAATGCTACATCCACTTTCTTTCATCCACTTTTCTTTCTAAAAGATTTAGAATAAGGTTTGGTTTTTTTTTTTCAAATTTTAGATCAGCAGCTTAGGCAGACTGAAATTTCCTTAAGCTGAACTTCATGAACTCTTGCAGTTTTTTCAACAAATATTTTTACCAGAGAAGCTGCATTTGGAATTTGTTTTCTATCTTTTCAAAAATGTATTTCTCTTCTGGTAACTTGGAAATATATTCCAGAATACTTTGTCCAAACAGATGATGTTAAATTTGGCCCTCAGAATATGCATTCCAGTGCAATTTTTGTGTGACAGCTTTTGTCATTTGGTATAGTGGCTTCTGCAGCTACGCTTGCAACCCAAGACTGATCTCAGTGTCAGCGGTGGAAAATGTATGTAACCCTCTTGAAAACTGATGAAGATCTAAACTGGCCCTTTGGTGAAAAGCTAGCTGTTTTGGAGATCATTATTTTTTCAGGGTTGTGAGGTATTCTGCTAACATTTCTGTTTAGGGAATCTGTAATAATCTTGTTGTTTTGCTTGAACTGCTTCCTCTAAGAATTCTTGTACTGACTCCCTGAAGCCATTCAAATGCTTTTAGCACTACTTTTTCAAGGTTTTTCTTGTTAAGATGGTCCTATGTGATCACAAAGGTGATGTGAGGGCTGATGTCCAGGAATGCAGAACATTTTGAGTAGGTTTTGATTCAATGTGTCTAATACCTTCCTTTCTTCTTCTTGCTTTTTGAATACATAAAAAACTCCTCTATTTGAAATCTCGTTATATGATGTTGCTCTTTGCTGAATGGTTTGTTACTCTCAAGGTCCCCCCAGTATCCTTTTGCCCCTCATCTTGATTGAAGCTAAATAAGTTTAGAGAAAGGGAAGGAAACACACCTGCACACACAAATTTCTTAAATTTTTCGAGTCTTTTATTCCATATTTTAACATTAGTTCTAGTGCCTTCAAATACACCAAAGCTTTTCCACAATCCACTCTTTGTTTATTATCCTGTTAGCTCCTCTGCTATCCCTGACTCCATTTCACCTGCAGAATGAAAACAGTTGTTAATCTTTGAGTAATTGTCTTTCCCTCATCATTGATATTCTCAGTGAGTTTTCTGGCACTAAATTAAAATTCCTTATTCTCCTCTTCGGAGGCTCCCTTTGCTTGTTTCTCTTTTCAGAGCAACCTCTTCCTTTGCTCCCTCACTGTATGAACCTGGGTGAAACATTTAATGTCTTCTCTTACTAGAGCTTTTCCAGAAGGATATTTATCTTCCCTTCCTTTAGAAATACTTCTTTTTGAAAGTTTGTCTGTAATGCCCCTGTGAAAACATTGACTATTGGGCACAGATGAGAGCAGCCAACATTTTCTTACTGAGTGTTGTTCAGAAAAATAAAAATCTTGATGTCATCTAATAGCCATCAGATTGGAAATTGTGCATGCATTCGGGGAAATACCACTTTATGTTTCCCTAGATATCTGCTCGTGGCTACAGCAGGACAAAAGATGCTGGGTTGGAAGAGAGAATTAGTCTCATCCAATTTATGTCTTGCCTGGAGAAATTTACTTCTCTTTCTACCATTCTTGCTGAATTTTAAAATATTCAAGTAGCCTAAGCCAAACTTTGCCAGAATGCTCTAACTTTCCATACAAAATTCGTGTTTTCTGTAAGGTTTTATACCACCTTGTGGTTTATGCTGCTTATATTGGCTGTCCCAGAAGGGACATATCAACATTTTTTTGCCTTCCCTTCTCTGCTCCCACGCCTTTCCCCATGGCAATTTCTTCAGCCTGTTGTATCTGTTTTCATCCTTGGTATCTGGCCAAGCAGGCCCAGTTGCACTCCTGATTCCTCTTACAAAATGCCTTCACTTCCCAGACTCTTGTCTCCATCCTCACCCTTCCAAACTGTGCATCCAGTCACATATTTCCTCCTTCAGACTTAAGCCAAAGTGTCATGGAGGATAAAAAGTGTCATTACAAGTTCTTTAACTGCAGGAAATGTTTTGCTCGGTGGCATGTTCCAGTGAGCTGAGGAGTCTTCAGAGAAATTAGCAGCTCAATTCCAACTTTCAGGTTGTCCTGGCCTTGCTTAAATGGTCTTTTTTCTTTTTTTTTTTGGTCAGAGTCTGGGTGGGCCAAGTACAGACAGATTTTTACAGGTGTAGTTGAAAGATTATCACTTACGCAGAACAACTTTCCCGTCTAAAGCAAGGCTTTGTTTCACAACCAAATTATCAAGGAAAGCTTATTAATGTTTTTCTTTTTCAGCAGGAGCAAAATTCCTATGTTTTCCCCTGTGTGTTTCTTAGAAACAGGTAAATATTTTTGGCTGAATCTTCCAGAAGTCTTGTGAAGCAGGCCCTCTACTTTGGGAATCATCAATGACTAAAAGTCACATTTGGCAGAGTCAAGTGCCAGTAGTAGGATATTTCCCAGAGCAGTGTAGTGTCTGGAGCATTTTTATAATTCTGGGTGTAGCTTTGAAATTAGATAGAGCTCTAGGAAACGGATTCTCCAGAAACCCTTTTTTTTTTTTTGTAAAGTCTTCCTTGAAAATATTAATGACATGAAGGTGTCAGGTACTTGTATTTCTGGACAGTTTGTGAGCAGGGTGCTTGAAACCCCAAGTCTCAACACTGGTTGCATGCAGAGATTGTTCAGGAGGGTTAATCAGTAGACTAAAATAAAGTTGCTAGATTTTTTCTTATATTCTGCTATGAATCGTGTCCTTGTCAATTAAAACCATCTGTGCATGTCCATTTTCAAATGATTTATAGACTTGCATCCTCTTCTCAAACATTCCAAGGAATCTTAACCTGGTATGTAGATGTTCTTTATTTCTTCATAACTGGAAAAAATGCCGAATTAACTAAGTATGGCACATTCATCCCAAGGATTTTATGTGGTAGGAGATAATGAGAGCCAGTTGTGAAATCATGTGATACTGTTTTAGAATTATAGATGGAACAGTGGCAGGGCCTTTAGCTGAGGCATGAGTGTGATATGAGAGTGGTGGAGGTTTATCAGGCATTCTAAAGAAATTTGTTTTTTTCCTGAAGAACCTGTTTTCCTGAACCTTTTCTTGACCCCGTGAGAAGCCCGTGCTGGAGCTGGCTCCTGGCAGGACCTGTGACCCTGTGGAGAAAGAGCTCCCACTGCAGAAGGTTTGCTCATAGATCAGCAGCTGGCATTTCAGTTACTGTCACTGATGCAGTCACAACTTGGGTCAA